>NW_028133381.1:0-600000 GCF_964374135.1 Grampus griseus
ACTTCGTTTCTCTAATATTGACCTGACAAATAAGACAAACCCTTTCACTGAACTTGCTTATAATAAAGTGATGGAAATATCAAATGGAAGTGTTAGAAACATCTTATTTTACCCGAGCCTTATACACTGTTCTATGTTAACTACAGTTTGGCTCACACATCTGTTCATTGAGGTTACAATAGTCTCAATTTCTGTTACTGATCCTCCAGAGTGGACCCCAACAAGTGTCCCCCTGCCCAGTGTCATTGGGGCCAACAGATCGAGACTGAGTTTGGTTCACAAGCAAAGGAAACTTTATATTTTGATCAGAGAATGGAGAGGTGAGAGCATGCACTACCCCGTGGGCTGTGGGCTGGGCTGCTGTGTAGAGATCCTGTCAGAGTCAGTGGGAGGGAGGGAGGCGGCGGAGCTCTCGAGGGCCGGGTTGGCTGCAGCTCAGGCTCTATATCGTGGAGTCTGCACTGGGCCCCAGGAGCTGAGGTGTCGACCCAGCCATTCTGCACTAGGAAATCTGGTCTGAAGTGCCGGGTGTGGAACCTCTGCATGCGGGACCCTAGGAGCACATGAAAGTAGACAAAGCACAAAGGATAAAAAAGGTTAGACTTGACTTTATTGCCCAGATTCTATTTTTATCTCCCAGAGATTTTTAATGGGCTTTGCTGGGCACAAACCCCTCCTCTGCTTTTCGTCCCGTTCCTCATTCTTGGAGTGCTGAGGGTGCAGACACTTCTTCTGTAACTGTTGAGTGCTGAGTTGGGAGCCCTCATACCCTGGGGCGAGGGTCAGAGCTTCTCCCCAGCAGCCTCCAGGTGACGTTGATTGTCCCCAGGCCCCCTGCCTCCCTGCTCGTCCACCTGAGCACCAGCATTGGAAGTGTTATAGATTCTAATGACCTTTAAGGGTCCAGGAAAGAGATGTGCAGAGATGCTGTGGGGGCCGGTTTCACCCCGCCCCACATTTGTTCGGCCACCTTAGGCTGACCGTTTCTGCCAGCCTAGATGCTCTGGCCAGTAGTCTGTGCTTTCTTAAATTAGGCCCCTGAATTAACGTACAAACAGCACCAGGTGTCAGAGCCCTGCCCACTCAACTCCCAGACAGTCCAGGGTCAGTGGTGATCAAGGACCATGATGGCCACTGAGTCAACAGCCTTTTGAAGTAAACAGGAGTCCAGCCGGTCTTATTGGCCACCATCATCACGGTGTCTTTAGGCTTTTCTATGGTGACAGTGTGATATACGGTTCCCCCGCCGAGATTATTAGCTCCCCTCTGGGTGCAGTAAGTCCTGCAAGCAGTTGTCTACTCTTTTGGGACACACTCTTGTTGTTTTATGAGAGAAACTCCAGGTCAAGTGATGTTCACACGAGTCGTCATGGTGCCCTGTTGCCCCCGGTTATCTCTCTGGATGTTGGAGTTGGAGGGCCTCCTCACTCGAGGTCGGTGTGCCCACGGAGCGAACCCTGCAACTTCAGGGCATGGTTGGTGGTTAGGATCACCACGTGGGGTCCTTTTCCCTTAGGAGGGAGGTGGCCTTTTGGGCTGCTGATTTCCAGGTTTTTAGATACCGCCAGTATCTTGGCCAGATGTGGCAGTGGGCCAAGCCCCTTGGTGACCGTAGTTTATCCTACCTGGATGGCATTCTTGCATTGTTCCATTTCAAGTGGTCCCAGTTTTTGCACTAATTCTCCAATGGCGATTCACCTTTCACCGGGAATGTAAAGGTCAAAGAGTTTAGCTAAATTAGGGAGTTCCAGGGCAAGGGTCTGAATTGACTGCTCTTTCCATTCTTGAAAGGCCACTTCTGGATTCTATTCAAAAGGATCATCATCTTTTCCTTTCAGTGTTTCATATAGAGGCCCAGCTAGTAGACTGTAGTTAGGGATCCAGAAGCAGCAAACCCTGGCCTCCCCAGGAACCCCTAAGCTGTCTTCTAGTTTTAGAAAGGGGTAAGGCTGCAAATGGTTTCTTCCCTTTCCAGGGATGGGCTTCTCCGATCTTCTGTGAGAATGAAGCCCAGGCAGGTCACCGCAGTCTGTGATATTTGAGCTTTTTCTTGGACAACTTCTATCCTTTATTGGCTTGGTAGTTCAGAGGCCTCCTTAGTAGGGCTGGCGATCAGAATGTCGTCTGCGTACTGAAGGAGGGTTTCCTTTTCCAGAGGTAGAACTTTTAGGTCTTTAGCTAAGCTTTCCCCAAAGATGGTGTGGGAATTTTTGCACCCTTGGGGCAAGACGGCCCGGAAGTATTGTTTTAGTTGTATGTTGAGTCCTGCCACTCACAAGCCAAAATTTCTTGTGACTCTGGGACTAATGGAATACAAAAGAAGGCATCATTGAAGACTAATACAGAATACCATGTCCTGGTGGTTGGTAGAATGACCAGCAGGGTGTAGGAATTAGGAGCAGCTGGAGGTATATCCTCGGTGGCTTCACTGACTGTCCTGACATCCTTTACCAGGTCCCCAGCAGCCCATGGGGCTCTCGTAGTCAGACCAATCCCAGAATATGGAGCTCACCTGGGCAGGTACCCCACCCCCACCCCAGCCCACGGGGCTCTCGTGGTCAGGCCCCTCCCAGGATACAGAGCTACCCTTGCAGGTACCGTGGCAGGGCTGGGCACACAGGAACCGTGCACATAGCCCTCATTGCAGAGCACCCCCAGCTCACCTGTCGCTCAGAGCTGACACAGAGCACCTCAGAGCAGGACTTGAACTAACAAACAGCAGCTGCGACAGGTCTGTGACCCTGGGCATCACTCCGTGAGGCCTCCCTCCACCTGGTCTTCCAGAGACTTCCACTGCACCCGGGGCACCAGGCCTCTGTCTCCAACCACCACCCACCCCTTCTCTCCCTGACTCCTGGGTTCCTCTCATTAGGAGAGGGTTTTCTTGAAGTTGTCTCCCACTCATGGGCCAGATAAAATGATTAGAAAACAAGCCAAAGCTGCAGCCCCTTGTCTATCCTGACTCTCAGGAGCCCACACCTGTTCCTTGGACCTGGCCGGTTCAGCAAGTTCCATTTTCTGCAACTGTGAGCCCCTGAGGGGTGATGATTGGCTGACCTGGGCAGCCTTACCGTGCCGGCCAGCCCTCCCCAGGTGTGCCTGGGTTGAGATCAATATAAATACCACTCCAGGCAGCAAGAGCCCCTGCAGCCGTGCCTGACGCCATTTTCTCTGCCCTGTCAGCAGTCTCGGGGCTGGGCTGGTGGGAGGGAGTGAGAGGCCACGGCTTTGTGGGTGGCCCAGTGTGAGTGGGGCTCTGCTGGACTTTCTGCAGCAGTTGCCAGGCTGCCACCTGCTAAAGAAGAGGATGTGTCACCCATACCTGCTGCTGGAATTTCTCCCTGGGCAGAGGTGAGGAAGGAAAAAAGCAGTGGGGGCAGGGACAGGACGGGTATCTCAGGCAGGGAAATGGAAATCTTCCAGAAGAGCACCCAGGGCCAGGACCATCCTGGCTGGCCTGCAGGCACCAAGTCGGCCGGCATGCTGTCACTCGTGTGGCTCTATGGCCCTTCCTCTAGGCTTTCAAGTCCTTGTATATATTCAGGTGTTTTACCTGGGACGGGTGGGAATAGTTCAGCAGCAACTGGCCTGGGGCTCAGCTCACGTTTACTCACAGATGCCTCGGCACGGTGCCTCAGCTTTGCAATGAGGACGCTTGTTGCGTGGGGGCTGCTGGCTGCATGGGAGACGATTCCCCACCACTGACCAACTTCAGAATTGTTTACAACTGGAGCAAGTGCCCTGTTACGGTTTTCCTCTGTGTAACTGGTGGGTTCTGTGTTTTTTTTCTCTTTTTCGTTTTTGGTTCAAGGTAGATTTTATTCCTCTTTTTTGTATTTACAGAGATAAGCATGGAAATAATTTATTCATATAAATACATGTATGTGAAGGGAATAATTGTTTTTTCTGTTTTATTTTTTAAATTTTATTTCTTTTTAATTTTGAATTTTATTTTATATTTTTATACAGCAGGTTCTTATTGGCTATCTATTTTATACATATAAATGTATACATGTCAATCCCAGTCTCTCAACTCCTCCCACCACCACCCCCCCAACAGCTTTCCCCCTTGTTGTCCATACGTTTGTTGTCTACATCTGTTGCTCTATTTATGCCTTGCAAAATGGTTAATCTGTAGAGTTTTTCTAGGTTCCACATACATGCATGAATATACAAGATTTGTTTTTCTCTTTCTGACTTACTTCACTCTGTATGACAGTCTCTAGATCCATCGACGTCTCTACAAATGACCCAATTTCATTCCTTTTCATGGCTTAGTAATATTCCATTTTATATAGGTACCACAGCTTTATGCATTCGTCTGTCTGTGGGCATTTAGGTTGCTTCCATTACCTCGATATTGTAAATAGTGATGCAATGAACATTGCGGTGAATGTCTCTTTTTGATTTATGGTTTTGTCTGGGAATATGTCCAGTACTGGGATTGCTGTATCATATGGTAATTCTATTGTTAGTTTCTTAAGAAACTCCATATTGTTCTCCATAGTGACTGTATCAATTTATATTCCCAACAATAGTGGAAGAGTGTTCCTTTTCTCCACACCCTTTCCAGCATTTATTGTTTGTAGAATTTCTGATGATGCCCATGCTACCAGGTGTGAGGTGATACTTCATTGTTGAGTCCATTTTGTTGAGCAAGGGGTAGGTCTTGTCTATTACATATTTGGCTTATGGAACGGTATCTGTGCTAATTTCAAACTCTGGTTTTATGCAGCACCCCAACTCACCTTCCCCCTTAAGCAAGCATAAGTTGGTTTTCTAAACTTGAGACCCTGTTCTGTTTTGTAATTCAGTTCATGTGTAGCCAAGTTCACATTCCGTGTATTAGTGATACCTTATGATGTTTCTTTTTCTGTGTGACTTATTTCACTTAGAATCATCGTGCCTCAATACACTCATTATGCTGGTACGGGCCTGGTGACATAGATTTGATTGCTGAGTGGTATTCTGTTGTACGTAAGTACCGCAACTTCTTTATCCATTATTTGCTCTCTGGGATATTTAACTTGTGCTGTAGAAGAGATTCCTTTACAAAGAGCTGTCCCAAATTTTGGGGTGGCTGTGTCTGTTTGATTTTAATTTCCCTAAGCTATAGGACCATATGTGGAAGTGCCCTAGACTCTGCTGCTTTGGTTTTTAGATGTTTCAGGAAACACCATACACTTCTCCCGAGTGGCTGTTGGCAATTTACATCCCGCCCATCAGCATAACAAGGCTCCCAGTTCTCCATGGCCTGTCCTGCCTTTCTGGATTTTACACTTTTTTCACATGGCCCTTTTGACCAAGGGGAAGTGAGACTTCATTGTAGTGCAGATTTCCTTTGCAAGCTTGCTTGGTTGGCCAAAAAGGGCGTATGCGTTTTTTCCTGAATATATTCAGGAAAAAACGCATACGCCCTTTTTGGCCAAGTGCATCATTGTGGACGTTCTGCCTCTTTTCCTATGCTTTCAATGCAATTCCAGTCTACCTCCTGAAATCGGTTTCCTGCAATTCTGCCCCGCTTTCAAGTCCTCTTGGCAGCCTTACTTCAGTATATTTTTGGACGATAGCTGTCATTTATAACTCTGCAGGTTTGTGAATTACAGTGCCCCTGAGCTCCTTTCTTCAACTCGCTTTCTTGTGAGCTGGCCGCAACACCGCAGGATTGCTTCAGGCCCTAATCTGGTTCCGGCACGGCACGCTTTGCCTTTGGTTAATTCCTCATCCTGGTGGGAAATGAGAGTTAAATTTGCCCGTCCAGACACGTCTAGCTAGTCTCTCATTGGTTCTCCCTATTCCTGTTCATCTTCCGCAGAAATTGCAAACTGGGCCAAACAGGAGGTTAAAGGCACTGACTCTCCAAATCGGGAGAGTGTTAGTAAAGCATCTGGAATGTTGCACCCGAGTACCAGGGGACAAAAACTGAGACATATTTGAACACGTCTCCCGATCACATGGTTGATCATACTCTGGGCTCCACATGCATGTTTAAGCTGAAGGAAGAATCGCTTACACCTGGAGAATTCAGACCCGTGGAATGGGTACCATGCAATATGACTTCAAAGGGTCTTCATTTGCTCACCGAACCTCTCCAATCCTATCACTGCTGCGTTTATGCCCCTGTACACACGCTTGATTCTCTTTTGGAGACATAGCAATCCATAGGTTTTAAGATACTTACTAGTCAGGTACATTCTTAGGCGTTTAATATGGGGTGTTGAGTCCATTTCGTTGAGCAAGGAGTAGCTCTTGTCTATTCCATATTTGGCTTAAGGAACTTTATCTGTGCTCATTTCAATCTCTGGTTTTATGCAGCACCCCAACTCACCTTTCCCCTTAAGCAAGCAGAAGTTGGTTTTCTAAATTTGAGACCCTGTTCTGTTTTGTAATCCAGTTCCTGTGTAGCCAGGTTTACATTCTCTTTATTAGTGATATCTTAGGATGTTTCTTTTTCTGTGTGACTTATTTCAGTTAGAATCATCATACCTGAATCCACTCATTATGCTGCTATGGGCCTGATGACATAGATGTCATTGCTGAATGATATTGAATTGTACGTAAGTACCACAACTTCTTTATTCATTTTTCACTTTCTGCGATATTGAACTTGTACCGTAAACGAGGTTCTTGTAAACAGAGCCGTCCCAAACTTTGGGGTGGCTGTGTCTTTTTGATTTTCATTTCCCTAAGCTATAGGACCATAAGTGGAAGTGCCCTAGGCTCTGTTGCTTTGTTTTTTAGATGTTTCAGGAAACACCATACACTTCTCCCGAGTGTCTGTTGGCAATTTACATCCCGCCCATCAGCATAACAAGGCTCCCAGTTCTCCATGGCCTGTCCTGCCTTTCTGGATTTTACACTTTTTTCAGATGGCCCTTTTGACCGGGGGGAAGTGAGACTTCATTGTAGTGCAGATTTCCTTTGCAAGCTTGCTTGGTTGGCCAAAAAGTGCGTATGCGTTTTTTCCTGAATATATTCAGGAAGAAACACATACGCCCTTTTTGGCCAAGTGCATCATTGTGGACGTTCTGCCTCTTTTCCTATGCTTTCAATGCAATTCCAGTCTACCTCCTGAAATCGGTTTCCTGCAATTCTGCCCCGCTTTCAAGTCCTCTTGGCAGCCTTACTTCAGTATATTTTTGGACGATAGCTGTCATTTATAACTCTGCAGTTTTGTGAATTACAGTGCCCCTGAGCTCCTTTCTTCAACTCGCTTTCTTGTGAGCTGGCCGCAACACCGCAGGATGGCTTCAGGCCCTAATCTGGTTCCGGCACGGCACGCTGAGCCTTTGGTTAATTCCTCTTCCTGGTGGGAAATGAGAGTTAAATTTGCCCGTCCAGACACCTCCAGCTAGTCTCTCATTGGTTCTCCCTATTCCTGTTCATCTTCCGCAGAAATTGCAAACTGGGCCAAACAGGAGGTTAAAGGGACTGACTCTCCAAGTGGGGAGAGTGTTTTAAAGCGTCTGGAATGTTTCACCCGAGTACCAGGGGACGAGAACGGAGACATATTTGAACACGTCTCCCGATCACACGGTTGATCATACTCTGGGTTCCACATGCATGTTTTAGCTGAAGGAAGAATCCCTGAAATCTGGAGAGTTGAGACCCATGGAATGGGTACCATGCAATATGACTTCAAAGGGTCTTCATTTGCTCACCGAACCTCTCCAATCCTATCACTGCTGCGTTTATGCCCCTGTACACACGCTTGATTCTCTTTCGGAGACATAGCAATCCATAGGTTTTAAGATACTTACTAGTCAGGTACATTCTTAGGCGTTTAATATGGGGTGTTGAGTACATTTCGTTGAGCAAGGAGTAGCTCTTGTCTATTTCATATTTGGCTTAAGGAACTTTATCTGTGCTCATTTCAATCTCTGGTTTTATGCAGCACCCCAACTCACCTTTCCCCTTAAGCAAGCATAAGATGGTTTTCTAAAATTGAGACCCTGTTCTGTTTTGTAATCCAGTTCCTGTGTAGCCAAGTTTACATTCCGTGTATTAGTGATATCTTATGATGTTTCTTTTTCTGTGTGACTTATTTCAGTTAGAATCATCATACCTGAATCCACTCATTATGCTGCTACGGGCCTGATGACATACATGTCATTGCTGAGTGATATTGCATTGTACGTAAGTACCACAACTTCTTTATCCATTTTTCACTTTCTGCGATATTGAACTTGTACCGTAAACGAGGTTCTTGTAAACAGAGCCGTCCCAAACTTTAGGGTGGCTGTGTCTTTTTGATTTTCATTTCCTTAAGCTATAGGACCATAAGTGGAAGTGCCCTAGGCTCTGTTGCTTTGTTTTTTAGATGTTTCAGGAAACACCATACACTTCTCCCGAGTGTCTGTTGGCAATTTACATCCCGCCCATCAGCATAACAAGGCTCCCAGTTCTCCATGGCCTGTCCTGCCTTTCTGGATTTTACACTTTTTTCAGATGGCCCTTTTGACCGGGGGGAAGTGAGACTTCATTGTAGTGCAGATTTCCTTTGCAAGCTAGCTTGGTTGGCCAAAAAGGGCGTATGCGTTTTTTCCTGAATATATTCAGGAAAAAACGCATACGCCCTTTTTGGCCAAGTGCATCATTGTGGACGTTCTGCCTCTTTTCCTATGCTTTCAATGCAATTCCAGTCTACCTCCTGAAATCGGTTTCCTGCAATTCTGCCCCGCTTTCAAGTCCTCTTGGCAGCCTTACTTCAGTATATTTTTGGACGATAGCTGTCATTTATAACTCTGCAGGTTTGTGAATTACAGTGCCCCTGAGCTCCTTTCTTCAACTCGCTTTCTTGTGAGCTGGCCGCAACACCGCAGGATGGCTTCAGGCCCTGATCTGGTTCCGGCACGGCACGCTGAGCCTTTGGTTATTTCCTCTTCCTGGTGGGAAGTGAGAGTTAAATTTGCCCGTCCAGAAACCTCCAGCTAGTCTCTCATTGGTTTTCTATATTCCTGTTCATCTTCCGCAGAAATTGCAAACTGGGCCAAACAGGATGTTAAAGGGACTGACTCTCCAAGTGCGGAGAGTGTTAGTAAAGCGTCTGGAATGTTGCACCCGAGTACCAGGGTACGAAAACTGAGACATATTTGAACACGTCTCCCGATCACATGGTTGATCATACTCTAGGTTCCACATGCATGTTTTAGCTGAAGGAAGAATACCTTAAACCTGGGTAGTTGAAACCCGTGGAATGGGTACCATGCCATATGACTTCAATGGGTCTTCATTTGCTCACCGAACCTCTCCAATCCTATCACTGCTGCGTTTATGCCCCTGTATACATGCTTGATTCTCTTTCGGAGACATAGCAATCCATAGGTTTTAAGATACTTACTAGTCAGGTACATTCTTAGGCGTTTAATATGCGGTGTTGAGTCCATTTCGTTGAGCAAGGAGTAGCTCTTGTCTATTCCATATTTGGCTTAAGGAACTTTATCTGTGCTCATTTCAATCTCTGGTTTTATGCAGCACCCCAAGTCACCTTTCCCCTTAAGAAAGCATAAGTTGGTTTTCTAAATTTGAGACCCTGTTCTGTTTTGGAATTCAGTTCCTGTGTAGCCAAGTTTACATTCCATGTATTAGTGATATCTTATGATGTTTCTTTTTCTGTGTGACTTATTTCAGTTAGAATCATCGTACCTGAATCCACTCATTATGCTGCTACGGGCCTGATGACATAGATTTCATTGCTGAGTGATACTGCATTGTACGTAAGTACCACAAGTTCTTTATCCATTTTTCACTTTCTGTGATATTGAACTTGTACGGTAAACGAGGTTCTTGTAAACAGAGGCGTCCCAAACTTTGGGGTGGCTGTGTCTTTTTGATTTTAATTTCCCTAAGCTATAGGACCATAAGTGGAAGTGCCCTAGGCTCTGTTGCTTTGTTTTTTAGATGTTTCAGGAAACACCATACACTTCTCCCGAGTGTCTGTTGGCAATTTACATCCCGCCCATCAGCATAACAGGGCTCCCAGTTCTCCATGGCCTGTCCTGCCTTTCTGGATTTTACAATTTTTGCAGATGGCCCTTTTGACCGGGGGGAAATGAGACTTCAGTGTAGTGCAGATTTCCTTTGCAAGTTTGCTTGGTGGGCCAAAAAGGGCGTATGCGTTTTTTCCGAATATATTCAGGAAAAAACGCATACGCCCTTTTTGGCCAAGTGCATCATTGTGGACGTTCTGCCTCTTTTCCTATGCTTTCAATGCAATTCCAGTCTACCTCCTGAAATCAGTTTCCTACAATTCTGCCCCGATTTCAAGTCCTCTTGGCAGCCTTACTTCAGTATATTTTTGGACGATAGCTGTCATTTATAACTCTGCAGGTTTGTGAATTACAGTGCCCCTGAGTTCCTTTCTTCAACTCGCTTTCTTTTGAGCTGGCCGCAACACCGCAGGATGGCTTCAGGCCCTAATCTGGTTCCGGCACGGCACGTTGAGCCTTTGGTTAATTCCTCTTCCTGGTGGGAAATGAGAGTTAAATTTGCCAGTCCAGACACCTCCAGCTAGTCTCTCATTGGTTCTCGCTATTCCTGTTCATCTTCCGCAGAAATTGCAAACTGAGCCAAAGAGGAGGTTAAAGGGACTGACTCTCCAAGTCGGGAGAGTGTTAGTAAAGCGTCTGGAATGTTGCACCCGAGTACCCGGGGAGGAAAACTGAGACATATTTGAACACGTCTCCCGTTCACACGGATGATCATACTCTGGGTTCCACATGCATGTTTTAGCTGAAGGAAGAATACCTTAAACCTGGAGAGTTGAGACCGTGTAATGGGTACCATGCAATATGACTTCAAAGGGTCTTCATTTGCTCACCGAACCTCTCCAATCCTATCACTGCTGAGTTTATGCCCCTGTACGCGCTTGATTGTCTTTTGGAGACATAGCAATCCATAGGTTTTAAGATACTTACTAGTCAGGTATATTCTTAGGCGTTTAATATGGGGTGTTGAGTCCATTTCGTTGAGCAAGGAGTAGCTCTTGTCTATTCCATATTTGGCTTAAGGAAGTTTATCTGTGCTCATTTTAATCTCTGGTTTTATGCAGCACCCCAACTCACCTTTACCCATAAGCAAGCATAAGTTGGTTTTCTAAATTTGAGACCCTGTTCTGTTCTGTAATTCAGTTCCTGTGTAGCCAAGTTTACATTCCGTGTATTACTGATATCTTATGATATTTCTTTTTCTGTGTGACTTATTTCAGTTAGAATCATCGTACCTGAATCCACTCATTATGCTGCTACGGGCATGATGACATAGATTTCATTGCTGAGTGATACTGCATTGTACGTAAGTACCACAAGTTCTTTATCCATTTTTCACTTTCTGTGATATTGAACTGGTACCGTAAACGAGGTTCTTGTAAAGAGAGGCCTCCCAAAATTTGGGGTGGCTGTGTCTTTTTTATTTTAATTTCCCTAAGCTATAGGACCATAAGTGGAAGTGCCCTAGGCTCTGTTGCTTTGTTTTTTAGATGTTTCAGGAAACACCATACACTTCTCCCGAGTGGCTGTTGGCAATTTACATCCCGCCCATGAGCATAACAAGGCTCCCAGTTCTCCATGGCCTGTCCTGCCTTTCTGGATTTTACACTTTTTTCAGATGGCCCTTTTGACCGGGGGGAATGAGACTTCATTGTAGTGCAGATTTCCTTTGCAAGCTTGCTTGGTTGGCCAAAAAGGGCGTATGCGTTTTTTCCTGAATATATTCAGGAAAAAACGCATACGCCCTTTTTGGCCAAGTGCATCATTGTGGACGTTCTGCCTCTTTTCCTATGCTTTCAATGCAATTCCAGTCTACCTCCTGAAATCGGTTTCCTGCAATTCTGCCCCGCTTTCAAGTCCTCTTGGCAGCCTTACTTCAGTATATTTTTGGACGATAGCTGTCATTTATAACTCTGCAGGTTTGTGAATTACAGTGCCCCTGAGCTCCTTTCTTCAACTCGCTTTCTTGTGACCTGGCCGCAACACAGCAGGATGGCTTCAGACCCTAATCTGGTCCCGGCACAGCACGCTGAGCCTTTGGTTAATTCCTCTTCCTGGTGGGAAATGAGAGTTAAATTTGCCAGTCCAGACACCTCCAGCTACTATCTCATTGGTTCTCGCTATTCCTGTTCATCTTCCGCAGAAATTGCAAACTGGGCCAAACAGGAGGTTAAAGGGTCTGACTCTCCAAGTCGGGAGAGTGTTAGTAAAGCGTCTGGAATGTTGCACCCGAGTACCAGGGTACGAAAACTGAGACATATTTGAACACGTATCCCGATCACATGGTTGATCATACTCTAGGTTCCACATGCATGTTTTAGCTGAAGGAAGAATACCTTAAACCTGGGTAGTTGAAACCTGTGGAATGGGTACCATGCAATATGTCTTCAAAGGGTCTTCATTTGCTCACCGAACCTCTCCAATCCTATCACTGCTGCGTTTATGCCCCTGTACACACGCTTGATTCTCTTTTGGAGACATAGCAATCCATAGGTTTTAAGATACTTACTAGTCAGGTACATTCTTAGGCGTTTAATATGGGGTGTTGAGTCCATTTCGTTGAGCAAGGAGTAGCTCTTGTCTATTCCATATTTGGCTTAAGGAACTTTATCTGTGCTCATTTCAATCTCTGGTTTTATGCAGCACCCCAACTCACCTTTCCCCTTAAGCAAGCATAAGTTGGTTTTCTAAATTTGAGACCCTGTTCTGTTTTGGAATTCAGTTCCTGTGTAGCCAAGTTTACATTCCGTGTATTACTGATATCTTATGATGTTTCTTTTTCTGTGTGACTTATTTCAGTTAGAATCATCGTACCTGTATCCACTCATTATGCTGCTACGGGCCTGATGACATAGATTACATTGCTGAGTGATACTGCATTGTACGTAAGTACCACAAGTTCTTTATCCATTTTTCACTTTCTGCGATGTTGAACTTGTACTGTAAAACAGGTTCTTGTAAACAGAGGCGTCCCAAACTTTGGGGTGGCTGTGTCTTTTTAGTTTTAATTTCCCTAAGCTATAGGACCATAAGTAGAAGTGCCCTAGGCTCTGTTGCTTTGTTTTTTAGATGTTTCAGGAAACACCATACACTTCTCCAGAGTGGCTGTTGGCAATTTACATCCCGCCCATCAGCATAAGAAGGCTCCCAGTTCTCCATGGCCTGTCCTGCCTTTATGGATTTTACACTTTTTTCAGATGGCCCTTTTGACCAGGGGGAAGTGAGACTTCATTGTAGTGCAGATTTCCTTTGCAAGTTTGCTTGGTTAGCCAAAAAGTGCGTATACGTTTTTTCCTGAATATATTCAGGAAAAAATGCATACGCCTTTTTTGGCCAAGTGCATCATTGTGGACGTTCTGCCTCTTTTCCTATGCTTTCAATGCAATTCCAGTCTACCTCCTGAAATCGGTTTCCTGCAATTCTGCCTTGCTTTCATTGCCTCTTCATAGCCTTACCTCAATATATTTTTTGAAAATAGTTGGCCTTTATAACTCTGCAGGTTTTTGAATTGCAGTGGCCCTTAGCTCCATTTTTCAGCTCTTATTTTTGTGGTCTTGCCCCATAACCACAGGATTCCTTGAAGCCCTATTTTTTTTCTGGGGCACCTTGCTGTGCCTTTGGTTAATTCTTCTTACTGATGTGACATTAGAGTGACATGTGCCCATTGAAACCGCTACAGCTAGTTTCTCACTGGTTCCCCCTATTCCCATTCATCCTCTGCACTAACTGCAGACTGTGCGATACCAGAACTTAAAGGCATTGACTCCATGTGGGGATGTTGTTAGTAAAGCGGCTGGAATGTCGATCCGGAGCCCCAGGAGAGGAAAAATGAGGTGCGTTTTAGAAACCTTTCCCGGTCATATGGTATACCAGTCACTGGGTTTCCCAAGCATGGTTTAGCTGTAGGAAGATTCCCTTCAACCTGGAGTGTTGGGACCCTTGGACTGAGTAGCATGAAGTATTGCATTAAACTTTCGGCAGTTGCTCACCAAAGCTCACCAATCCTCTCAGCCCCAAGTGTCCAGCCTTATGTCTTATCCAGCTGTGGGTTTATATGTGGTCAATCCAGGTTGCATCACAGCCCCTGAGCGAATTTTGTAAGAATTTTTCTCTTTCATTGTTTCAGCGTTTTCTTTTTAAAATTTATTTCTATAATGGGGTTTAGCTCATTTTCACTGCTGTGTTTGTGCCTCTCTGCACACACTTGATTCCCTTATGGAGATATATCAATACATGGGTTTTAAGATTCTTATTACTCAGATATATTTCTCTGTGGTGTATAGGGTGTGTTGAGGCCAGTTCATTGAGCAAGGTGTAGATCTTGTCTAATACCTATTTGGTTTATTGAACGGTATCTGTGATAATTTCAAACTCTGGTTTTATGCATCACCCCACCTCTCCTTTCCCCTTAAGCTGACATAAGTGTGTTTTCTAAATGTGAGACACTGTTCTGTTCTGTAATTCATTTCTTGTGCAGCCATATTTACCCTCCCTCTATAAGTGATATCTTATGATATGTTTCTTTTTCTGTTTGACTTATTTCAAGTAGTGTTATCGGACCTAAATCCACTCTTTATCTTTCTACTAGCCTTATTACATTGATTTCGTGGTGAAGAGATATTCCATTGTACATAAGCACCACATCTTCTTTATCCATTGTTCTCTTTCCTGGGATATTTAAGGTGTACTGAAGTTGAGGTTCTTGTAAACAGAGTAGCCCTAAACTGTGGTGTGCTTGTGTCTTGTTGATTTTTAGACTTCCCTAGATATACTCCCATGATTGGAAGTGTCCTATGCTCTGTAGCTCTGTTTTTTAGATGATTTAGGAACCACCATACACTTCTCCAGAGTGGCTCTCGGCAGTTCACACACTGCCCATCAGCGTATAAAGGCTCCCTGTTCTCCATGGCCTGTCCTGCATTTCTGGTTTTTACAATTTTTTAGGATGGCCCTTTTGACCGGTGGGAAATGAGACTTCTTTGTTGTGCACATTTGCATTGCTTGCTTGCTTCGTTGCCCATAAAGTGCGTATGCGTTTTTTCCTGGATATAATCAGGAAAAAACGCATACGCCCTTTTGGGCCAACTGCATCATTGTCGAAATTCTGCCGCTTTTCATGTGCGTGAAAGACGAGTCCAATCTATCTCTTGAAATCTGTTTCTTGCAATTCTGTCTTGCATTCAGATCCTCTTCTTTGCCTTACCTCAACATATTTTTGGACGTTAGTTTTCATTTATAACTCTGCAGGTTTGTGAATTGCAGTGATCCTGAGCTCCATTTTTTAAGTTGCTCTTTTGTGAGCTGGCCTCAAACCCGCAGGATTGCTTCAGGCCCTATTTTGGCTCCGGCGAGACGGGCTGAGCCTTTTTTCAATTCTTATTCTTAATGGGAAATTAGAGTGATATGTGCCCGTCCAAACCCCTACAACTATTCTCTCATTGGTTCCCCCTCTTCCCGTTCATCCTCCTCACAATTTGCAAAATGTGTGAAACAGAAGTTTAAATGTGCTGATTCTCCAAGTGGGGAGATTCTAAGTAGCGTGGCTGGAATGGTGAACAGGAGCACCAGGAGAGGATAAATGAGGTGCATTTTAGACACATCTCCCGATCACATGGTGTACAGTCCTCTGGGTTTTCCATGCATGTTTTAGCTGTAGGAAGATCCCTTGAACCTGCAGATTTGGGACCCATTGAATGGGCACCAGGTAATATTACTTTAAAGGGTGTGCATTTCCTCACCCAACCTCACATTTCTCTTAGCGCAAACAGTTTCCAGCCTTATGTCTCATCCTGCTGTGAGTCTAGACGTGTTCAATCCATGTTGCATCACCGTCCCTGAGGAAAAGTTGTAAGAGGTTTTCTCTGTCTCTCTGTCGTTTATTTTTTTCAATTTATTACTATATTGGTTACAGCTGATTTTCAAAGCTCTGTTTCTTGCCGCTGTACATCCACTTGATTCACGTACAGAGAGACATCAGTAAATTCTTTTTCAGATTCTTACCAGTCGTATATATTCTTTTCCAGTGACTTGAGTGTGCTGAGTGCAGTTCTTTTAGCTACCGTGTAGGCCTTGTTGATTATCAGTTTGGTATTTGGAATGGTATCTTTGCTAATTTCAACCTCCTGGATGATGCCTCACCCCTCCCCACCTTTCCCGTTTAGCAGCCTTATGCGTGTTTTCTACATATTTGACTATGTTTTTGTTTTGTAATTTATTTCATGTGTAGCCATTTTAGATTCCACCTTTAAGTGATATCTTATGATATGTGTCTTTTTCTTTTTGAATTATGTCACTTAGAATGATCATACGTAACTCCTCCGGAGTTGTTACAACTGGCCATATTTCATTGATTTCCAGGCTGAATAATATTCCACTCTACCTAAGTACCACATCTCTATCCATTTTTTCCCTCCAGAGACATTTAAGTTATATCCTAGTCGAGGATCTTTTAAACAGAGAGGGGGTAAACATTGGGGTGCCTGTGTCCTCTCGATTTTTGTTTTTCCCAAGATATACGCCCATGAGTGCAAGTGCCCTATGCTCTGTAGCTCATTTTTTAGATGCTTTAGTAAACACAATACACTTCTCCAGAATGGCCGTTGGCAATATACATTTCCACTATAAGTCTCACAGGGCTCCCTCTTCTCGTTGCCCTGTCCTGCATTTCTGTTGTTTACGCTTTATGAGGATGGCTCTTCTGACTGATGCGAAGTGATATCTTTTGTAGTATTGACTTCCAGTGCCCACCTGTTTGGTTGGCTAAAAAAGTGTATGCCCTTTTCTTGAATATATACAGAAAAAAACGCATGCACCCTTTTTGGCCAACTGCAATGTTGGCAATGTTCAGCTCCTATTCTTGTGCTTAATGGCGAGTCCTTTCTACCTCCTCAGATCCCTTTCCTGCCATTCTCCCTTGCTTACAAGTCCTTTTCTCTGACTTTCCTCAAGACATTTTTCAGTGATGGATATTTTCAACTCTGCAGTTTTGTGAATTTTACTGTCCCTGAGTTCCATTGTTCAACGTGTGTTTATGGGAACTGGCCACAAAGCAGCGGGATTTCCTCAAGCCCTATACTGTTTCCATGGGCAACCCTAGCCTTTGGTCAATTCGTCTTCCTGATTGGAAATTAGAGTGACATGTGTCTGTCTGAACACCTAGGACTTGTCTCTCATTGTTCCTCATGCTTCCGCTTCATCCTCTGGACAAATTCCAAACTGTACGCAACAGGATGTTGACAGTGCTGACATCTCCAAGTGGGGAGACTGTTAGTAAAGACGCTGGAGGGGTGAACCCGAGCACCAGGAGATGAGGAGACGAGATGCCTTTTCCAAACTCTTCCCGATCAGACGGTATACCATCCTCTGGGTGTGACAGACATGTTTTAGCAGTAGGAAGAGTCCCATTCATGTAAGGAGAACACCAGGGCTTTTTCAAAATCAGTGTCTCCCCGAAACCCAAACTGGGGAAGTTTTTAAGCTACGGCTACACATATGTTCATTAAGGGCCTTGGCAAGTAGGCAGAGTCCAAACTTTAGATGATTGAAGTCTTCAGGGTCAGAAGCACTCACCACCAGCTTCCCTTAGGCTACACTTTAACTGTCATTGATAGATGATGTCAATAAAAATATCTATTCTTTTTCAGATTATTTCCCCTTATAGGTTATTGCAAAATGTTGAGTGTAGTTCCCTGTGCTATACAGTAGTTCCTTGTTGATGATCTATTTTATACATAGCAGTGTGTATGTGTTAATCCCAAACTGTTAATTTATCCCTCCTCCCACCTTTCCCCTTTGGTAATAATAAATTATAAGATTTTATACTTCTCAGAAATGGGGGCGCTGAAAGAGAGGTATCATTTTCAATGGAAAAGCATTTAAAACAAGATTGAAGCTTTAACCAAGATTATTAGATGTACATCCTTGGAAAGAAATCACTTCGTTTCTCTAATATTGACCTGACAAATAAGACAAACCCTTTCACTGAACTTGCTTATAATAAAGTGATGGAAATATCAAATGGAAGTGTTAGAAACATCTTATTTTACCCGAGCCTTATACACTGTTCTATGTTAACTACAGTTTGGCTCACACATCTGTTCATTGAGGTTACAATAGTCTCAATTTCTGTTACTGATCCTCCAGAGTGGACCCCAACAAGTGTCCCCCTGCCCAGTGTCATTGGGGCCAACAGATCGAGACTGAGTTTGGTTC
This sequence comes from Grampus griseus, assembly GCF_964374135.1. Classification (NCBI taxonomy): domain Eukaryota; kingdom Metazoa; phylum Chordata; class Mammalia; order Artiodactyla; family Delphinidae; genus Grampus; species Grampus griseus. Next base: position 18,198 of record NW_028133381.1, read on the forward strand.
ACAAGCAAAGGAAACTTTATATTTTGATCAGAGAATGGAGAGGTGAGAGCATGCACTACCCCGTGGGCTGTGGGCTGGGCTGCTGTGTAGAGAGCCTGTCAGAGTCAGTGGGAGGGAGGGAGGCGGCGGAGCTCTCGAGGGCCGGGTTGGCTGCAGCTCAGGCTCTATATTGTGGAGTCTGCACTAGGCCCCAGGAGCTGAGGTGTCGACCCAGCCATTCTGCACTAGGAAATCTGGTCTGAAGTGCCGGGTGTGGAACCTCTGCATGCGGGACCCTAGGAGCACATGAAAGTAGACAAAGCACAAAGGATAAAAAAGGTTAGACTTGACTTTATTGCCCAGATTCTATTTTTATCTCCCAGGGATTTTTAATGGGCTTTGCTGGGCACAAACCCCTCCTCTGCTTTTCGTCCCGTTCCTCATTCTTGGAGTGCTGAGGGTGCAGACACTTCTTCTGTAACTGTTGAGTGCTGAGTTGGGAGCCCTCATACCCTGGGGCGAGGGTCAGAGCTTCTCCCCAGCAGCCTCCAGGTGACGTTGATTGTCCCCAGGCCCCCTGCCTCCCTGCTCGTCCACCTGAGCACCAGCATTGGAAGTGTTATAGATTCTAATGACCTTTAAGGGTCCAGGAAAGAGATGTGCAGAGATGCTGTGGGGGCCGGTTTCACCCCGCCCCACATTTGTTCGGCCACCTTAGGCTGACCGTTTCTGCCAGCCTAGATGCTCTGGCCAGTAGTCTGTGCTTTCTTAAATTAGGCCCCTGAATTAACGTACAAACAGCACCAGGTGTCAGAGCCCTGCCCACTCAACTCCCAGACAGTCCAGGGTCAGTGGTGATCAAGGACCATGATGGCCACTGAGTCAACAGCCTTTTGAAGTAAACAGGAGTCCAGCCGGTCTTATTGGCCACCATCATCACGGTGTCTTTAGGCTTTTCTATGGTGACAGTGTGATATACGGTTCCCCCGCCGAGATTATTAGCTCCCCTCTGGGTGCAGTAAGTCCTGCAAGCAGTAGTCTACTCTTTTGGGACACACTCTTGTTGTTTTATGAGAGAAACTCCAGGTCAAGTGATGTTCACACGAGTCGTCATGGTGCCCTGTTGCCCCCGGTTATCTCTCTGGATGTTGGAGTTGGAGGGCCTCCTCACTCGAGGTCGGTGTGCCCACGGAGCGAACCCTGCAACTTCAGGGCATGGTTGGTGGTTAGGATCACCACGTGGGGTCCTTTTCCCTTAGGAGGGAGGTGGCCTTTTGGGCTGCTGATTTCCAGGTTTTTAGATACCGCCAGTATCTTGGCCAGATGTGGCAGTGGGCCAAGCCCCTTGGTGACCGTAGTTTATCCTACCTGGATGGCATTCTTGCATTGTTCCATTTCAAGTGGTCCCAGTTTTTGCACTAATTCTCCAATGGCGATTCACCTTTCACCGGGAATGTAAAGGTCAAAGAGTTTAGCTAAATTAGGGAGTTCCAGGGCAAGGGTCTGAATTGACTGCTCTTTCCATTCTTGAAAGGCCACTTCTGGATTCTATTCAAAAGGATCATCATCTTTTCCTTTCAGTGTTTCATATAGAGGCCCAGCTAGTAGACTGTAGTTAGGGATCCAGAAGCAGCAAACCCTGGCCTCCCCAGGAACCCCTAAGCTGTCTTCTAGTTTTAGAAAGGGGTAAGGCTGCAAATGGTTTCTTCCCTTTCCAGGGATGGGCTTCTCCGATCTTCTGTGAGAACGAAGCCCAGGCAGGTCACCGCAGTCTGTGATATTTGAGCTTTTTCTTGGACAACTTCTATCCTTTATTGGCTTGGTAGTTCAGAGGCCTCCTTAGTAGGGCTGGCGATCAGAATGTCGTCTGCGTACTGAAGGAGGGTTTCCTTTTCCAGAGGTAGAACTTTTAGGTCTTTAGCTAAGCTTTCCCCAAAGATGGTGTGGGAATTTTTGCACCCTTGGGGCAAGACGGCCCGGAAGTATTGTTTTAGTTGTATGTTGAGTCCTGCCACTCACAAGCCAAAATTTCTTGTGACTCTGGGACTAATGGAATACAAAAGAAGGCATCATTGAAGACTAATACAGAATACCATGTCCTGGTGGTTGGTAGAATGACCAGCAGGGTGTAGGAATTAGGAGCAGCTGGAGGTATATCCTCGGTGGCTTCACTGACTGTCCTGACATCCTTTACCAGGTCCCCAGCAGCCCATGGGGCTCTCGTAGTCAGACCAATCCCAGAATATGGAGCTCACCTGGGCAGGTACCCCACCCCCACCCCAGCCCACGGGGCTCTCGTGGTCAGGCCCCTCCCAGGATACAGAGCTACCCTTGCAGGTACCGTGGCAGGGCTGGGCACACAGGAACCGTGCACATAGCCCTCATTGCAGAGCACCCCCAGCTCACCTGTCGCTCAGAGCTGACACAGAGCACCTCAGAGCAGGACTTGAACTAACAAACAGCAGCTGCGACAGGTCTGTGACCCTGGGCATCACTCCGTGAGGCCTCCCTCCACCTGGTCTTCCAGAGACTTCCACTGCACCCGGGGCACCAGGCCTCTGTCTCCAACCACCACCCACCCCTCCTCTCCCTGACTCCTGGGTTCCTCTCATTAGGAGAGGGTTTTCTTGAAGTTGTCTCCCACTCATGGGCCAGATAAAATGATTAGAAAACAAGCCAAAGCTGCAGTCCCTTGTCTATCCTGACTCTCAGGAGCCCACACCTGTTCCTTGGACCTGGCCGGTTCAGCAAGTTCCATTTTCTGCAACTGTGAGCCCCTGAGGGGTGATGATTGGCTGACCTGGGCAGCCTTACCGTGCCGGCCAGCCCTCCCCAGGTGTGCCTGGGTTGAGATCAATATAAATACCACTCCAGGCAGCAAGAGCCCCTGCAGCCGTGCCTGACGCCATTTTCTCTGCCCTGTCAGCAGTCTCGGGGCTGGGCTGGTGGGAGGGAGTGAGAGGCCACGGCTTTGTGGGTGGCCCAGTGTGAGTGGGGCTCTGCTGGACTTTCTGCAGCAGTTGCCAGGCTGCCACCTGCTAAAGAAGAGGATGTGTCACCCATACCTGCTGCTGGAATTTCTCCCTGGGCAGAGGTGAGGAAGGAAAAAAGCAGTGGGGGCAGGGACAGGACGGGTATCTCAGGCAGGGAAATGGAAATCTTCCAGAAGAGCACCCAGGGCCAGGACCATCCTGGCTGGCCTGCAGGCACCAAGTCGGCCGGCATGCTGTCACTCGTGTGGCTCTATGGCCCTTCCTCTAGGCTTTCAAGTCCTTGTATATATTCAGGTGTTTTACCTGGGACGGGTGGGAATAGTTCAGCAGCAACTGGCCTGGGGCTCAGCTCACGTTTACTCACAGATGCCTCGGCACGGTGCCTCAGCTTTGCAATGAGGACGCTTGTTGCGTGGGGGCTGCTGGCTGCATGGGAGACGATTCCCCACCACTGACCAACTTCAGAATTGTTTACAACTGGAGCAAGTGCCCTGTTACGGTTTTCCTCTGTGTAACTGGTGGGTTCTGTGTTTTTTTTCTCTTTTTCGTTTTTGGTTCAAGGTAGATTTTATTCCTCTTTTTTGTATTTACAGAGATAAGCATGGAAATAATTTATTCATATAAATACATGTATGTGAAGGGAATAATTGTTTTTTCTGTTTTATTTTTTAAATTTTATTTCTTTTTAATTTTGAATTTTATTTTATATTTTTATACAGCAGGTTCTTATTGGCTATCTATTTTATACATATAAATGTATACATGTCAATCCCAGTCTCTCAACTCCTCCCACCACCACCCCCCCAACAGCTTTCCCCCTTGTTGTCCATACGTTTGTTGTCTACATCTGTTGCTCTATTTATGCCTTGCAAAATGGTTAATCTGTAGAGTTTTTCTAGGTTCCACATACATGCATGAATATACAAGATTTGTTTTTCTCTTTCTGACTTACTTCACTCTGTATGACAGTCTCTAGATCCATCGACGTCTCTACAAATGACCCAATTTCATTCCTTTTCATGGCTTAGTAATATTCCATTTTATATAGGTACCACAGCTTTATGCATTCGTCTGTCTGTGGGCATTTAGGTTGCTTCCATTACCTCGATATTGTAAATAGTGATGCAATGAACATTGCGGTGAATGTCTCTTTTTGATTTATGGTTTTGTCTGGGAATATGTCCAGTACTGGGATTGCTGTATCATATGGTAATTCTATTGTTAGTTTCTTAAGAAACTCCATATTGTTCTCCATAGTGACTGTATCAATTTATATTCCCAACAATAGTGGAAGAGTGTTCCTTTTCTCCACACCCTTTCCAGCATTTATTGTTTGTAGAATTTCTGATGATGCCCATGCTACCAGGTGTGAGGTGATACTTCATTGTTGAGTCCATTTTGTTGAGCAAGGGGTAGGTCTTGTCTATTACATATTTGGCTTATGGAACGGTATCTGTGCTAATTTCAAACTCTGGTTTTATGCAGCACCCCAACTCACCTTCCCCCTTAAGCAAGCATAAGTTGGTTTTCTAAACTTGAGACCCTGTTCTGTTTTGTAATTCAGTTCATGTGTAGCCAAGTTCACATTCCGTGTATTAGTGATACCTTATGATGTTTCTTTTTCTGTGTGACTTATTTCACTTAGAATCATCGTGCCTCAATACACTCATTATGCTGGTACGGGCCTGGTGACATAGATTTGATTGCTGAGTGGTATTCTGTTGTACGTAAGTACCGCAACTTCTTTATCCATTATTTGCTCTCTGGGATATTTAACTTGTGCTGTAGAAGAGATTCCTTTACAAAGAGCTGTCCCAAATTTTGGGGTGGCTGTGTCTGTTTGATTTTAATTTCCCTAAGATATAGGACCATATGTGGAAGTGCCCTAGACTCTGCTGCTTTGGTTTTTAGATGTTTCAGGAAACACCATACACTTCTCCCGAGTGGCTGTTGGCAATTTACATCCCGCCCATCAGCATAACAAGGCTCCCAGTTCTCCATGGCCTGTCCTGCCTTTCTGGATTTTACACTTTTTTCAGATGGCCCTTTTGACCAGGGAGAAGTGAGACTTCATTGTAGTGCAGATTTCCTTTGCAAGCTTGCTTGGTTGGCCAAAAAGGGCGTATGCGTTTTTTCCTGAATATATTCAGGAAAAAACGCATACGCCCTTTTTGGCCAAGTGCATCATTGTGGACGTTCTGCCTCTTTTCCTATGCTTTCAATGCAATTCCAGTCTACCTCCTGAAATCGGTTTCCTGCAATTCTGCCCCACTTTCAAGTCCTCTTGGCAGCCTTACTTCAGTATATTTTTGGACGATAGCTGTCATTTATAACTCTGCAGGTTTGTGAATTACAGTGCCCCTGAGCTCCTTTCTTCAACTCGCTTTCTTGTGAGCTGGCCGCAACACCGCAGGATTGCTTCAGGCCCTAATCTGGTTCCGGCACGGCACGCTTTGCCTTTGGTTAATTCCTCTTCCTGGTGGGAAATGAGAGTTAAATTTGCCCGTCCAGACACGTCTAGCTAGTCTCTCATTGGTTCTCCCTATTCCTGTTCATCTTCCGCAGAAATTGCAAACTGGGCCAAACAGGAGGTTAAAGGCACTGACTCTCCAAATCGGGAGAGTGTTAGTAAAGCATCTGGAATGTTGCACCCGAGTACCAGGGGACAAAAACTGAGACATATTTGAACACGTCTCCCGATCACATGGTTGATCATACTCTGGGCTCCACATGCATGTTTAAGCTGAAGGAAGAATCGCTTACACCTGGAGAATTCAGACCCGTGGAATGGGTACCATGCAATATGACTTCAAAGGGTCTTCATTTGCTCACCGAACCTCTCCAATCCTATCACTGCTGCGTTTATGCCCCTGTACACACGCTTGATTCTCTTTTGGAGACATAGCAATCCATAGGTTTTAAGATACTTACTAGTCAGGTACATTCTTAGGCGTTTAATATGGGGTGTTGAGTCCATTTCGTTGAGCAAGGAGTAGCTCTTGTCTATTCCATATTTGGCTTAAGGAACTTTATCTGTGCTCATTTCAATCTCTGGTTTTATGCAGCACCCCAACTCACCTTTCCCCTTAAGCAAGCAGAAGTTGGTTTTCTAAATTTGAGACCCTGTTCTGTTTTGTAATCCAGTTCCTGTGTAGCCAGGGTTACATTCTCTTTATTAGTGATATCTTATGATGTTTCTTTTTCTGTGTGACTTATTTCAGTTAGAATCATCATACCTGAATCCACTCATTATGCTGCTATGGGCCTGATGACATAGATGTCATTGCTGAATGATATTGAATTGTACGTAAGTACCACAACTTCTTTATTCATTTTTCACTTTCTGCGATATTGAACTTGTACCGTAAACGAGGTTCTTGTAAACAGAGCCGTCCCAAACTTTGGGGTGGCTGTGTCTTTTTGATTTTCATTTCCCTAAGCTATAGGACCATAAGTGGAAGTGCCCTAGGCTCTGTTGCTTTGTTTTTTAGATGTTTCAGGAAACACCATACACTTCTCCCGAGTGTCTGTTGGCAATTTACATCCCGCCCATCAGCATAACAAGGCTCCCAGTTCTCCATGGCCTGTCCTGCCTTTCTGGATTTTACACTTTTTTCAGATGGCCCTTTTGACCGGGGGGAAGTGAGACTTCATTGTAGTGCAGATTTCCTTTGCAAGCTTGCTTGGTTGGCCAAAAAGGGCGTATGCGTTTTTTCCTGAATATATTCAGGAAGAAACGCATACGCCCTTTTTGGCCAAGTGCATCATTGTGGACGTTCTGCCTCTTTTCCTATGCTTTCAATGCAATTCCAGTCTACCTCCTGAAATCGGTTTCCTGCAATTCTGCCCCGCTTTCAAGTCCTCTTGGCAGCCTTACTTCAGTATATTTTTGGACGATAGCTGTCATTTATAACTCTGCAGTTTTGTGAATTACAGTGCCCCTGAGCTCCTTTCTTCAACTCGCTTTCTTGTGAGCTGGCCGCAACACCGCAGGATTGCTTCAGGCCCTAATCTGGTTCCGGCACGGCACGCTGAGCCTTTGGTTAATTCCTCTTCCTGGTGGGAAATGAGAGTTAAATTTGCCCGTCCAGACACCTCCAGCTAGTCTCTCATTGGTTCTCCCTATTCCTGTTCATCTTCCGCAGAAATTGCAAACTGGGCCAAACAGGAGGTTAAAGGCACTGACTCTCCAAGTCGGGAGAGTGTTAGTAAAGCGTCTGGAATGTTGCACCCGAGTACCAGGGGATGAGAACGGAGACATATTTGAACACGTCTCCCGATCACACGGTTGATCATACTCTGGGTTCCACATGCATGTTTTAGCTGAAGGAAGAATCCCTGAAATCTGGAGAGTTGAGACCCATGGAATGGGTACCATGCAATATGACTTCAAAGGGTCTTCATTTGCTCACCGAACCTCTCCAATCCTATCACTGCTGCGTTTATGCCCCTGTACACACGCTTGATTCTCTTTCGGAGACATAGCAATCCATAGGTTTTAAGATACTTACTAGTCAGGTACATTCTTAGGCGTTTAATATGGGGTGTTGAGTACATTTCGTTGAGCAAGGAGTAGCTCTTGTCTATTTCATATTTGGCTTAAGGAACTTTATCTGTGCTCATTTCAATCTCTGGTTTTATGCAGCACCCCAACTCACCTTTCCCCTTAAGCAAGCATAAGTTGGTTTTCTAAATTTGAGACCCTGTTCTGTTTTGTAAACCAGTTCCTGTGTAGCCAAGTTTACATTCCGTGTATTAGTGATATCTTATGATGTTTCTTTTTCTGTGTGACTTATTTCAGTTAGAATCATCATACCTGAATCCACTCATTATGCTGCTACGGGCCTGATGACATACATGTCATTGCTGAGTGATATTGCATTGTACGTAAGTACCACAAGTTCTTTATCCATTTTTCACTTTCTGCGATATTGAACTTGTACCGTAAACGAGGTTCTTGTAAACAGAGCCGTCCCAAACTTTAGGGTGGCTGTGTCTTTTTGATTTTCATTTCCTTAAGCTATAGGACCATAAGTGGAAGTGCCCTAGGCTCTGTTGCTTTGTTTTTTAGATGTTTCAGGAAACACCATACACTTCTCCCGAGTGTCTGTTGGCAATTTACATCCCGCCCATCAGCATAACAAGGCTCCCAGTTCTCCATGGCCTGTCCTGCCTTTCTGGATTTTACACTTTTTTCAGATGGCCCTTTTGACCGGGGGGAAGTGAGACTTCATTGTAGTGCAGATTTCCTTTGCAAGCTAGCTTGGTTGGCCAAAAAGGGCGTATGCGTTTTTTCCTGAATATATTCAGGAAAAAACGCATACGCCCTTTTTGGCCAAGTGCATCATTGTGGACGTTCTGCCTCTTTTCCTATGCTTTCAATGCAATTCCAGTCTACCTCCTGAAATCGGTTTCCTGCAATTCTGCCCCGCTTTCAAGTCCTCTTGGCAGCCTTACTTCAGTATATTTTTGGACAATAGCTGTCATTTATAACTCTGCAGGTTTGTGAATTACAGTGCCCCTGAGCTCCTTTCTTCAACTCGCTTTCTTGTGAGCTGGCCGCAACACCGCAGGATTGCTTCAGGCCCTAATCTGGTTCCGGCACGGCACGCTGAGCCTTTGGTTAATTCCTCTTCCTGGTGGGAAATGAGAGTTAAATTTGCCCGTCCAGACACCTGCAGCTAGTCTCTCATTGGTTCTCCCTATTCCTGTTCATCTTCCGCAGAAATTGCAAACTGGGCCAATCAGGAGGTTAAAGGCACTGACCCTCCCAGTCGGGAGAGTGTTAGTAAAGCGTCTGGAATGATGCACCCGAGTACCAGGGGACGAGAACGGAGACATATTTGAACACGTCTCCCGATCACACGGTTGATCATACTCTGGGTTCCACATGCATGTTTTAGCTGAAGGAAGAATCACTTACACCTGGAGAATTCAGACCCGTGGAATGGGTACCATGCAATATGACTTCAAAGGTTCTTCATTTGCTCACCGAACCTCTCCAATCCTATCACTGCTGCATTTATGCCCCTGTACACACGCTTGATTCTCTTTCGGAGACATAGCAATCCATAGGTTTTAAGATACTTACTAGTCAGGTACATTCTTAGTCGTTTAATATGGGGTGTTGAGTCCATTTCGTTGAGCAAGGAGTAGCTCTTGTCTATTCCATATTTGGCTTAAGGAACTTTATCTGTGCTCATTTCAATCTCTGGTTTTATGCAGCACCCCAACTCACCTTTCCCCTTAAGCAAGCATAAGTTGGTTTTCTAAATTTGAGACCCTGTTCTGTTTTGTAATCCAGTTCCTGTGTAGCCAAGTTTACATTCCGTGTATTAGTGATATCTTATGATGTTTCTTTTTCTGTGTGACTTATTTCAGTTAGAATCATCATACCTGAATCCACTCATTATGCTGCTACGGGCCTGATGACATAGATGTGATTGCTGAGTGATATTGCATTGTAAGTAAGTACCACAACTTCTTTATCCATTTTTCACTTTCTGCGATATTGAACTTGTACCGTAAACGAGGTTCTTGTAAACAGAGCCGTCCCAAACTTTGGGGTGGCTGTGTCTTCTTGATTTTCATTTCCCTAAACTATAGGACCATAAGTGGAAGTGCCCTAGGCTCTGTTGCTTTGTTTTTTAGATGTTTCAGGAAACACCATACACTTCTCCCGAGTGGCTGTTGGCAATTTACATCCCGCCCATCAGCATAACAAGGCTCCCAGTTCTCCATGGCCTGTCCTGCCTTTCTGGATTTTACACTTTTTTCAGATGGCCCTTTTGACCGGGGGGAAGTGAGACTTCATTGTAGTGCAGATTTCCTTTGCAAGCTTGCTTGGTTGGCCAAAATGGCGTATGCGTTTTTTCCTGAATATATTCAGGAAAAAACGCATACGCCCTTTTTGGCCAAGTGCATCATTGTGGACGTTCTGCCTCTTTTCCTATGCTTTAAGTGCAATTCCAGTCTACCTCCTGAAATCGGTTTCCTGCAATTCTGCCCCGCTTTCAAGTCCTCTTGGCAGCCTTACTTCAGTATAATTTGGGACGATAGCTGTCATTTATAACTCTGCAGGTTTGTGAATTACAGTGCCCCTGAGCTCCTTTCTTCAACTCGCTTTCTTGTGAGCTGGCCGCAACACCGCAGGATTGCTTCAGGCCCTAATCTGGTTCCGGCACGGCACGCTGAGCCTTTGGTTAATTCCTCTTCCTGGTGGGAAATGAGAGTTAAATTTGCCCGTCCAGACACCTCCAGCTAGTCTCTCATTGGTTCTCCCTATTCCTGTTCATCTTCCGCAGAAATTGCAAACTGGACCAATCAGGAGGTTAAAGGCACTGACTCTCCAAGTCGGGAGAGTGTTAGTAAAGCGTCTGGAATGTTGCATCCGAGCACCAGGGGACGAGAACGGAGACATATTTGAAGACGTCTCCCGATCACACGGTTGATCATACTCTGGGTTCCACATGCATGTTTTAGCTGAAGGAAGAATCGCTTACACCTGGAGAATTCAGACCCGTGGAATGGGTACCATGCAATATGACTTCAAAGGGTCTTCATTTGCTCACCAAACCTCTCCAAACCTATCACTGCTGCGTTTATGCCCCTGTACACACGCTTGATTCTCTTTCGGAGACATAGCAATCCATAGGTTTTAAGATACTTACTAGTCAGGTACATTCTTAGGCGTTTAATATGGGGTGTTGAGTCCATTTCGTTGAGCAAGGAGTAGCTCTTGTCTATTCCATATTTGGCTTAAGGAAATTTATCTGTGCTCATTTCAATCTCTGGTTTTATGCAGCACCCCAACTCACCTTTCCCCTTAAGCAAGCATAAGTTGGTTTTCTAAATTTGAGACCCTGTTCTGTTTTGTAATCCAGTTCCTGTGTAGCCAAGTTTACATTCCGTGTATTAGTGATATCTTATGATGTTTCTTTTTCTGTGTGACTTATTTCAGTTAGAATCATCATACCTGAATCCACTCATTATGCTGCTACGGGCCTGATGACATAGATGTCATTGCTGAGTGATATTGCATTGTACGTAAGTACCACAACTTCTTTATCCATTTTTCACTTTCTGCGATATTGAACTTGTACCGTAAACGAGGTTCTTGTAAACAGAGCCGTCCCAAACTTTGGGGTGGCTGTGTCTTTTTGATTTTCATTTCCCTAAACTATAGGACCATAAGTGGAAGTGCCCTAGGCTCTGTTGCTTTGTTTTTTAGATGTTTCAGGAAACACCATACACTTCTCCCGAGTGGCTGTTGGCAATTTACATCCCGCCCATCAGCATAACAAGGCTCCCAGTTCTCCATGGCCTGTCCTGCCTTTCTGGATTTTACACTTTTTTCAGATGGCCCTTTTGACCGGGGGGAAGTGAGACTTCATTGTAGTGCAGATTTCCTTTGCAAGCTTGCTTGGTTGGCCAAAATGGCGTATGCATTTTTTCCTGAATATATTCAGGAAAAAACGCATACGCCCTTTTTGGCCAAGTGCATCATTGTGGACGTTCTGCCTCTTTTCCTATGCTTTAAGTGCAATTCCAGTCTACCTCCTGAAATCGGTTTCCTGCAATTCTGCCCCGCTTTCAAGTCCTCTTGGCAGCCTTACTTCAGTATAATTTGGGACGATAGCTGTCATTTATAACTCTGCAGGTTTGTGAATTACAGTGCCCCTGAGCTCCTTTCTTCAACTCGCTTTCTTGTGAGCTGGCCGCAACACCGCAGGATTGCTTCAGGCCCTAATCTGGTTCCGGCACGGCACGCTGAGCCTTTGGTTAATTCCTCTTCCTGGTGGGCAATGAGAGTTAAATTTGCCCGTCCAGACACCTCCAGCTAGTCTCTCATTGGTTCTCGCTATTCCTGTTCATCTTCCGCAGAAATTGCAAACTGGACCAATCAGGAGGTTAAAGGCACTGACTCTCCAAGTCGGGAGAGTGTTAGTAAAGCGTCTGGAATGTTGCACCCGAGTACCAGGGGACGAGAACGGAGACATATTTGAAGACGTCTCCCGATCACACGGTTGATCATACTCTGGGTTCCACATGCATGTTTTAGCTGAAGGAAGAATCGCTTACACCTGGAGAATTCAGACCCGTGGAATGGGTACCATGCAATATGACTTCAAAGGGTCTTCATTTGCTCACCAAACCTCTCCAAACCTATCACTGCTGCGTTTATGCCCCTGTACACACGCTTGATTCTCTTTCGGAGACATAGCAATCCATAGGTTTTAAGATACTTACTAGTCAGGTACATTATTAGGCGTTTAATATGGGGTGTTGAGTCCATTTCGTTGAGCAAGGAGTAGCTCTTGTCTATTCCATATTTGGCTTAATGAACTTTATCTGTGCTCATTTCAATCTCTGGTTTTATGCAGCACCCCAACTCACCTTTCCCCTTAAGCAAGCAGAAGTTGGTTTTCTAAATATCAGACCCTGTTCTGTTCAGTAATTCAGTTCCTGTGTAGCCAAGTTTACATTCCGTGTATTAGTGATATCTTATGATGTTTCTTTTTCTGTGTGACTTATTTCAGTTAGAATCATCATACCTGAATCCACTCATTATGCTGCTACGGGCCTGATGACATAGATGTCATTGCTGAGTGATATTGCATTGTACGTAAGTACCACAACTTCTTTATCCATTTTTCACTTTCTGCGATATTGAACTTATACCGTAAACGAGGTTCTTGTAAACAGAGCCGTCCCAAACTTTGGGGTGGCTGTGTCTTTTTGATTTTCATTTCCCTAAACTATAGGACCATAAGTGGAAGTGCCCTAGGCTCTGTTGCTGTGTTTTTTAGATGTTTCAGGAAACACCATACACTTCTCTCGAGTGGCTGTTGGCAATTTACATCCCGCCCATCAGCATAACAAGGCTCCCAGTTCTCCATGGCCTGTCCTGCCTTTCTGGATTTTACACTTTTTTCAGATGGCCCTTTTGACCGGGGGGAAGTGAGACTTCATTGTAGTGCAGATTTCCTTTGCAAGCTTGCTTGGTTGGCCAAAATGGCGTATGCGTTTTTTCCTGAATATATTCAGGAAAAAACGCATACACCCTTTTTGGCCAAGTGCATCATTGTGGACGTTCTGCCTCTTTTCCTATGCTTTAAGTGCAATTCCAGTCTACCTCCTGAAATCGGTTTCCTGCAATTCTGCCCCGCTTTCAAGTCCTCTTGGCAGCCTTACTTCAGTATAATTTGGGACGATAGCTGTCATTTATAACTCTGCAGGTTTGTGAATTACAGTGCCCCTGAGCTCCTTTCTTCAACTCGCTTTCTTGTGAGCTGGCCGCAACACCGCAGGATTGCTTCAGGCCCTAATCTGGTTCCGGCACGGCACGCTGAGCCTTTGGTTAATTCCTTTTCCTGGTGGGAAATGAGAGTTAAATTTGCCCGTCCAGACACCTCCAGCTAGTCTCTCATTGGTTCTCCCTATTCCTGTTCATCTTCCGCAGAAATTGCAAACTGGGCCAATCAGGAGGTTAAAGGCACTGACCCTCCCAGTCGAGAGAGTGTTAGTAAAGCGTCTGGAATGTTGCACCCGAGTACCAGGGGACGAGAACGGAGACATATTTGAACACGTCTCCCGATCACACGGTTGATCATACTCTGGGTTCCACATGCATGTTTTAGCTGAAGGAAGAATCGCTTACACCTGGAGAATTCAGACCCGTGGAATGGGTACCATGCAATATGACTTCAAAGGGTCTTCATTTGCTCACCGAACCTCTCCAATCCTATCACTGCTGCGTTTATGCCCCTGTACACACGCTTGATTCTCTTTCGGAGACATAGCAATCCATAGGTTTTATGATACTTACTAGTCAGGTATATTCTTAGGCGTTTAATATGGGGTGTTGAGTCCATTTCATTGAGCAAGGAGTAGCTCTTGTCTATTTCATATTTGGCTTAAGGAACTTTATCTGTGCTCATTTCAATCTCTGGTTTTATGCAGCACCCCAACTCACCTTTCCCCTTAAGCAAGCATAAGTTGGTTTTCTAAATTTGAGACCGTGTTCTGTTTTGTAATCCAGTTCCTGTGTAGCCAAGTTTACATTCCGTGTATTAGTGATATCTTATGATGTTTCTTTTTCTGTGTGACTTATTTCAGTTAGAATCATCATACCTGAATCCACTCATTATGCTGCTACGGGCCTGATGACATAGATGTCATTGCTGAGTGATATTGCATTGTACGTAAGTACCACAACTTCTTTATCCATTTTTCACTTTCTGCGATATTCAACTTGTACCGTAAACGAGGTTCTTGTAAACAGAGCCGTCCCAAACTTTGGGGTGGCTGTTTCTGTTTGATTTTAATTTCCCTAAGCTATAGGACCATAAGTGGAAGTGCCCTAGGCTCTGTTGCTTTGTTTTTTAGATGTTTCAGGAAACACCATACACTTCTCCCGAGTGGCTGTTGGCAATTTACATCCCGCCCATCAGCATAACAAGGCTCCCAGTTCTCCATGGCCTGTCCTGCCTTTCTGGATTTTACACTTTTTTCAGATGGCCCTTTTGACCGGGGGGAAGTGAGACTTCATTGTAGTGCAGATTTCCTTTGCAAGCTTGCTTGGTTGGCCAAAAAGGGCGTATGCGTGTTTTCCTGAATATATTCAGGAAAAAATGCATACGCCCTTTTTGGCCAAGTGCATCATTGTGGATGTTCTGCCTCTTTTCCTACGCTTTCAATGCAATTCCAGTCTACCTCCTGAAATCGGTTTCCTGCAATTCTGCCCCGCTTTCAAGTCCTCTTGGCAGCCTTACTTCAGTATATTTTTGGACGATAGCTGTCATTTATAACTCTGCAGGTTTGTGAATTACAGTGCCCCTGAGCTCCTTTCTTCAACTCGCTTTCTTGTGAGCTGGCCGCAACACCGCAGGATTGCTTCAGGCCCTAATCTGGTTCCGGCACGGCATGCTGAGCCTTTGGTTAATTCCTCTTCCTGGTGGGAAATGAGAGTTAAATTTGCCCGTCCAGACACCTCCAGCTAGTCTCTCATTGGTTCTCCCTCTCCCTGTTCATCTTCCGCAGAAATTGCAAACTGGGCCAGTCAGGAGGTTAAAGGCACTGACCCTCCCAGTCGGGAGAGTGTTAGTAAAGCGTCTGGAATGTTGCACCCGAGTACCAGGGGACGAGAACGGAGACATATTTGAACACGTCTCCCGATCACACGGTTGATCATACTCTGGGTTGCACATGCATGTTTTAGCTGAAGGAAGAATCGCTTACACCTGGAGAATTCAGACCCGTGGAATGGGTACCATGCAATATGACTTTAAAGGGTCTTCATTTGCTCACCGAACCTCTCCAATCCTATTACTGCTGCATTTATGCCCCTGTACACACGCTTGATTCTCTTTCGGAGACATAGCAATCCATAGGTTTTAAGATACTTACTAGTCAGGTACATTCTTAGGCATTTAATATGGGGTGTTGAGTCCATTTCGTTGAGCAAGGAGTAGCTCTTGTCTATTCCATATTTGGCTTAAGGAAATTTATCTGTGCTCATTTCAATCTCTGGTTTTATGCAGCACCCCAACTCACCTTTCCCCTTAAGCAAGCATAAGTTGGTTTTCTAAATTTCAGACCCTGTTCTGTTTTGTAATCCAGTTCCTGTGTAGCCAAGTTTACATTCCGTGTATTAGTGATATCTTATGATGTTTCTTTTTCTGTGTGACTTATTTCAGTTAGAATCATCATACCTGAATCCACTCATTATGCTGCTACGGGCCTGATGACATAGATGTCATTGCTGAGTGATATTGCATTGTACGTAAGTACCACAACTTCTTTATCCATTTTTCACTTTCTGCGATATTGAACTTGTACCGTAAACGAGGTTCTTGTAAACAGAGCCGTCCCAAACTTTGGGGTGTCTGTGTCTTTTTGATTTTCATTTCCCTAAACTATAGGACCATAAGTGGAAGTGCCCTAGGCTCTGTTGCTGTGTTTTTTAGATGTTTCAGGAAACACCATACACTTCTCTCGAGTGGCTGTTGGCAATTTACATCCCGCCCATCAGCATAACAAGGCTCCCAGTTCTCCATGGCCTGTCCTGCCTTTCTGGATTTTACACTTTTTTCAGATGGCCCTTTTGACCGGGGGGAAGTGAGACTTCATTGTAGTGCAGATTTCCTTTGCAAGCTTGCTTGGTTGGCCAAAAAGTGCGTATGCGTTTTTTCCTGAATATATTCAGGAAAAAACGCATACGCCCTTTTTGGCCAAGTGCATCATTGTGGATGTTCTGCCTCTTTTCCTACGCTTTCAATGCAATTCCAGTCTACCTCCTGAAATCGGTTTCCTGCAATTCTGCCCCGCTTTCAAGTCCTCTTGGCAGCCTTACTTCAGTATATTTTTGGACGATAGCTGTCATTTATAACTCTGCAGGTTTGTGAATTACAGTGCCCCTGAGCTCCTTTCTTCAACTCGCTTTCTTGTGAGCTGGCCGCAACACCGCAGGATTGCTTCAGGCCCTAATCTGGTTCCGGCACGGCATGCTGAGCCTTTGGTTAATTCCTCTTCCTGGTGGGAAATGAGAGTTAAATTTGCCCGTCCAGACACCTCCAGCTAGTCTCTCATTGGTTCTCCCTCTCCCTGTTCATCTTCCGCAGAAATTGCAAACTGGGCCAGTCAGGAGGTTAAAGGCACTGACCCTCCCAGTCAGGAGAGTGTTAGTAAAGCGTCTGGAATGTTGCACCCGAGTACCAGGGGACGAGAACGGAGACATATTTGAAGACGTCTCCCGATCACACAGTTGATCATACTCTGGGCTCCACATGCATGTTTTAGCTGAAGGAAGAATCCCTTAAACCTGGAGAGTTGAGACCCGTGGAATGGGTACCATGCAATATGACTTCAAAGGGTCTTCATTTGCTCACCGAACCTCTCCAAACCTATCACTGCTGCGTTTATGCCCCTGTACACACGCTTGATTCTCTTTCGGAGACATAGCAATCCATAGGTTTTAAGATACTTATTAGTCAGGTACATTCTTAGGCGTTTAATATGGGGTGTTGAGTCCATTTCATTGAGCAAGGAGTAGCTCTTGTCTATTTCATATTTGGCTTAAGGAACTTTATCTGTGCTCATTTCAATCTCTGGTTTTATGCAGCACCCCAACTCACCTTTCCCCTTAAGCAAGCATAAGTTGGTTTTCTAAATTTGAGACCGTGTTCTGTTTTGTAATCCAGTTCCTGTGTAGCCAAGTTTACATTCCGTGTATTAGTGATATCTTATGATGTTTCTTTTTCTGTGTGACTTATTTCAGTTAGAATCATCATACCTGAATCCACTCATTATGCTGCTACGGGCCTGATGACATAGATGTCATTGCTGAGTGATATTGCATTGTACGTAAGTACCACAACTTCTTTATCCATTTTTCACTTTCTGCGATATTGAACTTGTACCGTAAACGAGGTTCTTGTAAACAGAGCCGTCCCAAACTTTGTGGTGGCTGAGTCTTTTTGATTTTCATTTCCCTAAGCTATAGGACCATAAGTGGAAGTGCCCTAGGCTCTGTTGCTTTGTTTTTTAGATGTTTCAGGAAACACCATACACTTCTCCCGAGTGGCTGTTGGCAATTTACATCCCGCCCATCAGCATAACAAGGCTCCCAGTTCTCCATGGCCTGTCCTGCCTTTCTGGATTTTACACTTTTTTCAGATGGCCCTTTTGACCGGGGGGAAGTGAGACTTCATTGTAGTGCAGATTTCCTTTGCAAGCTTGCTTGGTTGGCCAAAAAGGGCGTATGCGTTTTTTCCTGAATATATTCAGGAAAAAACGCATACGCCCTTTTTGGCCAAGTGCATCATTGTGGACGTTCTGCCTCTTTTCCTATGCTTTAAGTGCAATTCCAGTCTACCTCCTGAAATCGGTTTCCTGCAATTGTGCCCCGCTTTCAAGTCCTCTTGGCAGCCTTACTTCAGTATAATTTGGGACGATAGCTGTCATTTATAACTCTGCAGGTTTGTGAATTACAGTGCCCCTGAGCTCCTTTCTTCAACTCGCTTTCTTGTGAGCTGGCCGCAACACCGCAGGATTGCTTCAGGCCCTAATCTGGTTCCGGCACGGCACGCTGAGCCTTTGGTTAATTCCTCTTCCTGGTGGGAAATGAGAGTTAAATTTGCCCGTCCAGACACCTCCAGCTAGTCTCTCATTGGTCCTCCCTATTTCTGTTCATCTTCCGCAGAAATTGCAAACTGGGCCAATCAGGAGGTTAAAGGCACTGACTCTCCAAGTCGGGAGAGTGTTAGTAAAGCGTCTGGAATGTTGCACCCGAGTACCAGGGGACGAGAACGGAGACATATTTGAAGACGTCTCCCGATCACACGGTTGATCATACTCTGGGTTCCACATGCATGTTTTAGCTGAAGGAAGAATCACTTACACCTGGAGAATTCAGACCCGTGGAATGGGTACCATGCAATATGACTTCAAAGGGTCTTCATTTGCTCACCAAACCTCTCCAATCCTATCACTGCTGCGTTTATGCCCCTGTACACACGCTTGATTCTCTTTCGGAGACATAGCAATCCATAGGATTTAAGATACTTACTAGTCAGGTACATTCTTAGGCGTTTAATATGGGGTGTTGTGTCCATTTCGTTGAGCAAGGAGTAGCTCTTGTCTATTCCATATTTGGCTTAAGGAACTTTATCTGTGCTCATTTCAATCTCTGGTTTTATGCAGCACCCCAACTTACCTTTCCCCTTAAGCAAGCATAAGTTGGTTTTCTAAATTTGAGACCGTGTTCTGTTTTGTAATCCAGTTCCTGTGTAGCCAAGTTTACATTCAGTGTATTAGTGATATCTTATGATGTTTCTTTTTCTGTGTGACTTATTTCAGTTAGAATCATCATACCTGAATCCACTCATTATGCTGCTACGGGCCTGATGACATAGATGACATTGCTGAGTGATATTGCATTGTACGTAAGTACCACAACTTCTTTATCCATTTTTCACTTTCTGCGATATTGAACTTATACCGTAAACGAGGTTCTTGTAAACAGAGCCGTCCCAAACTTTGGGGTGGCTGAGTCTTTTTGATTTTCATTTCCCTAAGCTATAGGACCATAAGTGGAAGTGCCCTAGGCTCTGTTGCTTTGTTTTTTAGATGTTTCAGGAAACACCATACACTTCTCCGGAGTGGCTGTTGGCAATTTACATCCCGCCCATCAGCATAACAAGGCTCCCAGTTCTCCATGGCCTGTCCTGCCTTTCTGGATTTTATACTTTTTTCAGATGGCCCTTTTGACCGGGGGGAAGTGAGACTTCATTGTAGTGCAGATTTCCTTTGCAAGCTTGCTTGGTTGGCCAAAAAGGGCGTATGCGTTTTTTCCTGAATATATTCAGGAAAAAACGCATACGCCCTTTTTGGCCAAGTGCATCATTGTGGACGTTCTGCCTCTTTTCCTATGCTTTAAGTGCAATTCCAGTCTACCTCCTGAAATCGGTTTCCTGCAATTCTGCCCCGCTTTCAAGTCCTCTTGGCAGCCTTACTTCAGTATAATTTGGGACGATAGCTGTCATTTATAACTCTGCAGGTTTGTGAATTACAGTGCCCCTGAGCTCCTTTCTTCAACTCGCTTTCTTGTGAGCTGGCCGCAACACCGCAGGATTGCTTCAGGCCCTAATCTGGTTCCGGCACGGCACGCTGAGCCTTTGGTTAATTCCTCTTCCTGGTGGGAAATGAGAGTTAAATTTGCCCGTCCAGACACCTCCAGCTAGTCTCTCATTGGTTCTCCCTATTCCTGTTCATCTTCCGCAGAAATTGCAAACTGGGCCAATCAGGAGGTTAAAGGCACTGACTCTCCAAGTCGGGAGAGTGTTAGTAAAGCGTCTGGAATGTTGCACCCGAGTACCAGGGGACGAGAACGGAGACATATTTGAAGACGTCTCCCGATCACACGGTTGATCATACTCTGGGTTCCACATGCATGTTTTAGCTGAAGGAAGAATCGCTTACACCTGGAGAATTCAGACCCGTGGAATGGGTACCATGCAATATGACTTCAAAGGGTCTTCATTTGCTCACCGAACCTCTCCAATCCTATCACTGCTGCGTTTATGCCCTTGTACACACGCTTGATTCTCTTTTGGAGACATAGCAATCCATAGGATTTAAGATACTTACTAGTCAGGTACATTCTTAGTCGTTTAATATGGGGTGTTGAGTCCATTTCGTTGAGCAAGGAGTAGCTCTTGTCTATTCCATATTTGGCTTAAGGAACTTTATCTGTGCTCATTTCAATCTCTGGTTTTATGCAGCACCCCAACTCACCTTTCCCCTTAAGCAAGCATAAGTTGGTTTTCTAAATTTGAGACCCTGTTCTGTTTTGTAATCCAGTTCCTGTGTAGCCAAGTTTACATTCCGTGTATTAGTGATATCTGATGATGTTTCTTTTTCTGCGTGACTTATTTCAGTTAGAATAATCATACCTGAATCCACTCATTATGCTGCTACGGGCCTGATGACATAGATGTCATTGCTGAGTGATATTGCATTGTACGTAAGTACCACAACTTCTTTATCCATTTTTCACTTTCTGCGATATTGAACTTGTACCGTAAACGAGGTTCTTGTAAACAGAGCCGTCCCAAACTTTGGGGTGGCTGTGTCTTTTTGATTTTCATTTCCCTAAACTATAAGACCATAAGTGGAAGTGCCCTAGGCTCTGTTGCTTTGTTTTTTAGATGTTTCAGGAAACACCATACACTTCTCCCGAGTGGCTGTTGGCAATTTACATCCCGCCCATCAGCATAACAAGGCTCCCAGTTCTCCATGGCCTGTCCTGCCTTTCTGGATTTTACACTTTTTTCAGATGGCCCTTTTGACTGGGGGGAAGTGAGACTTCATTGTAGTGCAGATTTCCTTTGCAAGCTTGCTTGGTTGGCCAAAAAGGGCGTATGCGTTTTTTCCTGAATATATTCAGGAAAAAACGCATATGCCCTTTTTGGCCAAGTGCATCATTGTAGACGTTCTGCCTCTTTTCCTATGCTTTAAGTGCAATTCCAGTCTACCTCCTGAAATCGGTTTCCTGCAATTCTGCCCCGCTTTCAAGTCCTCTTGGCAGCCTTACTTCAGTATAATTTGGGACGATAGCTGTCATTTATAACTCTGCAGGTTTGTGAATTAAAGTGCCCCTGAGCTCCTTTCTTCAACTCGCTTTCTTGTGAGCTGGCCGCAACACCGCAGGATTGCTTCAGGCCCTAATCTGGTTCCGGCACGGCACGCTGAGCCTTTGGTTAATTCCTCTTCCTGGTGGGAAATGAGAGTTAAATTTGCCCGTCCAGACACCTCCAGCTAGTCTCTTGTTGGTTCTCCCTATTCCTGTTCATCTTCCGCAGAAATTGCAAACTGGGCCAATCAGGAGGTTAAAGGCACTGACTCTCCAAGTCGGGAGAGTGTTAGTAAAGCGTCTGGAATGTTGCACCCGAGTACCAGGGGACGAGAACGGAGACATATTTGAACACGTCTCCCGATCACATGGTTGATCATACTCTAGGTTCCACATGCATGTTTTAGCTGAAGGAAGAATCGCTTACACCTGGAGAATTCAGACCCGTGGAATGGGTACCATGCAATGTGACTTCAAAGGGTCTTCATTTGCTCACCAAACCTCTCCAAACCTATCACTGCTGCGTTTATGCCCCTGTACACACGCTTGATTCTCTTTCGGAGACATAGCAATCCATAGGTTTTAAGATACTTACTAGTCAGGTACATTCTTAGGCGTTTAATATGGGGTGTTGAGGCCATTTCGTTGAGCAAGGAGTAGCTCTTGTCTATTCCATATTTGGCTTAAGGAACTTTATCTGTGCTCATTTCAATCTCTGGTTTTATGCAGCACCCCAACTCACCTTTCCCCTTAAGCAAGCATAAGTTGGTTTTCTAAATTTGAGACCCTGTTCTGTTTTGTAATCCAGTTCCTGTGTAGCCAAGTTTACATTCCGTGTATTAGTGATATCTTATGATGTTTCTTTTTCTGTGTGACTTATTTCAGTTAGAATCATCATACCTGAATCCACTCATTATGCTGCTACGGGCCTGATGACATAGATGTCATTGCTGAGTGATATTGCATTGTACGTAAGTACCACAACTTCTTTATCCATTTTTCACTTTCTGCGATATTGAACTTGTACCGTAAACGAGGTTCTTGTAAACAGAGCCGTCCCAAACGTTGGGGTGGCTGTGTCTTTTTGATTTTCATTTCCCTAAGCTATAGGACCATAAGTGGAAGTGCCCTAGGCTCTGTTGCTTTGTTTTTTAGATGTTTCAGGAAACACCATACACTTCTCCTCAGTGGCTGTTGGCAATTTACATCCCGCCCATCAGCATAACAAGGCTCCCAGTTCTCCATGGCCTGTCCTGCCTTTCTGGATTTTACACTTTTTTCAGATGGCCCTTTTGACCGGGGGGAAGTGAGACTTCATTGTAGTGCAGATTTCCTTTGCAAGCTTGCTTGGTTGGCCAAAATGGCGTATGCGTTTTTTCCTGAATATATTCAGGAAAAAACGCATACACCCTTTTTGGCCAAGTGCATCATTGTGGACGTTCTGCCTCTTTTCCTATGCTTTAAGTGCAATTCCAGTCTACCTCCTGAAATCGGTTTCCTGCAATTCTGCCCCGCTTTCAAGTCCTCTTGGCAGCCTTACTTCAGTATAATTTGGGACGATAGCTGTCATTTATAACTCTGCAGGTTTGTGAATTACAGTGCCCCTGAGCTCCTTTCTTCAACTCGCTTTCTTGTGAGCTGGCCGCAACACCGCAGGATTGCTTCAGGCCCTAATCTGGTTCCGGCACGGCACGCTGAGCCTTTGGTTAATTCCTTTTCCTGGTGGGAAATGAGAGTTAAATTTGCCCGTCCAGACACCTCCAGCTAGTCTCTCATTGGTTCTCCCTATTCCTGTTCATCTTCCGCAGAAATTGCAAACTGGGCCAATCAGGAGGTTAAAGGCACTGACCCTCCCAGTCGAGAGAGTGTTAGTAAAGCGTCTGGAATGTTGCACCCGAGTACCAGGGGACGAGAACGGAGACATATTTGAACACGTCTCCCGATCACACGGTTGATCATACTCTGGGTTCCACATGCATGTTTTAGCTGAAGGAAGAATCCCTTAAACCTGGAGAGTTGAGACCCGTGGAATGGGTACCATGCAATATGACTTCAAAGGGTCTTCATTTGCTCACCGAACCTCTCCAAACCTATCACTGCTGCGTTTATGCCCCTGTACACACGCTTGATTCTCTTTCGGAGACATAGCAATCCATAGGTTTTAAGATACTTATTAGTCAGGTACATTCTTAGGCGTTTAATATGGGGTGTTGAGTCCATTTCATTGAGCAAGGAGTAGCTCTTGTCTATTTCATATTTGGCTTAAGGAACTTTATCTGTGCTCATTTCAATCTCTGGTTTTATGCAGCACCCCAACTCACCTTTCCCCTTAAGCAAGCATAAGTTGGTTTTCTAAATTTGAGACCGTGTTCTGTTTTGTAATCCAGTTCCTGTGTAGCCAAGTTTACATTCCGTGTATTAGTGATATCTTATGATGTTTCTTTTTCTGTGTGACTTATTTCAGTTAGAATCATCATACCTGAATCCACTCATTATGCTGCTACGGGCCTGATGACATAGATGTCATTGCTGAGTGATATTGCATTGTACGTAAGTACCACAACTTCTTTATCCATTTTTCACTTTCTGCGATATTGAACTTGTACCGTAAACGAGGTTCTTGTAAACAGAGCCGTCCCAAACTTTGTGGTGGCTGAGTCTTTTTGATTTTCATTTCCCTAAGCTATAGGACCATAAGTGGAAGTGCCCTAGGCTCTGTTGCTTTGTTTTTTAGATGTTTCAGGAAACACCATACACTTCTCCCGAGTGGCTGTTGGCAATTTACATCCCGCCCATCAGCATAACAAGGCTCCCAGTTCTCCATGGCCTGTCCTGCCTTTCTGGATTTTACACTTTTTTCAGATGGCCCTTTTGACCGGGGGGAAGTGAGACTTCATTGTAGTGCAGATTTCCTTTGCAAGCTTGCTTGGTTGGCCAAAAAGGGCGTATGCGTTTTTTCCTGAATATATTCAGGAAAAAACGCATACGCCCTTTTTGGCCAAGTGCATCATTGTGGACGTTCTGCCTCTTTTCCTATGCTTTAAGTGCAATTCCAGTCTACCTCCTGAAATCGGTTTCCTGCAATTGTGCCCCGCTTTCAAGTCCTCTTGGCAGCCTTACTTCAGTATAATTTGGGACGATAGCTGTCATTTATAACTCTGCAGGTTTGTGAATTACAGTGCCCCTGAGCTCCTTTCTTCAACTCGCTTTCTTGTGAGCTGGCCGCAACACCGCAGGATTGCTTCAGGCCCTAATCTGGTTCCGGCACGGCACGCTGAGCCTTTGGTTAATTCCTCTTCCTGGTGGGAAATGAGAGTTAAATTTGCCCGTCCAGACACCTCCAGCTAGTCTCTCATTGGTCCTCCCTATTTCTGTTCATCTTCCGCAGAAATTGCAAACTGGGCCAATCAGGAGGTTAAAGGCACTGACTCTCCAAGTCGGGAGAGTGTTAGTAAAGCGTCTGGAATGTTGCACCCGAGTACCAGGGGACGAGAACGGAGACATATTTGAAGACGTCTCCCGATCACACGGTTGATCATACTCTGGGTTCCACATGCATGTTTTAGCTGAAGGAAGAATCACTTACACCTGGAGAATTCAGACCCGTGGAATGGGTACCATGCAATATGACTTCAAAGGGTCTTCATTCGCTCACCAAACCTCTCCAATCCTATCACTGCTGCGTTTATGCCCCTGTACACACGCTTGATTCTCTTTCGGAGACATAGCAATCCATAGGATTTAAGATACTTACTAGTCAGGTACATTCTTAGGCGTTTAATATGGGGTGTTGTGTCCATTTCGTTGAGCAAGGAGTAGCTCTTGTCTATTCCATATTTGGCTTAAGGAACTTTATCTGTGCTCATTTCAATCTCTGGTTTTATGCAGCACCCCAACTTACCTTTCCCCTTAAGCAAGCATAAGTTGGTTTTCTAAATTTGAGACCGTGTTCTGTTTTGTAATCCAGTTCCTGTGTAGCCAAGTTTACATTCAGTGTATTAGTGATATCTTATGATGTTTCTTTTTCTGTGTGACTTATTTCAGTTAGAATCATCATACCTGAATCCACTCATTATGCTGCTACGGGCCTGATGACATAGATGACATTGCTGAGTGATATTGCATTGTACGTAAGTACCACAACTTCTTTATCCATTTTTCACTTTCTGCGATATTGAACTTATACCGTAAACGAGGTTCTTGTAAACAGAGCCGTCCCAAACTTTGAGGTGGCTGAGTCTTTTTGATTTTCATTTCCCTAAGCTATAGGACCATAAGTGGAAGTGCCCTAGGCTCTGTTGCTTTGTTTTTTAGATGTTTCAGGAAACACCATACACTTCTCCGGAGTGGCTGTTGGCAATTTACATCCCGCCCATCAGCATAACAAGGCTCCCAGTTCTCCATGGCCTGTCCTGCCTTTCTGGATTTTATACTTTTTTCAGATGGCCCTTTTGACCGGGGGGAAGTGAGACTTCATTGTAGTGCAGATTTCCTTTGCAAGCTTGCTTGGTTGGCCAAAAAGGGCGTATGCGTTTTTTCCTGAATATATTCAGGAAAAAACGCATACGCCCTTTTTGGCCAAGTGCATCATTGTGGACGTTCTGCCTCTTTTCCTATGCTTTAAGTGCAATTCCAGTCTACCTCCTGAAATCGGTTTCCTGCAATTCTGCCCCGCTTTCAAGTCCTCTTGGCAGCCTTACTTCAGTATAATTTGGGACGATAGCTGTCATTTATAACTCTGCAGGTTTGTGAATTACAGTGCCCCTGAGCTCCTTTCTTCAACTCGCTTTCTTGTGAGCTGGCCGCAACACCGCAGGATTGCTTCAGGCCCTAATCTGGTTCCGGCACGGCACGCTGAGCCTTTGGTTAATTCCTCTTCCTGGTGGGAAATGAGAGTTAAATTTGCCCGTCCAGACACCTCCAGCTAGTCTCTCATTGGTTCTCCCTATTCCTGTTCATCTTCCGCAGAAATTGCAAACTGGGCCAATCAGGAGGTTAAAGGCACTGACTCTCCAAGTCGGGAGAGTGTTAGTAAAGCGTCTGGAATGTTGCACCCGAGTACCAGGGGACGAGAACGGAGACATATTTGAAGACGTCTCCCGATCACACGGTTGATCATACTCTGGGTTCCACATGCATGTTTTAGCTGAAGGAAGAATCGCTTACACCTGGAGAATTCAGACCCGTGGAATGGGTACCATGCAATATGACTTCAAAGGGTCTTCATTTGCTCACCGAACCTCTCCAATCCTATCACTGCTGCGTTTATGCCCTTGTACACACGCTTGATTCTCTTTTGGAGACATAGCAATCCATAGGATTTAAGATACTTACTAGTCAGGTACATTCTTAGTCGTTTAATATGGGGTGTTGAGTCCATTTCGTTGAGCAAGGAGTAGCTCTTGTCTATTCCATATTTGGCTTAAGGAACTTTATCTGTGCTCATTTCAATCTCTGGTTTTATGCAGCACCCCAACTCACCTTTCCCCTTAAGCAAGCATAAGTTGGTTTTCTAAATTTGAGACCCTGTTCTGTTTTGTAATCCAGTTCCTGTGTAGCCAAGTTTACATTCCGTGTATTAGTGATATCTGATGATGTTTCTTTTTCTGCGTGACTTATTTCAGTTAGAATAATCATACCTGAATCCACTCATTATGCTGCTACGGGCCTGATGACATAGATGTCATTGCTGAGTGATATTGCATTGTACGTAAGTACCACAACTTCTTTATCCATTTTTCACTTTCTGCGATATTGAACTTGTACCGTAAACGAGGTTCTTGTAAACAGAGCCGTCCCAAACTTTGGGGTGGCTGTGTCTTTTTGATTTTCATTTCCCTAAACTATAAGACCATAAGTGGAAGTGCCCTAGGCTCTGTTGCTTTGTTTTTTAGATGTTTCAGGAAACACCATACACTTCTCCCGAGTGGCTGTTGGCAATTTACATCCCGCCCATCAGCATAACAAGGCTCCCAGTTCTCCATGGCCTGTCCTGCCTTTCTGGATTTTACACTTTTTTCAGATGGCCCTTTTGACTGGGGGGAAGTGAGACTTCATTGTAGTGCAGATTTCCTTTGCAAGCTTGCTTGGTTGGCCAAAAAGGGCGTATGCGTTTTTTCCTGAATATATTCAGGAAAAAACGCATATGCCCTTTTTGGCCAAGTGCATCATTGTAGACGTTCTGCCTCTTTTCCTATGCTTTAAGTGCAATTCCAGTCTACCTCCTGAAATCGGTTTCCTGCAATTCTGCCCCGCTTTCAAGTCCTCTTGGCAGCCTTACTTCAGTATAATTTGGGACGATAGCTGTCATTTATAACTCTGCAGGTTTGTGAATTAAAGTGCCCCTGAGCTCCTTTCTTCAACTCGCTTTCTTGTGAGCTGGCCGCAACACCGCAGGATTGCTTCAGGCCCTAATCTGGTTCCGGCACGGCACGCTGAGCCTTTGGTTAATTCCTCTTCCTGGTGGGAAATGAGAGTTAAATTTGCCCGTCCAGACACCTCCAGCTAGTCTCTTGTTGGTTCTCCCTATTCCTGTTCATCTTCCGCAGAAATTGCAAACTGGGCCAATCAGGAGGTTAAAGGCACTGACTCTCCAAGTCGGGAGAGTGTTAGTAAAGCGTCTGGAATGTTGCACCCGAGTACCAGGGGACGAGAACGGAGACATATTTGAACACGTCTCCCGATCACATGGTTGATCATACTCTAGGTTCCACATGCATGTTTTAGCTGAAGGAAGAATCGCTTACACCTGGAGAATTCAGACCCGTGGAATGGGTACCATGCAATGTGACTTCAAAGGGTCTTCATTTGCTCACCAAACCTCTCCAAACCTATCACTGCTGCGTTTATGCCCCTGTACACACGCTTGATTCTCTTTCGGAGACATAGCAATCCATAGGTTTTAAGATACTTACTAGTCAGGTACATTCTTAGGCGTTTAATATGGGGTGTTGAGGCCATTTCGTTGAGCAAGGAGTAGCTCTTGTCTATTCCATATTTGGCTTAAGGAACTTTATCTGTGCTCATTTCAATCTCTGGTTTTATGCAGCACCCCAACTCACCTTTCCCCTTAAGCAAGCATAAGTTGGTTTTCTAAATTTGAGACCCTGTTCTGTTTTGTAATCCAGTTCCTGTGTAGCCAAGTTTACATTCCGTGTATTAGTGATATCTTATGATGTTTCTTTTTCTGTGTGACTTATTTCAGTTAGAATCATCATACCTGAATCCACTCATTATGCTGCTACGGGCCTGATGACATAGATGTCATTGCTGAGTGATATTGCATTGTACGTAAGTACCACAACTTCTTTATCCATTTTTCACTTTCTGCGATATTGAACTTGTACCGTAAACGAGGTTCTTGTAAACAGAGCCGTCCCAAACGTTGGGGTGGCTGTGTCTTTTTGATTTTCATTTCCCTAAGCTATAGGACCATAAGTGGAAGTGCCCTAGGCTCTGTTGCTTTGTTTTTTAGATGTTTCAGGAAACACCATACACTTCTCCTCAGTGGCTGTTGGCAATTTACATCCCGCCCATCAGCATAACAAGGCTCCCAGTTCTCCATGGCCTGTCCTGCCTTTCTGGATTTTACACTTTTTTCAGATGGCCCTTTTGACCGGGGGGAAGTGAGACTTCATTGTAGTGCAGATTTCCTTTGCAAGCTTGCTTGGTTGGCCAAAATGGCGTATGCGTTTTTTCCTGAATATATTCAGGAAAAAACGCATACACCCTTTTTGGCCAAGTGCATCATTGTGGACGTTCTGCCTCTTTTCCTATGCTTTAAGTGCAATTCCAGTCTACCTCCTGAAATCGGTTTCCTGCAATTCTGCCCCGCTTTCAAGTCCTCTTGGCAGCCTTACTTCAGTATAATTTGGGACGATAGCTGTCATTTATAACTCTGCAGGTTTGTGAATTACAGTGCCCCTGAGCTCCTTTCTTCAACTCGCTTTCTTGTGAGCTGGCCGCAACACCGCAGGATTGCTTCAGGCCCTAATCTGGTTCCGGCACGGCACGCTGAGCCTTTGGTTAATTCCTTTTCCTGGTGGGAAATGAGAGTTAAATTTGCCCGTCCAGACACCTCCAGCTAGTCTCTCATTGGTTCTCCCTATTCCTGTTCATCTTCCGCAGAAATTGCAAACTGGGCCAATCAGGAGGTTAAAGGCACTGACCCTCCCAGTCGAGAGAGTGTTAGTAAAGCGTCTGGAATGTTGCACCCGAGTACCAGGGGACGAGAACGGAGACATATTTGAACACGTCTCCCGATCACACGGTTGATCATACTCTGGGTTCCACATGCATGTTTTAGCTGAAGGAAGAATCGCTTACACCTGGAGAATTCAGACCCGTGGAATGGGTACCATGCAATATGACTTCAAAGGGTCTTCATTTGCTCACCGAACCTCTCCAATCCTATCACTGCTGCGTTTATGCCCCTGTACACACGCTTGATTCTCTTTCGGAGACATAGCAATCCATAGGTTTTATGATACTTACTAGTCAGGTATATTCTTAGGCGTTTAATATGGGGTGTTGAGTCCATTTCATTGAGCAAGGAGTAGCTCTTGTCTATTTCATATTTGGCTTAAGGAACTTTATCTGTGCTCATTTCAATCTCTGGTTTTATGCAGCACCCCAACTCACCTTTCCCCTTAAGCAAGCATAAGTTGGTTTTCTAAATTTGAGACCGTGTTCTGTTTTGTAATCCAGTTCCTGTGTAGCCAAGTTTACATTCCGTGTATTAGTGATATCTTATGATGTTTCTTTTTCTGTGTGACTTATTTCAGTTAGAATCATCATACCT
Organism: Grampus griseus; assembly: GCF_964374135.1. Classification (NCBI taxonomy): domain Eukaryota; kingdom Metazoa; phylum Chordata; class Mammalia; order Artiodactyla; family Delphinidae; genus Grampus; species Grampus griseus. The sequence goes on from NW_028133381.1 coordinate 48,103, forward strand.
GAATCCACTCATTATGCTGCTACGGGCCTGATGACATAGATGTCATTGCTGAGTGATATTGCATTGTACGTAAGTACCACAACTTCTTTATCCATTTTTCACTTTCTGCGATATTCAACTTGTACCGTAAACGAGGTTCTTGTAAACAGAGCCGTCCCAAACTTTGGGGTGGCTGTTTCTGTTTGATTTTAATTTCCCTAAGCTATAGGACCATAAGTGGAAGTGCCCTAGGCTCTGTTGCTTTGTTTTTTAGATGTTTCAGGAAACACCATACACTTCTCCCGAGTGGCTGTTGGCAATTTACATCCCGCCCATCAGCATAACAAGGCTCCCAGTTCTCCATGGCCTGTCCTGCCTTTCTGGATTTTACACTTTTTTCAGATGGCCCTTTTGACCGGGGGGAAGTGAGACTTCATTGTAGTGCAGATTTCTTTGCAAGCTTGCTTGGTTGGCCAAAAAGGGCGTATGCGTTTTTTCCTGAATATATTCAGGAAAAAATGCATACGCCCTTTTTGGCCAAGTGCATCATTGTGGATGTTCTGCCTCTTTTCCTACGCTTTCAATGCAATTCCAGTCTACCTCCTGAAATCGGTTTCCTGCAATTCTGCCCCGCTTTCAAGTCCTCTTGGCAGCCTTACTTCAGTATATTTTTGGACGATAGCTGTCATTTATAACTCTGCAGGTTTGTGAATTACAGTGCCCCTGAGCTCCTTTCTTCAACTCGCTTTCTTGTGAGCTAGCCGCAACACCGCAGGATTGCTTCAGGCCCTAATCTGGTTCCGGCACGGCATGCTGAGCCTTTGGTTAATTCCTCTTCCTGGTGGGAAATGAGAGTTAAATTTGCCCGTCCAGACACCTCCAGCTAGTCTCTCATTGGTTCTCCCTCTCCCTGTTCATCTTCCGCAGAAATTGCAAACTGGGCCAGTCAGGAGGTTAAAGGCACTGACCCTCCCAGTCGGGAGAGTGTTAGTAAAGCGTCTGGAATGTTGCACCCGAGTACCAGGGGACGAGAACGGAGACATATTTGAACACGTCTCCCGATCACACGGTTGATCATACTCTGGGTTCCACATGCATGTTTTAGCTGAAGGAAGAATCGCTTACACCTGGAGAATTCAGACCCATGGAATGGGTACCATGCAATATGACTTTAAAGGGTCTTCATTTGCTCACCGAACCTCTCCAATCCTATTACTGCTGCATTTATGCCCCTGTACACACGCTTGATTCTCTTTCGGAGACATAGCAATCCATAGGTTTTAAGATACTTACTAGTCAGGTACATTCTTAGGCATTTAATATGGGGTGTTGAGTCCATTTCGTTGAGCAAGGAGTAGCTCTTGTCTATTCCATATTTGGCTTAAGGAAATTTATCTGTGCTCATTTCAATCTCTGGTTTTATGCAGCACCCCAACTCACCTTTCCCCTTAAGCAAGCATAAGTTGGTTTTCTAAATTTCAGACCCTGTTCTGTTTTGTAATCCAGTTCCTGTGTAGCCAAGTTTACATTCCGTGTATTAGTGATATCTTATGATGTTTCTTTTTCTGTGTGACTTATTTCAGTTAGAATCATCATACCTGAATCCACTCATTATGCTGCTACGGGCCTGATGACATAGATGTCATTGCTGAGTGATATTGCATTGTACGTAAGTACCACAACTTCTTTATCCATTTTTCACTTTCTGCGATATTGAACTTGTACCGTAAACGAGGTTCTTGTAAACAGAGCCGTCCCAAACTTTGGGGTGTCTGTGTCTTTTTGATTTTCATTTCCCTAAACTATAGGACCATAAGTGGAAGTGCCCTAGGCTCTGTTGCTGTGTTTTTTAGATGTTTCAGGAAACACCATACACTTCTCTCGAGTGGCTGTTGGCAATTTACATCCCGCCCATCAGCATAACAAGGCTCCCAGTTCTCCATGGCCTGTCCTGCCTTTCTGGATTTTACACTTTTTTCAGATGGCCCTTTTGACCGGGGGGAAGTGAGACTTCATTGTAGTGCAGATTTCCTTTGCAAGCTTGCTTGGTTGGCCAAAAAGTGCGTATGCGTTTTTTCCTGAATATATTCAGGAAAAAACGCATACGCCCTTTTTGGCCAAGTGCATCATTGTGGATGTTCTGCCTCTTTTCCTACGCTTTCAATGCAATTCCAGTCTACCTCCTGAAATCGGTTTCCTGCAATTCTGCCCCGCTTTCAAGTCCTCTTGGCAGCCTTACTTCAGTATATTTTTGGACGATAGCTGTCATTTATAACTCTGCAGGTTTGTGAATTACAGTGCCCCTGAGCTCCTTTCTTCAACTCGCTTTCTTGTGAGCTGGCCGCAACACCGCAGGATTGCTTCAGGCCCTAATCTGGTTCCGGCACGGCATGCTGAGCCTTTGGTTAATTCCTCTTCCTGGTGGGAAATGAGAGTTAAATTTGCCCGTCCAGACACCTCCAGCTAGTCTCTCATTGGTTCTCCCTCTCCCTGTTCATCTTCCGCAGAAATTGCAAACTGGGCCAGTCAGGAGGTTAAAGGCACTGACCCTCCCAGTCGGGAGAGTGTTAGTAAAGCGTCTGGAATGTTGCACCCGAGTACCAGGGGACGAGAACGGAGACATATTTGAAGACGTCTCCCGATCACACAGTTGATCATACTCTGGGCTCCACATGCATGTTTTAGCTGAAGGAAGAATCCCTTAAACCTGGAGAGTTGAGACCCGTGGAATGGGTACCATGCAATATGACTTCAAAGGGTCTTCATTTGCTCACCGAACCTCTCCAAACCTATCACTGCTGCGTTTATGCCCCTGTACACACGCTTGATTCTCTTTCGGAGACATAGCAATCCATAGGTTTTAAGATACTTATTAGTCAGGTACATTCTTAGGCGTTTAATATGGGGTGTTGAGTCCATTTCATTGAGCAAGGAGTAGCTCTTGTCTATTTCATATTTGGCTTAAGGAACTTTATCTGTGCTCATTTCAATCTCTGGTTTTATGCAGCACCCCAACTCACCTTTCCCCTTAAGCAAGCATAAGTTGGTTTTCTAAATTTGAGACCGTGTTCTGTTTTGTAATCCAGTTCCTGTGTAGCCAAGTTTACATTCCGTGTATTAGTGATATCTTATGATGTTTCTTTTTCTGTGTGACTTATTTCAGTTAGAATCATCATACCTGAATCCACTCATTATGCTGCTACGGGCCTGATGACATAGATGTCATTGCTGAGTGATATTGCATTGTACGTAAGTACCACAACTTCTTTATCCATTTTTCACTTTCTGCGATATTGAACTTGTACCGTAAACGAGGTTCTTGTAAACAGAGCCGTCCCAAACTTTGTGGTGGCTGAGTCTTTTTGATTTTCATTTCCCTAAGCTATAGGACCATAAGTGGAAGTGCCCTAGGCTCTGTTGCTTTGTTTTTTAGATGTTTCAGGAAACACCATACACTTCTCCCGAGTGGCTGTTGGCAATTTACATCCCGCCCATCAGCATAACAAGGCTCCCAGTTCTCCATGGCCTGTCCTGCCTTTCTGGATTTTACACTTTTTTCAGATGGCCCTTTTGACCGGGGGGAAGTGAGACTTCATTGTAGTGCAGATTTCCTTTGCAAGCTTGCTTGGTTGGCCAAAAAGGGCGTATGCGTTTTTTCCTGAATATATTCAGGAAAAAACGCATACGCCCTTTTTGGCCAAGTGCATCATTGTGGACGTTCTGCCTCTTTTCCTATGCTTTAAGTGCAATTCCAGTCTACCTCCTGAAATCGGTTTCCTGCAATTCTGCCCCGCTTTCAAGTCCTCTTGGCAGCCTTACTTCAGTATAATTTGGGACGATAGCTGTCATTTATAACTCTGCAGGTTTGTGAATTACAGTGCCCCTGAGCTCCTTTCTTCAACTCGCTTTCTTGTGAGCTGGCCGCAACACCGCAGGATTGCTTCAGGCCCTAATCTGGTTCCGGCACGGCACGCTGAGCCTTTGGTTAATTCCTCTTCCTGGTGGGAAATGAGAGTTAAATTTGCCCGTCCAGACACCTCCAGCTAGTCTCTCATTGGTCCTCCCTATTTCTGTTCATCTTCCGCAGAAATTGCAAACTGGGCCAATCAGGAGGTTAAAGGCACTGACTCTCCAAGTCGGGAGAGTGTTAGTAAAGCGTCTGGAATGTTGCACCCGAGTACCAGGGGACGAGAACGGAGACATATTTGAAGACGTCTCCCGATCACACGGTTGATCATACTCTGGGTTCCACATGCATGTTTTAGCTGAAGGAAGAATCACTTACACCTGGAGAATTCAGACCCGTGGAATGGGTACCATGCAATATGACTTCAAAGGGTCTTCATTTGCTCACCAAACCTCTCCAATCCTATCACTGCTGCGTTTATGCCCCTGTACACACGCTTGATTCTCTTTCGGAGACATAGCAATCCATAGGATTTAAGATACTTACTAGTCAGGTACATTCTTAGGCGTTTAATATGGGGTGTTGTGTCCATTTCGTTGAGCAAGGAGTAGCTCTTGTCTATTCCATATTTGGCTTAAGGAACTTTATCTGTGCTCATTTCAATCTCTGGTTTTATGCAGCACCCCAACTTACCTTTCCCCTTAAGCAAGCATAAGTTGGTTTTCTAAATTTGAGACCGTGTTCTGTTTTGTAATCCAGTTCCTGTGTAGCCAAGTTTACATTCAGTGTATTAGTGATATCTTATGATGTTTCTTTTTCTGTGTGACTTATTTCAGTTAGAATCATCATACCTGAATCCACTCATTATGCTGCTACGGGCCTGATGACATAGATGTCATTGCTGAGTGATATTGCATTGTACGTAAGTACCACAACTTCTTTATCCATTTTTCACTTTCTGCGATATTGAACTTATACCGTAAACGAGGTTCTTGTAAACAGAGCCGTCCCAATCTTTGGGGTGGCTGAGTCTTTTTGATTTTCATTTCCCTAAGCTATAGGACCATAAGTGGAAGTGCCCTAGGCTCTGTTGCTTTGTTTTTTAGATGTTTCAGGAAACACCATACACTTCTCCGGAGTGGCTGTTGGCAATTTACATCCCGCCCATCAGCATAACAAGGCTCCCAGTTCTCCATGGCCTGTCCTGCCTTTCTGGATTTTATACTTTTTTCAGATGGCCCTTTTGACCGGGGGGAAGTGAGACTTCATTGTAGTGCAGATTTCCTTTGCAAGCTTGCTTGGTTGGCCAAAAAGGGCGTATGCGTTTTTTCCTGAATATATTCAGGAAAAAACGCATACGCCCTTTTTGGCCAAGTGCATCATTGTGGACGTTCTGCCTCTTTTCCTATGCTTTAAGTGCAATTCCAGTCTACCTCCTGAAATCGGTTTCCTGCAATTCTGCCCCGCTTTCAAGTCCTCTTGGCAGCCTTACTTCAGTATAATTTGGGACGATAGCTGTCATTTATAACTCTGCAGGTTTGTGAATTACAGTGCCCCTGAGCTCCTTTCTTCAACTCGCTTTCTTGTGAGCTGGCCGCAACACCGCAGGATTGCTTCAGGCCCTAATCTGGTTCCGGCACGGCACGCTGAGCCTTTGGTTAATTCCTCTTCCTGGTGGGAAATGAGAGTTAAATTTGCCCGTCCAGACACCTCCAGCTAGTCTCTCATTGGTTCTCCCTATTCCTGTTCATCTTCCGCAGAAATTGCAAACTGGGCCAATCAGGAGGTTAAAGGCACTGACTCTCCAAGTCGGGAGAGTGTTAGTAAAGCGTCTGGAATGTTGCACCCGAGTACCAGGGGACGAGAACGGAGACATATTTGAAGACGTCTCCCGATCACACGGTTGATCATACTCTGGGTTCCACATGCATGTTTTAGCTGAAGGAAGAATCGCTTACACCTGGAGAATTCAGACCCGTGGAATGGGTACCATGCAATATGACTTCAAAGGGTCTTCATTTGCTCACCGAACCTCTCCAATCCTATCACTGCTGCGTTTATGCCCTTCTACACACGCTTGATTCTCTTTTGGAGACATAGCAATCCATAGGATTTAAGATACTTACTAGTCAGGTACATTCTTAGTCGTTTAATATGGGGTGTTGAGTCCATTTCGTTGAGCAAGGAGTAGCTCTTGTCTATTCCATATTTGGCTTAAGGAACTTTATCTGTGCTCATTTCAATCTCTGGTTTTATGCAGCACCCCAACTCACCTTTCCCCTTAAGCAAGCATAAGTTGGTTTTCTAAATTTGAGACCCTGTTCTGTTTTGTAATCCAGTTCCTGTGTAGCCAAGTTTACATTCCGTGTATTAGTGATATCTGATGATGTTTCTTTTTCTGCGTGACTTATTTCAGTTAGAATCATCATACCTGAATCCACTCATTATGCTGCTACGGGCCTGATGACATAGATGTCATTGCTGAGTGATATTGCATTGTACGTAAGTACCACAACTTCTTTATCCATTTTTCACTTTCTGCGATATTGAACTTGTACCGTAAACGAGGTTCTTGTAAACAGAGCCGTCCCAAACTTTGGGGTGGCTGTGTCTTTTTGATTTTCATTTCCCTAAACTATAAGACCATAAGTGGAAGTGCCCTAGGCTCTGTTGCTTTGTTTTTTAGATGTTTCAGGAAACACCATACACTTCTCCCGAGTGGCTGTTGGCAATTTACATCCCGCCCATCAGCATAACAAGGCTCCCAGTTCTCCATGGCCTGTCCTGCCTTTCTGGATTTTACACTTTTTTCAGATGGCCCTTTTGACTGGGGGGAAGTGAGACTTCATTGTAGTGCAGATTTCCTTTGCAAGCTTGCTTGGTTGGCCAAAAAGGGCGTATGCGTTTTTTCCTGAATATATTCAGGAAAAAACGCATATGCCCTTTTTGGCCAAGTGCATCATTGTAGACGTTCTGCCTCTTTTCCTATGCTTTAAGTGCAATTCCAGTCTACCTCCTGAAATCGGTTTCCTGCAATTCTGCCCCGCTTTCAAGTCCTCTTGGCAGCCTTACTTCAGTATAATTTGGGACGATAGCTGTCATTTATAACTCTGCAGGTTTGTGAATTAAAGTGCCCCTGAGCTCCTTTCTTCAACTCGCTTTCTTGTGAGCTGGCCGCAACACCGCAGGATTGCTTCAGGCCCTAATCTGGTTCCGGCACGGCACGCTGAGCCTTTGGTTAATTCCTCTTCCTGGTGGGAAATGAGAGTTAAATTTGCCCGTCCAGACACCTCCAGCTAGTCTCTTGTTGGTTCTCCCTATTCCTGTTCATCTTCCGCAGAAATTGCAAACTGGGCCAATCAGGAGGTTAAAGGCACTGACTCTCCAAGTCGGGAGAGTGTTAGTAAAGCGTCTGGAATGTTGCACCCGAGTACCAGGGGACGAGAACGGAGACATATTTGAACACGTCTCCCGATCACATGGTTGATCATACTCTGGGTTCCACATGCATGTTTTAGCTGAAGGAAGAATCGCTTACACCTGGAGAATTCAGACCCGTGGAATGGGTACCATGCAATATGACTTCAAAGGGTCTTCATTTGCTCACCAAACCTCTCCAAACCTATCACTGCTGCGTTTATGCCCCTGTACACACGCTTGATTCTATTTCGGAGACATAGCAATCCATAGGTTTTAAGATACTTACTAGTCAGGTACATTCTTAGGCGTTTAATATGGGGTGTTGAGGCCATTTCGTTGAGCAAGGAGTAGCTCTTGTCTATTCCATATTTGGCTTAAGGAACTTTATCTGTGCTCATTTCAATCTCTGGTTTTATGCAGCACCCCAACTCACCTTTCCCCTTAAGCAAGCATAAGTTGGTTTTCTAAATTTGAGACCCTGTTCTGTTTTGTAATCCAGTTCCTGTGTAGCCAAGTTTACATTCCGTGTATTAGTGATATCTTATGATGTTTCTTTTTCTGTGTGACTTATTTCAGTTAGAATCATCATACCTGAATCCACTCATTATGCTGCTACGGGCCTGATGACATAGATGTCATTGCTGAGTGATATTGCATTGTACGTAAGTACCACAACTTCTTTATCCATTTTTCACTTTCTGCGATATTGAACTTGTACCGTAAACGAGGTTCTTGTAAACAGAGCCGTCCCAAACGTTGGGGTGGCTGTGTCTTTTTGATTTTCATTTCCCTAAGCTATAGGACCATAAGTGGAAGTGCCCTAGGCTCTGTTGCTTTGTTTTTTAGATGTTTCAGGAAACACCATACACTTCTCCTCAGTGGCTGTTGGCAATTTACATCCCGCCCATCAGCATAACAAGGCTCCCAGTTCTCCATGGCCTGTCCTGCCTTTCTGGATTTTACACTTTTTTCAGATGGCCCTTTTGACCAGGGGGAAGTGAGATTTCATTGTAGTGCAGATTTCCTTTGCAAGCTTGCTTGGTTGGCCAAAAAGGGCGTATGCGTTTTTTCCTGAATATATTCAGGAAAAAACGCATACGCCCTTTTTGTCCAAGTGCATCATTGTGGACGTTCTGCCTCTTTTCCTATGCTTTCAATGCAATTCCAGTCTACCTCCTGAAATCGGTTTCCTGCAATTCTGCCCCGCTTTCAAGTCCTCTTGGCAGCCTTACTTCAGTATATTTTTGGACGATAGCTGTCATTTATAACTCTGCAGGTTTGTGAATTACAGTGCCCCTGAGCTCCTTTCTTCAACTCGTTTTCTTGTGAGCTGGCCGCAACACCGCAGGATTGCTTCAGGCCCTAATCTGGTTCCGGCGCGGCACGCTGAGCCTTTGCTTAATTCCTCTTCCTGGTGGGAAATGAGAGTTAAATTTGCCCGTCCAGACACCTCCAGCTAGTCTCTCATTGGTTCTCCCTATTCCTGTTCATCTTCCGCAGAAATTACAAACTGGGCCAATCAGGAGGTTAAAGGCACTGACTCTCCAAGTCGGGAGAGTGTTAGTAAAGCGTCTCGAATGTTGCACCCGAGTACCAGGGGACGAGAACGGAGACATATTTGAACACGTCTCCCGATCACACGGTTGATCATACTCTGGGTTCCACATGCATGTTTTAGCTGAAGGAAGAATCGCTTACACCTGGAGAATTCAGACCCGTGGAATGGGTACCATGCAATATGACTTCAAAGGGTCTTCATTTGCTCACCGAACCTCTCCAATCCTATCACTGCTGCGTTTATGCCCTTGTACACACGCTTGATTCTCTTTTGGAGACATAGCAATCCATAGGATTTAAGATACTTACTAGTCAGGTACATTCTTAGTCGTTTAATATGGGGTGTTGAGTCCATTTCGTTGAGCAAGGAGTAGCTCTTGTCTATTCCATATTTGGCTTAAGGAACTTTATCTGTGCTCATTTCAATCTCTGGTTTTATGCAGCACCCCAACTCACCTTTCCCCTTAAGCAAGCATAAGTTGGTTTTCTAAATTTGAGACCCTGTTCTGTTTTGTAATCCAGTTCCTGTGTAGCCAAGTTTACATTCCGTGTATTAGTGATATCTGATGATGTTTCTTTTTCTGCGTGACTTATTTCAGTTAGAATCATCATACCTGAATCCACTCATTATGCTGCTACGGGCCTGATGACATAGATGTCATTGCTGAGTGATATTGCATTGTACGTAAGTACCACAACTTCTTTATCCATTTTTCACTTTCTGCGATATTGAACTTGTACCGTAAACGAGGTTCTTGTAAACAGAGCCGTCCCAAACTTTGGGGTGGCTGTGTCTTTTTGATTTTCATTTCCCTAAACTATAAGACCATAAGTGGAAGTGCCCTAGGCTCTGTTGCTTTGTTTTTTAGATGTTTCAGGAAACACCATACACTTCTCCCGAGTGGCTGTTGGCAATTTACATCCCGCCCATCAGCATAACAAGGCTCCCAGTTCTCCATGGCCTGTCCTGCCTTTCTGGATTTTACACTTTTTTCAGATGGCCCTTTTGACTGGGGGGAAGTGAGACTTCATTGTAGTGCAGATTTCCTTTGCAAGCTTGCTTGGTTGGCCAAAAAGGGCGTATGCGTTTTTTCCTGAATATATTCAGGAAAAAACGCATATGCCCTTTTTGGCCAAGTGCATCATTGTAGACGTTCTGCCTCTTTTCCTATGCTTTAAGTGCAATTCCAGTCTACCTCCTGAAATCGGTTTCCTGCAATTCTGCCCCGCTTTCAAGTCCTCTTGGCAGCCTTACTTCAGTATAATTTGGGACGATAGCTGTCATTTATAACTCTGCAGGTTTGTGAATTAAAGTGCCCCTGAGCTCCTTTCTTCAACTCGCTTTCTTGTGAGCTGGCCGCAACACCGCAGGATTGCTTCAGGCCCTAATCTGGTTCCGGCACGGCACGCTGAGCCTTTGGTTAATTCCTCTTCCTGGTGGGAAATGAGAGTTAAATTTGCCCGTCCAGACACCTCCAGCTAGTCTCTTGTTGGTTCTCCCTATTCCTGTTCATCTTCCGCAGAAATTGCAAACTGGGCCAATCAGGAGGTTAAAGGCACTGACTCTCCAAGTCGGGAGAGTGTTAGTAAAGCGTCTGGAATGTTGCACCCGAGTACCAGGGGACGAGAACGGAGACATATTTGAACACGTCTCCCGATCACATGGTTGATCATACTCTGGGTTCCACATGCATGTTTTAGCTGAAGGAAGAATCGCTTACACCTGGAGAATTCAGACCCGTGGAATGGGTACCATGCAATATGACTTCAAAGGGTCTTCATTTGCTCACCAAACCTCTCCAAACCTATCACTGCTGCGTTTATGCCCCTGTACACACGCTTGATTCTCTTTTGGAGACATAGCAATCCATAGGTTTTAAGATACTTACTAGTCAGGTACATTCTTAGGCGTTTAATATGGGGTGTTGAGTCCATTTCGTTGAGCAAGGAGTAGCTCTTGTCTATTCCATATTTGGCTTAAGGAACTTTATCTGTGCTCATTTCAATCTCTGGTTTTATGCAGCACCCCAACTCACCTTTCCCCTTAAGCAAGCATAAGTTGGTTTTCTAAATTTGAGACCCTGTTCTGTTTTGTAATCCAGTTCCTGTGTAGCCAAGTTTACATTCCGTGTATTAGTGATATCTTATGATGTTTCTTTTTCTGTGTGACTTATTTCAGTTAGAATCATCATACCTGAATCCACTCATTATGCTGCTACGGGCCTGATGACATAGATGTCATTGCTGAGTGATATTGCATTGTACGTAAGTACCACAAGTTCTTTATCCATTTTTCACTTTCTGCGATGTTGAACTTGTACTGTAAACGAGGTTCTTGTAAACAGAGCCATCCCAAACTTTGGGGTGGCTGTGTCTTTTTGATTTTCATTTCCCTAAGCTATAGGACCATAAGTGGAAGTGCCCTAGGCTCTGTTGCTTTGTTTTTTAGATGTTTCAGGAAACACCATACACTTCTCCTCAGTGGCTGTTGGCAATTTACATCCCGCCCATCAGCATAACAAGGCTCCCAGTTCTCCATGGCCTGTCCTGCCTTTCTGGATTTTACACTTTTTTCAGATGGCCCTTTTGACCGGGGGGAAGTGAGACTTCATTGTAGTGCAGATTTCCTTTTCAAGCTTGCTTGGTTGGCCAAAAAGGGCGTATGCGTTTTTTCCTGAATATATTCAGGAAAAAACGCATACGCCCTTTTTGGCCAAGTGCATCATTGTGGACGTTCTGCCTCTTTTCCTATGCTTTAAATGCAATTCCAGTCTACCTCCTGAAATCGGATTCCTGCAATTCTGCCCCGCTTTCAAGTCCTCTTGGCAGCCTTACTTCAGTATATTTTTGGACGATACCTGTCATTTATAACTCTGCAGGTTTGTGAATTACAGTGCCCCTGAGCTCCTTTCTTCAACTCGCTTTATTGTGAGCTGGCCGCAACACCGCAGGATTGCTTCAGGCCTTAATCTTGTTCGGGCACGGCACGCTGAGCCTTTGGTTAATTCCTCTTCCTGGTGGGAAATGAGAGTTAAATTTGCCCGTCCAGACACCTCCAGCTAGTCTCTCATTGGTTCTCCCTATTCCTGTTCATCTTCCGCAGAAATTACAAACTGGGCCAATCAGGAGGTTAAAGGCACTGACTCTCCAAGTCGGGAGAGTGTTAGTAAAGCGTCTCGAATGTTGCACCCGAGTACCAGGGGACGAGAACGGAGACATATTTGAAGACGTCTCCCGATCACACGGTTGATCATACTCTGGGTTCCACATGCATGTTTTAGCTGAAGGAAGAATCGCTTACACCTGGAGAATTCAGACCCGTGGAATGGGTACCATGCAATATGACTTCAAAGGGTCTTCATTTGCTCACCGAACCTCTCCAATCCTATCACTGCTGCGTTTATGCCCTTCTACACACGCTTGATTCTCTTTTGGAGACATAGCAATCCATAGGATTTAAGATACTTACTAGTCAGGTACATTCTTAGTCGTTTAATATGGGGTGTTGAGTCCATTTCGTTGAGCAAGGAGTAGCTCTTGTCTATTCCATATTTGGCTTAAGGAACTTTATCTGTGCTCATTTCAATCTCTGGTTTTATGCAGCACCCCAACTCACCTTTCCCCTTAAGCAAGCATAAGTTGGTTTTCTAAATTTGAGACCCTGTTCTGTTTTGTAATCCAGTTCCTGTGTAGCCAAGTTTACATTCCGTGTATTAGTGATATCTGATGATGTTTCTTTTTCTGCGTGACTTATTTCAGTTAGAATCATCATACCTGAATCCACTCATTATGCTGCTACGGGCCTGATGACATAGATGTCATTGCTGAGTGATATTGCATTGTACGTAAGTACCACAACTTCTTTATCCATTTTTCACTTTCTGCGATATTGAACTTGTACCGTAAACGAGGTTCTTGTAAACAGAGCCGTCCCAAACTTTGGGGTGGCTGTGTCTTTTTGATTTTCATTTCCCTAAACTATAGGACCATAAGTGGAAGTGCCCTAGGCTCTGTTGCTTTGTTTTTTAGATGTTTCAGGAAACACCATACACTTCTCCCGAGTGGCTGTTGGCAATTTACATCCCGCCCATCAGCATAACAAGGCTCCCAGTTCTCCATGGCCTGTCCTGCCTTTCTGGATTTTACACTTTTTTCAGATGGCCCTTTTGACCGGGGGGAAGTGAGACTTCATTGTAGTGCAGATTTCCTTTGCAAGCTTGCTTGGTTGGCCAAAAAGGGCGTATGCGTTTTTTCCTGAATATATTCAGGAAAAAACGCATATGCCCTTTTTGGCCAAGTGCATCATTGTAGACGTTCTGCCTCTTTTCCTATGCTTTAAGTGCAATTCCAGTCTACCTCCTGAAATCGGTTTCCTGCAATTCTGCCCCGCTTTCAAGTCCTCTTGGCAGCCTTACTTCAGTATAATTTGGGACGATAGCTGTCATTTATAACTCTGCAGGTTTGTGAATTACAGTGCCCCTGAGCTCCTTTCTTCAACTCGCTTTCTTGTGAGCTGGCCGCAACACCGCAGGATTGCTTCAGGCCCTAATCTGGTTCCGGCACGGCACGCTGAGCCTTTGGTTAATTCCTCTTCCTGGTGGGAAATGAGAGTTAAATTTGCCCGTCCAGACACCTCCACCTAGTCTCTCGTTGGTTCTCCCTATTCCTGTTCATCTTCCGCAGAAATTGCAAACTGGGCCAATCAGGAGGTTAAAGGCACTGACTCTCCAAGTCGGGAGAGTGTTAGTAAAGCGTCTGGAATGTTGCACCCGAGTACCAGGGGACGAGAACGGACACATATTTGAACACGTCTCCCGATCACATGGTTGATCATACTCTGGGTTCCACATGCATGTTTTAGCTGAAGGAAGAATCGCTTACACCTGGAGAATTCAGACCCGTGGAATGGGTACCATGCAATATGACTTCAAAGGGTCTTCATTTGCTCACCAAACCTCTCCAAACCTATCACTGCTGCGTTGATGCCCCTGTACACACGCTTGATTCTCTTTCGGAGACATAGCAATCCATAGGTTTTAAGATACTTACTAGTCAGGTACATTCTTAGGCGTTTAATATGGGGTGTTGAGGCCATTTCGTTGAGCAAGGAGTAGCTCTTGTCTATTCCATATTTGGCTTAAGGAACTTTATCTGTGCTCATTTCAATCTCTGGTTTTATGCAGCACCCCAACTCACCTTTCCCCTTAAGCAAGCATAAGTTGGTTTTCTAAATTTGAGACCCTGTTCTGTTTTGTAATCCAGTTCCTGTGTAGCCAAGTTTACATTCCGTGTATTAGTGATATCTTATGATGTTTCTTTTTCTGTGTGACTTATTTCAGTTAGAATCATCATACCTGAATCCACTCATTATGCTGCTACGGGCCTGATGACATAGATGTCATTGCTGAGTGATATTGCATTGTACGTAAGTACCACAAGTTCTTTATCCTTTTTTCACTTTCTGTGATATTGAACTTGTACGGTAAACGAGGTTCTTGTAAACAGAGGCGTCCCAAACTTTGGGGTGGCTGTGTCTTTTTGATTTTAATTTCCCTAAGCTATAGGACCATAAGTGGAAGTGCCCTAGGCTCTGTTGCTTTGTTTTTAGATGTTTCAGGAAACACCATACACTTCTCCCGAGTGTCTGTTGGCAATTTACATCCCGCCCATCAGCATAACAAGGCTCCCAGTTCTCCATGGCCTGTCCTGCCTTTCTGGATTTTACACTTTTTTCAGATGGCCCTTTTGACCGGGGGGAAGTGAGACTTCATTGTAGTGCAGATTTCCTTTGCAAGTTTGCTTGATTGGCCAAAAAGGGCATATGCGTTTTTTCCTGAATATATTCAGGAAAAAACGCATACGCCCTTTTTGGCCAAGTGCATCATTGTGGACGTTCTGCCTCTTTTCCTATGCTTTCAATGCAATTCCAGTCTACCTGCTGAAATCGGTTTCCTGCAATTCTGCCCCGCTTTCAAGTCCTCTTGGCAGCCTTACTTCAGTATATTTTTGGAGGATAGCTGTCATTTATAACTCTGCAGGTTTGTGAATTACAGTGCCCCTGAGCTCCTTTATTCAACTCGCTTTCATGTGACCTGGCCGCAACACCGCAGGATGGCTTCAGGCCCTAATCTTGTTCCGGCACGGCACGCTGAGCCTTTGGTTAATTCCTCTTCCTGGTGGGAAATGAGAGTTAAATTTGCCCGTCCACACACCTCCAGCTAGTCTCTCATTGGTTCTCACTATTCCTGTTCATCTTCCGCAGAAATTGCAAACTGGTCCAAACAGGAGGTTAAAGGGACTGACTCTCCAAATCGGGAGAGTGTTAGTAAAGCGTCTGGAATGTTGCACCCGAGTACCAGGGTACGAAAACTGGGACATATTTGAACACATCTCCCGATCACATGGTTGATCATACTCTAGGTTCCACATGCATGTTTTAGCTGAAGGAAGAATACCTTAAACCTGGGTAGTTGAAACCCGTGGAATGGGTACCATGCAATATGACTTCAAAGGGTCTTCATTTGCTCACCGAACCTCTCCAATCCTATCACTGCTGCGTTTATGCCCCTGTACACACGCTTGATTCTCTTTTGGAGACATAGCAATCCATAGGTTTTAAGATACTTACTAGTCAGGTACATTCTTAGGCGTTTTATATGCGGTGTTGAGTCCATTTCGTTGAGCAAGGAGTAGCTCTTGTCTATTCCATATTTGGCTTAAGGAACTTTATCTGTGCTCATTTCAATCTCTGGTTTTATGCAGCACCCCAACTCACCTTTACCCTTAAGCAAGCATAAGTTGGTTTTCTAAATTTGAGACCCTGTTCTGTTCTGTAATTCAGTTCCTGTGTAGCCAAGTTTACATTCCGTGTATTACTGATATCTTATGATGTTTCTTTTTCTGTGTGACTTATTTCAGTTAGAATCATCATACCTGAATCCACTCATGATGCTGCTACCGGCCTGATGACATAGTTGTCATTGCTGAGTGATATTGCATTGTACGTAAGTACCACAACTTCTTTATCCATTTTTCACTTTCTGCGATATTGAACTTGTACCGTAAACGAGGTTCTTGTAAACAGAGCCGTCCCAAACTTTGGGGTGGCTGTGTCTTTTTGATTTTCATTTCCCTAAACTATAGGACCATAAGTGGAAGTGCCCTAGGCTCTGTTGCTTTGTTTTTTAGATGTTTCAGGAAACACCATACACTTCTCCCGAGTGGCTGTTGGCAATTTACATCCCGCCCATCAGCATAACAAGGCTCCCAGTTCTCCATGGCCTGTCCTGCCTTTCTGGATTTTACACTTTTTTCAGATGGCCCTTTTGACCGGGGGGAAGTGAGACTGCATTGTAGTGCAGATTTCCTTTGCAAGCTTGCTTGGTTGGCCAAAATGGCGTATGCGTTTTTTCCTGACTATATTCAGGAAAAAACGCATATGCCCTTTTTGGCCAAGTGCATCATTGTAGACGTTCTGCCTCTTTTCCTATGCTTTAAGTGCAATTCCAGTCTACCTCCTGAAATCGGTTTCCTGCAATTCTGCCCCGCTTTCAAGTCCTCTTGGCAGCCTTACTTCAGTATAATTTGGGACGATAGCTGTCATTTATAACTCTGCAGGTTTGTGAATTACAGTGCCCCTGAGCTCCTTTCTTCAACTCGCTTTCTTGTGAGCTGGCTGCAACACCGCAGGATGGCTTCAGGCCCTAATCTGGTTCCGGCACGGCACACTGAGCCTTTGGTTAATTCCTCTTCCTGGTGGGAAATGAGAGTTAAATTTGCCCGTCCAGACACCTCCAGCTAGTCTCTCATTGGTTCTCGCTATTCCTGTTCATCTTCCGCAGAAATTGCAAACTGGGCCAATCAGGAGGTTAAAGGCACTGACTCTCCAAGTCGGGAGAGTGTTAGTAAAGCGTCTGGAATGTTGCACCCGAGTACCAGGGGACGAGAACGGAGACATATTTGAAGACGTCTCCCGATCACACGGTTGATCATACTCTGTGTTCCACATGCATGTTTTAGCTGAAGGAAGAATCGCTTACACCTGGAGAGTTGAGACCCGTGGAATGGGTACCATGCAATATGACTTCAAAGGGTTTTATTTGCTCACCGAACCTCTCCTTCCTATCACTGCTGCGTTTATGCCCCTGTACACACGCTTGATTCTCTTTTGGAGACATAGCAATCCATAGGTTTTAAGATACTTACTAGTCAGGTACATTCTTAGGCGTTTAATTTGGGGTGTTGAGTCCATTTCTTTGAGCAAGGAGTAGCTCTTGTCTATTCCATATTTGGCTTAAGGAACTTTATCTGTGCTCATTTCAATCTCTGGTTTTATGCAGCACCCGAACTCACCTTTACCCTTAAGCAAGCATAAGTTGGTTTTCTAAATTTGAGACCCTGTTCTGTTTTGGAATTCAGTTCCTGTGTAGCCAAGTTTACATTCCGTGTATTAGTGATATGTTATGATGTTTCTTTTTCTGTGTGACTTATTTCAGTTAGAATCATCGTACCTGAATCCACTCATTATGCTGCTACGGGCCTGATGAAATAGATTTCATTGCTGAGTGATACTGCATTGTACGTAAGTACCACAAGTTCTTTATCCATTTTTCACTTTCTGTGATATTGAACTTGTACGGTAAACGAGGTTCTTGTAAACAGAGGCGTCCCAAACTTTGGGGTGGCTGTGTCTTTTTGATTTTAATTTCCCTAAACTATAGGACCATAAGTGGAAGTGCCCTAGGCTCTGTTGCTTTGTTTCTTAGATGCTTTAGGATACACCATACAGTTCTCCCGAGTGTCTGTTGGCAATTTACATCCCGCCCATCAGCATAACAAGGCTCCCAGTTCTCCATGGCCTGTCCTGCCTTTCTGGATTTTACACTTTTTTCAGATGGCCCTTTTGACCGGGGGGAAGTGAGACTTCATTGTAGTGCAGATTTCCTGTGTAAGTTTGCTTGGTTGGCCAAAAAGGGCGTATGCGTTTTTTCCTGAATATATTCAGGAAAAAACGCATACGCCCTTTTTGGCCAAGTGCATCATTGTGGACGTTCTGCCTCTTTTCCTATGCTTTCAATGCAATTCCAGTCTACCTCCTGAAATCGGTTTCCTGCAATTCTGCCCCGCTTTCAAGTCCTCTTGGCAGCCTTACTTCAGTATATTTTTGGACGATAGCTGTCATTTATAACTCTGCAGGTTTGTGAATTACAGTGCCCCTGAGCTCCTTTCTTCAACTCGCTTTCTTTTGAGCTGGCCGCAACACCGCAGGATGGCTTCAGGCCCAAATCTGGTTCCGGCACGGCACGCTGAGCCTTTGGTTATTTCCTCTTCCTGGTGGGAAATGAGAGTTAAATTTGCCTGTCCAGACACCTCCAGCTAGTCTCTCATTGGTTCTCACTATTCCTGTTCATCTTCCACAGAAATTGCAAACTGGGCCAAACAGGATGTTAAAGGCGCTGACTCTCCAAGTGGGGAGAGTGTTAGTAAAGCGTCTGGAATGTTGCACCCGAGTACCAGGGGAGGTAAACTGAGACATATTTGAAGAAGTCTCCCATTCATACGGTTGATCATACTCTGGGTTCCACATGCATGTTTTAGCTGAAGGAAGAATACCTTAAACCTGGGTAGTTGACACCCGTGGAATGGGTACCATGAAATATGACTTCAAAGGGTATTCATTTGCTCAGTGAACCTCTCCAATCCTATCACTGCTGCGTTTATGCCCCTGTACACATGCTTGATTCTCTTTCGGAGACATAGCAATCCATAGGTTTTAAGATACTTACTAGTCAGGTACATTCTTAGGCGTTTAATATGGGGTGTTGAGTCCATTTCGTTGAGCAAGGAGTAGCTCTTGTCTATTCCATATTTGGCTTAAGGAACTTTATCTGTGCTCATTTCAATCTCTGGTTTTATGCAGCACCCCAACTCACCTTTCCCCTTAAGCAAGAATAAGTTGGTTTTCTAAATTTGAGACACTGTTCTGTTCTGTAATTCAGTTCCTGTGTAGCCAAGTTTACATTCCGTGTATTACTGATATCTTATGATGTTTCTTTTTCTGTGTGACTTATTTCAGTTAGAATCATCATATCTGAATCCACTCATTGTGCTGCTAAGGGCCTGATGACATAGATTTCAGTGCTGAGTGATATTGCTTTGTAAGTAAATACCACAACTTATTTATCCATTTTTCAATTTCTGCGATGTTGAACTTGTACTGTAAACGAGGTTCTTGTAAACAGAGGCGTCCCAAACTTTGGGGTGGCTGTGTCTTTTTGATTTTAATTTCCCTAAGCTATAGGACCATAAGTGGAAGTGCCCTAGGCTCTGTTGCTTTGTTTCTTAGATGCTTTAGGATACACCATACAGTTCTCCCGAGTGTCTGTTGGCAATTTACATCCCGCCCATCAGCATAACAAGGCTCCCAGTTCTCCATGGCCTGTCCTGCCTTTCTGGATTTTACACTTTTTTCAGATGGCCCTTTTGACTGGGGGGAAGTGAGACTTCATTGTAGTGCAGATTTCCTTTGCAAGCTTGCTTGGTTGGCCTAAAAGGGCGTATGCATTTTTTCCTGAATATATTCAGGAAAAAACGCATACGCCCTTTTTGGCCAAGTGCATCATTGTGGACGTTCTGCCTCTTTTCCTATGCTTTCAATGCAATTGCAGTCTACCTCCTGAAATCTGTTTCCTGCAATTCTGCCCCGCTTTCAAGTCCTCTTGGGAGCCTTACTTTAGTATATTTTTGGACGATAGCTGTCATTTATAACTCTGCAAGTTTCTGAATTACAGTGCCCCTGAGCTCCTTTCTTCAACTCGCTTTCTTGTGAGCTGGCCTCAACACCGCAGGATGGCTTCAGGCCCTAATCTGGTTCCGGCAAGGCACGCTGGGCCTTTGGTTAATTCCTCTTCCTGGTGGGAAATGAGAGTTAAATTTGCCCGTCCAGACACCTCCAGCTAGTCTCTCATTGGTTCTCCCTATTCCTGTTCATCTTCCGCTGAAATTTCAAAGTGGGCCAAACAGGAGGTTAAAGGGACTGACTCTCCAAGTCGGGAGAGTGTTAGTAAAGCATCTGGAATGTTGCACCCGAGTACCAGGGTACGAAAACTGAGACATATTTGAACACGTCTCCCGATCACATGGTTGATCATACTCTAGGTTCCACATGCATGTTTTAGCTGAAAGAAGAATAACTTAAACCTGGGTAGTTGAAACCCGTGGAATGGGTACCATGCAATATGACTTCAAAGGGTCTTCATTTGCTCATCGAACCTCTCCAATCCTATCACAGCTGCGTTTATGCCCCTGTACACATGCTTGATTCTCTTTTGGAGACATAGCAATCCATAGGTTTTAAGATACTTACTAGTCAGGTACATTCTTAGGCGTTTAATATGGGGTGTTGAGTCCATTTCGTTGAGCAAGGAGTAGCTCTTGTCTATTCCATATTTGGCTTAAGGAACTTTATCTGTGCTCATTTCAATCTCTGGTTTTATGCAGCACCCCAACTCACCTTTACCCTTAAGCAAGCATAAGTTGGTTTTCTAAATTTGAGACCCTGTTCTGTTCTGTAATTCAGTTCCTGTGTAGCCAAGTTTACATTCCGTGTATTACTGATATCTTATGATGTTTCTTTTTCTGTGTGACTTATTTCAGTTAGAATCATCATACCTGAATCCACTCATTGTGCTGCTAAGGGCCTGATGAGATAGATTTCATTGCTGAGTCATATTGCTTTGTAAGTAAATACAACTTCTTTATCCATTTTTCACTTTCTGCGATGTTGAACTTGTACTGTAAACAGGGATCTTTTAAACAGAGGCGTCCCAAATTTTGGGGTGGCTGTGTCTTTTTGATTTTAATTTCCCTAAGCTATAGGTCCATAAGTGGAAGTGCCCTAGGCTCTGTTGCTTTGTTTTTTAGATGTTTCAGGAAACACCATACACTTTCCCGAGTTTCTGTTGGCAATTTACATCCCGCCCATCAGCATAACTAGGCTCCCAGTTCTCCATGGCCTGTCCTGCCTTTCTGGATTTTACACTTTTTTCAGATGGCCCTTTTGACCGGGGGGAAGTGAGACTTCATTGTAGTGCAGATTTCTTTTGCAAGCTTGCTTGGTTGGCCAAAAAGGGCGTATGTGTTTTTTCCTGAATATATTCAGGAAAAAACGCATACGCCCTTTTTGGCCAAGTGCATCATTGTGGACGTTCTGCCTCTTTTCCTATGCTTTCAATGCAATTCCAGTCTACCTCCTGAAATCGGTTTCCTGCAATTCTGCCCCGCTTTCAAGTCCTCTTTGCAGCCTTACTTCAGTATATTTTTGGACGATAGCTGTCATTTATATCTCTGTAGGTTTGTGAATTACAGTGCCCCTGAGCTCCTTTCTTCAACTCGCTTTCTTGTGACCTGGCCGCAACACCGCAGGATGGCTTCAGGCCCTAATCTGGTTCCGGCATGGCACGTTGAGCCTTTGGTTAATTCCTCTTCCTGGTGGGAAATGAGAGTTAAATTTGCCCGTCCAGACACCTCCAGCTAGTCTCTCATTGGTTCTCCCTATTCCTGTTCATATTCCGCAGAAATTGCAACCTGGGCCAAACAGGAGGTTAAAGGCGCTGACTCTCCAAGTGGGGAGAGTGTTAGTAAAGCGTCTGGAATGTTGCACCCGAGTACCAGGGGAGTAAAACTGAGACACATATGAACACGTCTCCCGTTCACACGATTGATCATACTCTGGGTTCCACGTGCATGATTTAGCTGAAGGAAGAATACCTTAAACCTGGAGAGTTGAGACCCGTGGAATGGGTACCATGCAATATGACTTCAAAGGGTCTTCATTTGCTCACCGAACCTCTCCAATCCTATCACTGCTGCGTTTATGCCCCTGTACACACGCTTGATTCTCTTTTGGAGACATAGCAATCCATAGGTTTTAAGATACTTACTAGTCAGGTACATTCTTAGGTGTTTAATATGCGGTGTTGAGTCCATTTCGTTGAGCAAGGAGTAGCTCTTGGCTATTCCATATTTGGCTTAAGGAACTTTATCTGTGCTCATTTCAATCTCTGGTTTTATGCAGCACCCCAACTCACCTTTCCCCTTAAGCAAGCATAAGTTGGTTTTCTAAATTTGAGACCCTGTTCTGTTTTGGAATTCAGTTCCTGTGTAGCCAAGTTTACATTCCGTGTATTAGTGATATCTTATGATGTTTCTTTTTCTGTGTGACTTATTTCAGTTAGTATCATCATAGCTGAATCCACTCATTGTGCTGCTAAGGGCCTGATGACATAGATTTCATTGCTGAGTGATATTGCTTTGTAAGTAAATACCACAACTTCTTTATCCATTTTTCACTTTCTGCGATGTTGAACTTGTACTGTAAACGAGGTTCTTGTAAACAGAGGCGTCCCAAACTTTGGGGTGGCTGTGTCTTTTTGATTTTAATTTCCCTAAGCTATAGGACCATAAGTGGAAGTGCCCTAGGCTCTGTTGCTTTGTTTTTTAGATGTTCCAGGAAACACCATACACTTCTCCCGAGTGTCTGTTGGCAATTTACATCGCGCCCATCAGCATAACAAGGCTCCCAGTTCTCCATGGCCTGTCCTGCCTTTCTGGATTTTACACTTTTTTCAGATGGCCTCTTTGACCGGGGGGAAGTGAGACTTCATTGTAGTGCAGATTTCCTTTGCAAGCTTGCTTGGTTGGCCAAAAAGGGCGTATGCGTTTTTTCCTGAATATATTCAGGAAAAAACGCATACGCCCTTTTTGGCCAAGTGCATCATTGTGGACGTTCTGCCTCTTTTCCTATGCTTTCAATGCAATTCCAGTCTACCTCCTGAAATCGGTTTCCTGCAATTCTGCCCCGCTTTCAAGTCCTCTTGGCAGCCTTATTTCAGTATATTTTTGGACGATAGCTGTCATTTATAACTCTGCAGGTTTGTGAATTACAGTGCCCCTGAGCTCCTTTCTTCAACTCGCTTTCTTTTGAGCTGGCCGCAACACCGCAGGATGGCTTCAGGCCCTAATCTGGTTCCGGCACGGCACGCTGAGCCTTTGGTTAATTCCTCTTCCTGGTGGGAAATGAGAGTTAAATTTGCCCGTCCAGACACCTCCAGCTAGTCTCTCATTGGTTCTCACTATTCCTGTTCATCTTCCACAGAAATTGCAAACTGGGCCAAATAGGATGTTAAAGGCGCTGACTCTCCAAGTGGGGAGAGTGTTAGTAAAGCGTCTGGAATGTTGCACCCGAGTACCAGGGGAGGTAAACTGAGACATATTTGAAGAAGTCTCCCATTCACACGGTTGATCATACTCTGGGTTCCACATGCATGTTTTAGCTGAAGGAAGAATACCTTAAACCTGGGTAGTTGACACCCGTGGAATGGGTACCATGAAATATGACTTCAAAGGGTATTCATTTGCTCAGTGAACCTCTCCAATCCTATCACTGCTGCGTTTATGCCCCTGTACACATGCTTGATTCTCTTTCGGAGACATAGCAATCCATAGGTTTTAAGATACTTACTAGTCAGGTACATTCTTAGGCGTTTAATATGGGGTGTTGAGTCCATTTCGTTGAGCAAGGAGTAGCTCTTGTCTATTCCATATTTGGCTTAAGGAACTTTATCTGTGCTCATTTCAATCTCTGGTTTTATGCAGCACCCCAACTCACCTTTACCCTTAAGCAAGCATAAGTTGGTTTTCTAAATTTGAGACCCTGTTCTGTTCTGTAATTCAGTTCCTGTGTAGCCAAGTTTACATTCCGTGTATTACTGATATCTTATGATGTTTCTTTTTCTGTGTGACTTATTTCAGTTAGAATCATCATATCTGAATCCACTCATTGTGCTGCTAAGGGCCTGATGACATAGATTTCAGTGCTGAGTGATATTGCTTTGTAAGTAAATACCACAGCTTATTTATCCATTTTTCAATTTCTGCGATGTTGAACTTGTACTGTAAACGAGGTTCTTGTAAACAGAGGCATCCCAAATTTTGGGGTGGCTGTGTCTTTTTGATTTTAATTTCCCTAAGCTATAGGACCATAAGTGGAAGTGCCCTAGGCTCTGTTGCTTTGTTTTTTAGATGTTTCAGGAAACACCATACACTTCTCCCGGGTGTCTGTTGGCAATTTACATCCCGCCCATCAGCATAACAAGGCTCCCAGTTCTCCATGGCCTGTCCTGCCTTTCTGGATTTTACACTTTTTTCAGATGGCCCTTTTGACCGGGGGAAAGTGAGACTTCATTGTAGTGCAGATTTCCTTTGCAAGTTTGCTTGGTTGGCCAAAAAGGGCGTATGCGTTTTTTCCTGAATATATTCAGGAAAAAACGCATACGCCCTTTTTGGCCAAGTGCATCATTGTGGACGTTCTGCCTCTTTTCCTATGCTTTCAATGCAATTCCAGTCTACCTCCTGAAATCGGTTTCCTGCAATTCTGCCCCGCTTTCAAGTCCTCTTGGCAGCCTTACTTCAGTATATTTTTGGACGATAGTTGTCATTTATAACTCTGCAGGTTTGTGAATTACAATGCCCCTGAGCTCCTTTCTTCAACTCGCTTTCTTGTGACCTGGCTGCAACACCGCAGGATGGCTTCAGGCCCTAATCTGGTTCCGGCATGGCACGCTGAGCCTTTGGTTAATTCCTCTTCCTGGTGGGAAATGAGAGTTAAATTTGCCCTTCCAGACACCTCCAGCTAGTCTCTCATTGGTTCTCGCTATTCCTGTTCATCTTCCGCAGAAATTGCAAACTGGGCCAAATAGGAGGTTAAAGGGACTGACTCTCCAAGTTGGGAGAGTGTTAGTAAAGCATCTGGAATGTTGCACCCGAGTACCAGGGTACGAAAACTGAGACATATTTGAACACGTCTCCCGATCACATGGTTGATCATACTCTAGGTTCCACATGCATGTTTTAGCTGAAGGAAGAATACCTTAAACCTGGGTAGTTGAAACCCGTGGAATGGGTACCATGCAATATGACTTCAAAGGGTCTTCATTTGCTCAGTGAACCTCTCCAATCCTATCACTGCTGCGTTTATGCCCCTGTACACATGCTTGATTCTCTTTCAGAGACATAGCAATCCATAGGTTTTAAGATACTTACTAGTCAGGTACATTCTTAGGCGTTTAATTTGGGGTGTTGAGTCCATTTCGTTGAGCAAGGACTAGCTCTTGTCTATTCCATATTTGGTTTAAGGAACTTTATCTGTGCTCATTTCAATCTCTGGTTTTATGCAGCACCCCAACTCACCTTTCCCCTTAAGCAAGCATAAGTTGCTTTTCTAAATTTGAGACACTGTTCTGTTTTGTAATCCAGTTCCTGTGTAGCCAAGTTTACATTCCGTGTATTAGTGATATCTGATGATGTTTCTTTTTCTGCGTGACTTATTTCAGTTAGAATCATCATACCTGAATCCACTCATTATGCTGCTACGGGCCTGATGACATAGATGTCATTGCTGAGTGATATTGCATTGTACGTAAGTACCACAACTTCTTTATCCATTTTTCACTTTCTGCGATATTGAACTTGTACCGTAAACGAGGTTCTTGTAAACAGAGCCGTCCCAAACTTTGGGGTGGCTGTGTCTTTTTGATTTTCATTTCCCTAAACTATAGGACCATAAGTGGAAGTGCCCTAGGCTCTGTTGCTTTGTTTTTTAGATGTTTCAGGAAACACCATACACTTCTCCCGAGTGTCTGTTGGCAAGTTACATCCCGCCCATCAGCATAACAAGGCTCCCAGTTCTCCATGGCCTGTCCTGCCTTTCTGGATTTTACACTTTTTTCAGATGGCCCTTTTGACTGGGGGGAAGTGAGACTTCATTGTAGTGCAGATTTCCTTTGCAAGTTTGCTTGGTTGGCCAAAAAGGGCGTATGCGTTTTTTCCTGAATATATTCAGGATAAAACGCTTACGCCCTTTTTGGCCAAGTGCATCATTGTGGACGTTCTGCCTCTTTTCCTATGCTTTCAATGCAATTCCAGTCTACCTCCTGAAATCGGTTTCCTGCAATTCTGCCCCGCTTTCAAGTCCTCTTGGCAGCCTTCCTTCAGTATATTTTTGGACGATAGCTGTCATTTATAACTCTGCAGGTTTGTGAATTACAGTGTCCCTGAGCTCCTTTCTTCAACTCGCTTTCTTGTGACCTGGCCGCAACACCGCAGGATGGCTTCAGGCCCTAATCTGGTTCCGGCACAGCACGCTGAGCCTTTGGTTAATTCCTCTTCCTAGTGGGAAATGAGAGTTAAATTTGCCCGTCCAGACACCTCCAGCTAGTCTCTCATTGGTTCTCGCTATTCCTGTTCATCTTCCGCAGAAATTGCAAACTGGGCCAAACAGGAGGTTAAAGGGACTTACTCTCCAAGTCGGGAGAGTGTTAGTAAAGCATCTGGAATGTTGCACCCGAGTACCAGGGTACCAAAACTGAGACATATTTGAACACGTCTCCCGATCACATGTTTGATCATACTCTAGGTTCCACATGCATGTTTTAGCTGAAGGAAGAATACCTTAAACCTGGAGAGTTGAGACCCGTGGAATGGGTACCATGCAATATGACTTCAAAGGGTCTTCATTTGCTCACCGAACCTCTCCAATCCTATCACTGCTGCGTTTATGCCCCTGTACACATGCTTGATTCTCTTTCGGAGACATAGCAATCCATAGGTTTTAAGATACTTACTAGTCAGGTACATTCTTAGGCATTTAATATGGGGTGTTGAGTCCATTTCGTTGAGCAAGGAGTAGCTCTTGTCTATTCCATATTTGGCTTAAGGAACTTTATCTGTGCTCCTTTCAATCTCTGGTTTTATGCAGCATCCCAACTCAACTTTACCCTTAAGCAAGCATAAGTTGGTTTTCTAAATTTGAGACCCTGTTCTGTTCTGTAATTCAGTTCCTGTGTAGCCAAGTTTACATTCCGTGTATTACTGATATCTTATGATGTTTCTTTTTCTGTGTGACTTATTTCAGTTAGAATCATCATATCTGAATCCACTCATTGTGCTGCTAAGGGCCTGATGACATAGATTTCAGTGCTGAGTGATATTGCTTTGTAAGTATATACCACAACTTCTTTATCCATTTTTCAATTTCTGCGATGTTGAACTTGTACTGTAAACGAGGTTCTTGTAAACAGAGCCGTTCCAAACTTTGCGGTGGCTGTGTCTTTTTGATTTTAATTTCCCTAAGCTATAAGACCATAAGTGGAAGTGCCCTAGGCTCTGTTGCTTTGTTTTTTAGATGTTTCAGGAAACACCATACACTTCTCCCGAGTGTCTGTTGGCAATTTACATCCCGCACATCAGCATAACAAGGCTCCCAGTTCTCCATGGCCTGTCCTGCCTTTCTGGATTTTACACTTTTTTCAGATGGCCCTTTTGACCGGGGGAAAGTGAGACTTCATTGTAGTGCAGATTTCCTTTGCAAGCTTGCTTGGTTGGCCAAAAAGGGCGTATGCGTTTTTTCCTGAATATATTCAGGAAAAAACGCATACGCCCTTTTTGGCCAAGTGCATCATTGTGGACGTTCTGCCTCTTTTCCTATGCTTTCAATGCAATTCCAGTCTACCTCCTGAAATCGGTTTCCTGCAATTCTGCCCCGCTTTCAAGTCCTCTTGGCAGCCTTACTTCAGTATATTTTTGGACGATAGCTGTCATTTATAACTCTGCAGGTTTGTGAATTACAGTGACCCTGAGCTCCTTTCTTCAACTCGCTTTCTTTTGAGCTGGCCGCAACACCGCAAGATGGCTTCAGGCCCTAATCTGTTTCGGGCACGGCACGCTGAGCCTTTGGTTAATTCCTCTTCCTGGTGGGAAATGAGAGTTAAATTTGCCCGTCCAGACACCTCCAGCTAGTCTCTCATTGGTTCTCCCTATTCCTGTTCATCTTCCGCAGAAATTGCAAACTGGGCCAAACAGGAGGTTAAAGGGACTGACTCTCCAAGTTGGGAGAGTGTTAGTAAAGCGTCTGGAATGTTGCACCCGAGTACCAGGGTACGAAAACTGAGACATATTTGAACACGTATCCCGATCACATGGTTGATCATACTCTACGTTCCACATGCATGTTTTAGCTGAAGGAAGAATACCTTAAACCTGGGTAGTTGAAACCCGTGGAATGGGTACCATGCAATATGACTTCAAAGGGTCTTCATTTGCTCACCGAACCTCTCCAATCCTATCACTGCTGCGTTTATGCCCCTGTACAAATGCTTGGTTCTCTTTCGGAGACATAGCAATCCATAGGTTTTAAGATACTTACTAGTCAGGTACATTCTTAGGCGTTTAATATGCGGTGTTGTGTCCATTTCGTTGAGCAAGGAGTAGCTCTTGTCTATTCCATATTTGGCTTAAGGAACTTTATCTGTGCTCATTTCAATCTCTGGTTTTATGCCGCACCCCAACTCACCTTTCCCCTTAAGCAAGCATAAGTTGGTTTTCTAAATTTGAGACCCTGTTCTGTTTTGGAATTCAGTTTCTGTGTAGCCAAGTTTACATTCCGTGTATTAGTGATATTTTATGATGTTTCTTTTTCTGTGTGACTTATTTCAGTTAGAATCATCGTACCTGAATCCACTCATTATGCTGCTACGGGCCTGATGACATAGATTTCATTGCTGAGTGATACTGCATTGTACGTAAGTACCACAACTTCTTTATCCATTTTTCACTTTCTGCGATATTAAACTTGTACCGTATATGAGGTTCTTATAAACAGAGCCATCCCAAACTTGGGGTGGCTGTGTCTTTTTGATTTTAATTTCCCTAAACTATAGGACCATAAGTGGAAGTGCCCTAGGCTCTGTTGCTTTGTTTTTTAGATGTTTCAGGAAACACCATACACTTCTCCCGAGTGTCTGTTGGCAATTTACATCCCGCCCATCAGCATAACAAGGCTCCCAGTTCTCCATGGCCTGTCCTGCCTTTCTGGATTTTACACTTTTTTCAGATGGCCCTTTTGACTGGGGGGAAGTGAGACTTCATTGTAGTGCAGATTTCCTTTGCAAGTTTGCTTGGTTGGCCAAAAAGGGCGTATGCGTTTTTTCCTGAATATATTCAGGATAAAACGCATACGCCCTTTTTGGCCAAGTGCATCATTGTGGACGTTCTGCCTCTTTTCCTATGCTTTCAATGCAATTCCAGTCTACCTCCTGAAATCGGTTTCCTGCAATTCTGCCCCGCTTTCAAGTCCTCTTGGCAGCCTTCCTTCAGTATATTTTTGGACGATAGCTGTCATTTATAACTCTGCAGGTTTGTGAATTACAGTGTCCCTGAGCTCCTTTCTTCAACTCGCTTTCTTGTGACCTGGCCGCAACACCGCAGGATGGCTTCAGGCCCTAATCTGGTTCCGGCACAGCACACTGAGCCTTTGGATAATTCCTCTTCCTAGTGGGAAATGAGAGTTAAATTTGCCCGTCCAGACACCTCCAGCTATTCTCTCATTGGTTCTCGCTATTCCTGTTCATCTTCCGCAGAAATTGCAAACTGGGCCAAACAGGAGGTTAAAGGGACTGACTCTCCAAGTCGGGAGAGTGTTAGTAAAGCATCTGGAATGTTGCACCCGAGTACCAGGGTACCAAAACTGAGACATATTTGAACACGTCTCCCGATCACATGTTTGATCATACTCTAGGTTCCACATGCATGTTTTAGCTGAAGGAAGAATACCTTAAACCTTGAGAGTTGAGAGCCGTGGAATGGGTACCATGCAATATGATTTCAAAGGGTCTTCATTTGCTCACCGAACCTCTCCAATCCTATCACTGCTGCGTTTATGCCCCTGTACACATGCTTGATTCTCTTTCGGAGACATAGCAATCCATAGGTTTTAAGATACTTACTAGTCAGGTACATTCTTAGGCATTTAATATGGGGTGTTGAGTCCATTTCGTTGAGCAAGGAGTAGCTCTTGTCTATACCATATTTGGCTTAAGGAACTTTATCTGTGCTCCTTTCAATCTCTGGTTTTATGCAACACCCCAACTCACCTTTACCCTTAAGCAAGCATAAGTTGGTTTTCTAAATTTGAGACCCTGTTCTGTTCGGTAATTCAGTTCCTGTGTAGCCAAGTTTACATTCCGTGTATTACTGATATCTTATGATGTTTCTTTTTCTGTGTGACTTATTTCAGTTAGAATCATCATATCTGAATCCACTCATTGTGCTGCTAAGGGCCTGATGACATAGATTTCATTGCTGAGTGATATTGCTTTGTAAGTATATACCACAAGTTCTTTATCCATTTTTCACTTTCTGTGATATTGAACTTGTACTGTAAACGAGGTTCTTGTAAACAGAGGCGTTCCAAACTTTGGGGTGGCTGTGTCTTTTTGATTTTAATTTCCCTAAGCTATAGGACCATAAGTGGAAGTGCCCTAGGCTCTGTTGCTTTGTTTTTTAGATGTTTCAGGAAACACCATACACTTCTCCCGAGTGTCTGTTGGCAAGTTACATCCCGCCCATCAGCATAACAAGGCTCCCAGTTCTCCATGGCCTGTCCTGCCTTTCTGGATTTTACACTTTTTTCAGATGGCCCTTTTGACCGGGGGAAAGTGAGACTTCATTGTAGTGCAGATTTCCTTTGCAAGCTTGCTTGGTTGGCCAAAAAGGGCGTATGCGTTTTTTCCTGAATATATTCAGGAAAAAACGCATACGCCCTTTTTGGCCAAGTGCATCATTGTGGACGTTCTGCCTCTTTTCCTATGCTTTCAATGCAATTCCAGTCTACCTCCTGAAATCGGTTTCCTGCAATTCTGCCCCGCTTTCAAGTCCTCTTGGCAGCCTTACTTCAGTATATTTTTGGACGATAGCTGTCATTTATAACTCTGCAGGTTTGTGAATTACAGTGCCCCTGAGCTCCTTTCTTCAACTCGCTTTCTTTTGAGCTGGCCGCAACACCGCAGGATGGTTTCAGGCCCTAATCTGGTTCCGGCACGGCACGCTGAGCCTTTGGTTAATTCCTCTTCCTGGTGGGAAATGAGAGTTAAATTTGCCCGTCCAGACACCTCCAGCTAGTCTCTCATTGGTTCTCGCTATTCCTGTTCATCTTCCACAGAAATTCCAAACTGGGCCAAACAGGAGGTTAAAGGGACTGACTCTCCAAGTCGGGAGAGTGTTAGTAAAGCGTCTGGAATGTTGCACCCGAGTACCAGGGTACGAAAACTGAGACATATTTGAACACGTCTCCCGATCACATGGTTGATCATACTCTAGGTTCCACATGCATGTTTTAGCTGAAGGAAGAATACCTTAAACCTGGGTAGTTGAAACCCGTGGAATGGGTACCATGCAATATGACTTCAAAGGGTCTTCATTTGCTCACCGAACCTCTCCAATCCTATTACTGCTGCGTTTATGCCCCTGTACACATGCTTGATTCTCTTTCGGAGACATAGCAATCCAGAGGTTTTAAGATACTTACTAGTCAGGTACATTCTTAGGCGTTTAATATGCGGTGTTGAGTCCATTTCGTTGAGCAAGGAGTAGCTCTTGTCTATTCCATATTTGGCTTAAGGAACTTTATCTGTGCTCATTTCGATCTCTGGTTTTATGCAGCACCCCAACTCACCTTTCCCCTTAAGCAAGCATATGTTGGTTTTCTAAATTTGAGACCCTGTTCTGTTCTGTAATTCAGTTCCTGTGTAGCCAAGTTTACATTCCGTGTATTACTTATATCTTATGATGTTTCTTTTTCTGTGTGACTTATTTCAGTTAGAATCATCATACCTGAATCCACTCATTGTGCTGCTAAGGGCCTGATGACATAGATTTCATTGCTGAGTGATATTGCTTTGTAAGTAAATACCACAACTTCTTTATCCATTTTTCACTTTCTGCGATGTTGAACTTGTACTGTAAACGAGGTTCTTGTAAACAGAGGCGTCCCAAACTTTGGGGTGGCTGTGTCTTTTTGATTTTAATTTCCCTAAGCTATAGGACCATAAGTGGAAGTGCCCTAGGCTCTGTTGCTTTGTTTTTTAGATGTTTCAGGAAACACCATACACTTCTCCCGAGTGTCTGTTGGCAATTTACATCCCGCCCATCAGCATAACAAGGCTCCCAGTTCTCCATGGCCTGTCCTGCCTTTCTGGATTTTACACTTTTTTCAGATGGCCCTTTTGACCGGGGGGAAGTGAGACTTCATTGTAGTGCAGATTTCCTTTGCAAGCTTGCTTGGTTGGAAGGACCAAGTGGATCTTCCACTTAGGACCATAAGTGGAAGTGCCCTAGGCGTTTGTTGTCTACATCTGTTGCTCTATTTATGCCTTGCAAAATGGTTAATCTGTACAGTTTTTCTAGGTTCCACATATATGCATGAATATACAAGATTTGTTTTTCTCTTTCTGACTTACTTCACTCTGTATGACAGTCTCTAGATCCATCGACGTCTCTACAAATGACCCAATTTCATTCCTTTTCATGGCTTAGTAATATTCCATTTTATATATGTACCACAGCTTTATGCATTCCTCTGTCTGTGGGCATTTAGGTTGCTTCCATTACCTCGATATTGTAAATAGTGATGCAATGAACATTGCGGTGAATGACTCTTTTTGATTTATGGTTTTGTCTGGGTATATGTCCAGTACTGGGATTGCTGTATCATATGGTAATTCTATTGTTAGTTTCTTAAGAAATTCCATATTGTTCTCCATAATGACTGTATCAATTTATATTCCCAACAATAGTGGAAGAGTGTTCCTTTTCTCCACACCCTTTCCAGCATTTTTTGTTTGTAGATTTTCTATGAAGCCTATTCTACCAGGTGTGAGGTGATACCTCATTGTTGAATCCATTTCGTTGAGCAAGGGGTAGGTCTTGTCTATTACATATTTGGCTTATGGAACGGTATCTGTGCTAATTTCAAACTCTGCTTTTATGCAGCACCCCAACTCAACTTCCCCCTTAAGCAAGCATAAGTTGGTTTTCTAAATTTGAGACCCTGTTCTGTTTTGTAATTCAGTTCATGTGTAGCCAAGTTCACATTCCGTGTATTAGTGATACCTTATGATGTTTCTTTTTCTGTGTGACTTATTTCACTTAGAATCATCGTGCCTCAATCCACTCATTATGCTGGTACAGGCCTGGTGACATAGATTTCATTGCTGAGTGGTATTCTGTTGTACATAAGTACCGCAACTTCTTTATCCATTATTTGCTCTCTGGGATATTTAACTTGTGCCGCAGAAGAGATTCCTGTAAAAAGAGCCGTCCCAAATTTTGGGGTGGCTGTGTCTTTTAGATTTTAATTTCCCTAAGCTATAAAACCATAAGTGGAAGTGCCCTAGGCTCTGTTGCTTTGTTTTTTAGATGTTTCAGGAAACACCATACACTTCCACAGAGCGGCTGTTGGCAATTTACATCCCGCCCATCAGCATAACAAGGCTCCCAATTTTCCATGGCCTGTTCTGCCTTTCTGGATTTTACACTTTTTTCAGATGGCCCTTTTGACCAGGGGGGAAGTGAGACTTCATTGTAGTGCAGATTTCCTTTGCAAGCTTGCTTGGTTGGCCAAAAAGGGCGTATCCGTTTTTTCCTGAATATATTCAGGAAAAAACGCATACGCCCTTTTTAGCAAAGTGCATCATTTTAACGTTCTGCCTGTTTTCCTGTGTTTTAAATGCAATCCAATTCCGATTCCTCCTGAAATCGGTTTCCTGCAATTTTGCCCCGCATTCAAGTCCTCTTGGCAGCCCTACTTCAGTATATTTTCGGACAATAGCTGTCATTTATAAATCTGCAGGTTTGTGAATTACAGTGCCCCTGAGCTCCTTTCTTCAACTCGCTTTCTTGTGAGCTGGCCAAAACACCGCAGGATTGCTTCAGGCCCTAATCTGGTTCCGGCACGGCATGCTGAGCCTTTGATTTATTCCTCTTCCCTGTGGGAAATGAGAGTTAAATTTGCCCGTCCAGACACCTCCAGCTAGTCTCTCATTGGTTCTCCCTATTCCTGTTCATCTTCCGCAGAAATTGCAAACTGGGCCAAACAGGAGGTTAAAGGCAGTCACTCTCCAAGTGAGGAGAGTGTTAGTAAACCGTCTGGAATGTTGCACCCGAGTACCAGGGAACGAAAAGTGAGACACATTTGAACACGTTTCTCGATCACATGGTGGATCATACTCTGGGTTCCACATGCATGTTTTAGCTGAAGGAAGAATCCCTTAAACCTGGAGAGTTGAGACCAATGGAATGGGTACCATGCAATATGACTTCAAAGGGTCTGCATTTGCTCACCGAACCTCACCAATCTTATGAGCCCCAAGTGTCCAGCCTTATGTGTCACCCAGCTCTGGGTGTAGATATGGTAAATGCAGGTTGCATCAGAAGCCTTGAATGAATTACTTAAGTATTGCTCTCTATTTCACTCTCATTGTGTTTTGTTTAAGAAATTTATTTTTAATATGGGATTTAGATGATTTTCACTGCTTTAATGCCGCTGTACACACTCTTGATTCTCTTACAGAGATATATAAATCCATAGCTTTTATGATTCTTACTAGTCAGGTATATTCCTAGGCGTTGAATATGGGGTGTTGAGTCCATTTCGTTGAGCAAGGAGTAGCTCTTGTCTATTCCATATTTGGCTTAAGGAACTTTATCTGTGCTCATTTCAATCTCTGGTTTTATGCAGCACCCCAACTCACCTTTCCCCTTAAGCAAGCATAAGTTGGTTTTCTAAATTTGAGACCCTGTTCTGTTTTGGAATTCAGTTCCTGTGTAGCCAAGTTTACATTCCGTGTATTAGTGATATCTTATGATGTTTCTTTCTCTGTGTGACTTATTTCAGTTAGATTCATTGTACTTAATCCACTCATTATGCTGCTACGGGCCTGATGACATAGATTTCATTGCTGAGTGATACTGCATTGTACGTAAGTACCACAACTTCTTTATCCATTTTTCACTTTCTGCGATATTGAACTTGTACCGTATATGAGGTTCTTATAAACAGAGCCATCCCAAACTTGGGGTGGCTGTGTCTTTTTGATTTTAATTTCCCTAAACTATAGGACCATAAGTGGAAGTGCCCTAGGCTCTGTTGCTTTGTTTTTTAGATGTTTCAGGAAACACCATACACTTCTCCAGAGTGGCTGTTGGCAATTTACATCCCACCCATCAGCATAAGAAGGCTCCCAGTTCTCCATGGCCTGTCGTGCCTTTCTGGATTTTACACTTTTTTCAGATGGCCCTTTTGACCAGGGGAAAGTGAGACTTCATTGTAGTGCAGATTTCCTTTGCAAGCTTGCTTGGTTGGCCAAAAAGTGTGTATGCGTTTTTTCCTGACTATATTCAGGAAAAAACACATACGCCCTTTTTGGCCAAGTGCATCATTGTCGAGGTTCTGACTCTCTTCGTATGTTTTCAATGCAATTCCAGTGTACCTCCTGAAATCGGTTTCCTGCAATTCTGCCTTGCTTTCAATGCTTCTTCATAGCCTTACCTCAATATATTTTTTGAAAATAGTTGGCCTTTATAACTCTGCAGGTTTTTGAATTGCAGTGGCCCTTAGCTCCATTTTTCAGCTCTTATTTTTGTGATCTTGCCCCATAACCACAGGATTCCTTGAAGCTCTATTCTTCTTCTGGGGCACCTTGCTGTGCCTTTGGTTAATTCTTCTTACTGATGTGAAATTAGAGTGACATGTGCCCATTGAAACCGCTACAGCTAGTTTCTCACTGGTTCCCCCTATTCCCATTCATCCTCCGCACTAACTGCAGACTGTGCGATACCAGAACTTAAAGGCATTGACTCTCCATGTGGAGATGTTGTTAGTAAAGCGGCTGGAATGTCGATCCGGAGCCCCAGAA
This sequence comes from Grampus griseus, assembly GCF_964374135.1. Lineage (NCBI taxonomy): Eukaryota > Metazoa > Chordata > Mammalia > Artiodactyla > Delphinidae > Grampus > Grampus griseus. The sequence goes on from NW_028133381.1 coordinate 83,773, forward strand.
GAGGAAAAATGAGGTGTGTTTTAGAAACCTTTCCCGATCATATGGTATACCAGTCGCTGGGTTTCCCAAGCATGGTTTAGCTGTAGGAAGATTCCCTTCAACCTGGAGTGTTGGGACCCTTGGAATGAGTAGCATGAAGTATTGCATTAAACTTTCGGCAGTTGCTCACCAAAGCTCACCAATCCTCTCAGCCCCAAGTGTCCAGCCTTATGTCTTATCCAGCTGTGGGTTTATATGTGGTCAATCCAGGTTGCATCACAGCCCCTGAGCGAATTTTGTAAGAATTTTTCTCTCTTTCATTGTTTCTGCGTTTTGTTTTTAAAATTTATTTCTATAATGGGGTTTAGCTCATTTTCACTGCTGTGTTTGTGCCGCTCTGCACACACTTGATTCCCTTATGGAGATATATCAATACATGGGTTTTAAGATTCTTATTACTCAGATATATTTCTCTGCGGTGTATAGGGTGTGTTGAGGCCAGTTCATTGAGCAAGGTGTAGATCTTGTCTAATACCTATTTGGTTTATTGAACGGTATCTGTGCTAATTTCAAACTCTGGTTTTATGCATCACCCCACCTCTCCTTTCCCCTTAAGCTGACATAAGTGTGTTTTCTAAATGTGAGACACTGTTCTGTTCTGTAATTCATTTCTTGTGCAGCCATATTTACCCTCCCTCTATAAGTGATATCTTATGATATGTTTCTTTTTCTGTTTGACTTATTTCAAGTAGTATTATCGGACCTAAATCCACTCTTTATCCTTCTACTAGCCTTATTACATTGATTTCATGGTGAAGAGATATTCCATTGTACATAAGTACCACATCTTCTTTATCCATTGTTCTCTTTCCTGGGATATTTAAGGTGTACTGAAGTTGAGGTTCTTGTAAACAGAGTAGCCCTAAACTGTGGTGTGCTTGTGTCTTGTTGATTTTTAGACTTCCCTAGATATACTCCCATGATTGGAAGTGTCCTATGCTCTGTAGCTCTGTTTTTTAGATGATTTAGGAACCACCATACACTTCTCCAGAGTGGCTCTCGGCAGTTCACACACTGCCCATCAGCGTATAAAGGCTCCCTGTTCTCCATGGCCTGTCCTGCATTTCTGGTTTTTACAATTTTTTAGGATGGCCCTTTTGACCGGTGGGAAGTGAGACTTCTTTGTTGTGCACATTTGCATTGCTTGCTTGCTTCGTTGCCCATAAAGTGCGTATGCGTTTTTTTCCTGGATATAATCAGGAAAAAACGCATACGCCCTTTTGGGCCAACTGCATCATTGTCGAAATTCTGCCGCTTTTCATGTGCGTTAAAGACGAGTCCAATCTATCTCTTGAAATCTGTTTCTTGCAATTCTGTCTTGCATTCAGATCCTCTTCTTTGCCTTACCTCAACATATTTTTGGACGTTAGTTTTCATTTATAACTCTGCAGGTTTGTGAATTGCAGTGACCCTGAGCTCCATTTTTTAGTTGTTCTTTTGTGAGCTGGCCTCAAACCCGCAGGATTGCTTCAGGCCCTATTTTGGCTCCGGCGAGGCAGGCTGAGCCTTTCTTTAATTCTTATTCTTAATGGGAAATTAGAGTGATATGTGCCCGTCCAAACCCCTACAACTCTTCTCTCATTGGTTCCCCCTCTTCCCGTTCATCCTCCTCACAATTTGCAAAATGTGTGAAACAGAAGTTTAAATGTGCTGATTCTCCAAGTGGGGAGATTCTAAGTAGCGTGGCTGGAATGGTGAACAGGAGCACCAGGAGAGGATAAATGAGGTGCATTTTAGACACATCTCCCGATCACATGGTGTACAGTCCTCTGGGTTTTCCATGTATGTTTTAGCTGTAGGAAGATCCCTTGAACCTGCAGATTTGGGACCCATTGAATGGGTACCAGGTAGTATTACTTTAAAGGGTGTGCATTTCCTCACCCAACCTCACATTTCTCTTAGCGCAAACAGTTTCCAGCCTTATGTCTCATCCTGCTGTGGGTCTAGATGTGTTCAATCCATGTTGCATCACCGTCCCTGAGGAAAAGTTGTAAGAGGTTTTCTCTGTCTCTCTGTCGTTTATTTTTTTCAATTTATTACTATATTGGTTACAGCTGATTTTCAAAGCTCTGTTTCTTGCTGCTGTACATCCACTTGATTCACGTACAGAGAGACATCAATAAATTCTTTTTCAGATTCTTACCAGTCGTATATATTCTTTTCCGGTGACTTGAGTGTGCTGAGTGCAGTTCTTTTAGCTACCGTGTAGGCCTTGTTGATTATCAGTTTGGTATTTGGAATGGTATCTTTGCTAATTTCAACCTCCTGGATGATGCGTCACCCCTCCCCACCTTTCCCGTTTAGCAGCCTTATGCATGTTTTCTACATATTTGACTATGTTTTTGTTTTGTAATTTATTTCATGTGTAGCCATTTTGGATTCCACCTTTAAGTGATATCTTATGATATGTGTCTTTTTCTTTTTGAATTCTGTCACTTAGAATGATCATACGTAACTCCTCCGGAGTTGTTACAACTGGCCATATTTCATTGATTTCCAGGCTGAATAATATTCCACTCTACCTAAGTACCACATCTCTATCCATTTTTTCCCTCCAGAGACATTTAAGTTATATCCTAGTCGAGGATCTTTTAAACAGAGAGGGGGTAAACATTGGGGTGCCTGTGTCCTCTCGATTTTTGTTTTTCCCAAGATATACGCCCATGAGTGCAAGTGCCCTATGCTCTGTAGCTCATTTTTTAGATGCTTTAGTAAACACAATACACTTCTCCAGAATGGCCGTTGGCAATATACATTTCCACTATAAGTCTCACAGGGCTCCCTCTTCTCGTTGCCCTGTCCTGCATTTCTGTTGTTTACGCTTTATGAGGATGGCTCTTCTGACTGATGCGAAGTGATATCTTTTGTAGTATTGACTTCCAGTGCCCACCTGTTTGGTTGGCTAAAAAAGTGTATGCCCTTTTCTTGAATATATACAGAAAAAAACGCATACACCCTTTTTGGCCAACTGCAATGTTGGCAATGTTCAGCTCCTTTTCTTGTGCTTAATGGCGAGTCCTTTCTACCTCCTCAAATCCCTTTCCTGCCATTCTCCCTTGCTTACAAGTCCTTTTCTCTGACTTTCCTCAAGACATTTTTCAGTGATGGATATTTTCAACTCTGCAGTTTTGTGAATTTTACTGCCCCTGAGTTCCATTGTTCAACTTGTGTTTATGGGAACTGGCCACAAAGCAGCGGGATTTCCTCAAGCCCTATACTGTTTCCATAGGCAACCCTAGCCTTTGGTCAATTCGTCTTCCTGATTGGAAATTAGAGTGACATGTGCCTGTCTGAACACTTAGGACTTGTCTCTCATTGTTCCTCATCCTTCCGCTTCATCCTCTGGACAAATTCCAAACTGTACGCAACAGGATGTTGACAGTGCTGACATCTCCAAGTGGGGAGACTGTTAGTAAAGACGCTGGAGGGGTGAACCAGAGCACCAGGAGATGAGGAGACGAGATGCCTTTTCCAAACTCTTCCCGATCAGACGGTATACCATCCTCTGGGTGTGACAGACATGTTTTAGCAGTAGGAAGAGTCCCATTCATGTAAGGAGAACACCAGGGCTTTTTCAAAATCAGTGTCTCCCCGAAACCCAAACTGGGGAAGTTTTTAAGCTACGGCTACACATATGTTCATTAAGGGCCTTGGGAAGTAGGCAGAGTCCAAACTTTAGATGATTGAAGTCTTCAGGGTCAGAAGCACTCACCACCAGCTTCCCTTAGGCTACACTTTAACTATCATTGATAGATGATGTCAATAAAAATATCTATTCTTTTTCAGATTATTTCCCCTTATAGGTTATTGCAAAATGTTGAGTGTAGTTCCCTGTGCTATACAGTAGTTCCTTGTTGATGATCTATTTTATACATAGCAGTGTGTATGTGTTAATTCCAAACTGTTAATTTATCCCTCCTCCCACCTTTCCCCTTTGGTAATAATAAATTATAAGATTTTATACTTCTCAGAAATGGGGGAGCTGAAAGAGAGGTATCATTTTCAATGGAAAAGCATTTAAAACAAGATTGAAGGTTTAACCAAGATTATTAGATGTACATCCTTGGAAAGAAATCACTTCGTTTCTCTAATATTGACCTGACAAATAAGACAAACCTTTTCACTGAACTTGCTTATAAAAAGTGATGGAAATATCAAATGGAAGTGTTAGAAACATCTTATTTTACCCGAGCCTTATACACTGTTCTATGTTAACTACAGTTTGGCTCACACATCTGTTCATTGAGGTTACAATAGTCTCAATTTCTGTTACTGATCCTCCAGAGTGGACCCCAACAAGTGTCCCCCTGCCCAGTGTCATTGGGGCCAACAGATCGAGACTGAGTTTGGTTCACAAGCAAAGGAAACTTTATATTTTGATCAGAGAATGGAGAGGTGAGAGCATGCACTACCCCGTGGGCTGTGGGCTGGGCTGCTGTGTAGAGATCCTGTCAGAGTCAGTGGGAGGGAGGGAGGCGGCGGAGCTCTCAAGGGCCGGGTTGGCTGTAGCTCAGGCTCTATATTGTGGAGTCTGCACTGGGCCCCAGGAGCTGAGGTGTCGACCCAGCCATTCTGCACTAGGAAATCTGGTCTGAAGTGCCGGGTGTGGAACCTCTGCATGCGGGACCCTAGGAGCACGTGAAATTAGACAAAGCACAAAGGATAAAAAAGGTTAGACTTGACTTTATTGCCCAGATTCTATTTTTATCTCCCAGGGATTTTTAATGGGCTTTGCTGGGGACAAACCCCTCCTCTGCCTTTTGTCCCGTTCCTCATTCTTGGAGTGCTGAGGGTGCAGACCCTTCTTCTGTAACTGCTGAGTGCTGAGTTGGGAGCCCTCATACCCTGGGGCGAAGGTCAGAGCTTCTCCCCAGCAGCCTCCCGGTGACGTTGATTGTCCCCAGGACCCCTGCCTCCCTGCTCGTCCACCTGAGCACCAGCATTGGAAGTGTTATAGATTCTAATGACCTTTAAGGGTCCAGGAAAGAGATGTGCAGAGACGCTGTGGGGGCCGGTTTCACCCCGCCCCACATTTGTTCGGCCACCTTAGGCTGACCGTTTCTGCCAGCCTAGATGCTCTGACCAGTAGTCTGCGCTTTCTTCAATTAGACCCCTGAATTAACGTACAAACAGCACCAGGTGTCAGAGCCCTGCCCGCTCAACTCCCAGACAGTCCAGGGTCAGTGGTGATAAGGACCATGATGGCTACTGAGTCAACAGCCTTTTGAAGTAAACAGGAGTACAGCCGGTCTTATTGGCCACCATCATCACGGTGTCTGTAGGCTTTTCTATGGTGACAGTGTGGTATACTGTTCCCCCGCCAAGATTATTAGCTCCCCTCTGGGTGCAGTAAGTCCTGCAAGCAGTAGTCTACTCTTTTGGGACACACTCTTGTTGTTTTATGAGAGAAACTCCAGGTCAAGTGATGTTCACACGAGTCGTCATGGTGCCCTGTTGCCCCCGGTTATCTCTCTGGATGTTGGAGTTGGAGGGCCTCCTCACTCGAGGTCGGTGTGCCCACGGAGCGAACCCTGCAACTTCAGGGCATGGTTGGTGGTTAGGATCACCACGTGGGGTCTTTTTCCCTTAGGAGGAAGGTGGCCTTTTGGGCTGCTGATTTCCAGGTTTTTAGATACCGCCAGTATCTTGGCCAGATGTGGCAGTGGGCCAAGCTCCTTAGTGACCGTAGCTTATCCTACCTGGATGGCATTCTTGCATTGTTCCATTTCAAGTGGTCCCAGTTTTTGCACTAATTCTCCAATGGCGATTCACCTTTCACCAGGAATGTAAAGGTCAAAGGGTTTAGCTAAATTAGGGAGTTCCAGGGCAAGGGTCTGAATTGACTGCTCTTTCCATTCTTGAAAGGCCATTTCTGTATTCTATTCAAAAGGATCATCATCTTTTCCTTTCAGTGTTTCATATAGAGGCCCAGCTAGTAGACTGTAGTTAGGGATCCAGAAGCAGCAAACCCTGGCCTCCCCAGGAACCCCTAAGCTGTCTTCTAGTTTTAGAAAGGGGTAAGGCTGAAAATGGTTTCTTCCCTTTCCTGGGATGGGCTTCTCTGACCTTGTGTGAGAATGAAGCCCAGGCAGGTCACCGCAGTCTGTGATATTTGAGCTTTTTCTTGGACAACTTCTATCCTTTATTGGCTTGGTAGTTCAGAGGCCTCCTTAGTAGGGCTGGCGATCAGAATGTCGTCTGCATATTGAAGGAGGGTTTCCTTTTCCAGAGGTAGAACTTTTAGGTCTTTAGCTAAGCTTTCCCCAAAGACGGTGTGGGAATTTTTGCACCCTTGGGTCCAGACGGCCCGGAAGTATTGTTTTAGTTGTATGTTGAGTCCTGCCACTCACAAGCCAAAATTTCTTGTGACTCTGGGACTAATGGAATACAAAAGAAGGCATCATTGAAGACTAATACAGAATACCATGTCCTGGTGGTTGGTAGAATGACCAGCAGGGTGTAGGAATTAGGAGCAACTGGAGGTATATCCTCGGTGGCTTCACTGACTGTCCTGACATCCTTTACCAGGTCCCCAGCAGCCCATGGGGCTCTCGTGGTCAGACCAATCCCAGAATATGGAGCTCACCTGGGCAGGTACCCCACCCCCACCCCAGCCCACGGGGCTCTCGTGGTCAGGCCCCTCCCAGGATACAGAGCTACCCTTGCAGGTACCGTGGCAGGGCTGGGCACACAGGAACCGTGCACATAGCCCTCATTGCAGAGCACCCCCAGCTCACCTGTCGCTCAGAGCTGACACAGAGCACCTCAGAGCAGGACTTGAACTAACAAACAGCAGCTGCAACAGGTCTGTGTCCCTGGGCATCACTCCGTGAGACCTCCCTCCACCTGGTCTTCCAGAGACTTCCACTGCACCCGGGGCACCAGGCCTCTGTCTCCAACCACCACCCACCCCTCCTCTCCCTGACTCCTGGGTTCCTCTCATTAGGAGAGGGTTTTCTTGAAGTTATCTCCCACTCATGGGCCAGATAAAATGATTAGAAAACAAGCCAAAGCTGCAGCCCCTTGTCTATCCTGACTCTCAGGAGCCCACACCTGTTCCTTGGACCTGGCCGTTCAGCAAGTTCCATTTTCTGCAACTGTGAGCCCCTGAGGGGTGATGATTGGCTGACCTGGGCAGCCTTACCGTGCCGGCCAGCCCTCCCCAGGTGTGCCTGGGTTGAGATCAATATAAATACCACTCCAGGCAGCAAGAGGCCCTGCAGCCGTGCCTGACGCCATTTTCTCTGCCCTGTCAGCAGTCTCGGGGCTGGGCTGGTGGGAGGGAGTGAGAGGCCACGGCTTTGTGGGTGGCCCAGTGTGAGTGGGGCTCTGCTGGACTTTCTGCAGCAGTTGCCAGGCTGCCACCTGCTAAAGAAGAGGATGTGTCACCCATACCTGCTGCTGGAATTTCTCCCTGGGCAGAGGTGAGGAAGGAAAAAAGCAGTGGGGGCAGGGACAGGATGGGTATCTCAGGCAGGGAAATGGAAATCTTCCAGAAGAGCACCCAGGGCCAGGACCATCCTGGCTGGCCTGCAGGCACCAAGTCGGCCGGCATGCTGTCACTCGTGTGGCTCTATGGCCCTTCCTCTAGGCTTTCAAGTCCTTGTATATATTCAGGTGTTTTACCTGGGACGGGTGGGAATAGTTCAGCAGCAACTGGCCTGGGGCTCAGCTCACGTTTACTCACAGATGCCTCGGCACGGTGCCCCAGCTTTGCAATGAGGACGCTTGTTGCGTGGGGGCTGCTGGCTGAATGGGAGACGATTCCCCACCACTGACCAACTTCAGAATTGTTTACAACTGGAGCAAGTGCCCTGATACGGTTTTCCTCTGTGTAACTGGTGGGTTCTGTGTTTTTTTCTCTTTTTCGTTTTTGGTTCAAGGTAGATTTTATTCCTCTTTTTTGTATTTACAGATATAAGCATGGAAATAATTTATTCATATAAATACATGTAAGTGCAGGGAATAATTGTTTTTTCTGTTTTATTTTTTAAATTTTATTTCTTTTTAATTTTGAATTTTATTTTATATTTTTATACAGCAGGTTCTTATTGGTTATCTATTTTATACATATAAATGTATACATGCCAATCCCAGTCTCTCAACTCCTCCCACCACCACCCCCCAACAGGTTTCCCCCCTTGTTGTCCATACGTTTGTTGTCTACATCTGTTGCTCTATTTATGCCTTGCAAAATGGTTAATCTGTACAGTTTTTCTAGGTTCCACATATATGCATGAATATACAAGATTTGTTTTTCTCTTTCTGACTTACTTCACTCTGTATGACAGTCTCTAGATCCATCGACGTCTCTACAAATGACCCAATTTCATTCCTTTTCATGGCTTAGTAATATTCCATTTTATATATGTACCACAGCTTTATGCATTCGTCTGTCTGTGGGCATTTAGGTTGCTTCCATTACCTCGATATTGTAAATAGTGATGCAATGAACATTGCGGTGAATGACTCTTTTTGATTTATGGTTTTGTCTGGGTATATGTCCAGTACTGGGATTGCTGTATCATATGGTAATTCTATTGTTAGTTTCTTAAGAAATTCCATATTGTTCTCCATAATGACTGTATCAATTTATATTCCCAACAATAGTGGAAGAGGGTTCCTTTTCTCCACACCCTTTCCAGCATTTTTTGTTTGTAGATTTTCTATGATGCCTATTCTACCAGGTGTGAGGTGATACCTCATTGTTGAATCCATTTCGTTGAGCAAGGGGTAGGTCTTGTCTATTACATATTTGGCTTATGGAATGGTATCTGTGTTAATTTCAAACTCTGCTTTTATGCAGCACCCCAACTCACCTTCCCCCTTAAGCAGGCATAAGTTGGTTTTCTAAACTTGAGACCCTGTTCTGTTTTGTAATTCAGTTCATGTGTAGCCAAGTTCACATTCTGTGTATTAGTGATACCTTATGATGTTTCTTTTTCTGTGTGACTTATTTCACGTAGAATCATCGTGCCTCAATCCACTCATTATGCTGGTACAGGCCTGGTGACAGATTTCATTGCTGAGTGGTATTCTGTTGTACATAAGTACCGCAACTTCTTTATCCATTATTTGCTCTCTGGGATATTTAACTTGTGCCGTAGAAGAGATTTCTGTAAAAAGAGCCGTCCCAAATTTAGGGGTGGCTGTGTCTTTTTGATTTTAATTTCCCTAAGCTATAGGACCATAAGTGGAAGTGCCCTAGGCTCTGTTGCTTTGTTTTTTAGATGTTTCAGGAAACACCATACACTTCTACAGAGCGGCTGTTGGCAATTTACATCCCGCCCATCAGCATAACAAGGCTCCCAGTTCTCCATGGCCTGTCCTGCCTTTCTGGATTTTACACTTTTTTCAGATGGCCCTTTTGACCGGGGGGAAGTGAGACTTCATTGTAGTGCAGATTTCCTTTGCAAGCTTGCTTGGTTGGCCAAAAATGGCGTGTGCGTTTTTTCCTGAATATATTCAGGAAAAAACGCATACGCCCTTTTTGTCCAAGTGCATCATTGTGGACGTTCTGCCTCTTTTCCTATGCTTTCAATGCAATTCCAGTCTACCTCCTGAAATCGGTTTCCTGCAATTCTGCCCCGCTTTCAAGTCCTCTTGGCAGCCTTACTTCAGTCTATTTTTGGACGATAGCTGTCATTTATAACTCTGCAGGTTTGTGAATTACAGTGCCCCTGAGCTCCTTTCTTCAACTCGCTTTCTTTTGAGCTGGCCGCAACACCGCAGGATGGCTTCAGGCCCTAATCTGGTTCCGGCACGGCACGCTGACCCTTTGGTTATTTCCTCTCCCTGGTGGGAAATGAGAGTTAAATTTGCCCGTCCAGACACCTCCAGCTAGTCTCTCATTGGTTCTCCCTATTCCTGTTCATCTTCCGCAGAAATTGCAAACTGGGCCAAACAGGAGGTTAAAGGCGCTGACTCTCCAAGTCGGGAGAGTGTTAGTAAAGCGTCTGGAATGTTGCACCCGAGTACCAGGGTACGAAAACTGAGACATATTTGAACACGTCTCCCGTTCACACGGTTGATCATACTCTGGGTTCCACATGCATGTTTTAGCTGAAGGAAGAATACCTTAAACCTGGAGAGTTGAGACCCGTGGAATGGGTACCATGCAATATGACTTCAAAGGGTCTTCATTTGCTCACCGAACCTCTCCAATCCTATCACTGCTGCGTTTATGCCCCTGTACACACGCTTGATTCTCTTTTGGAGACATAGCAATCCATAGGTTTTAAGATACTTACTAGTCAGGTACATTCTTAGGCGTTTAATATGGGGTGTTGAGTCCATTTCGTTGAGCAAGGAGTAGCTCTTGTCTATTCCATATTTGGCTTAAGGAACTTTATCTGTGCTCATTTCAATCTCTGGTTTTATGCAGCACCCCAACTCACCTTTCCCCTTAAGCAAGCATAAGTTGGTTTTCTAAATTTGAGACCCAGTTCTGTTTTGGAATTCAGTTCCTGTGTAGCCAAGTTTACATTCCGTGTATTAGTGATATCTTATGATGTTTCTTTTGCTGTGTGACTTATTTCAGTTAGAATCATCGTACCTGAATCCACTCATTATGCTGCTACGGGCCTGATGACATAGATTTCATTGCTGAGTGATACTGCATTGTACGTAAGTACCACAAGTTCTTTATCCGTTTTTCACTTTCTTCGATGTTGAACTTGTACTGTAAACGAGGTTCTTGTAAACAGAGGCGTCCCAAACTTTGGGGTGGCTGTGTCTTTTTGATTTTAATTTCCCTAAGCTATAGGACCATAAGTGGAAGTGCCCTAGGCTCTGTTGCTTTGTTTTTTAGATGTTTCAGGAAACACCATACACTTCTCCTGAGTGTCTGTTGGCAATTTACATCCCGCCCATCAGCATAACAAGGCTCCCAGTTCTCCATGGCCTGTCCTGCCTTTCTGGATTTTACACTTTTTTCAGATGGCCCTTTTGACCGGGGGGAAGTGAGACTTCATTGTAGTGCAGATTTCCTTTGCAAGCTTGCTTGGTTGGAAGGACCAAGTGGATCTTCCACTTAGGACCATAAGTGGAAGTGCCCTAGGCGTTTGTTGTCTACATCTGTTGCTCTATTTATGCCTTGCAAAATGGTTAATCTGTACAGTTTTTCTAGGTTCCACATATATGCATGAATATACAAGATTTGTTTTTCTCTTTCTGACTTACTTCACTCTGTATGACAGTCTCTAGATCCATCGACGTCTCTACAAATGACCCAATTTCATTCCTTTTCATGGCTTAGTAATATTCCATTTTATATATGTACCACAGCTTTATGCATTCCTCTGTCTGTGGGCATTTAGGTTGCTTCCATTACCTCGATATTGTAAATAGTGATGCAATGAACATTGCGGTGAATGACTCTTTTTGATTTATGGTTTTGTCTGGGTATATGTCCAGTACTGGGATTGCTGTATCATATGGTAATTCTATTGTTAGTTTCTTAAGAAATTCCATATTGTTCTCCATAATGACTGTATCAATTTATATTCCCAACAATAGTGGAAGAGGGTTCCTTTTCTCCACACCCTTTCCAGCATTTTTTGTTTGTAGATTTTCTATGAAGCCTATTCTACCAGGTGTGAGGTGATACCTCATTGTTGAATCCATTTCGTTGAGCAAGGGGTAGGTCTTGTCTATTACATATTTGGCTTATGGAACGGTATCTGTGCTAATTTCAAACTCTGCTTTTATGCAGCACCCCAACTCACCTTCCCCCTTAAGCAAGCATAAGTTGGTTTTCTAAATGTGAGACCCTGTTCTGTTTTGTAATTCAGTTCATGTGTAGCCAAGTTCACATTCCGTGTATTAGTGATACCTTATGATGTTTCTTTTTCTGTGTGACTTATTTCACGTAGAATCATCGTGCCTCAATCCACTCATTATGCTGGTACAGGCCTGGTGACATAGATTTCATTGCTGAGTGGTATTCTGTTGTACATAAGTACCGCAACTTCTTTATCCATTATTTGCTCTCTGGGATATTTACCTTGTGCCGCAGAAGAGATTCCTGTAAAAAGAGCCGTCCCAAATTTTGGGGTGGCTGTGTCTTTTTGATTTTAATTTCCCTAAGCTATAGGACCATAAGTGGAAGTGCCCTAGGCTCTGTTGCTTTGTTTTTTAGATGTTTCAGGAAACACCATACACTTCTACAGAGCGGCTGTTGGCAATTTACATCCCGCCCATCAGCATAACAAGGCTCCCAGTTCTCCATGGCCTGTCCTGCCTTTCTGGATTTTACACTTTTTTCAGATGGCCCTTTTGACCAGGGGGGAAGTGAGACTTCATTGTAGTGCAGATTTCCTTTGCAAGCTTGCTTGGTTGGCCAAAAAGGGCGTATGCGTTTTTTCCTGAATATATTCAGGAAAAAACGCATACGCCCTTTTTGGCCACGTGCATCATTGTCGACGTTCTGCCTGTTTTCCTGTGTTTTAAATGCAATCCAATTCCGGTTCCTCCTGAAATCGGTTTCCTGCAATTCTGCCCCGTTTCAAGTCCTCTTGGCAGCCTTACTTCAGTATATTTTTGGACGATAGCTGTCATTTATAACTCTGCAGGTTTGTGAATTACAGTGCCCCTGAGCTCCTTTCTTCAACTCGCTTTCTTGTGAGCTGGCCACAACACCGCAGGATTGCTTCAGGCCCTAATCTGGTTCTGGCACGGCATGCTGAGCCTTTGGTTTATTCCTCTTCCCTGTGGGAAATGAGAGTTAAATTTGCCCGTCCAGACACCTCCAGCTAGTCTCTCATTGGTTCTCCCTATTCCTGTTCATCTTCCGCAGAAATTGCAAACTGGGCCAAACAGGAGGTTAAAGGCATTCACTCTCCAAGTGAGGAGAGTGTTAGTAAAGCGTCTGGAATGTTGCACCCGAGTACCAGGGAACGAAAAGTGAGACACATTTGAACACGTTTCTCGATCACACGGTGGATCATACTCTGGGTTCCACATGCATGTTTTAGCTGAAGGAAGAATCCCTTAAACCTGGAGAGTTGAGACCAATGGAATGGGTACCATGCAATATGACTTCAAAGGGTCTGCATTTGCTCACCGAACCTCACCAATCTTATGAGCCCCAAGTGTCCAGCCTTATGTGTCACCCATCTCTGGGTGTAGATATGGTAAATGCAGGTTGCATCAGAAGCCTTGAATGAATTACTTAAGTATTGCTCTCTATTTCACTCTCATTGTGTGTTGTTTAAGAAATTTATTTTTAATATGGGATTTAGATGATTTTCACTGCTTTAATGCCGCTGTACACACTCTTGATTCTCTTACAGAGATATATAAATCCATAGCTTTTATGATTCTTACTAGTCAGGTATATTCCTAGGCGTTGAATATGGGGTGTTGAGTCCATTTCGTTGAGCAAGGAGTAGCTCTTGTCTATTCCATATTTGGCTTAAGGAACTTTATCTGTGCTCATTTCAATCTCTGGTTTTATGCAGCACCCCAACTCACCTTTCCCCTTAAGCAAGCATAAGTTGGTTTTCTAAATTTGAGACCCTGTTCTGTTTTGGAATTCAGTTCCTGTGTAGCCAAGTTTACATTCCGTGTATTAGTGATATCTTATGATGTTTCTTTCTCTGTGTGACTTATTTCAGTTAGATTCATTGTACTTAATCCACTCATTATGCTGCTACGGGCCTGATGACATAGATTTCATTGCTGAGTGATACTGCATTGTACGTAAGTACCACAACTTCTTTATCCATTTTTCACTTTCTGCGATATTGAACTTGTACCGTATATGAGGTTCTTATAAACAGAGCCATCCCAAACTTGGGGTGGCTGTGTCTTTTTGATTTTAATTTCCCTAAACTATAGGACCATAAGTGGAAGTGCCCTAGGCTCTGTTGCTTTGTTTTTTAGATGTTTCAGGAAACACCATACACTTCTCCAGAGTGGCTGTTGGCAATTTACATCCCGCCCATCAGCATAAGAAGGCTCCCAGTTCTCCATGGCCTGTCGTGCCTTTCTGGATTTTACACTTTTTTCAGATGGCCCTTTTGACCAGGGGAAAGTGAGACTTCATTGTAGTGCAGATTTCCTTTGCAAGCTTGCTTGGTTGGCCAAAAAGTGTGTATGCGTTTTTTCCTGACTATATTCAGGAAGAAACACATACGCCCTTTTTGGCCAAGTGCATCATTGTCGAGGTTCTGACTCTCTTCATATGTTTTCAATGCAATTCCAGTGTACCTCCTGAAATTGGTTTCCTGCAATTCTGCCTTGCTTTCAATGCTTCTTCATAGCCTTACCTCAATATATTTTTTGAAAATAGTTGGCCTTTATAACTCTGCAGGTTTTTGAATTGCAGTGGCCCTTAGCTCCATTTTTCAGCTCTTATTTTTGTGATCTTGCCCCATAACCACAGGATTCCTTGAAGCTCTATTCTTCTTCTGGGGCACCTTGCTGTGCCTTTGGTTAATTCTTCTTACTGATGTGAAATTAGAGTGACATGTGCCCATTGAAACCGCTACAGCTAGTTTCTCACTGGTTCCCCCTATTCCCATTCATCCTCCGCACTAACTGCAGACTGTGCGATACCAGAACTTAAAGGCATTGACTCTCCATGTGGAGATGTTGTTAGTAAAGCGGCTGGAATGTCGATCCGGAGCCCCAGAAGAGGAAAAATGAGGTGTGTTTTAGAAACCTTTCCCGATCATATGGTATACCAGTCGCTGGGTTTCCCAAGCATGGTTTAGCTGTAGGAAGATTCCCTTCAACCTGGAGTGTTGGGACCCTTGGAATGAGTAGCATGAAGTATTGCATTAAACTTTCGGCAGTTGCTCACCAAAGCTCACCAATCCTCTCAGCCCCAAGTGTCCAGCCTTATGTCTTATCCAGCTGTGGGTTTATATGTGGTCAATCCAGGTTGCATCACAGCCCCTGAGCGAATTTTGTAAGAATTTTTCTCTCTTTCATTGTTTCTGCGTTTTGTTTTTAAAATTTATTTCTATAATGGGGTTTAGCTCATTTTCACTGCTGTGTTTGTGCCGCTCTGCACACACTTGATTCCCTTATGGAGATATATCAATACATGGGTTTTAAGATTCTTATTACTCAGATATATTTCTCTGCGGTGTATAGGGTGTGTTGAGGCCAGTTCATTGAGCAAGGTGTAGATCTTGTCTAATACCTATTTGGTTTATTGAATGGTATCTGTGCTAATTTCAAACTCTGGTTTTATGCATCACCCCACCTCTCCTTTCCCCTTAAGCTGACATAAGTGTGTTTTCTAAATGTGAGACACTGTTCTGTTCTGTAATTCATTTCTTGTGCAGCCATATTTACCCTCCCTCTATAAGTGATATCTTATGATATGTTTCTTTTTCTGTTTGACTTATTTCAAGTAGTATTATCGGACCTAAATCCACTCTTTATCCTTCTACTAGCCTTATTACATTGATTTCATGGTGAAGAGATATTCCATTGTACATAAGTACCACATCTTCTTTATCCATTGTTCTCTTTCCTGGGATATTTAAGGTGTACTGAAGTTGAGGTTCTTGTAAACAGAGTAGCCCTAAACTGTGGTGTGCTTGTGTCTTGTTGATTTTTAGACTTCCCTAGATATACTCCCATGATTGGAAGTGTCCTATGCTCTGTAGCTCTGTTTTTTAGATGATTTAGGAACCACCATACACTTCTCCAGAGTGGCTCTCGGCAGTTCACACACTGCCCATCAGCGTATAAAGGCTCCCTGTTCTCCATGGCCTGTCCTGCATTTCTGGTTTTTACAATTTTTTAGGATGGCCCTTTTGACCGGTGGGAAGTGAGACTTCTTTGTTGTGCACATTTGCATTGCTTGCTTGCTTCGTTGCCCATAAAGTGCGTATGCGTTTTTTCCTGGATATAATCAGGAAAAAACGCATACGCCCTTTTGGGCCAACTGCATCATTGTCGAAATTCTGCCGCTTTTCATGTGCGTTAAAGACGAGTCCAATCTATCTCTTGAAATCTGTTTCTTGCAATTCTGTCTTGCATTCAGATCCTCTTCTTTGCCTTACCTCAACATATTTTTGGACGTTAGTTTTCATTTATAACTCTGCAGGTTTGTGAATTGCAGTGACCCTGAGCTCCATTTTTTAAGTTGTTCTTTTGTGAGCTGGCCTCAAACCTGCAGGATTGCTTCAGGCCCTATTTTGGCTCCGGCGAGGCAGGCTGAGCCTTTCTTTAATTCTTATTCTTAATGGGAAATTAGAGTGATATGTGCCCGTCCAAACCCCTACAACTCTTCTCTCATTGGTTCCCCCTCTTCCCGTTCATCCTCCTCACAATTTGCAAAATGTGTGAAACAGAAGTTTAAATGTGCCGATTCTCCAAGTGGGGAGATTCTAAGTAGCGTGGCTGGAATGGTGAACAGGAGCACCAGGAGAGGATAAATGAGGTGCATTTTAGACACATCTCCCGATCACATGGTGTACAGTCCTCTGGGTTTTCCATGCATGTTTTAGCTGTAGGAAGATCCCTTGAACCTGCAGATTTGGGACCCATTGAATGGGTACCAGGTAGTATTACTTTAAAGGGTGTGCATTTCCTCACCCAACCTCACATTTCTCTTAGCGCAAACAGTTTCCAGCCTTATGTCTCATCCTGTTGTGGGTCTAGATGTGTTCAATCCATGTTGCATCACCGTCCCTGAGGAAAAGTTGTAAGAGGTTTTCTCTGTCTCTCTGTCGTTTATTTTTTTCAATTTATTACTATATTGGTTACAGCTGATTTTCAAAGCTCTGTTTCTTGCTGCTGTACATCCACTTGATTCACGTACAGAGAGACATCAATAAATTCTTTTTCAGATTCTTACCAGTCGTATATATTCTTTTCCGGTGACTTGAGTGTGCTGAGTGCAGTTCTTTTAGCTACCGTGTAGGCCTTGTTGATTATCAGTTTGGTATTTGGAATGGTATCTTTGCTAATTTCAACCTCCTGGATGATGCCTCACCCCTCCCCACCTTTCCCGTTTAGCAGCCTTATGCGTGTTTTCTACATATTTGACTATGTTTTTGTTTTGTAATTTATTTCATGTGTAGCCATTTTGGATTCCACCTTTAAGTGATATCTTATGATATGTGTCTTTTTCTTTTTGAATTCTGTCACTTAGAATGATCATACGTAACTCCTCCGGAGTTGTTACAACTGGCCATATTTCATTGATTTCCAGGCTGAATAATATTCCACTCTACCTAAGTACCACATCTCTATCCATTTTTTCCCTCCAGAGACATTTAAGTTATATCCTAGTCGAGGATCTTTTAAACAGAGAGGGGGTAAACATTGGGGTGCCTGTGTCCTCTCGATTTTTGTTTTTCCCAAGATATACGCCCATGAGGGCAAGTGCCCTATGCTCTGTAGCTCATTTTTTAGATGCTTTAGTAAACACAATACACTTCTCCAGAATGGCCGTTGGCAATATACATTTCCACTATAAGTCTCACAGGGCTCCCTCTTCTCGTTGCCCTGTCCTGCATTTCTGTTGTTTACGCTTTATGAGGATGGCTCTTCTGACTGATGCGAAGTGATATCTTTTGTAGTATTGACTTCCAGTGCCCACCTGTTTGGTTGGCTAAAAAAGTGTATGCCCTTTTCTTGAATATATACAGAAAAAAACGCATACACCCTTTTTGGCCAACTGCAATGTTGGCAATGTTCAGCTCCTTTTCTTGTGCTTAATGGCGAGTCCTTTCTACCTCCTCAAATCCCTTTCCTGCCATTCTCCCTTGCTTACAAGTCCTTTTCTCTGACTTTCCTCAAGACATTTTTCAGTGATGGATATTTTCAACTCTGCAATTTTGTGAATTTTACTGCCCCTGAGTTCCATTGTTCAACTTGTGTTTATGGGAACTGGCCACAAAGCAGCGGGATTTCCTCAAGCCCTATACTGTTTCCATAGGCAACCCTAGCCTTTGGTCAATTCGTCTTCCTGATTGGAAATTAGAGTGACATGTGCCTGTCTGAACACCTAGGACTTGTCTCTCATTGTTCCTCATCCTTCCGCTTCATCCTCTGGACAAATTCCAAACTGTACGCAACAGGATGTTGACAGTGCTGACATCTCCAAGTGGGGAGACTGTTAGTAAAGACGCTGGAGGGGTGAACCAGAGCACCAGGAGATGAAATGCCTTTTCCAAGCTCTTCCCGATCAGACGGTATACCATCCTCTGGGTGTGACAGACATGTTTTAGCAGTAGGAAGAGTCCCATTCATGTAAGGAGAACACCAGGGCTTTTTCAAAATCAGTGTCTCCCCGAAACCCAAACTGGGGAATTTTTTAAGCTACGGCTACACATATGTTCATTAAGGGCCTTGGGAAGTAGGCAGAGTCCAAACTTTAGATGATTGAAGTCTTCAGGGTCAGAAGCACTCACCACCAGCTTCCCTTAGGCTACACTTTAACTATCATTGATAGATGATGTCAATAAAAATATCTATTCTTTTTCAGATTATTTCCCCTTATAGGTTATTGCAAAATGTTGAGTGTAGTTCCCTGTGCTATACAGTAGTTCCTTGTTGATGATCTATTTTATACATAGCAGTGTGTATGTGTTAATTCCAAACTGTTAATTTATCCCTCCTCCCACCTTTCCCCTTTGGTAATAATAAATTATAAGATTTTATACTTCTCAGAAATGGGGGAGCTGAAAGAGAGGTATCATTTTCAATGGAAAAGCATTTAAAACAAGATTGAAGGTTTAACCAAGATTATTAGATGTACATCCTTGGAAAGAAATCACTTCGTTTCTCTAATATTGACCTGACAAATAAGACAAACCTTTTCACTGAACTTGCTTATAAAAAGTGATGGAAATATCAAATGGAAGTGTTAGAAACATCTTATTTTACCCGAGCCTTATACACTGTTCTATGTTAACTACAGTTTGGCTCACACATCTGTTCATTGAGGTTACAATAGTCTCAATTTCTGTTACTGATCCTCCAGAGTGGACCCCAACAAGTGTCCCCCTGCCCAGTGTCATTGGGGCCAACAGATCGAGACTGAGTTTGGTTCACAAGCAAAGGAAACTTTATATTTTGATCAGAGAATGGAGAGGTGAGAGCATGCACTACCCCGTGGGCTGTGGGCTGGGCTGCTGTGTAGAGATCCTGTCAGAGTCAGTGGGAGGGAGGGAGGCGGCGGAGCTCTCGAGGGCCGGGTTGGCTGTAGCTCAGGCTCTATATCGTGGAGTCTGCACTGGGCCCCAGGAGCTGAGGTGTCGACCCAGCCATTCTGCACTAGGAAATCTGGTCTGAAGTGCCGGGTGTGGAACCTCTGCATGCGGGACCCTAGGAGCACGTGAAATTAGACAAAGCACAAAGGATAAAAAAGGTTAGACTTGACTTTATTGCCCAGATTCTATTTTTATCTCCCAGGGATTTTTAATGGGCTTTGCTGGGGACAAACCCCTCCTCTGCCTTTTGTCCCGTTCCTCATTCTTGGAGTGCTGAGGGTGCAGACCCTTCTTCTGTAACTGCTGAGTGCTGAGTTGGGAGCCCTCATACCCTGGGGCGAGGGTCAGAGCTTCTCCCCAGCAGCCTCCCGGTGACGTTGATTGTCCCCAGGACCCCTGCCTCCCTGCTCGTCCACCTGAGCACCAGCATTGGAAGTGTTATAGATTCTAATGACCTTTAAGGGTCCAGGAAAGAGATGTGCAGAGACGCTGTGGGGGCCGGTTTCACCCCGCCCCACATTTGTTCGGCCACCTTAGGCTGACCGTTTCTGCCAGCCTAGGTGCTCTGACCAGTAGTCTGCGCTTTCTTCAATTAGGCCCCTGAATTAACGTACAAACAGCACCAGGTGTCAGAGCCCTGCCCGCTCAACTCCCAGACAGTCCAGGGTCAGTGGTGATAAGGACCATGATGGCTACTGAGTCAACAGCCTTTTGAAGTAAACAGGAGTACAGCCGGTCTTATTGGCCACCATCATCACGGTGTCTGTAGGCTTTTCTATGGTGACAGTGTGGTATACTGTTCCCCCGCCAAGATTATTAGCTCCCCTCTGGGTGCAGTAAGTCCTGCAAGCAGTAGTCTACTCTTTTGGGACACACTCTTGTTGTTTTATGAGAGAAACTCCAGGTCAAGTGATGTTCACACGAGTCGTCATGGTGCCCTGTTGCCCCCGGTTATCTCTCTGGATGTTGGAGTTGGAGGGCCTCCTCACTCGAGGTCGGTGTGCCCACGGAGCGAACCCTGCAACTTCAGGGCATGGTTGGTGGTTAGGATCACCACGTGGGGTCCTTTTCCCTTAGGAGGGAGGTGGCCTTTTGGGCTGCTGATTTCCAGGTTTTTAGATACCGCCAGTATCTTGGCCAGATGTGGCAGTGGGCCAAGCTCCTTAGTGACCGTAGCTTATCCTACCTGGATGGCATTCTTGCATTGTTCCATTTCAAGTGGTCCCAGTTTTTGCACTATTTCTCCAATGGCGATTCACCTTTCACCGGGAATGTAAAGGTCAAAGGGTTTAGCTAAATTAGGGAATTCCAGGGCAAGGGTCTGAATTGACTGCTCTTTCCATTCTTGAAAGGCCACTTCTGGATTCTATTCAAAAGGATCATCATCTTTTCCTTTCAGTGTTTCATATAGAGGCCCAGCTAGTAGACTGTAGTTAGGGATCCAGAAGCAGCAAACCCTGGCCTCCCCAGGAACCCCTAAGCTGTCTTCTAGTTTTAGAAAGGGGTAAGGCTGAAAATGGTTTCTTCCCTTTCCTGGGATGGGCTTCTCTGACCTTGTGTGAGAATGAAGCCCAGGCAGGTCACCGCAGTCTGTGATATTTGAGCTTTTTCTTGGACAACTTCTATCCTTTATTGGCTTGGTAGTTCAGAGGCCTCCTTAGTAGGGCTGGCGATCAGAATGTCGTCTGCATATTGAAGGAGGGTTTCCTTTTCCAGAGGTAGAACTTTTAGGTCTTTAGCTAAGCTTTCCCCAAAGACGGTGTGGGAATTTTTGCACCCTTGGGTCCAGACGGCCCGGAAGTATTGTTTTAGTTGTATGTTGAGTCCTGCCACTCACAAGCCAAAATTTCTTGTGACTCTGGGACTAATGGAATACAAAAGAAGGCATCATTGAAGACTAATACAGAATACCATGTCCTGGTGGTTGGTAGAATGACCAGCAGGGTGTAGGAATTAGGAGCAACTGGAGGTATATCCTCGGTGGCTTCACTGACTGTCCTGACATCCTTTACCAGGTCCCCAGCAGCCCATGGGGCTCTCGTGGTCAGACCAATCCCAGAATATGGAGCTCACCTGGGCAGGTACCCCACCCCCACCCCAGCCCACGGGGCTCTCGTGGTCAGGCCCCTCCCAGGATACAGAGCTACCCTTGCAGGTACCGTGGCAGGGCTGGGCACACAGGAACCGTGCACAGAGCCCTCATTGCAGAGCACCCCCAGCTCACCTGTCGCTCAGAGCTGACACAGAGCACCTCAGAGCAGGACTTGAACTAACAAACAGCAGCTGCGACAGGTCTGTGTCCCTGGGCATCACTCCGTGAGACCTCCCTCCACCTGGTCTTCCAGAGACTTCCACTGCACCCGGGGCACCAGGCCTCTGTCTCCAACCACCACCCACCCCTCCTCTCCCTGACTCCTGGGTTCCTCTCATTAGGAGAGGGTTTTCTTGAAGTTGTCTCCCACTCATGGGCCAGATAAAATGATTAGAAAACAAGCCAAAGCTGCAACCCCTTGTCTATCCTGACTCTCAGGAGCCCACACCTGTTCCTTGGACCTGGCCGTTCAGCAAGTTCCATTTTCTGCAACTGTGAGCCCCTGAGGGGTGATGATTGGCTGACCTGGGCAGCCTTACCGTGCCGGCCAGCCCTCCCCAGGTGTGCCTGGGTTGAGATCAATATAAATACCACTCCAGGCAGCAAGAGCCCCTGCAGCCGTGCCTGACGCCATTTTCTCTGCCCTGTCAGCAGTCTCGGGGCTGGGCTGGTGGGAGGGAGTGAGAGGCCACGGCTTTGTGGGTGGCCCAGTGTGAGTGGGGCTCTGCTGGACTTTCTGCAGCAGTTGCCAGGCTGCCACCTGCTAAAGAAGAGGATGTGTCACCCATACCTGCTGCTGGAATTTCTCCCTGGGCAGAGGTGAGGAAGGAAAAAAGCAGTGGGGGCAGGGACAGGACGGGTATCTCAGGCAGGGAAATGGAAATCTTCCAGAAGAGCACCCAGGGCCAGGACCATCCTGGCTGGCCTGCAGGCACCAAGTCGGCCGGCATGCTGTCACTCGTGTGGCTCTATGGCCCTTCCTCTAGGCTTTCAAGTCCTTGTATATATTCAGGTGTTTTACCTGGGACGGGTGGGAATAGTTCAGCAGCAACTGGCCTGGGGCTCAGCTCACGTTTACTCACAGATGCCTCGGCACGGTGCCCCAGCTTTGCAATGAGGACGCTTGTTGCGTGGGGGCTGCTGGCTGAATGGGAGACGATTCCCCACCACTGACCAACTTCAGAATTGTTTACAACTGGAGCAAGTGCCCTGATACGGTTTTCCTCTGTGTAACTGGTGGGTTCTGTGTTTTTTTCTCTTTTTCGTTTTTGGTTCAAGGTAGATTTTATTCCTCTTTTTTGTATTTACAGATATAAGCATGGAAATAATTTATTCATATAAATACATGTAAGTGCAGGGAATAATTGTTTTTTCTGTTTTATTTTTTAAATTTTATTTCTTTTTAATTTTGAATTTTATTTTATATTTTTATACAGCAGGTTCTTATTGGTTATCTATTTTATACATATAAATGTATACATGCCAATCCCAGTCTCTCAACTCCTCCCACCACCACCCCCCCAACAGGTTTCCCCCCTTGTTGTCCATACGTTTGTTGTCTACATCTGTTGCTCTATTTATGCCTTGCAAAATGGTTAATCTGTACAGTTTTTCTAGGTTCCACATATATGCATGAATATACAAGATTTGTTTTTCTCTTTCTGACTTACTTCACTCTGTATGACAGTCTCTAGATCCATCGACGTCTCTACAAATGACCCAATTTCATTCCTTTTCATGGCTTAGTAATATTCCATTTTATATATGTACCACAGCTTTATGCATTCGTCTGTCTGTGGGCATTTAGGTTGCTTCCATTACCTCGATATTGTAAATAGTGATGCAATGAACATTGCGGTGAATGACTCTTTTTGATTTATGGTTTTGTCTGGGTATATGTCCAGTACTGGGATTGCTGTATCATATGGTAATTCTATTGTTAGTTTCTTAAGAAATTCCATATTGTTCTCCATAATGACTGTATCAATTTATATTCCCAACAATAGTGGAAGAGGGTTCCTTTTCTCCACACCCTTTCCAGCATTTTTTGTTTGTAGATTTTCTATGATGTCTATTCTACCAGGTGTGAGGTGATACCTCATTGTTGAATCCATTTCGTTGAGCAAGGGGTAGGTCTTGTCTATTACATATTTGGCTTATGGAACGGTATCTGTGCTAATTTCAAACTCTGCTTTTATGCAGCACCCCAACTCACCTTCCCCCTTAAGCAGGCATAAGTTGGTTTTCTAAACTTGAGACCCTGTTCTGTTTTGTAATGCAGTTCATGTGTAGCCAAGTTCACATTCCGTGTATTAGTGATACCTTATGATGTTTCTTTTTCTGTGTCACTTATTTCACATAGAATCATCGTGCCTCAATCCACTCATTATGCTGGTACGGGTCTGGTGACATAGATTTCATTGCTGAGTGGTATTCTGTTGTACATAACTACCGCAACTTCTTTATCCATTATTTGCTCTCTGGGATATTTAACTTGTGCCGTAGAAGAGATTTCTGTAAAAAGAGCCGTCCCAAATTTAGGGGTGGCTGTGTCTTTTTGATTTTAATTTCCCTAAGCTATAGGACCATAAGTGGAAGTGCCCTAGGCTCTGTTGCTTTGTTTTTTAGATGTTTCAGGAAACACCATACACTTCTACAGAGCGGCTGTTGGCAATTTACATCCCGCCCATCAGCATAACAAGGCTCCCAGTTCTCCATGGCCTGTCCTGCCTTTCTGGATTTTACACTTTTTTCAGATGGCCCTTTTGACCGGGGGGAAGTGAGACTTCATTGTAGTGCAGATTTCCTTTGCAAGCTTGCTTGGTTGGCCAAAAATGGCGTATGCGTTTTTTCCTGAATATATTCAGGAAAAAACGCATACGCCCTTTTTGTCCAAGTGCATCATTGTGGACGTTCTGCCTCTTTTCCTATGCTTTCAATGCAATTCCAGTCTACCTCCTGAAATCGGTTTCCTGCAATTCTGCCCCGCTTTCAAGTCCTCTTGGCAGCCTTACTTCAGTCTATTTTTGGACGATAGCTGTCATTTATAACTCTGCAGGTTTGTGAATTACAGTGCCCCTGAGCTCCTTTCTTCAACTCGCTTTCTTTTGAGCTGGCCGCAACACCGCAGGATGGCTTCAGGCCCTAATCTGGTTCCGGCACGGCACGCTGACCCTTTGGTTATTTCCTCTCCCTGGTGGGAAATGAGAGTTAAATTTGCCCGTCCAGACACCTCCAGCTAGTCTCTCATTGGTTCTCCCTATTCCTGTTCATCTTCCGCAGAAATTGCAAACTGGGCCAAACAGGAGGTTAAAGGCGCTGACTCTCCAAGTCGGGAGAGTGTTAGTAAAGCGTCTGGAATGTTGCACCCGAGTACCAGGGTACGAAAACTGAGACATATTTGAACACGTCTCCCGTTCACACGGTTGATCATACTCTGGGTTCCACATGCATGTTTTAGCTGAAGGAAGAATACCTTAAACCTGGAGAGTTGAGACCCGTGGAATGGGTACCATGCAATATGACTTCAAAGGGTCTTCATTTGCTCACCGAACCTCTCCAATCCTATCACTGCTGCGTTTATGCCCCTGTACACACGCTTGATTCTCTTTTGGAGACATAGCAATCCATAGGTTTTAAGATACTTACTAGTCAGGTACATTCTTAGGCGTTTAATATGGGGTGTTGAGTCCATTTCGTTGAGCAAGGAGTAGCTCTTGTCTATTCCATATTTGGCTTAAGGAACTTTATCTGTGCTCATTTCAATCTCTGGTTTTATGCAGCACCCCAACTCACCTTTCCCCTTAAGCAAGCATAAGTTGGTTTTCTAAATTTGAGACCCAGTTCTGTTTTGGAATTCAGTTCCTGTGTAGCCAAGTTTACATTCCGTGTATTAGTGATATCTTATGATGTTTCTTTTGCTGTGTGACTTATTTCAGTTAGAATCATCGTACCTGAATCCACTCATTATGCTGCTACGGGCCTGATGACATAGATTTCATTGCTGAGTGATACTGCATTGTACGTAAGTACCACAAGTTCTTTATCCGTTTTTCACTTTCTTCGATGTTGAACTTGTACTGTAAACGAGGTTCTTGTAAACAGAGGCGTCCCAAACTTTGGGGTGGCTGTGTCTTTTTGATTTTAATTTCCCTAAGCTATAGGACCATAAGTGGAAGTGCCCTAGGCTCTGTTGCTTTGTTTTTTAGATGTTTCAGGAAACACCATACACTTCTCCTGAGTGTCTGTTGGCAATTTACATCCCGCCCATCAGCATAACAAGGCTCCCAGTTCTCCATGGCCTGTCCTGCCTTTCTGGATTTTACACTTTTTTCAGATGGCCCTTTTGACCGGGGGGAAGTGAGACTTCATTGTAGTGCAGATTTCCTTTGCAAGCTTGCTTGGTTGGAAGGACCAAGTGGATCTTCCACTTAGGACCATAAGTGGAAGTGCCCTAGGCGTTTGTTGTCTACATCTGTTGCTCTATTTATGCCTTGCAAAATGGTTAATCTGTACAGTTTTTCTAGGTTCCACATATATGCATGAATATACAAGATTTGTTTTTCTCTTTCTGACTTACTTCACTCTGTATGACAGTCTCTAGATCCATCGACGTCTCTACAAATGACCCAATTTCATTCCTTTTCATGGCTTAGTAATATTCCATTTTATATATGTACCACAGCTTTATGCATTCCTCTGTCTGTGGGCATTTAGGTTGCTTCCATTACCTCGATATTGTAAATAGTGATGCAATGAACATTGCGGTGAATGACTCTTTTTGATTTATGGTTTTGTCTGGGTATATGTCCAGTACTGGGATTGCTGTATCATATGGTAATTCTATTGTTAGTTTCTTAAGAAATTCCATATTGTTCTCCATAATGACTGTATCAATTTATATTCCCAACAATAGTGGAAGAGGGTTCCTTTTCTCCACACCCTTTCCAGCATTTTTTGTTTGTAGATTTTCTATGAAGCCTATTCTACCAGGTGTGAGGTGATACCTCATTGTTGAATCCATTTCGTTGAGCAAGGGGTAGGTCTTGTCTATTACATATTTGGCTTATGGAACGGTATCTGTGCTAATTTCAAACTCTGCTTTTATGCAGCACCCCAACTCACCTTCCCCCTTAAGCAAGCATAAGTTGGTTTTCTAAATGTGAGACCCTGTTCTGTTTTGTAATTCAGTTCATGTGTAGCCAAGTTCACATTCCGTGTATTAGTGATACCTTATGATGTTTCTTTTTCTGTGTGACTTATTTCACGTAGAATCATCGTGCCTCAATCCACTCATTATGCTGGTACAGGCCTGGTGACATAGATTTCATTGCTGAGTGGTATTCTGTTGTACATAAGTACCGCAACTTCTTTATCCATTATTTGCTCTCTGGGATATTTACCTTGTGCCGCAGAAGAGATTCCTGTAAAAAGAGCCGTCCCAAATTTTGGGGTGGCTGTGTCTTTTTGATTTTAATTTCCCTAAGCTATAGGACCATAAGTGGAAGTGCCCTAGGCTCTGTTGCTTTGTTTTTTAGATGTTTCAGGAAACACCATACACTTCTACAGAGCGGCTGTTGGCAATTTACATCCCGCCCATCAGCATAACAAGGCTCCCAGTTCTCCATGGCCTGTCCTGCCTTTCTGGATTTTACACTTTTTTCAGATGGCCCTTTTGACCAGGGGGGAAGTGAGACTTCATTGTAGTGCAGATTTCCTTTGCAAGCTTGCTTGGTTGGCCAAAAAGGGCGTATGCGTTTTTTCCTGAATATATTCAGGAAAAAACGCATACGCCCTTTTTGGCCACGTGCATCATTGTCGACGTTCTGCCTGTTTTCCTGTGTTTTAAATGCAATCCAATTCCGGTTCCTCCTGAAATCGGTTTCCTGCAATTCTGCCCCGTTTCAAGTCCTCTTGGCAGCCTTACTTCAGTATATTTTTGGACGATAGCTGTCATTTATAACTCTGCAGGTTTGTGAATTACAGTGCCCCTGAGCTCCTTTCTTCAACTCGCTTTCTTGTGAGCTGGCCACAACACCGCAGGATTGCTTCAGGCCCTAATCTGGTTCTGGCACGGCATGCTGAGCCTTTGGTTTATTCCTCTTCCCTGTGGGAAATGAGAGTTAAATTTGCCCGTCCAGACACCTCCAGCTAGTCTCTCATTGGTTCTCCCTATTCCTGTTCATCTTCCGCAGAAATTGCAAACTGGGCCAAACAGGAGGTTAAAGGCATTCACTCTCCAAGTGAGGAGAGTGTTAGTAAAGCGTCTGGAATGTTGCACCCGAGTACCAGGGAACGAAAAGTGAGACACATTTGAACACGTTTCTCGATCACACGGTGGATCATACTCTGGGTTCCACATGCATGTTTTAGCTGAAGGAAGAATCCCTTAAACCTGGAGAGTTGAGACCAATGGAATGGGTACCATGCAATATGACTTCAAAGGGTCTGCATTTGCTCACCGAACCTCACCAATCTTATGAGCCCCAAGTGTCCAGCCTTATGTGTCACCCATCTCTGGGTGTAGATATGGTAAATGCAGGTTGCATCAGAAGCCTTGAATGAATTACTTAAGTATTGCTCTCTATTTCACTCTCATTGTGTGTTGTTTAAGAAATTTATTTTTAATATGGGATTTAGATGATTTTCACTGCTTTAATGCCGCTGTACACACTCTTGATTCTCTTACAGAGATATATAAATCCATAGCTTTTATGATTCTTACTAGTCAGGTATATTCCTAGGCGTTGAATATGGGGTGTTGAGTCCATTTCGTTGAGCAAGGAGTAGCTCTTGTCTATTCCATATTTGGCTTAAGGAACTTTATCTGTGCTCATTTCAATCTCTGGTTTTATGCAGCACCCCAACTCACCTTTCCCCTTAAGCAAGCATAAGTTGGTTTTCTAAATTTGAGACCCTGTTCTGTTTTGGAATTCAGTTCCTGTGTAGCCAAGTTTACATTCCGTGTATTAGTGATATCTTATGATGTTTCTTTCTCTGTGTGACTTATTTCAGTTAGATTCATTGTACTTAATCCACTCATTATGCTGCTACGGGCCTGATGACATAGATTTCATTGCTGAGTGATACTGCATTGTACGTAAGTACCACAACTTCTTTATCCATTTTTCACTTTCTGCGATATTGAACTTGTACCGTATATGAGGTTCTTATAAACAGAGCCATCCCAAACTTGGGGTGGCTGTGTCTTTTTGATTTTAATTTCCCTAAACTATAGGACCATAAGTGGAAGTGCCCTAGGCTCTGTTGCTTTGTTTTTTAGATGTTTCAGGAAACACCATACACTTCTCCAGAGTGGCTGTTGGCAATTTACATCCCGCCCATCAGCATAAGAAGGCTCCCAGTTCTCCATGGCCTGTCGTGCCTTTCTGGATTTTACACTTTTTTCAGATGGCCCTTTTGACCAGGGGAAAGTGAGACTTCATTGTAGTGCAGATTTCCTTTGCAAGCTTGCTTGGTTGGCCAAAAAGTGTGTATGCGTTTTTTCCTGACTATATTCAGGAAGAAACACATACGCCCTTTTTGGCCAAGTGCATCATTGTCGAGGTTCTGACTCTCTTCATATGTTTTCAATGCAATTCCAGTGTACCTCCTGAAATTGGTTTCCTGCAATTCTGCCTTGCTTTCAATGCTTCTTCATAGCCTTACCTCAATATATTTTTTGAAAATAGTTGGCCTTTATAACTCTGCAGGTTTTTGAATTGCAGTGGCCCTTAGCTCCATTTTTCAGCTCTTATTTTTGTGATCTTGTCCCATAACCACAGGATTCCTTGAAGCTCTATTCTTCTTCTGGGGCACCTTGCTGTGCCTTTGGTTAATTCTTCTTACTGATGTGAAATTAGAGTGACATGTGCCCATTGAAACCGCTACAGCTAGTTTCTCACTGGTTCCCCCTATTCCCATTCATCCTCCGCACTAACTGCAGACTGTGCGATACCAGAACTTAAAGGCATTGACTCTCCATGTGGAGATGTTGTTAGTAAAGCGGCTGGAATGTCGATCCGGAGCCCCAGAAGAGGAAAAATGAGGTGTGTTTTAGAAACCTTTCCCGATCATATGGTATACCAGTCGCTGGGTTTCCCAAGCATGGTTTAGCTGTAGGAAGATTCCCTTCAACCTGGAGTGTTGGGACCCTTGGAATGAGTAGCATGAAGTATTGCATTAAACTTTCGGCAGTTGCTCACCAAAGCTCACCAATCCTCTCAGCCCCAAGTGTCCAGCCTTATGTCTTATCCAGCTGTGGGTTTATATGTGGTCAATCCAGGTTGCATCACAGCCCCTGAGCGAATTTTGTAAGAATTTTTCTCTCTTTCATTGTTTCTGCGTTTTGTTTTTAAAATTTATTTCTATAATGGGGTTTAGCTCATTTTCACTGCTGTGTTTGTGCCGCTCTGCACACACTTGATTCCCTTATGGAGATATATCAATACATGGGTTTTAAGATTCTTATTACTCAGATATATTTCTCTGCGGTGTATAGGGTGTGTTGAGGCCAGTTCATTGAGCAAGGTGTAGATCTTGTCTAATACCTATTTGGTTTATTGAACGGTATCTGTGCTAATTTCAAACTCTGGTTTTATGCATCACCCCACCTCTCCTTTCCCCTTAAGCTGACATAAGTGTGTTTTCTAAATGTGAGACACTGTTCTGTTCTGTAATTCATTTCTTGTGCAGCCATATTTACCCTCCCTCTATAAGTGATATCTTATGATATGTTTCTTTTTCTGTTTGACTTATTTCAAGTAGTATTATCGGACCTAAATCCACTCTTTATCCTTCTACTAGCCTTATTACATTGATTTCATGGTGAAGAGATATTCCATTGTACATAAGTACCACATCTTCTTTATCCATTGTTCTCTTTCCTGGGATATTTAAGGTGTACTGAAGTTGAGGTTCTTGTAAACAGAGTAGCCCTAAACTGTGGTGTGCTTGTGTCTTGTTGATTTTTAGACTTCCCTAGATATACTCCCATGATTGGAAGTGTCCTATGCTCTGTAGCTCTGTTTTTTAGATGATTTAGGAACCACCATACACTTCTCCAGAGTGGCTCTCGGCAGTTCACACACTGCCCATCAGCGTATAAAGGCTCCCTGTTCTCCATGGCCTGTCCTGCATTTCTGGTTTTTACAATTTTTTAGGATGGCCCTTTTGACCGGTGGGAAGTGAGACTTCTTTGTTGTGCACATTTGCATTGCTTGCTTGCTTCGTTGCCCATAAAGTGCGTATGCGTTTTTTCCTGGATATAATCAGGAAAAAACGCATACGCCCTTTTGGGCCAACTGCATCATTGTCGAAATTCTGCCGCTTTTCATGTGCGTTAAAGACGAGTCCAATCTATCTCTTGAAATCTGTTTCTTGCAATTCTGTCTTGCATTCAGATCCTCTTCTTTGCCTTACCTCAACATATTTTTGGACGTTAGTTTTCATTTATAACTCTGCAGGTTTGTGAATTGCAGTGACCCTGAGCTCCATTTTTTAAGTTGTTCTTTTGTGAGCTGGCCTCAAACCTGCAGGATTGCTTCAGGCCCTATTTTGGCTCCGGCGAGGCAGGCTGAGCCTTTCTTTAATTCTTATTCTTAATGGGAAATTAGAGTGATATGTGCCCGTCCAAACCCCTACAACTCTTCTCTCATTGGTTCCCCCTCTTCCCGTTCATCCTCCTCACAATTTGCAAAATGTGTGAAACAGAAGTTTAAATGTGCCGATTCTCCAAGTGGGGAGATTCTAAGTAGCGTGGCTGGAATGGTGAACAGGAGCACCAGGAGAGGATAAATGAGGTGCATTTTAGACACATCTCCCGATCACATGGTGTACAGTCCTCTGGGTTTTCCATGCATGTTTTAGCTGTAGGAAGATCCCTTGAACCTGCAGATTTGGGACCCATTGAATGGGTACCAGGTAGTATTACTTTAAAGGGTGTGCATTTCCTCACCCAACCTCACATTTCTCTTAGCGCAAACAGTTTCCAGCCTTATGTCTCATCCTGTTGTGGGTCTAGATGTGTTCAATCCATGTTGCATCACCGTCCCTGAGGAAAAGTTGTAAGAGGTTTTCTCTGTCTCTCTGTCGTTTATTTTTTTCAATTTATTACTATATTGGTTACAGCTGATTTTCAAAGCTCTGTTTCTTGCTGCTGTACATCCACTTGATTCACGTACAGAGAGACATCAATAAATTCTTTTTCAGATTCTTACCAGTCGTATATATTCTTTTCCGGTGACTTGAGTGTGCTGAGTGCAGTTCTTTTAGCTACCGTGTAGGCCTTGTTGATTATCAGTTTGGTATTTGGAATGGTATCTTTGCTAATTTCAACCTCCTGGATGATGCCTCACCCCTCCCCACCTTTCCCGTTTAGCAGCCTTATGCGTGTTTTCTACATATTTGACTATGTTTTTGTTTTGTAATTTATTTCATGTGTAGCCATTTTGGATTCCACCTTTAAGTGATATCTTATGATATGTGTCTTTTTCTTTTTGAATTCTGTCACTTAGAATGATCATACGTAACTCCTCCGGAGTTGTTACAACTGGCCATATTTCATTGATTTCCAGGCTGAATAATATTCCACTCTACCTAAGTACCACATCTCTATCCATTTTTTCCCTCCAGAGACATTTAAGTTATATCCTAGTCGAGGATCTTTTAAACAGAGAGGGGGTAAACATTGGGGTGCCTGTGTCCTCTCGATTTTTGTTTTTCCCAAGATATACGCCCATGAGGGCAAGTGCCCTATGCTCTGTAGCTCATTTTTTAGATGCTTTAGTAAACACAATACACTTCTCCAGAATGGCCGTTGGCAATATACATTTCCACTATAAGTCTCACAGGGCTCCCTCTTCTCGTTGCCCTGTCCTGCATTTCTGTTGTTTACGCTTTATGAGGATGGCTCTTCTGACTGATGCGAAGTGATATCTTTTGTAGTATTGACTTCCAGTGCCCACCTGTTTGGTTGGCTAAAAAAGTGTATGCCCTTTTCTTGAATATATACAGAAAAAAACGCATACACCCTTTTTGGCCAACTGCAATGTTGGCAATGTTCAGCTCCTTTTCTTGTGCTTAATGGCGAGTCCTTTCTACCTCCTCAAATCCCTTTCCTGCCATTCTCCCTTGCTTACAAGTCCTTTTCTCTGACTTTCCTCAAGACATTTTTCAGTGATGGATATTTTCAACTCTGCAGTTTTGTGAATTTTACTGCCCCTGAGTTCCATTGTTCAACTTGTGTTTATGGGAACTGGCCACAAAGCAGCGGGATTTCCTCAAGCCCTATACTGTTTCCATAGGCAACCCTAGCCTTTGGTCAATTCGTCTTCCTGATTGGAAATTAGAGTGACATGTGCCTGTCTGAACACCTAGGACTTGTCTCTCATTGTTCCTCATCCTTCCGCTTCATCCTCTGGACAAATTCCAAACTGTACGCAACAGGATGTTGACAGTGCTGACATCTCCAAGTGGGGAGACTGTTAGTAAAGACGCTGGAGGGGTGAACCAGAGCACCAGGAGATGAGATGCCTTTTCCAAGCTCTTCCCGATCAGACGGTATACCATCCTCTGGGTGTGACAGACATGTTTTAGCAGTAGGAAGAGTCCCATTCATGTAAGGAGAACACCAGGGCTTTTTCAAAATCAGTGTCTCCCCGAAACCCAAACTGGGGAATTTTTTAAGCTACGGCTACACATATGTTCATTAAGGGCCTTGGGAAGTAGGCAGAGTCCAAACTTTAGATGATTGAAGTCTTCAGGGTCAGAAGCACTCACCACCAGCTTCCCTTAGGCTACACTTTAACTATCATTGATAGATGATGTCAATAAAAATATCTATTCTTTTTCAGATTATTTCCCCTTATAGGTTATTGCAAAATGTTGAGTGTAGTTCCCTGTGCTATACAGTAGTTCCTTGTTGATGATCTATTTTATACATAGCAGTGTGTATGTGTTAATTCCAAACTGTTAATTTATCCCTCCTCCCACCTTTCCCCTTTGGTAATAATAAATTATAAGATTTTATACTTCTCAGAAATGGGGGAGCTGAAAGAGAGGTATCATTTTCAATGGAAAAGCATTTAAAACAAGATTGAAGGTTTAACCAAGATTATTAGATGTACATCCTTGGAAAGAAATCACTTCGTTTCTCTAATATTGACCTGACAAATAAGACAAACCTTTTCACTGAACTTGCTTATAAAAAGTGATGGAAATATCAAATGGAAGTGTTAGAAACATCTTATTTTACCCGAGCCTTATACACTGTTCTATGTTAACTACAGTTTGGCTCACACATCTGTTCATTGAGGTTACAATAGTCTCAATTTCTGTTACTGATCCTCCAGAGTGGACCCCAACAAGTGTCCCCCTGCCCAGTGTCATTGGGGCCAACAGATCGAGACTGAGTTTGGTTCACAAGCAAAGGAAACTTTATATTTTGATCAGAGAATGGAGAGGTGAGAGCATGCACTACCCCGTGGGCTGTGGGCTGGGCTGCTGTGTAGAGATCCTGTCAGAGTCAGTGGGAGGGAGGGAGGCGGCGGAGCTCTCGAGGGCCGGGTTGGCTGTAGCTCAGGCTCTATATCGTGGAGTCTGCACTGGGCCCCAGGAGCTGAGGTGTCGACCCAGCCATTCTGCACTAGGAAATCTGGTCTGAAGTGCCGGGTGTGGAACCTCTGCATGCGGGACCCTAGGAGCACGTGAAATTAGACAAAGCACAAAGGATAAAAAAGGTTAGACTTGACTTTATTGCCCAGATTCTATTTTTATCTCCCAGGGATTTTTAATGGGCTTTGCTGGGGACAAACCCCTCCTCTGCCTTTTGTCCCGTTCCTCATTCTTGGAGTGCTGAGGGTGCAGACCCTTCTTCTGTAACTGCTGAGTGCTGAGTTGGGAGCCCTCATACCCTGGGGCGAGGGTCAGAGCTTCTCCCCAGCAGCCTCCCGGTGACGTTGATTGTCCCCAGGACCCCTGCCTCCCTGCTCGTCCACCTGAGCACCAGCATTGGAAGTGTTATAGATTCTAATGACCTTTAAGGGTCCAGGAAAGAGATGTGCAGAGACGCTGTGGGGGCCGGTTTCACCCCGCCCCACATTTGTTCGGCCACCTTAGGCTGACCGTTTCTGCCAGCCTAGATGCTCTGACCAGTAGTCTGCGCTTTCTTCAATTAGGCCCCTGAATTAACGTACAAACAGCACCAGGTGTCAGAGCCCTGCCCGCTCAACTCCCAGACAGTCCAGGGTCAGTGGTGATAAGGACCATGATGGCTACTGAGTCAACAGCCTTTTGAAGTAAACAGGAGTACAGCCGGTCTTATTGGCCACCATCATCACGGTGTCTGTAGGCTTTTCTATGGTGACAGTGTGGTATACTGTTCCCCCGCCAAGATTATTAGCTCCCCTCTGGGTGCAGTAAGTCCTGCAAGCAGTAGTCTACTCTTTTGGGACACACTCTTGTTGTTTTATGAGAGAAACTCCAGGTCAAGTGATGTTCACACGAGTCGTCATGGTGCCCTGTTGCCCCCGGTTATCTCTCTGGATGTTGGAGTTGGAGGGCCTCCTCACTCGAGGTCGGTGTGCCCACGGAGCGAACCCTGCAACTTCAGGGCATGGTTGGTGGTTAGGATCACCACGTGGGGTCCTTTTCCCTTAGGAGGGAGGTGGCCTTTTGGGCTGCTGATTTCCAGGTTTTTAGATACCGCCAGTATCTTGGCCAGATGTGGCAGTGGGCCAAGCTCCTTAGTGACCGTAGCTTATCCTACCTGGATGGCATTCTTGCATTGTTCCATTTCAAGTGGTCCCAGTTTTTGCACTATTTCTCCAATGGCGATTCACCTTTCACCGGGAATGTAAAGGTCAAAGGGTTTAGCTAAATTAGGGAATTCCAGGGCAAGGGTCTGAATTGACTGCTCTTTCCATTCTTGAAAGGCCACTTCTGGATTCTATTCAAAAGGATCATCATCTTTTCCTTTCAGTGTTTCATATAGAGGCCCAGCTAGTAGACTGTAGTTAGGGATCCAGAAGCAGCAAACCCTGGCCTCCCCAGGAACCCCTAAGCTGTCTTCTAGTTTTAGAAAGGGGTAAGGCTGAAAATGGTTTCTTCCCTTTCCTGGGATGGGCTTCTCTGACCTTGTGTGAGAATGAAGCCCAGGCAGGTCACCGCAGTCTGTGATATTTGAGCTTTTTCTTGGACAACTTCTATCCTTTATTGGCTTGGTAGTTCAGAGGCCTCCTTAGTAGGGCTGGCGATCAGAATGTCGTCTGCATATTGAAGGAGGGTTTCCTTTTCCAGAGGTAGAACTTTTAGGTCTTTAGCTAAGCTTTCCCCAAAGACGGTGTGGGAATTTTTGCACCCTTGGGTCCAGACGGCCCGGAAGTATTGTTTTAGTTGTATGTTGAGTCCTGCCACTCACAAGCCAAAATTTCTTGTGACTCTGGGACTAATGGAATACAAAAGAAGGCATCATTGAAGACTAATACAGAATACCATGTCCTGGTGGTTGGTAGAATGACCAGCAGGGTGTAGGAATTAGGAGCAACTGGAGGTATATCCTCGGTGGCTTCACTGACTGTCCTGACATCCTTTACCAGGTCCCCAGCAGCCCATGGGGCTCTCGTGGTCAGACCAATCCCAGAATATGGAGCTCACCTGGGCAGGTACCCCACCCCCACCCCAGCCCACGGGGCTCTCGTGGTCAGGCCCCTCCCAGGATACAGAGCTACCCTTGCAGGTACCGTGGCAGGGCTGGGCACACAGGAACCGTGCACAGAGCCCTCATTGCAGAGCACCCCCAGCTCACCTGTCGCTCAGAGCTGACACAGAGCACCTCAGAGCAGGACTTGAACTAACAAACAGCAGCTGCGACAGGTCTGTGTCCCTGGGCATCACTCCGTGAGACCTCCCTCCACCTGGTCTTCCAGAGACTTCCACTGCACCCGGGGCACCAGGCCTCTGTCTCCAACCACCACCCACCCCTCCTCTCCCTGACTCCTGGGTTCCTCTCATTAGGAGAGGGTTTTCTTGAAGTTGTCTCCCACTCATGGGCCAGATAAAATGATTAGAAAACAAGCCAAAGCTGCAACCCCTTGTCTATCCTGACTCTCAGGAGCCCACACCTGTTCCTTGGACCTGGCCGTTCAGCAAGTTCCATTTTCTGCAACTGTGAGCCCCTGAGGGGTGATGATTGGCTGACCTGGGCAGCCTTACCGTGCCGGCCAGCCCTCCCCAGGTGTGCCTGGGTTGAGATCAATATAAATACCACTCCAGGCAGCAAGAGCCCCTGCAGCCGTGCCTGACGCCATTTTCTCTGCCCTGTCAGCAGTCTCGGGGCTGGGCTGGTGGGAGGGAGTGAGAGGCCACGGCTTTGTGGGTGGCCCAGTGTGAGTGGGGCTCTGCTGGACTTTCTGCAGCAGTTGCCAGGCTGCCACCTGCTAAAGAAGAGGATGTGTCACCCATACCTGCTGCTGGAATTTCTCCCTGGGCAGAGGTGAGGAAGGAAAAAAGCAGTGGGGGCAGGGACAGGACGGGTATCTCAGGCAGGGAAATGGAAATCTTCCAGAAGAGCACCCAGGGCCAGGACCATCCTGGCTGGCCTGCAGGCACCAAGTCGGCCGGCATGCTGTCACTCGTGTGGCTCTATGGCCCTTCCTCTAGGCTTTCAAGTCCTTGTATATATTCAGGTGTTTTACCTGGGACGGGTGGGAATAGTTCAGCAGCAACTGGCCTGGGGCTCAGCTCACGTTTACTCACAGATGCCTCGGCACGGTGCCCCAGCTTTGCAATGAGGACGCTTGTTGCGTGGGGGCTGCTGGCTGAATGGGAGACGATTCCCCACCACTGACCAACTTCAGAATTGTTTACAACTGGAGCAAGTGCCCTGATACGGTTTTCCTCTGTGTAACTGGTGGGTTCTGTGTTTTTTTCTCTTTTTCGTTTTTGGTTCAAGGTAGATTTTATTCCTCTTTTTTGTATTTACAGATATAAGCATGGAAATAATTTATTCATATAAATACATGTAAGTGCAGGGAATAATTGTTTTTTCTGTTTTATTTTTTAAATTTTATTTCTTTTTAATTTTGAATTTTATTTTATATTTTTATACAGCAGGTTCTTATTGGTTATCTATTTTATACATATAAATGTATACATGCCAATCCCAGTCTCTCAACTCCTCCCACCACCACCCCCCCAACAGGTTTCCCCCCTTGTTGTCCATACGTTTGTTGTCTACATCTGTTGCTCTATTTATGCCTTGCAAAATGGTTAATCTGTACAGTTTTTCTAGGTTCCACATATATGCATGAATATACAAGATTTGTTTTTCTCTTTCTGACTTACTTCACTCTGTATGACAGTCTCTAGATCCATCGACGTCTCTACAAATGACCCAATTTCATTCCTTTTCATGGCTTAGTAATATTCCATTTTATATATGTACCACAGCTTTATGCATTCGTCTGTCTGTGGGCATTTAGGTTGCTTCCATTACCTCGATATTGTAAATAGTGATGCAATGAACATTGCGGTGAATGACTCTTTTTGATTTATGGTTTTGTCTGGGTATATGTCCAGTACTGGGATTGCTGTATCATATGGTAATTCTATTGTTAGTTTCTTAAGAAATTCCATATTGTTCTCCATAATGACTGTATCAATTTATATTCCCAACAATAGTGGAAGAGGGTTCCTTTTCTCCACACCCTTTCCAGCATTTTTTGTTTGTAGATTTTCTATGATGTCTATTCTACCAGGTGTGAGGTGATACCTCATTGTTGAATCCATTTCGTTGAGCAAGGGGTAGGTCTTGTCTATTACATATTTGGCTTATGGAACGGTATCTGTGCTAATTTCAAACTCTGCTTTTATGCAGCACCCCAACTCACCTTCCCCCTTAAGCAGGCATAAGTTGGTTTTCTAAACTTGAGACCCTGTTCTGTTTTGTAATGCAGTTCATGTGTAGCCAAGTTCACATTCCGTGTATTAGTGATACCTTATGATGTTTCTTTTTCTGTGTCACTTATTTCACATAGAATCATCGTGCCTCAATCCACTCATTATGCTGGTACGGGTCTGGTGACATAGATTTCATTGCTGAGTGGTATTCTGTTGTACATAACTACCGCAATTTCTTTATCCATTATTTGCTCTCTGGGATATTTAACTTGTGCCGTAGAAGAGATTTCTGTAAAAAGAGCCGTCCCAAATTTAGGGGTGGCTGTGTCTTTTTGATTTTAATTTCCCTAAGCTATAGGACCATAAGTGGAAGTGCCCTAGGCTCTGTTGCTTTGTTTTTTAGATGTTTCAGAAAACACCATACACTTCTACAGAGCGGCTGTTGTCAATTTACATCCCGCCCATCAGCATAACAAGGCTCCCCGTTCTCCATGGCCTGTCCTGCCTTTCTGGATTTTACACTTTTTTCAGATGACACTTTTGACCGGGGGTAAGTGAGACTTCATTCTAGTGCAGATTTCCTTTGCAAGCTTGCTTGGTTGGCCAAAAAGGGCGTATGCGTTTTTTCCTGAATATATTCAGGAAAAAACGCATACGCCCTTTTTGGCCAAGTGCATCATTGTGGACGTTCTGCCTCTATTCCTATGCTTTCAATGCAATTCCAGTCTACCTCCTGAAATCGGTTTCCTGCAATTCTGCCCCGCTTTCAAGTCCTCTTGGCAGCCTTACTTCAGTATATTTTTGGACAATAGCTGTCATTTATAACTCTGCAGGTTTGTGAATTACAGTGCCCCTGAGCTCCTTTCTTCAACTCGCTTTCTTGTGAGCTGGCCAAAACACCGCAGGATGGCTTCAGGACCTAATCTGGTTCCGGCACGGCACGCTGAGCCTTTGGTTTATTCCTCTTCCCTGTGGGAAATGAGAGTTAAATTTGCCCGTCCAGACACCTCCAGCTAGTCTCTCATTGGTTCTCCCTATTCCTGTTCATCTTCCGCAGAAATTGCAAACT
The DNA here is from genome assembly GCF_964374135.1 of Grampus griseus. Taxonomy (NCBI): domain Eukaryota; kingdom Metazoa; phylum Chordata; class Mammalia; order Artiodactyla; family Delphinidae; genus Grampus; species Grampus griseus. The sequence goes on from NW_028133381.1 coordinate 123,050, forward strand.
GGGCCAAACAGGAGGTTAAAGGCATTCACTCTCCAAGTGAGGAGAGTGTTAGTAAAGCGTCTGGAATGTTGCACCCGAGTACCAGGGAACGAAAAGTGAGACACATTTGAACACGTTTCTCGATCACACGGTGGATCATACTCTGGGTTCCACATGCATGTTTTAGCTGAAGGAAGAATCCCTTAAACCTGGAGAGTTGAGACCAATGGAATGGGTACCATGCAATATGACTTCAAAGGGTCTGCATTTGCTCACCGAACCTCACCAATCTTATGAGCCCCAAGTGTCCAGCCTTATGTGTCACCCAGCTCTGGGTGTAGATATGGTAAATGCAGGTTGCATCAGAAGCCTTGAATGAATTACTTAAGTATTGCTCTCTATTTCACTCTCATTGTGTTTTGTTTAAGAAATTTATTTTTAATATGGGATTTAGATGATTTTCACTGCTTTAATGCCGCTGTACACACTCTTGATTCTCTTACAGAGATATATAAATCCATAGCTTTTATGATTCTTACTAGTCAGGTATATTCCTAGGCGTTGAATATGGGGTGTTGAGTCCATTTCGTTGAGCAAGGAGTAGCTCTTGTCTATTCCATATTTGGCTTAAGGAACTTTATCTGTGCTCATTTCAATCTCTGGTTTTATGCAGCACCCCAACTCACCTTTCCCCTTAAGCAAGCATAAGTTGGTTTTCTAAATTTGAGACCCTGTTCTGTTTTGGAATTCAGTTCCTGTGTAGCCAAGTTTACATTCCGTGTATTAGTGATATCTTATGATGTTTCTTTCTCTGTGTGACTTATTTCAGTTAGATTCATTGTACTTAATCCACTCATTATGCTGCTACGGGCCTGATGACATAGATTTCATTGCTGAGTGATACTGCATTGTACGTAAGTACCACAACTTCTTTATCCATTTTTCACTTTCTGCGATATTGAACTTGTACCGTATATGAGGTTCTTATAAACAGAGCCATCCCAAACTTGGGGTGGCTGTGTCTTTTTGATTTTAATTTCCCTAAACTATAGGACCATAAGTGGAAGTGCCCTAGGCTCTGTTGCTTTGTTTTTTAGATGTTTCAGGAAACACCATACACTTCTCCAGAGTGGCTGTTGGCAATTTACATCCCGCCCATCAGCATAAGAAGGCTCCCAGTTCTCCATGGCCTGTCGTGCCTTTCTGGATTTTACACTTTTTTCAGATGGCCCTTTTGACCAGGGGAAAGTGAGACTTCATTGTAGTGCAGATTTCCTTTGCAAGCTTGCTTGGTTGGCCAAAAAGTGTGTATGCGTTTTTTCCTGACTATATTCAGGAAAAAACACATACGCCCTTTTTGGCCAAGTGCATCATTGTCGAGGTTCTGACTCTCTTCATATGTTTTCAATGCAATTCCAGTGTACCTCCTGAAATTGGTTTCCTGCAATTCTGCCTTGCTTTCAATGCTTCTTCATAGCCTTACCTCAATATATTTTTTGAAAATAGTTGGCCTTTATAACTCTGCAGGTTTTTGAATTGCAGTGGCCCTTAGCTCCATTTTTCAGCTCTTATTTTTGTGATCTTGCCCCATAACCACAGGATTCCTTGAAGCTCTATTCTTCTTCTGGGGCACCTTGCTGTGCCTTTGGTTAATTCTTCTTACTGATGTGAAATTAGAGTGACATGTGCCCATTGAAACCGCTACAGCTAGTTTCTCACTGGTTCCCCCTATTCCCATTCATCCTCCGCACTAACTGCAGACTGTGCGATACCAGAACTTAAAGGCATTGACTCTCCATGTGGAGATGTTGTTAGTAAAGCGGCTGGAATGTCGATCCGGAGCCCCAGAAGAGGAAAAATGAGGTGTGTTTTAGAAACCTTTCCCGATCATATGGTATACCAGTCGCTGGGTTTCCCAAGCATGGTTTAGCTGTAGGAAGATTCCCTTCAACCTGGAGTGTTGGGACCCTTGGAATGAGTAGCATGAAGTATTGCATTAAACTTTCGGCAGTTGCTCACCAAAGCTCACCAATCCTCTCAGCCCCAAGTGTCCAGCCTTATGTCTTATCCAGCTGTGGGTTTATATGTGGTCAATCCAGGTTGCATCACAGCCCCTGAGCGAATTTTGTAAGAATTTTTCTCTCTTTCATTGTTTCTGCGTTTTGTTTTTAAAATTTATTTCTATAATGGGGTTTAGCTCATTTTCACTGCTGTGTTTGTGCCGCTCTGCACACACTTGATTCCCTTATGGAGATATATCAATACATGGGTTTTAAGATTCTTATTACTCAGATATATTTCTCTGCGGTGTATAGGGTGTGTTGAGGCCAGTTCATTGAGCAAGGTGTAGATCTTTTCTAATACCTATTTGGTTTATTGAACGGTATCTGTGCTAATTTCAAACTCTGGTTTTATGCATCACCCCACCTCTCCTTTCCCCTTAAGCTGACATAAGTGTGTTTTCTAAATGTGAGACACTGTTCTGTTCTGTAATTCATTTCTTGTGCAGCCATATTTACCCTCCCTCTGTAAGTGATATCTTATGATATGTTTCTTTTTCTGTTTGACTTATTTCAAGTAGTATTATCGGACCTAAATCCACTCTTTATCCTTCTACTAGCCTTATTACATTGATTTCATGGTGAAGAGATATTCCATTGTACATAAGTACCACATCTTCTTTATCCATTGTTCTCTTTCCTGGGATATTTAAGGTGTACTGAAGTTGAGGTTCTTGTAAACAGAGTAGCCCTAAACTGTGGTGTGCTTGTGTCTTGTTGATTTTTAGACTTCCCTAGATATACTCCCATGATTGGAAGTGTCCTATGCTCTGTAGCTCTGTTTTTTAGATGATTTAGGAACCACCATACACTTCTCCAGAGTGGCTCTCGGCAGTTCACACACTGCCCATCAGCGTATAAAGGCTCCCTGTTCTCCATGGCCTGTCCTGCATTTCTGGTTTTTACAATTTTTTAGGATGGCCCTTTTGACCGGTGGGAAGTGAGACTTCTTTGTTGTGCACATTTGCATTGCTTGCTTGCTTCGTTGCCCATAAAGTGCGTATGCGTTTTTTCCTGGATATAATCAGGAAAAAACGCATACGCCCTTTTGGGCCAACTGCATCATTGTCGAAATTCTGCCGCTTTTCATGTGCGTTAAAGACGAGTCCAATCTATCTCTTGAAATCTGTTTCTTGCAATTCTGTCTTGCATTCAGATCCTCTTCTTTGCCTTACCTCAACATATTTTTGGACGTTAGTTTTCATTTATAACTCTGCAGGTTTGTGAATTGCAGTGACCCTGAGCTCCATTTTTTAAGTTGTTCTTTTGTGAGCTGGCCTCAAACCTGCAGGATTGCTTCAGGCCCTATTTTGGCTCCGGCGAGGCAGGCTGAGCCTTTCTTTAATTCTTATTCTTAATGGGAAATTAGAGTGATATGTGCCCGTCCAAACCCCTACAACTCTTCTCTCATTGGTTCCCCCTCTTCCCGTTCATCCTCCTCACAATTTGCAAAATGTGTGAAACAGAAGTTTAAATGTGCTGATTCTCCAAGTGGGGAGATTCTAAGTAGCGTGGCTGGAATGGTGAACAGGAGCACCAGGAGAGGATAAATGAGGTGCATTTTAGACACATCTCCCGATCACATGGTGTACAGTCCTCTGGGTTTTCCATGCATGTTTTAGCTGTAGGAAGATCCCTTGAACCTGCAGATTTGGGACCCATTGAATGGGTACCAGGTAGTATTACTTTAAAGGGTGTGCATTTCCTCACCCAACCTCACATTTCTCTTAGCGCAAACAGTTTCCAGCCTTATGTCTCATCCTGCTGTGGGTCTAGATGTGTTCAATCCATGTTGCATCACCGTCCCTGAGGAAAAGTTGTAAGAGGTTTTCTCTGTCTCTCTGTCGTTTATTTTTTTCAATTTATTACTATATTGGTTACAGCTGATTTTCAAAGCTCTGTTTCTTGCTGCTGTACATCCACTTGATTCACGTACAGAGAGACATCAATAAATTCTTTTTCAGATTCTTACCAGTCGTATATATTCTTTTCCGGTGACTTGAGTGTGCTGAGTGCAGTTCTTTTAGCTACCGTGTAGGCCTTGTTGATTATCAGTTTGGTATTTGGAATGGTATCTTTGCTAATTTCAACCTCCTGGATGATGCCTCACCCCTCCCCACCTTTCCCGTTTAGCAGCCTTATGCGTGTTTTCTACATATTTGACTATGTTTTTGTTTTGTAATTTATTTCATGTGTAGCCATTTTGGATTCCACCTTTAAGTGATATCTTATGATACGTGTCTTTTTCTTTTTGAATTCTGTCACTTAGAATGATCATACGTAACTCCTCCGGAGTTGTTACAACTGGCCATATTTCATTGATTTCCAGGCTGAATAATATTCCACTCTACCTAAGTACCACATCTCTATCCATTTTTTCCCTCCAGAGACATTTAAGTTATATCCTAGTCGAGGATCTTTTAAACAGAGAGGGGGTAAACATTGGGGTGCCTGTGTCCTCTCGATTTTTGTTTTTCCCAAGATATACGCCCATGAGGGCAAGTGCCCTATGCTCTGTAGCTCATTTTTTAGATGCTTTAGTAAACACAATACACTTCTCCAGAATGGCCGTTGGCAATATACATTTCCACTATAAGTCTCACAGGGCTCCCTCTTCTCGTTGCCCTGTCCTGCATTTCTGTTGTTTACGCTTTATGAGGATGGCTCTTCTGACTGATGCGAAGTGATATCTTTTGTAGTATTGACTTCCAGTGCCCACCTGTTTGGTTGGCTAAAAAAGTGTATGCCCTTTTCTTGAATATATACAGAAAAAAACGCATACACCCTTTTTGGCCAACTGCAATGTTGGCAATGTTCAGCTCCTTTTCTTGTGCTTAATGGCGAGTCCTTTCTACCTCCTCAAATCCCTTTCCTGCCATTCTCCCTTGCTTACAAGTCCTTTTCTCTGACTTTCCTCAAGACATTTTTCAGTGATGGATATTTTCAACTCTGCAGTTTTGTGAATTTTACTGCCCCTGAGTTCCATTGTTCAACTTGTGTTTATGGGAACTGGCCACAAAGCAGCGGGATTTCCTCAAGCCCTATACTGTTTCCATAGGCAACCCTAGCCTTTGGTCAATTCGTCTTCCTGATTGGAAATTAGAGTGACATGTGCCTGTCTGAACACCTAGGACTTGTCTCTCATTGTTCCTCATCCTTCCGCTTCATCCTCTGGACAAATTCCAAACTGTACGCAACAGGATGTTGACAGTGCTGACATCTCCAAGTGGGGAGACTGTTAGTAAAGACGCTGGAGGGGTGAACCAGAGCACCAGGAGATGAGATGCCTTTTCCAAGCTCTTCCCGATCAGACGGTATACCATCCTCTGGGTGTGACAGACATGTTTTAGCAGTAGGAAGAGTCCCATTCATGTAAGGAGAACACCAGGGCTTTTTCAAAATCAGTGTCTCCCCGAAACCCAAACTGGGGAATTTTTTAAGCTACGGCTACACATATGTTCATTAAGGGCCTTGGGAAGTAGGCAGAGTCCAAACTTTAGATGATTGAAGTCTTCAGGGTCAGAAGCACTCACCACCAGCTTCCCTTAGGCTACACTTTAACTATCATTGATAGATGATGTCAATAAAAATATCTATTCTTTTTCAGATTATTTCCCCTTATAGGTTATTGCAAAATGTTGAGTGTAGTTCCCTGTGCTATACAGTAGTTCCTTGTTGATGATCTATTTTATACATAGCAGTGTGTATGTGTTAATTCCAAACTGTTAATTTATCCCTCCTCCCACCTTTCCCCTTTGGTAATAATAAATTATAAGATTTTATACTTCTCAGAAATGGGGGAGCTGAAAGAGAGGTATCATTTTCAATGGAAAAGCATTTAAAACAAGATTGAAGGTTTAACCAAGATTATTAGATGTACATCCTTGGAAAGAAATCACTTCGTTTCTCTAATATTGACCTGACAAATAAGACAAACCTTTTCACTGAACTTGCTTATAAAAAGTGATGGAAATATCAAATGGAAGTGTTAGAAACATCTTATTTTACCCGAGCCTTATACACTGTTCTATGTTAACTACAGTTTGGCTCACACATCTGTTCATTGAGGTTACAATAGTCTCAATTTCTGTTACTGATCCTCCAGAGTGGACCCCAACAAGTGTCCCCCTGCCCAGTGTCATTGGGGCCAACAGATCGAGACTGAGTTTGGTTCACAAGCAAAGGAAACTTTATATTTTGATCAGAGAATGGAGAGGTGAGAGCATGCACTACCCCGTGGGCTGTGGGCTGGGCTGCTGTGTAGAGATCCTGTCAGAGTCAGTGGGAGGGAGGGAGGCGGCGGAGCTCTCGAGGGCCGGGTTGGCTGTAGCTCAGGCTCTATATCGTGGAGTCTGCACTGGGCCCCAGGAGCTGAGGTGTCGACCCAGCCATTCTGCACTAGGAAATCTGGTCTGAAGTGCCGGGTGTGGAACCTCTGCATGCGGGACCCTAGGAGCACGTGAAATTAGACAAAGCACAAAGGATAAAAAAGGTTAGACTTGACTTTATTGCCCAGATTCTATTTTTATCTCCCAGGGATTTTTAATGGGCTTTGCTGGGGACAAACCCCTCCTCTGCCTTTTGTCCCGTTCCTCATTCTTGGAGTGCTGAGGGTGCAGACCCTTCTTCTGTAACTGCTGAGTGCTGAGTTGGGAGCCCTCATACCCTGGGGCGAGGGTCAGAGCTTCTCCCCAGCAGCCTCCCGGTGACGTTGATTGTCCCCAGGACCCCTGCCTCCCTGCTCGTCCACCTGAGCACCAGCATTGGAAGTGTTATAGATTCTAATGACCTTTAAGGGTCCAGGAAAGAGATGTGCAGAGACGCTGTGGGGGCCGGTTTCACCCCGCCCCACATTTGTTCGGCCACCTTAGGCTGACCGTTTCTGCCAGCCTAGATGCTCTGACCAGTAGTCTGCGCTTTCTTCAATTAGGCCCCTGAATTAACGTACAAACAGCACCAGGTGTCAGAGCCCTGCCCGCTCAACTCCCAGACAGTCCAGGGTCAGTGGTGATAAGGACCATGATGGCTACTGAGTCAACAGCCTTTTGAAGTAAACAGGAGTACAGCCGGTCTTATTGGCCACCATCATCACGGTGTCTGTAGGCTTTTCTATGGTGACAGTGTGGTATACGGTTCCCCCGCCAAGATTATTAGCTCCCCTCTGGGTGCAGTAAGTCCTGCAAGCAGTAGTCTACTCTTTTGGGACACACTCTTGTTGTTTTATGAGAGAAACTCCAGGTCAAATGATGTTCACACGAGTCGTCATGGTGCCCTGTTGCCCCCGGTTATCTCTCTGGATGTTGGAGTTGGAGGGCCTCCTCACTCGAGGTCGGTGTGCCCACGGAGCGAACCCTGCAACTTCAGGGCATGGTTGGTGGTTAGGATCACCACGTGGGGTCCTTTTCCCTTAGGAGGGAGGTGGCCTTTTGGGCTGCTGATTTCCAGGTTTTTAGATACCGCCAGTATCTTGGCCAGATGTGGCAGTGGGCCAAGCTCCTTAGTGACCGTAGCTTATCCTACCTGGATGGCATTCTTGCATTGTTCCATTTCAAGTGGTCCCAGTTTTTGCACTAATTCTCCAATGGCGATTCACCTTTCACCGGGAATGTAAAGGTCAAAGGGTTTAGCTAAATTAGGGAGTTCCAGGGCAAGGGTCTGAATTGACTGCTCTTTCCATTCTTGAAAGGCCACTTCTGGATTCTATTCAAAAGGATCATCATCTTTTCCTTTCAGTGTTTCATATAGAGGCCCAGCTAGTAGACTGTAGTTAGGGATCCAGAAGCAGCAAACCCTGGCCTCCCCAGGAACCCCTAAGCTGTCTTCTAGTTTTAGAAAGGGGTAAGGCTGAAAATGGTTTCTTCCCTTTCCTGGGATGGGCTTCTCTGACCTTGTGTGAGAATGAAGCCCAGGCAGGTCACCGCAGTCTGTGATATTTGAGCTTTTTCTTGGACAACTTCTATCCTTTATTGGCTTGGTAGTTCAGAGGCCTCCTTAGTAGGGCTGGCGATCAGAATGTCGTCTGCATATTGAAGGAGGGTTTCCTTTTCCAGAGGTAGAACTTTTAGGTCTTTAGCTAAGCTTTCCCCAAAGACGGTGTGGGAATTTTTGCACCCTTGGGTCCAGACGGCCCGGAAGTATTGTTTTAGTTGTATGTTGAGTCCTGCCACTCACAAGCCAAAATTTCTTGTGACTCTGGGACTAATGGAATACAAAAGAAGGCATCATTGAAGACTAATACAGAATACCATGTCCTGGTGGTTGGTAGAATGACCAGCAGGGTGTAGGAATTAGGAGCAACTGGAGGTATATCCTCGGTGGCTTCACTGACTGTCCTGACATCCTTTACCAGGTCCCCAGCAGCCCATGGGGCTCTCGTGGTCAGACCAATCCCAGAATATGGAGCTCACCTGGGCAGGTACCCCACCCCCACCCCAGCCCACGGGGCTCTCGTGGTCAGGCCCCTCCCAGGATACAGAGCTACCCTTGCAGGTACCGTGGCAGGGCTGGGCACACAGGAACCGTGCACAGAGCCCTCATTGCAGAGCACCCCCAGCTCACCTGTCGCTCAGAGCTGACACAGAGCACCTCAGAGCAGGACTTGAACTAACAAACAGCAGCTGCGACAGGTCTGTGTCCCTGGGCATCACTCCATGAGACCTCCCTCCACCTGGTCTTCCAGAGACTTCCACTGCACCCGGGGCACCAGGCCTCTGTCTCCAACCACCACCTACCCCTCCTCTCCCTGACTCCTGGGTTCCTCTCATTAGGAGAGGGTTTTCTTGAAGTTGTCTCCCACTCATGGGCCAGATAAAATGATTAGAAAACAAGCCAAAGCTGCAACCCCTTGTCTATCCTGACTCTCAGGAGCCCACACCTGTTCCTTGGACCTGGCCGTTCAGCAAGTTCCATTTTCTGCAACTGTGAGCCCCTGAGGGGTGATGATTGGCTGACCTGGGCAGCCTTACCGTGCCGGCCAGCCCTCCCCAGGTGTGCCTGGGTTGAGAGCAATATAAATACCACTCCAGGCAGCAAGAGCCCCTGCAGCCGTGCCTGACGCCATTTTCTCTGCCCTGTCAGCAGTCTCGGGGCTGGGCTGGTGGGAGGGAGTGAGAGGCCACGGCTTTGTGGGTGGCCCAGTGTGAGTGGGGCTCTGCTGGACTTTCTGCAGCAGTTGCCAGGCTGCCACCTGCTAAAGAAGAGGATGTGTCACCCATACCTGCTGCTGGAATTTCTCCCTGGGCAGAGGTGAGGAAGGAAAAAAGCAGTGGGGGCAGGGACAGGACGGGTATCTCAGGCAGGGAAATGGAAATCTTCCAGAAGAGCACCCAGGGCCAGGACCATCCTGGCTGGCCTGCAGGCACCAAGTCGGCCGGCATGCTGTCACTCGTGTGGCTCTATGGCCCTTCCTCTAGGCTTTCAAGTCCTTGTATATATTCAGGTGTTTTACCTGGGACGGGTGGGAATAGTTCAGCAGCAACTGGCCTGGGGCTCAGCTCACGTTTACTCACAGATGCCTCGGCACGGTGCCCCAGCTTTGCAATGAGGACGCTTGTTGCGTGGGGGCTGCTGGCTGAATGGGAGACGATTCCCCACCACTGACCAACTTCAGAATTGTTTACAACTGGAGCAAGTGCCCTGATACGGTTTTCCTCTGTGTAACTGGTGGGTTCTGTGTTTTTTTCTCTTTTTCGTTTTTGGTTCAAGGTAGATTTTATTCCTCTTTTTTGTATTTACAGATATAAGCATGGAAATAATTTATTCATATAAATACATGTAAGTGCAGGGAATAATTGTTTTTTCTGTTTTATTTTTTAAATTTTATTTCTTTTTAATTTTGAATTTTATTTTATATTTTTATACAGCAGGTTCTTATTGGTTATCTATTTTATACATATAAATGTATACATGCCAATCCCAGTCTCTCAACTCCTCCCACCACCACCCCCCCAACAGGTTTCCCCCCTTGTTGTCCATACGTTTGTTGTCTACATCTGTTGCTCTATTTATGCCTTGCAAAATGGTTAATCTGTACAGTTTTTCTAGGTTCCACATATATGCATGAATATACAAGATTTGTTTTTCTCTTTCTGACTTACTTCACTCTGTATGACAGTCTCTAGATCAATCGACGTCTCTACAAATGACCCAATTTCATTCCTTTTCATGGCTTAGTAATATTCCATTTTATATATGTACCACAGCTTTATGCATTCGTCTGTCTGTGGGCATTTAGGTTGCTTCCATTACCTCGATATTGTAAATAGTGATGCAATGAACATTGCGGTGAATGACTCTTTTTGATTTATGGTTTTGTCTGGGTATATGTCCAGTACTGGGATTGCTGTATCATATGGTAATTCTATTGTTAGTTTCTTAAGAAATTCCATATTGTTCTCCATAATGACTGTATCAATTTATATTCCTAACAATAGTGGAAGAGGGTTCCTTTTCTCCACACCCTTTCCAGCATTTTTTGTTTGTAGATTTTCTATGATGTCTATTCTACCAGGTGTGAGGTGATACCTCATTGTTGAATCCATTTCGTTGAGCAAGGGGTAGGTCTTGTCTATTACATATTTGGCTTATGGAACGGTATCTGTGCTAATTTCAAACTCTGCTTTTATGCAGCACCCCAACTCACCTTCCCCCTTAAGCAGGCATAAGTTGGTTTTCTAAACTTGAGACCCTGTTCTGTTTTGTAATGCAGTTCATGTGTAGCCAAGTTCACATTCCGTGTATTAGTGATACCTTATGATGTTTCTTTTTCTGTGTCACTTATTTCACGTAGAATCATCGTGCCTCAATCCACTCATTATGCTGGTACGGGTCTGGTGACATAGATTTCATTGCTGAGTGGTATTCTGTTGTACATAACTACCGCAATTTCTTTATCCATTATTTGCTCTCTGGGATATTTAACTTGTGCCGTAGAAGAGATTTCTGTAAAAAGAGCCGTCCCAAATTTAGGGGTGGCTGTGTCTTTTATATTTTAATTTCCCTAAGCTATAGGACCATAAGTGGAAGTGCCCTAGGCTCTGTTGCTTTGTTTTTTAGATGTTTCAGAAAACACCATACACTTCTACAGAGCGGCTGTTGTCAATTTACATCCCGCCCATCAGCATAACAAGGCTCCCAGTTCTCCATGGCCTGTCCTGCCTTTCTGGATTTTACACTTTTTTCAGATGACACTTTTGACCGGGGGGAAGTGAGACTTCATTGTAGTGCAGATTTCCTTTGCAAGCTTGCTTGGTTGGCCAAAAAGGGCGTATGAGTTTTTTCCTGAATATATTCAGGAAAAAACGCATACGCCCTTTTTGGCCAAGTGCATCATTGTGGACGTTCTGCCTCTTTTCCTATGCTTTCAATGCAATTCCAGTCTACCTCCTGAAATCGGTTTCCTGCAATTCTGCCCCGCTTTCAAGTCCTCTTGGCAGCCTTACTTCAGTATATTTTTGGACAATAGCTGTCATTTATAACTCTGCAGGTTTGTGAATTACAGTGCCCCTGAGCTCCTTTCTTCAACTCGCTTTCTTTTGAGCTGGGAGCAACACCGCAGGATGGCTTCAGGCCCTAATCTGGTTCCGGCACGGCACGCTGAGCCTTTGGTTTATTCCTCTTCCCTGTGGGAAATGAGAGTTAAATTTGCCCGTCCAGACTCCTCCAGCTAGTCTCTCATTGGTTCTCCCTATTCTTGTTCATCTTCCGCAGAAATTGCAAACTGGGCCAAACAGGAGGTTAAAGGCATTCACTCTCCAAGTGAGGAGAGTGTTAGTAAAGCGTCTGGAATGTTGCACCCGAGTACCAGGGAACGAAAAGTGAGACACATTTGAACACGTTTCTCGATCACACGGTGGATCATACTCTGGGTTCCACATGCATGTTTTAGCTGAAGGAAGAATCCCTTAAACCTGGAGAGTTGAGACCAATGGAATGGGTACCATGCAATATGACTTCAAAGGGTCTGCATTTGCTCACCGAACCTCACCAATCTTATGAGCCCCAAGTGTCCAGCCTTATGTGTCACCCAGCTCTGGGTGTAGATATGGTAAATGCAGGTTGCATCAGAAGCCTTGAATGAATTACTTAAGTATTGCTCTCTATTTCACTCTCATTGTGTTTTGTTTAAGAAATTGATTTTTAATATGGGATTTAGATGATTTTCACTGCTTTAATGCCGCTGTACACACTCTTGATTCTCTTACAGAGATATATAAATCCATAGCTTTTATGATTCTTACTAGTCAGGTATATTCCTAGGCGTTGAATATGGGGTGTTGAGTCCGTTTCGTTGAGCAAGGAGTAGCTCTTGTCTATTCCATATTTGGCTTAAGGAACTTTATCTGTGCTCATTTCAATCTCTGGTTTTATGCAGCACCCCAACTCACCTTTCCCCTTAAGCAAGCATAAGTTGGTTTTCTAAATTTGAGACCCTGTTCTGTTTTGGAATTCAGTTCCTGTGTAGCCAAGTTTACATTCCGTGTATTAGTGATATCTTATGATGTTTCTTTCTCTGTGTGACTTATTTCAGTTAGATTCATTGTACTTAATCCACTCATTATGCTGCTATGGGCCTGATGACATAGATTTCATTGCTGAGTGATACTGCATTGTACGTAAGTACCACAACTTCTTTATCCATTTTTCACTTTCTGCGATATTGAACTTGTACCGTATATGAGGTTCTTATAAACAGAGCCATCCCAAACTTGGGGTGGCTGTGTCTTTTTGATTTTAATTTCCCTAAACTATAGGACCATAAGTGGAAGTGCCCTAGGCTCTGTTGCTTTGTTTTTTAGATGTTTCAGGAAACACCATACACTTCTCCAGAGTGGCTGTTGGCAATTTACATCCCACCCATCAGCATAAGAAGGCTCCCAGTTCTCCATGGCCTGTCGTGCCTTTCTGGATTTTACACTTTTTTCAGATGGCCCTTTTGACCAGGGGAAAGTGAGACTTCATTGTAGTGCAGATTTCCTTTGCAAGCTTGCTTGGTTGGCCAAAAAGTGTGTATGCGTTTTTTCCTGACTATATTCAGGAAAAAACACATACGCCCTTTTTGGCCAAGTGCATCATTGTCGAGGTTCTGACTCTCTTCATATGTTTTCAATGCAATTCCAGTGTACCTCCTGAAATCGGTTTCCTGCAATTCTGCCTTGCTTTCAATGCTTCTTCATAGCCTTACCTCAATATATTTTTTGAAAATAGTTGGCCTTTATAACTCTGCAGGTTTTTGAATTGCAGTGGCCCTTAGCTCCATTTTTCAGCTCTTATTTTTGTGATCTTGCCCCATAACCACAGGATTCCTTGAAGCTCTATTCTTCTTCTGGGGCACCTTGCTGTGCCTTTGGTTAATTCTTCTTACTGATGTGAAATTAGAGTGACATGTGCCCATTGAAACCGCTACAGCTAGTTTCTCACTGGTTCCCCCTATTCCCATTCATCCTCCGCACTAACTGCAGACTGTGCGATACCAGAACTTAAAGGCATTGACTCTCCATGTGGAGATGTTGTTAGTAAAGCGGCTGGAATGTCGATCCGGAGCCCCAGAAGAGGAAAAATGAGGTGTGTTTTAGAAACCTTTCCCGATCATATGGTATACCAGTCGCTGGGTTTCCCAAGCATGGTTTAGCTGTAGGAAGATTCCCTTCAACCTGGAGTGTTGGGACCCTTGGAATGAGTAGCATGAAGTATTGCATTAAACTTTCGGCAGTTGCTCACCAAAGCTCACCAATCCTCTCAGCCCCAAGTGTCCAGCCTTATGTCTTATCCAGCTGTGGGTTTATATGTGGTCAATCCAGGTTGCATCACAGCCCCTGAGCGAATTTTGTAAGAATTTTTCTCTCTTTCATTGTTTCTGCGTTTTGTTTTTAAAATTTATTTCTATAATGGGGTTTAGCTCATTTTCACTGCTGTGTTTGTGCCGCTCTGCACACACTTGATTCCCTTATGGAGATATATCAATACATGGGTTTTAAGATTCTTATTACTCAGATATATTTCTCTGCGGTGTATAGGGTGTGTTGAGGCCAGTTCATTGAGCAAGGTGTAGATCTTGTCTAATACCTATTTGGTTTATTGAATGGTATCTGTGCTAATTTCAAACTCTGGTTTTATGCATCACCCCACCTCTCCTTTCCCCTTAAGCTGACATAAGTGTGTTTTCTAAATGTGAGACACTGTTCTGTTCTGTAATTCATTTCTTGTGCAGCCATATTTACCCTCCCTCTATAAGTGATATCTTATGATATGTTTCTTTTTCTGTTTGACTTATTTCAAGTAGTATTATCGGACCTAAATCCACTCTTTATCCTTCTACTAGCCTTATTACATTGATTTCATGGTGAAGAGATATTCCATTGTACATAAGTACCACATCTTCTTTATCCATTGTTCTCTTTCCTGGGATATTTAAGGTGTACTGAAGTTGAGGTTCTTGTAAACAGAGTAGCCCTAAACTGTGGTGTGCTTGTGTCTTGTTGATTTTTAGACTTCCCTAGATATACTCCCATGATTGGAAGTGTCCTATGCTCTGTAGCTCTGTTTTTTAGATGATTTAGGAACCACCATACACTTCTCCAGAGTGGCTCTCGGCAGTTCACACACTGCCCATCAGCGTATAAAGGCTCCCTGTTCTCCATGGCCTGTCCTGCATTTCTGGTTTTTACAATTTTTTAGGATGGCCCTTTTGACCGGTGGGAAGTGAGACTTCTTTGTTGTGCACATTTGCATTGCTTGCTTGCTTCGTTGCCCATAAAGTGCGTATGCGTTTTTTCCTGGATATAATCAGGAAAAAACACATACGCCCTTTTGGGCCAACTGCATCATTGTCGAAATTCTGCCGCTTTTCATGTGCGTTAAAGACGAGTCCAATCTATCTCTTGAAATCTGTTTCTTGCAATTCTGTCTTGCATTCAGATCCTCTTCTTTGCCTTACCTCAACATATTTTTGGACGTTAGTTTTCATTTATAACTCTGCAGGTTTGTGAATTGCAGTGACCCTGAGCTCCATTTTTTAAGTTGTTCTTTTGTGAGCTGGCCTCAAACCCGCAGGATTGCTTCAGGCCCTATTTTGGCTCCGGCGAGGCAGGCTGAGCCTTTCTTTAATTCTTATTCTTAATGGGAAATTAGAGTGATATGTGCCCGTCCAAACCCCTACAACTCTTCTCTCATTGGTTCCCCCTCTTCCCGTTCATCCTCCTCACAATTTGCAAAATGTGTGAAACAGAAGTTTAAATGTGCTGATTCTCCAAGTGGGGAGATTCTAAGTAGCGTGGCTGGAATGGTGAACAGGAGCACCAGGAGAGGATAAATGAGGTGCATTTTAGACACATCTCCCGATCACATGGTGTACAGTCCTCTGGGTTTTCCATGCATGTTTTAGCTGTAGGAAGATCCCTTGAACCTGCAGATTTGGGACCCATTGAATGGGTACCAGGTAGTATTACTTTAAAGGGTGTGCATTTCCTCACCCAACCTCACATTTCTCTTAGCGCAAACAGTTTCCAGCCTTATGTCTCATCCTGCTGTGGGTCTAGATGTGTTCAATCCATGTTGCATCACCGTCCCTGAGGAAGAGTTGTAAGAGGTTTTCTCTGTCTCTCTGTCGTTTATTTTTTTCAATTTATTACTATATTGGTTACAGCTGATTTTCAAAGCTCTGTTTCTTGCTGCTGTACATCCACTTGATTCACGTACAGAGAGACATCAATAAATTCTTTTTCAGATTCTTACCAGTCGTATATATTCTTTTCCGGTGACTTGAGTGTGCTGAGTGCAGTTCTTTTAGCTACCGTGTAGGCCTTGTTGATTATCAGTTTGGTATTTGGAATGGTATCTTTGCTAATTTCAACCTCCTGGATGATGCCTCACCCCTCCCCACCTTTCCCGTTTAGCAGCCTTATGCGTGTTTTCTACATATTTGACTATGTTTTTGTTTTGTAATTTATTTCATGTGTAGCCATTTTGGATTCCACCTTTAAGTGATATCTTATGATATGTGTCTTTTTCTTTTTGAATTCTGTCACTTAGAATGATCATACGTAACTCCTCCGGAGTTGTTACAACTGGCCATATTTCATTGATTTCCAGGCTGAATAATATTCCACTCTACCTAAGTACCACATCTCTATCCATTTTTTCCCTCCAGAGACATTTAAGTTATATCCTAGTCGAGGATCTTTTAAACAGAGAGGGGGTAAACATTGGGGTGCCTGTGTCCTCTCGATTTTTGTTTTTCCCAAGATATACGCCCATGAGGGCAAGTGCCCTATGCTCTGTAGCTCATTTTTTAGATGCTTTAGTAAACACAATACACTTCTCCAGAATGGCCGTTGGCAATATACATTTCCACTATAAGTCTCACAGGGCTCCCTCTTCTCGTTGCCCTGTCCTGCATTTCTGTTGTTTACGCTTTATGAGGATGGCTCTTCTGACTGATGCGAAGTGATATCTTTTGTAGTATTGACTTCCAGTGCCCACCTGTTTGGTTGGCTAAAAAAGTGTATGCCCTTTTCTTGAATATATACAGAAAAAAACGCATACACCCTTTTTGGCCAACTGCAATGTTGGCAATGTTCAGCTCCTTTTCTTGTGCTTAATGGCGAGTCCTTTCTACCCCCTCAAATCCCTTTCCTGCCATTCTCCCTTGCTTACAAGTCCTTTTCTCTGACTTTCCTCAAGACATTTTTCAGTGATGGATATTTTCAACTCTGCAGTTTTGTGAATTTTACTGCCCCTGAGTTCCATTGTTCAACTTGTGTTTATGGGAACTGGCCACAAAGCAGCGGGATTTCCTCAAGCCCTATACTGTTTCCATAGGCAACCCTAGCCTTTGGTCAATTCGTCTTCCTGATTGGAAATTAGAGTGACATGTGCCTGTCTGAACACCTAGGACTTGTCTCTCATTGTTCCTCATCCTTCCGCTTCATCCTCTGGACAAATTCCAAACTGTACGCAACAGGATGTTGACAGTGCTGACATCTCCAAGTGGGGAGACTGTTAGTAAAGACGCTGGAGGGGTGAACCAGAGCACCAGGAGATGAGGAGATGAGATGCCTTTTCCAAGCTCTTCCCGATCAGACGGTATACCATCCTCTGGGTGTGACAGACATGTTTTAGCAGTAGGAAGAGTCCCATTCATGTAAGGAGAACACCAGGGCTTTTTCAAAATCAGTGTCTCCCCGAAACCCAAACTGGGGAATTTTTTAAGCTACGGCTACACATATGTTCATTAAGGGCCTTGGGAAGTAGGCAGAGTCCAAACTTTAGATGATTGAAGTCTTCAGGGTCAGAAGCACTCACCACCAGCTTCCCTTAGGCTACACTTTAACTATCATTGATAGATGATGTCAATAAAAATATCTATTCTTTTTCAGATTATTTCCCCTTATAGGTTATTGCAAAATGTTGAGTGTAGTTCCCTGTGCTATACAGTAGTTCCTTGTTGATGATCTATTTTATACATAGCAGTGTGTATGTGTTAATTCCAAACTGTTAATTTATCCCTCCTCCCACCTTTCCCCTTTGGTAATAATAAATTATAAGATTTTATACTTCTCAGAAATGGGGGAGCTGAAAGAGAGGTATCATTTTCAATGGAAAAGCATTTAAAACAAGATTGAAGGTTTAACCAAGATTATTAGATGTACATCCTTGGAAAGAAATCACTTCGTTTCTCTAATATTGACCTGACAAATAAGACAAACCTTTTCACTGAACTTGCTTATAAAAAGTGATGGAAATATCAAATGGAAGTGTTAGAAACATCTTATTTTACCCGAGCCTTATACACTGTTCTATGTTAACTACAGTTTGGCTCACACATCTGTTCATTGAGGTTACAATAGTCTCAATTTCTGTTACTGATCCTCCAGAGTGGACCCCAACAAGTGTCCCCCTGCCCAGTGTCATTGGGGCCAACAGATCGAGACTGAGTTTGGTTCACAAGCAAAGGAAACTTTATATTTTGATCAGAGAATGGAGAGGTGAGAGCATGCACTACCCCGTGGGCTGTGGGCTGGGCTGCTGTGTAGAGATCCTGTCAGAGTCAGTGGGAGGGAGGGAGGCGGCGGAGCTCTCGAGGGCCGGGTTGGCTGTAGCTCAGGCTCTATATCGTGGAGTCTGCACTGGGCCCCAGGAGCTGAGGTGTCGACCCAGCCATTCTGCACTAGGAAATCTGGTCTGAAGTGCCGGGTGTGGAACCTCTGCATGCGGGACCCTAGGAGCACGTGAAATTAGACAAAGCACAAAGGATAAAAAAGGTTAGACTTGACTTTATTGCCCAGATTCTATTTTTATCTCCCAGGGATTTTTAATGGGCTTTGCTGGGGACAAACCCCTCCTCTGCCTTTTGTCCCGTTCCTCATTCTTGGAGTGCTGAGGGTGCAGACCCTTCTTCTGTAACTGCTGAGTGCTGAGTTGGGAGCCCTCATACCCTGGGGCGAGGGTCAGAGCTTCTCCCCAGCAGCCTCCCGGTGACGTTGATTGTCCCCAGGACCCCTGCCTCCCTGCTCGTCCACCTGAGCACCAGCATTGGAAGTGTTATAGATTCTAATGACCTTTAAGGGTCCAGGAAAGAGATGTGCAGAGACGCTGTGGGGGCCGGTTTCACCCCGCCCCACATTTGTTCGGCCACCTTAGGCTGACCGTTTCTGCCAGCCTAGATGCTCTGACCAGTAGTCTGCGCTTTCTTCAATTAGGCCCCTGAATTAACGTACAAACAGCACCAGGTGTCAGAGCCCTGCCCGCTCAACTCCCAGACAGTCCAGGGTCAGTGGTGATAAGGACCATGATGGCTACTGAGTCAACAGCCTTTTGAAGTAAACAGGAGTACAGCCGGTCTTATTGGCCACCATCATCACGGTGTCTGTAGGCTTTTCTATGGTGACAGTGTGGTATACGGTTCCCCCGCCAAGATTATTAGCTCCCCTCTGGGTGCAGTAAGTCCTGCAAGCAGTAGTCTACTCTTTTGGGACACACTCTTGTTGTTTTATGAGAGAAACTCCAGGTCAAGTGATGTTCACACGAGTCGTCATGGTGCCCTGTTGCCCCCGGTTATCTCTCTGGATGTTGGAGTTGGAGGGCCTCCTCACTCGAGGTCGGTGTGCCCACGGAGCGAACCCTGCAACTTCAGGGCATGGTTGGTGGTTAGGATCACCACGTGGGGTCCTTTTCCCTTAGGAGGGAGGTGGCCTTTTGGGCTGCTGATTTCCAGGTTTTTAGATACCGCCAGTATCTTGGCCAGATGTGGCAGTGGGCCAAGCTCCTTAGTGACCGTAGCTTATCCTACCTGGATGGCATTCTTGCATTGTTCCATTTCAAGTGGTCCCAGTTTTTGCACTAATTCTCCAATGGCGATTCACCTTTCACCGGGAATGTAAAGGTCAAAGGGTTTAGCTAAATTAGGGAGTTCCAGGGCAAGGGTCTGAATTGACTGCTCTTTCCATTCTTGAAAGGCCACTTCTGGATTCTATTCAAAAGGATCATCATCTTTTCCTTTCAGTGTTTCATATAGAGGCCCAGCTAGTAGACTGTAGTTAGGGATCCAGAAGCAGCAAACCCTGGCCTCCCCAGGAACCCCTAAGCTGTCTTCTAGTTTTAGAAAGGGGTAAGGCTGAAAATGGTTTCTTCCCTTTCCTGGGATGGGCTTCTCTGACCTTGTGTGAGAATGAAGCCCAGGCAGGTCACCGCAGTCTGTGATATTTGAGCTTTTTCTTGGACAACTTCTATCCTTTATTGGCTTGGTAGTTCAGAGGCCTCCTTAGTAGGGCTGGCGATCAGAATGTCGTCTGCATATTGAAGGAGGGTTTCCTTTTCCAGAGGTAGAACTTTTAGGTCTTTAGCTAAGCTTTCCCCAAAGACGGTGTGGGAATTTTTGCACCCTTGGGTCCAGACGGCCCGGAAGTATTGTTTTAGTTGTATGTTGAGTCCTGCCACTCACAAGCCAAAATTTCTTGTGACTCTGGGACTAATGGAATACAAAAGAAGGCATCATTGAAGACTAATACAGAATACCATGTCCTGGTGGTTGGTAGAATGACCAGCAGGGTGTAGGAATTAGGAGCAACTGGAGGTATATCCTCGGTGGCTTCACTGACTGTCCTGACATCCTTTACCAGGTCCCCAGCAGCCCATGGGGCTCTCGTGGTCAGACCAATCCCAGAATATGGAGCTCACCTGGGCAGGTACCCCACCCCCACCCCAGCCCACGGGGCTCTCGTGGTCAGGTCCCTCCCAGGATACAGAGCTACCCTTGCAGGTACCGTGGCAGGGCTGGGCACACAGGAACCGTGCACAGAGCCCTCATTGCAGAGCACCCCCAGCTCACCTGTCGCTCAGAGCTGACACAGAGCACCTCAGAGCAGGACTTGAACTAACAAACAGCAGCTGCGACAGGTCTGTGTCCCTGGGCATCACTCCGTGAGACCTCCCTCCACCTGGTCTTCCAGAGACTTCCACTGCACCCGGGGCACCAGGTCTCTGTCTCCAACCACCACCCACCCCTCCTCTCCCTGACTCCTGGGTTCCTCTCATTAGGAGAGGGTTTTCTTGAAGTTGTCTCCCACTCATGGGCCAGATAAAATGATTAGAAAACAAGCCAAAGCTGCAACCCCTTGTCTATCCTGACTCTCAGGAGCCCACACCTGTTCCTTGGACCTGGCCGTTCAGCAAGTTCCATTTTCTGCAACTGTGAGCCCCTGAGGGGTGATGATTGGCTGACCTGGGCAGCCTTACCGTGCCGGCCAGCCCTCCCCAGGTGTGCCTGGGTTGAGATCAATATAAATACCACTCCAGGCAGCAAGAGCCCCTGCAGCCGTGCCTGACGCCATTTTCTCTGCCCTGTCAGCAGTCTCGGGGCTGGGCTGGTGGGAGGGAGTGAGAGGCCACGGCTTTGTGGGTGGCCCAGTGTGAGTGGGGCTCTGCTGGACTTTCTGCAGCAGTTGCCAGGCTGCCACCTGCTAAAGAAGAGGATGTGTCACCCATACCTGCTGCTGGAATTTCTCCCTGGGCAGAGGTGAGGAAGGAAAAAAGCAGTGGGGGCAGGGACAGGACGGGTATCTCAGGCAGGGAAATGGAAATCTTCCAGAAGAGCACCCAGGGCCAGGACCATCCTGGCTGGCCTGCAGGCACCAAGTCGGCCGGCATGCTGTCACTCGTGTGGCTCTATGGCCCTTCCTCTAGGCTTTCAAGTCCTTGTATATATTCAGGTGTTTTACCTGGGACGGGTGGGAATAGTTCAGCAGCAACTGGCCTGGGGCTCAGCTCACGTTTACTCACAGATGCCTCGGCACGGTGCCCCAGCTTTGCAATGAGGACGCTTGTTGCGTGGGGGCTGCTGGCTGAATGGGAGACGATTCCCCACCACTGACCAACTTCAGAATTGTTTACAACTGGAGCAAGTGCCCTGATACGGTTTTCCTCTGTGTAACTGGTGGGTTCTGTGTTTTTTTCTCTTTTTCGTTTTTGGTTCAAGGTAGATTTTATTCCTCTTTTTTGTATTTACAGATATAAGCATGGAAATAATTTATTCATATAAATACATGTAAGTGCAGGGAATAATTGTTTTTTCTGTTTTATTTTTTAAATTTTATTTCTTTTTAATTTTGAATTTTATTTTATATTTTTATACAGCAGGTTCTTATTGGTTATCTATTTTATACATATAAATGTATACATGCCAATCCCAGTCTCTCAACTCCTCCCACCACCACCCCCCCAACAGGTTTCCCCCCTTGTTGTCCATACGTTTGTTGTCTACATCTGTTGCTCTATTTATGCCTTGCAAAATGGTTAATCTGTACAGTTTTTCTAGGTTCCACATATATGCATGAATATACAAGATTTGTTTTTCTCTTTCTGACTTACTTCACTCTGTATGACAGTCTCTAGATCCATCGACGTCTCTACAAATGACCCAATTTCATTCCTTTTCATGGCTTAGTAATATTCCATTTTATATATGTACCACAGCTTTATGCATTCGTCTGTCTGTGGGCATTTAGGTTGCTTCCATTACCTCGATATTGTAAATAGTGATGCAATGAACATTGCGGTGAATGACTCTTTTTGATTTATGGTTTTGTCTGGGTATATGTCCAGTACTGGGATTGCTGTATCATATGGTAATTCTATTGTTAGTTTCTTAAGAAATTCCATATTGTTCTCCATAATGACTGTATCAATTTATATTCCCAACAATAGTGGAAGAGGGTTCCTTTTCTCCACACCCTTTCCAGCATTTTTTGTTTGTAGATTTTCTATGATGTCTATTCTACCAGGTGTGAGGTGATACCTCATTGTTGAATCCATTTCGTTGAGCAAGGGGTAGGTCTTGTCTATTACATATTTGGCTTATGGAACGGTATCTGTGCTAATTTCAAACTCTGCTTTTATGCAGCACCCCAACTCACCTTCCCCCTTAAGCAGGCATAAGTTGGTTTTCTAAACTTGAGACCCTGTTCTGTTTTGTAATGCAGTTCATGTGTAGCCAAGTTCACATTCCGTGTATTAGTGATACCTTATGATGTTTCTTTTTCTGTGTCACTTATTTCACATAGAATCATCGTGCCTCAATCCACTCATTATGCTGGTACGGGTCTGGTGACATAGATTTCATTGCTGAGTGGTATTCTGTTGTACATAACTACCGCAATTTCTTTATCCATTATTTGCTCTCTGGGATATTTAACTTGTGCCGTAGAAGAGATTTCTGTAAAAAGAGCCGTCCCAAATTTAGGGGTGGCTGTGTCTTTTTGATTTTAATTTCCCTAAGCTATAGGACCATAAGTGGAAGTGCCCTAGGCTCTGTTGCTTTGTTTTTTAGATGTTTCAGAAAACACCATACACTTCTACAGAGCGGCTGTTGTCAATTTACATCTCGCCCATCAGCATAACAAGGCTCCCCGTTCTCCATGGCCTTTCCTGCCTTTCTGGATTTTACACTTTTTTCAGATGACACTTTTGACCGGGGGGAAGTGAGACTTCATTGTAGTGCAGATTTCCTTTGCAAGCTTGCTTGGTTGGCCAAAAAGGGCGTATGCGTTTTTTCCTGAATATATTCAGGAAAAAACGCATACGCCCTTTTTGGCCAAGTGCATCATTGTGGACGTTCTGCCTCTTTTCCTATGCTTTCAATGCAATTCCAGTCTACCTCCTGAAATCGGTTTCCTGCAATTCTGCCCCGCTTTCAAGTCCTCTTGGCAGCCTTACTTCAGTATATTTTTGGACAATAGCTGTCATTTATAACTCTGCAGGTTTGTGAATTACAGTGCCCCTGAGCTCCTTTCTTCAACTCGCTTTCTTGTGACCTGG
Organism: Grampus griseus; assembly: GCF_964374135.1. Classification (NCBI taxonomy): domain Eukaryota; kingdom Metazoa; phylum Chordata; class Mammalia; order Artiodactyla; family Delphinidae; genus Grampus; species Grampus griseus. Next base: position 146,398 of record NW_028133381.1, read on the forward strand.
CCGCAACACCGCAGGATGGCTTCAGGACCTAATCTGGTTCCGGCACGGCACGCTGAGTCTTTGGTTTATTCCTCTTCCCTATGGGAAATGAGAGTTAAATTTGCCCGTCCAGACACCTCCAGCTAGTCTCTCATTGGTTCTCCCTATTCCTGTTCATCTTCCGCAGAAATTGCAAACTGGGCCAAACAGGAGGTTAAAGGCATTCACTCTCCAAGTGAGGAGAGTGTTAGTAAAGCGTCTGGAATGTTGCACCCGAGTACCAGGGAACGAAAAGTGAGACACATTTGAACACGTTTCTCGATCACACGGTGGATCATACTCTGGGTTCCACATGCATGTTTTAGCTGAAGGAAGAATCCCTTAAACCTGGAGAGTTGAGACCAATGGAATGGGTACCATGCAATATGACTTCAAAGGGTCTGCATTTGCTCACCGAACCTCACCAATCTTATGAGCCCCAAGTGTCCAACCTTATGTGTCACCCAGCTCTGGGTGTAGATATGGTAAATGCAGGTTGCATCAGAAGCCTTGAATGAATTACTTAAGTATTGCTCTCTATTTCACTCTCATTGTGTTTTGTTTAAGAAATTTATTTTTAATATGGGATTTAGATGATTTTCACTGCTTTAATGCCGCTGTACACACTCTTGATTCTCTTACAGAGATATATAAATCCATAGCTTTTATGATTCTTACTAGTCAGGTATATTCCTAGGCGTTGAATATGGGGTGTTGAGTCCATTTCGTTGAGCAAGGAGTAGCTCTTGTCTATTCCATATTTGGCTTAAGGAACTTTATCTGTGCTCATTTCAATCTCTGGTTTTATGCAGCACCCCAACTCACCTTTCCCCTTAAGCAAGCATAAGTTGGTTTTCTAAATTTGAGACCCTGTTCTGTTTTGGAATTCAGTTCCTGTGTAGCCAAGTTTACATTCCGTGTATTAGTGATATCTTATGATGTTTCTTTCTCTGTGTGACTTATTTCAGTTAGATTCATTGTACTTAATCCACTCATTATGCTGCTACGGGCCTGATGACATAGATTTCATTGCTGAGTGATACTGCATTGTACGTAAGTACCACAACTTCTTTATCCATTTTTCACTTTCTGCGATATTGAACTTGTACCGTATATGAGGTTCTTATAAACAGAGCCATCCCAAACTTGGGGTGGCTGTGTCTTTTTGATTTTAATTTCCCTAAACTATAGGACCATAAGTGGAAGTGCCCTAGGCTCTGTTGCTTTGTTTTTTAGATGTTTCAGGAAACACCATACACTTCTCCAGAGTGGCTGTTGGCAATTTACATCCCGCCCATCAGCATAAGAAGGCTCCCAGTTCTCCATGGCCTGTCGTGCCTTTCTGGATTTTACACTTTTTTCAGATGGCCCTTTTGACCAGGGGAAAGTGAGACTTCATTGTAGTGCAGATTTCCTTTGCAAGCTTGCTTGGTTGGCCAAAAAGTGTGTATGCGTTTTTTCCTGACTATATTCAGGAAAAAACACATACGCCCTTTTTGGCCAAGTGCATCATTGTCGAGGTTCTGACTCTCTTCATATGTTTTCAATGCAATTCCAGTGTACCTCCTGAAATTGGTTTCCTGCAATTCTGCCTTGCTTTCAATGCTTCTTCATAGCCTTACCTCAATATATTTTTTGAAAATAGTTGGCCTTTATAACTCTGCAGGTTTTTGAATTGCAGTGGCCCTTAGCTCCATTTTTCAGCTCTTATTTTTGTGATCTTGCCCCATAACCACAGGATTCCTTGAAGCTTCTGGGGCACCTTGCTGTGCCTTTGGTTAATTCTTCTTACTGATGTGAAATTAGAGTGACATGTGCCCATTGAAACCGCTACAGCTAGTTTCTCACTGGTTCCCCCTATTCCCATTCATCCTCCGCACTAACTGCAGACTGTGCGATACCAGAACTTAAAGGCATTGACTCTCCATGTGGAGATGTTGTTAGTAAAGCGGCTGGAATGTCGATCCGGAGCCCCAGAAGAGGAAAAATGAGGTGTGTTTTAGAAACCTTTCCCGATCATATGGTATACCAGTCGCTGGGTTTCCCAAGCATGGTTTAGCTGTAGGAAGATTCCCTTCAACCTGGAGTGTTGGGACCCTTGGACTGAGTAGCATGAAGTATTGCATTAAACTTTCGGCAGTTGCTCACCAAAGCTCACCAATCCTCTCAGCCCCAAGTGTCCAGCCTTATGTCTTATCCAGCTGTGGGTTTATATGTGGTCAATCCAGGTTGCATCACAGCCCCTGAGCGAATTTTGTAAGAATTTTTCTCTCTTTCATTGTTTCTGCGTTTTGTTTTTAAAATTTATTTCTATAATGGGGTTTAGCTCATTTTCACTGCTGTGTTTGTGCCGCTCTGCACACACTTGATTCCCTTATGGAGATATATCAATACATGGGTTTTAAGATTCTTATTACTCAGATATATTTCTCTGCGGTGTATAGGGTGTGTTGAGGCCAGTTCATTGAGCAAGGTGTAGATCTTTTCTAATACCTATTTGGTTTATTGAACGGTATCTGTGCTAATTTCAAACTCTGGTTTTATGCATCACCCCACCTCTCCTTTCCCCTTAAGCTGACATAAGTGTGTTTTCTAAATGTGAGACACTGTTCTGTTCTGTAATTCATTTCTTGTGCAGCCATATTTACCCTCCCTCTATAAGTGATATCTTATGATATGTTTCTTTTTCTGTTTGACTTATTTCAAGTAGTATTATCGGACCTAAATCCACTCTTTATCCTTCTACTAGCCTTATTACATTGATTTCATGGTGAAGAGATATTCCATTGTACATAAGTACCACATCTTCTTTATCCATTGTTCTCTTTCCTGGGATATTTAAGGTGTACTGAAGTTGAGGTTCTTGTAAACAGAGTAGCCCTAAACTGTGGTGTGCTTGTGTCTTGTTGATTTTTAGACTTCCCTAGATATACTCCCATGATTGGAAGTGTCCTATGCTCTGTAGCTCTGTTTTTTAGATGATTTAGGAACCACCATACACTTCTCCAGAGTGGCTCTCGGCAGTTCACACACTGCCCATCAGCGTATAAAGGCTCCCTGTTCTCCATGGCCTGTCCTGCATTTCTGGTTTTTACAATTTTTTAGGATGGCCCTTTTGACCGGTGGGAAGTGAGACTTCTTTGTTGTGCACATTTGCATTGCTTGCTTGCTTCGTTGCCCATAAAGTGCGTATGCGTTTTTTCCTGGATATAATCAGGAAAAAACGCATACGCCCTTTTGGGCCAACTGCATCATTGTCGAAATTCTGCCGCTTTTCATGTGCGTTAAAGACGAGTCCAATCTATCTCTTGAAATCTGTTTCTTGCAATTCTGTCTTGCATTCAGATCCTCTTCTTTGCCTTACCTCAACATATTTTTGGACGTTAGTTTTCATTTATAACTCTGCAGGTTTGTGAATTGCAGTGACCCTGAGCTCCATTTTTTAAGTTGTTCTTTTGTGAGCTGGCCTCAAACCCGCAGGATTGCTTCAGGCCCTATTTTGGCTCCGGCGAGGCAGGCTGAGCCTTTCTTTAATTCTTATTCTTAATGGGAAATTAGAGTGATATGTGCCCGTCCAAACCCCTACAACTCTTCTCTCATTGGTTCCCCCTCTTCCCGTTCATCCTCCTCACAATTTGCAAAATGTGTGAAACAGAAGTTTAAATGTGCTGATTCTCCAAGTGGGGAGATTCTAAGTAGCGTGGCTGGAATGGTGAACAGGAGCACCAGGAGAGGATAAATGAGGTGCATTTTAGACACATCTCCCGATCACATGGTGTACAGTCCTCTGGGTTTTCCATGCATGTTTTAGCTGTAGGAAGATCCCTTGAACCTGCAGATTTGGGACCCATTGAATGGGTACCAGGTAGTATTACTTTAAAGGGTGTGCATTTCCTCACCCAACCTCACATTTCTCTTAGCGCAAACAGTTTCCAGCCTTATGTCTCATCCTGCTGTGGGTCTAGATGTGTTCAATCCATGTTGCATCACCGTCCCTGAGGAAAAGTTGTAAGAGGTTTTCTCTGTCTCTCTGTCGTTTATTTTTTTCAATTTATTACTATATTGGTTACAGCTGATTTTCAAAGCTCTGTTTCTTGCTGCTGTACATCCACTTGATTCACGTACAGAGAGACATCAATAAATTCTTTTTCAGATTCTTACCAGTCGTATATATTCTTTTCCGGTGACTTGAGTGTGCTGAGTGCAGTTCTTTTAGCTACCGTGTAGGCCTTGTTGATTATCAGTTTGGTATTTGGAATGGTATCTTTGCTAATTTCAACCTCCTGGATGATGCCTCACCCCTCCCCACCTTTCCCGTTTAGCAGCCTTATGCGTGTTTTCTACATATTTGACTATGTTTTTGTTTTGTAATTTATTTCATGTGTAGCCATTTTGGATTCCACCTTTAAGTGATATCTTATGATATGTGTCTTTTTCTTTTTGAATTCTGTCACTTAGAATGATCATACGTAACTCCTCCGGAGTTGTTACAACTGGCCATATTTCATTGATTTCCAGGCTGAATAATATTCCACTCTACCTAAGTACCACATCTCTATCCATTTTTTCCCTCCAGAGACATTTAAGTTATATCCTAGTCGAGGATCTTTTAAACAGAGAGGGGGTAAACATTGGGGTGCCTGTGTCCTCTCGATTTTTGTTTTTCCCAAGATATACGCCCATGAGGGCAAGTGCCCTATGCTCTGTAGCTCATTTTTTAGATGCTTTAGTAAACACAATACACTTCTCCAGAATGGCCGTTGGCAATATACATTTCCACTATAAGTCTCACAGGGCTCCCTCTTCTCGTTGCCCTGTCCTGCATTTCTGTTGTTTACGCTTTATGAGGATGGCTCTTCTGACTGATGCGAAGTGATATCTTTTGTAGTATTGACTTCCAGTGCCCACCTGTTTGGTTGGCTAAAAAAGTGTATGCCCTTTTCTTGAATATATACAGAAAAAAACGCATACACCCTTTTTGGCCAACTGCAATGTTGGCAATGTTCAGCTCCTTTTCTTGTGCTTAATGGCGAGTCCTTTCTACCTCCTCAAATCCCTTTCCTGCCATTCTCCCTTGCTTACAAGTCCTTTTCTCTGACTTTCCTCAAGACATTTTTCAGTGATGGATATTTTCAACTCTGCAGTTTTGTGAATTTTACTGCCCCTGAGTTCCATTGTTCAACTTGTGTTTATGGGAACTGGCCACAAAGCAGCGGGATTTCCTCAAGCCCTATACTGTTTCCATAGGCAACCCTAGCCTTTGGTCAATTCGTCTTCCTGATTGGAAATTAGAGTGACATGTGCCTGTCTGAACACCTAGGACTTGTCTCTCATTGTTCCTCATCCTTCCGCTTCATCCTCTGGACAAATTCCAAACTGTACGCAACAGGATGTTGACAGTGCTGACATCTCCAAGTGGGGAGACTGTTAGTAAAGACGCTGGAGGGGTGAACCAGAGCACCAGGAGATGAGATGCCTTTTCCAAGCTCTTCCCGATCAGACGGTATACCATCCTCTGGCTGTGACAGACATGTTTTAGCAGTAGGAAGAGTCCCATTCATGTAAGGAGAACACCAGGGCTTTTTCAAAATCAGTGTCTCCCCGAAACCCAAACTGGGGAATTTTTTAAGCTACGGCTACACATATGTTCATTAAGGGCCTTGGGAAGTAGGCAGAGTCCAAACTTTAGATGATTGAAGTCTTCAGGGTCAGAAGCACTCACCACCAGCTTCCCTTAGGCTACACTTTAACTATCATTGATAGATGATGTCAATAAAAATATCTATTCTTTTTCAGATTATTTCCCCTTATAGGTTATTGCAAAATGTTGAGTGTAGTTCCCTGTGCTATACAGTAGTTCCTTGTTGATGATCTATTTTATACATAGCAGTGTGTATGTGTTAATTCCAAACTGTTAATTTATCCCTCCTCCCACCTTTCCCCTTTGGTAATAATAAATTATAAGATTTTATACTTCTCAGAAATGGGGGAGCTGAAAGAGAGGTATCATTTTCAATGGAAAAGCATTTAAAACAAGATTGAAGGTTTAACCAAGATTATTAGATGTACATCCTTGGAAAGAAATCACTTCGTTTCTCTAATATTGACCTGACAAATAAGACAAACCTTTTCACTGAACTTGCTTATAAAAAGTGATGGAAATATCAAATGGAAGTGTTAGAAACATCTTATTTTACCCGAGCCTTATACACTGTTCTATGTTAACTACAGTTTGGCTCACACATCTGTTCATTGAGGTTACAATAGTCTCAATTTCTGTTACTGATCCTCCAGAGTGGACCCCAACAAGTGTCCCCCTGCCCAGTGTCATTGGGGCCAACAGATCGAGACTGAGTTTGGTTCACAAGCAAAGGAAACTTTATATTTTGATCAGAGAATGGAGAGGTGAGAGCATGCACTACCCCGTGGGCTGTGGGCTGGGCTGCTGTGTAGAGATCCTGTCAGAGTCAGTGGGAGGGAGGGAGGCGGCGGAGCTCTCGAGGGCCAGGTTGGCTGTAGCTCAGGCTCTATATCGTGGAGTCTGCACTGGGCCCCAGGAGCTGAGGTGTCGACCCAGCCATTCTGCACTAGGAAATCTGGTCTGAAGTGCCGGGTGTGGAACCTCTGCATGCGGGACCCTAGGAGCACGTGAAATTAGACAAAGCACAAAGGATAAAAAAGGTTAGACTTGACTTTATTGCCCAGATTCTATTTTTATCTCCCAGGGATTTTTAATGGGCTTTGCTGGGGACAAACCCCTCCTCTGCCTTTTGTCCCGTTCCTCATTCTTGGAGTGCTGAGGGTGCAGACCCTTCTTCTGTAACTGCTGAGTGCTGAGTTGGGAGCCCTCATACCCTGGGGCGAGGGTCAGAGCTTCTCCCCAGCAGCCTCCCGGTGACGTTGATTGTCCCCAGGACCCCTGCCTCCCTGCTCGTCCACCTGAGCACCAGCATTGGAAGTGTTATAGATTCTAATGACCTTTAAGGGTCCAGGAAAGAGATGTGCAGAGACGCTGTGGGGGCCGGTTTCACCCCGCCCCACATTTGTTCGGCCACCTTAGGCTGACCGTTTCTGCCAGCCTAGATGCTCTGACCAGTAGTCTGCGCTTTCTTCAATTAGGCCCCTGAATTAACGTACAAACAGCACCAGGTGTCAGAGCCCTGCCCGCTCAACTCCCAGACAGTCCAGGGTCAGTGGTGATAAGGACCATGATGGCTACTGAGTCAACAGCCTTTTGAAGTAAACAGGAGTACAGCCGGTCTTATTGGCCACCATCATCACGGTGTCTGTAGGCTTTTCTATGGTGACAGTGTGGTATACGGTTCCCCCGCCAAGATTATTAGCTCCCCTCTGGGTGCAGTAAGTCCTGCAAGCAGTAGTCTACTCTTTTGGGACACACTCTTGTTGTTTTATGAGAGAAACTCCAGGTCAAATGATGTTCACACGAGTCGTCATGGTGCCCTGTTGCCCCCGGTTATCTCTCTGGATGTTGGAGTTGGAGGGCCTCCTCACTCGAGGTCGGTGTGCCCACGGAGCGAACCCTGCAACTTCAGGGCATGGTTGGTGGTTAGGATCACCACGTGGGGTCCTTTTCCCTTAGGAGGGAGGTGGCCTTTTGGGCTGCTGATTTCCAGGTTTTTAGATACCGCCAGTATCTTGGCCAGATGTGGCAGTGGGCCAAGCTCCTTAGTGACCGTAGCTTATCCTACCTGGATGGCATTCTTGCATTGTTCCATTTCAAGTGGTCCCAGTTTTTGCACTAATTCTCCAATGGCGATTCACCTTTCACCGGGAATGTAAAGGTCAAAGGGTTTAGCTAAATTAGGGAGTTCCAGGGCAAGGGTCTGAATTGACTGCTCTTTCCATTCTTGAAAGGCCACTTCTGGATTCTATTCAAAAGGATCATCATCTTTTCCTTTCAGTGTTTCATATAGAGGCCCAGCTAGTAGACTGTAGTTAGGGATCCAGAAGCAGCAAACCCTGGCCTCCCCAGGAACCCCTAAGCTGTCTTCTAGTTTTAGAAAGGGGTAAGGCTGAAAATGGTTTCTTCCCTTTCCTGGGATGGGCTTCTCTGACCTTGTGTGAGAATGAAGCCCAGGCAGGTCACCGCAGTCTGTGATATTTGAGCTTTTTCTTGGACAACTTCTATCCTTTATTGGCTTGGTAGTTCAGAGGCCTCCTTAGTAGGGCTGGCGATCAGAATGTCGTCTGCATATTGAAGGAGGGTTTCCTTTTCCAGAGGTAGAACTTTTAGGTCTTTAGCTAAGCTTTCCCCAAAGACGGTGTGGGAATTTTTGCACCCTTGGGTCCAGACGGCCCGGAAGTATTGTTTTAGTTGTATGTTGAGTCCTGCCACTCACAAGCCAAAATTTCTTGTGACTCTGGGACTAATGGAATACAAAAGAAGGCATCATTGAAGACTAATACAGAATACCATGTCCTGGTGGTTGGTAGAATGACCAGCAGGGTGTAGGAATTAGGAGCAACTGGAGGTATATCCTCGGTGGCTTCACTGACTGTCCTGACATCCTTTACCAGGTCCCCAGCAGCCCATGGGGCTCTCGTGGTCAGACCAATCCCAGAATATGGAGCTCACCTGGGCAGGTACCCCACCCCCACCCCAGCCCACGGGGCTCTCGTGGTCAGGTCCCTCCCAGGATACAGAGCTACCCTTGCAGGTACCGTGGCAGGGCTGGGCACACAGGAACCGTGCACAGAGCCCTCATTGCAGAGCACCCCCAGCTCACCTGTCGCTCAGAGCTGACACAGAGCACCTCAGAGCAGGACTTGAACTAACAAACAGCAGCTGCGACAGGTCTGTGTCCCTGGGCATCACTCCGTGAGACCTCCCTCCACCTGGTCTTCCAGAGACTTCCACTGCACCCGGGGCACCAGGTCTCTGTCTCCAACCACCACCCACCCCTCCTCTCCCTGACTCCTGGGTTCCTCTCATTAGGAGAGGGTTTTCTTGAAGTTGTCTCCCACTCATGGGCCAGATAAAATGATTAGAAAACAAGCCAAAGCTGCAACCCCTTGTCTATCCTGACTCTCAGGAGCCCACACCTGTTCCTTGGACCTGGCCGTTCAGCAAGTTCCATTTTCTGCAACTGTGAGCCCCTGAGGGGTGATGATTGGCTGACCTGGGCAGCCTTACCGTGCCGGCCAGCCCTCCCCAGGTGTGCCTGGGTTGAGATCAATATAAATACCACTCCAGGCAGCAAGAGCCCCTGCAGCCGTGCCTGACGCCATTTTCTCTGCCCTGTCAGCAGTCTCGGGGCTGGGCTGGTGGGAGGGAGTGAGAGGCCACGGCTTTGTGGGTGGCCCAGTGTGAGTGGGGCTCTGCTGGACTTTCTGCAGCAGTTGCCAGGCTGCCACCTGCTAAAGAAGAGGATGTGTCACCCATACCTGCTGCTGGAATTTCTCCCTGGGCAGAGGTGAGGAAGGAAAAAAGCAGTGGGGGCAGGGACAGGACGGGTATCTCAGGCAGGGAAATGGAAATCTTCCAGAAGAGCACCCAGGGCCAGGACCATCCTGGCTGGCCTGCAGGCACCAAGTCGGCCGGCATGCTGTCACTCGTGTGGCTCTATGGCCCTTCCTCTAGGCTTTCAAGTCCTTGTATATATTCAGGTGTTTTACCTGGGACGGGTGGGAATAGTTCAGCAGCAACTGGCCTGGGGCTCAGCTCATGTTTACTCACAGATGCCTCGGCACGGTGCCCCAGCTTTGCAATGAGGACGCTTGTTGCGTGGGGGCTGCTGGCTGAATGGGAGACGATTCCCCACCACTGACCAACTTCAGAATTGTTTACAACTGGAGCAAGTGCCCTGATACGGTTTTCCTCTGTGTAACTGGTGGGTTCTGTGTTTTTTTCTCTTTTTCGTTTTTGGTTCAAGGTAGATTTTATTCCTCTTTTTTGTATTTACAGATATAAGCATGGAAATAATTTATTCATATAAATACATGTAAGTGCAGGGAATAATTGTTTTTTCTGTTTTATTTTTTAAATTTTATTTCTTTTTAATTTTGAATTTTATTTTATATTTTTATACAGCAGGTTCTTATTGGTTATCTATTTTATACATATAAATGTATACATGCCAATCCCAGTCTCTCAACTCCTCCCACCACCACCCCCCCAACAGGTTTCCCCCCTTGTTGTCCATACGTTTGTTGTCTACATCTGTTGCTCTATTTATGCCTTGCAAAATGGTTAATCTGTACAGTTTTTCTAGGTTCCACATATATGCATGAATATACAAGATTTGTTTTTCTCTTTCTGACTTACTTCACTCTGTATGACAGTCTCTAGATCCATCGACGTCTCTACAAATGACCCAATTTCATTCCTTTTCATGGCTTAGTAATATTCCATTTTATATATGTACCACAGCTTTATGCATTCGTCTGTCTGTGGGCATTTAGGTTGCTTCCATTACCTCGATATTGTAAATAGTGATGCAATGAACATTGCGGTGAATGACTCTTTTTGATTTATGGTTTTGTCTGGGTATATGTCCAGTACTGGGATTGCTGTATCATATGGTAATTCTATTGTTAGTTTCTTAAGAAATTCCATATTGTTCTCCATAATGACTGTATCAATTTATATTCCCAACAATAGTGGAAGAGGGTTCCTTTTCTCCACACCCTTTCCAGCATTTTTTGTTTGTAGATTTTCTATGATGTCTATTCTACCAGGTGTGAGGTGATACCTCATTGTTGAATCCATTTCGTTGAGCAAGGGGTAGGTCTTGTCTATTACATATTTGGCTTATGGAACGGTATCTGTGCTAATTTCAAACTCTGCTTTTATGCAGCACCCCAACTCACCTTCCCCCTTAAGCAGGCATAAGTTGGTTTTCTAAACTTGAGACCCTGTTCTGTTTTGTAATGCAGTTCATGTGTAGCCAAGTTCACATTCCGTGTATTAGTGATACCTTATGATGTTTCTTTTTCTGTGTCACTTATTTCACATAGAATCATCGTGCCTCAATCCACTCATTATGCTGGTACGGGTCTGGTGACATAGATTTCATTGCTGAGTGGTATTCTGTTGTACATAACTACCGCAATTTCTTTATCCATTATTTGCTCTCTGGGATATTTAACTTGTGCCGTAGAAGAGATTTCTGTAAAAAGAGCCGTCCCAAATTTAGGGGTGGCTGTGTCTTTTTGATTTTAATTTCCCTAAGCTATAGGACCATAAGTGGAAGTGCCCTAGGCTCTGTTGCTTTGTTTTTTAGATGTTTCAGGAAACACCATACACTTCTCCGGAGTGTCTGTTGGCAATTTACATCCCGCCCATCAGCATAACAAGGCTCCCAGTTCTCCATGGCCTGTCCTGCCTTTCTGGATTTTACACTTTTTTCAGATGGCCCTTTTGACCGGGGGGAAGTGAGACTTCATTGTAGTGCAGATTTCCTTTGCAAGCTTGCTTGGTTGGCCTAAAAGGGCGTATGCGATTTTTCCTGAATATATTCAGGAAAAAACGCATACGCCCTTTATGGCCAAGTGCATCATTGTGGACGTTCTGCCTCTTTTCCTATGCTTTCAATGCAATTCCAGTCTACCTCCTGAAATCGGTTTCTTGCAATTCTGCCCGGCTTTCAAGTCCTCTTGGCAGCCTTACTTCAGTATATTTTTGGACGATAGCTGTCATTTATAACTCTGCAGGTTTGTGAATTACAGTGCCCCTGAGCTCCTTTCTTCAACTCGCTTTCTTGTGACCTGGCCGCAACACCGCAGGATGGCTTCAGGCCCTAATCTGGTTCCGGCACGGCACGCTGAGCCTTTGGTTATTTTCTCTTCCTGGTGGGAAATGAGAGTTAAATTTGCCCGTCCAGACACCTCCAGCTAGTCTCTCATTGGTTCTCCCTATTCCTGTTCATCTTCCGCAGAAATTGCAAACTGGGCCAAACAGGAGGTTAAAGGGACTGACTCTCCAAGTCGGGAGAGTGTTAGTAAAGCGTCTGGAATGTTGCACCCGAGTACCAGGGTACGAAAACTGAGACATATTTGAACACGTCTCCCGATCACATGGTTGATCATACTCTAGGTTCCACATGCATGTTTTAGCTGAAGGAAGAATACCTTAAAACTGGGAAGTTGAAACCCGTGGAATGGGTACCATGCAATATGACTTCAAAGGGTCTTCATTTGCTCACCGAACCTCTCCAATCCTATCACTGCTGCGTTTATGCCCCTGTACACACGCTTGATTCTCTTTTGGAGACATAGCAATCCATAGGTTTTAAGATACTTACTAGTCAGGTACATTCTTAGGCGTTTAATATGGGGTGTTGAGTCATTTCGTTGAGCAAGGAGTAGCTCTTGTCTATTCCATATTTGCCTTAAGGAACTTTATCTGTGCTCATTTCAATCTCTGGTTTTATGCAGCACCCCAACTCACCTTTACCCTTAAGCAAGCATAAGTTGGTTTTCTAAATTTGAGACCCTGTTCTGTTCTGTAATTCAGTTCCTGTGTAGTCCAGTTTACATTCCGTGTATTAGTGATATCTTATGATGTTTCTTTTTCTGTGTGACTTATTTCAGTTAGAATCATCGTACCTGAATCCACTCATTACGCTGCTACGGGCCTGATGACATAGATTTCATTGCTGAGTGATACTGCATTGTACGTAAGTACCACAAGTTCTTTATCCATTTTTCACTTTCTGTGATATTGAACTTGTACGGTAAACGAGGTTCTTGTAAACAGAGCCGTCCCAAACTTTGGGGTGGCTGTGTCTTTTTGATTTTAATTTCCCTAAGCTATAGGACCATAAGTGGAAGTGCCCTAGGCTCTGTTGCTTTGTTTTTTAGATGTTTCAGGAAACACCATACACTTCTCCCGAGTGGCTGTTGTCAATTTACATCCCGCCCATCAGCATAACAAGGCTCCCCGTTCTCCATGGCCTGTCCTGCCTTTCTGGATTTTACACTTTTTTCAGATGACACTTTTGACCGGGGGGAAGTGAGACTTCATTCTAGTGCAGATTTCCTTTGCAAGCTTGCTTGGTTGGCCAAAAAGTGCGTATGCGTTTTTTCCTGAATATATTCAGGAAAAAACGCATACGCCCTTTTTGGCCAAGTGCATCATTGTGGACGTTCTGCCTCTTTTCCTATGCTTTCAATGCAATTCCAGTCTACCTCCTGAAATCGGTTTCCTGCAATTCTGCCCCGCTTTCAAGTCCTCTTGGCAGCCTTACTTCAGTATATTTTTGGACGATAGCTGTCATTTATAACTCTGCAGGTTTGTGAATTACAGTGCCCCTGAGCTCCTTTCTTCAACTCGCTTTCTTGTGAACTGGCCGCAACACCGCAGGATGGCTTCAGGCCCTAATCTGTTTCCGGCACGGAACACTGAGCCTTTGGTTAATTCCTCTTCCTGGTGGGAAATGAGAGTTAAATTTGCCCGTCCAGACACCTCCAGCTAGTCTCTCATTGGTTCTCCCTATTCCTGTTCATCTTCCGCAGAAATTGCAAACTGGGCCAAACAGGAGGTTAAAGGGACTGACTCTCCATGTCGGGAGAGTGTTAGTAAAGCGTCTGGAATGTTGCACCCGAGTACCAGGGTACGAAAACTGAGACATATTTGAACACTTCTCCCGTTCACATGGTTGATCATACTCTGTGTTCCACGTGCATGATTTAGCTGAAGGAAGAATACCTTAAACCTGGAGAGTTGAGACCCGTGGAATGGGTACCATGCAATATGACTTCAAAGGGTCTTCATTTGCTCACCGAACCTCTCCAAACCTATCACTGCTGCGTTTATGCCCCTGTACACACGCTTGATTCTCTTATGGAGACATAGCAATCCATAGGTTTTAAGATACTTACTAGTCAGGTACATTCTTAGGCGTTTAATATGGGGTGTTGAGTCCATTTCGTTGAGCAAGGAGTAGCTCTTGTCTATTCCATATTTGGCTTAAGGAACTTTATCTGTGCTCATTTCAATCTCTGGTTTTATGCAGCACCCCAACTCACCTTTCCCCTTAAGCAAGCATAAGTTGGTTTTCTAAATTTGAGACCCTGTTCTGTTCTGTAATTCAGTTCCTGTGTAGCCAAGTTTACATTCCGTGTATTAGTGATATCTTATGATGTTTCTTTTTCTGTGTGACTTATTTCAGTTAGAATCATCGTACCTGAATCCACTCATTATGCTGCTACGGGCCTGATGACATAGATTTCATTGCTGAGTGATACTGCATTGTACGTAAGTACCACAAGTTCTTTATCCATTTTTCACTTTCTGTGATATTGAAATTGTACGGTAAAGGAGGTTCTTGTAAACAGAGGCGTCCCAAACTTTGGGGTGGCTGTGTCTTTTTGATTTTAATTTCCCTAAGCTATAGGACCATAAGTGGAAGTGCCCTAGGCTCTGTTGCTTTGTTTTTTAGATGTTTCAGGAAACACCATACACTTCTCCCGAGTGTCTGTTGGCAATTTACATCCCGCCCATCAGCATAACAAGGCTCCCAGTTCTCCATGGCCTGTCCTGCCTTTCTGGATTTTACACTTTTTTCAGATGGCCCTTTTGACCGGGGGGAAGTGAGACTTCATTGTAGTGCAGATTTCCTTTGAAAGTTTGCTTGGTTGGCCAAAAAGGGCGTATGCGTTTTTTCCTGAATATATTCAGGAAAAAACGCATACGCCCTTTATGGCCAAGTGCATCATTTTGGACGTTCTGCCTCTTTTCCTATGCTTTCAATGCAATTCCAGTCTACCTCCTGAAATCGGTTTCCTGCAATTCTGCCCCGCTTTCAAGTCCTCTTGGCAGCCTTCCTTCAGTATATTTTTGGACGATAGCTGTCATTTATAACTCTGCAGGTTTGTGAATTACAGTGCCCCTGAGCTCCTTTCTTCAACTCGCTTTCTTGTGACCTGACTGCAACACCGCAGGATGGCTTCAGGCCCTAATCTGGTTCCGGCACGGCACGCTGAGCCTTTGGTTAATTCCTCTTCCTGGTGGGAAATGAGAGTTAAATTTGCCCGTCCAGACACCTCCAGCTAGTCTCTCATTGGTTCTCGCTATTCCTGTTCATCTTCCGCAGAAATTGCAAACTGGGCCAAACAGGAGGTTAAAGGGACTGACTCTCCAAGTCGGGAGAGTGTCAGTAAAGCATCTGGAATGTTGCACCCGAGTACCAGGGTACCAAAATTGAGAAATATTTGAACACGTCTTCCGATCACATGTTTGATCATACTCTAGGTTCCACATGCATGTTTTAGCTGAAGGAAGAATACCTTAAACCTGGAGAGTTGACACCCGTGGAATGGGTACCATGCAATATGACTTCAAAGGGTCTTCATTTGCTCACCGAACATCTCCAATCCTATCACTGCTGCGTTTATGCCCCTGTACACATGCTTGATTCTCTTTCGGAGACATAGCAATCCATAGGTTTTAAGATACTTACTAGTCAGGTACATTCTTAGGCGTTTAATATGGGGTGTTGAGTCCATTTCGTTGAGCAAGGAGTAGCTCTTGTCTATTCCATATTTGGCTTAAGGAACTTTATCTGTGCTCCTTTCAATCTCTGGTTTTATGCAGCACCCCAACTCACCTTTACCCTTAAGCAAGCATAAGTTGGTTTTCTAAATTTGAGACCCTGTTCTGTTCTGTAATTCAGTTCCTGTGTAGCCAAGTTTACATTCCGTGTATTAGTGATATCTTATGATGTTTCTTTTTCTGTGTGACTTATTTCAGTTAGAATCATCATATCTGAATCCACTCATTGTGCTGCTAAGGGCCTGATGACATAGATTTCAGTGCTGAGTGATATTGCTTTGTAAGTATATACCACAACTTCTTTATCCATTTTTCACCTTCTGCGATGTTGAACTTGTACTGTAAACGAGGTTCTTGTAAACAGAGCCGTTCCAAACATTGGGGTGGCTGTGTCTTTTTGATTTTAATTTCCCTAAGCTATAGGACCATAAGTGGAAGTGCCCTAGGCTCTGTTGCTTTGTTTTTTAGATGTTTCAGGAAACACCATACACTTCTCCGGAGTGTCTGTTGGCAATTTACATCCCGCCCATCAGCATAACAAGGCTCCCAGTTCTCCATGGCCTGTCCTGCCTTTCTGGATTTTACACTTTTTTCAGATGGCCCTTTTGACCGGGGGGAAGTGAGACCTCATTGTAGTGCAGATTTCCTTTGCAAGCTTGCTTGGTTGGCCAAAAAGGGCGTATGCGTTTTTTCCTGAATATATTCAGGAAAAAACGCATACGACCTTTATGGCCAAGTGCATCATTGTGGACGTTCTGCCTCTTTTCCTATGCTTTCAATGCAATTCCAGTCTACCTCCTGAAATCGGTTTCTTGCAATTCTACTTGGCTTTCAAGTCCTCTTGGCAGCCTTACTTCAGTATATTTTTGGACGATAGCTGTCATTTATAACTCTGCAGGTTTGTGAATTACAGTGCCCCTGAGCTCCTTTCTTCAACTCGCTTTCTTGTGACCTGGCCGCAACACCGCAGGATGGCTTCAGGCCCTAATCTGGTTCCGGCACGGCACGCTGAGCCTTTGGTTATTTCCTCTTCCTGGTGGGAAATGAGAGTTAAATTTGCCCGTCCAGACACCTCCAGCTAGTCTCTCATTGGTTCTCCCTATTCCTGTTCATCTTCCGCAGAAATTGCAAACTGGGCCATACAGGAAGTTAAAGGGACTGACTCTCCAAGTCGGGAGAGTGTTAGTAAAGCATCTGGAATGTTGCACCCGAGTACCAGGGTACGAAAACTGAGACATATTTGAACACATCTCCCGATCACATGGTTGATCATACTCTAGGTTCCACATGCATGTTTTAGCTGAAGGAAGAATACCTTAAAACTGGGTAGTTGAAACCCGTGGAATGGGTACCATGCAATATGACTTCAAAGGGTCTTCATTTGCTCACCGAACCTCTCCAATCCTATCACTGCTGCGTTTATGCCCCTGTACACACGCTTGATTCTCTTTTGGAGACATAGCAATCCATAGGTTTTAAGATACTTACTAGTCAGGTACATTCTTAGGCGTTTAATATGGGGTGTTGAGTCATTTCGTTGAGCAAGGAGTAGCTCTTGTCTATTCCATATTTGGCTTAAGGAACTTTATCTGTGCTCATTTCAATCTCTGGTTTTATGCACCACCCCAACTCACCTTTCCCCTTAAGCAAGCATAAGTTGGTTTTCTAAATTTGAGACCCTGTTCTGTTCTGTAATTCAGTTCCTGTGTAGTCCAGTTTACATTCCGTGTATTAGTGATATCTTATGATGTTTCTTTTTCTGTGTGACTTATTTCAGTTAGAATCATCGTACCTGAATCCACTCATTATGCTGCTACGGGCCTGATGACATAGATTTCATTGCTGAGTGATACTGCATTGTACGTAAGTACCACAAGTTCTTTATCCATTTTTCACTTTCTGTGATATTGAACTTGTACGGTAAACGAGGTTCTTGTAAACAGAGCCGTCCCAAACTTTGGGGTGGCTGTGTCTTTTTGATTTTAATTTCCCTAAGCTATAGGACCATAAGTGGAAGTGCCCTAGGCTCTGTTGCTTTGTTTTTTAGATGTTTCAGGAAACACCATACACTTCTCCCCAGTGGCTGTTGGCAATTTACATCCCGCCCATCAGCATAACAAGGCTCCCAGTTCTCCATGGCCTGTCCTGCCTTTCTGGATTTTACACTTTTTCAGATGGCCCTTTTGACCAGGGAGAAGTGAGACTTCATTGTAGTGCAGATTTCCTTTGCAAGCTTGCTTGGTTGGCCAAAAAGGGCGTATGCGTTTTTTCCTGAATATGTTCAGGAAAAAACGCATACGCCCTTTTTGGCCAAGTGCATCATTGTGGACGTTCTGCCTCTTTTCCTATGCTTTGAATGCAATTCCAGTCTACCTCCTGAAATCGGTTATCTGCAATTCTGCCCCGCTTTCAAGTCCTCTTGGCAGCCTTACTTCAGTATATTTTTGGACGATAGCTGTCATTTATAACTCTGCAGGTTTGTGAATTACAGTGCCCCTGAGCTCCTTTCTTCAACTCGCTTTCTTGTGACCTGGCCGCAACACCCAAGGATGGCTTCAGGCCCTAATCTGGTTCCGGCACGGCACGCTGAGCCTTTGGTTAATTCCTCTTCCTGGTGGGACATGAGAGTTAAATTTGCCCGTCCAGACACCTCCAGCTAGTCTCTCATTGGTTCTCGCTATTCCTGTTCATCTTCCGCAAAAATTGCAAACTGGGCCAAACAGGAGGTTAAAGGGACTGACTCTCCAAGTCGGGAGAGTGTTAGTAAAGCGTCTGGAATCTTGCACCCGAGTACCAGGGTACGAAAACTGAGACATATTTGAACACGTCTCCTGATCACACGGTTGATCATACTCTAGGTTCCACACGCATGTTTTAGCTGAAGGAAGAATACCTTAAAACTGGGTGGTTGAAACCCGTGGAATGGGTACCATGCAATATGACTTCAAAGGGTCTTCATTTGCTCACCGAACCTCTCCAATCCTATCACTGCTGCGTTTATGCCCCTGTACACACGCTTGATTCTCTTTTGGAGACATAGCAATCCATAGGTTTTAAGATACTTACTAGTCAGGTACATTCTTAGGCGTTTAATATGGGGTGTTGAGTCCATTTCATTGAACAAGGAGTAGCTCTTGTCTATTCCATATTTGGCTTAAGGAACTTTATCTGTGCTCATTTCAATCTCTGGTTTTATGCAGCACCCCAACTCACCTTTCCCCTTAAGCAAGCATAAGATGGTTTTCTAAATTTGAGACCCTGTTCTGTTCTGTAATTCAGTTCCTGTGTAGCCAAGTTTACATTCCGTGTATTACTGATATCTTATGATGTTTCTTTTTCTGTGTGACTTATTTCAGTTAGAATCATCTTACCTGAATCCACTCATTATGCTGCTACGGGCCTGATGACATAGATTTCATTGCTGAGTGATACTGCATTGTACATAAGTACCACAAGTTCTTTATACATTTTTCACTTTCTGTGAAATTGAACTTGTACGGTAAACGAGGTTCTTATAAACAGAGGCGTCCCAAACTTTGGGGTGGCTGTGTCTTTTTGATTTTAATTTCCCTAAGCTATAGGACCATAAGTGGAAGTGCCCTAGGCTCTGTTGCTTTGTTTTTTAGATGTTTCAGGAAACACCATACACTTCTCCCGAGTGGCTCTTGGCAATTTACATCCCGCCCATCAGCATAACAAGAATCCCAGTTCTCCATGGCCTTTCCTGCCTTTCTGGATTTTACACTTTTTTCAGATGGCCCTTTTGACTGGGGGGAAGTGAGACTTCATTGTAGTGCAGATTTCCTTTGCAAGTTTGCTTGGTTGGCCAAAAAGGGCGTATGCGTTTTTTCCTGAATATATTCAGGAAAAAACGCATACGCCCTTTTTGGCCAAGTGCATCATTGTGGACGTTCTGCCTCTTTTCCTATGCTTTCTATGCAATTCCAGTCTACCTCCTGAAATCGGTTTCCTGCAATTCTGCCCCGCTTTCAAGTCCTCTTGGCAGCCTTACTTCAGTATATTTTTGGGCGATAGCTGTCATTTATAACTCTGCAGGTTTGTGAATTACAGTGTCCCTGAGCTCCTTTCTTCAACTCGCTTTCTTGTGACCTGGCTGCAACACCGCAGGATGGCTTCAGGCCCTAATCTGGTTCCGGCACGGCACGCTGAGCCTTTGGTTAATTCCTCTTCCTGGTGGGAAATGAGAGTTAAATTTGCCCGTCCAGACACCTCCAGCTAGTCTCTCATTGGTTCTCGCTATTCCTGTTCATCTTCCGCAGAAATTGCAAACTGGGCCAAACAGGAGGTTAAAGGGACTGACTCTCCAAGTCGGGAGAGTGTTAGTAAAGCGTCTGGAATGTTGCACCCGAGTACCAGGGTACGAAAACTGAGACATATTTGAACACGTCTCCTGATCACATGGTTGATCATACTCTAGGTTCCACATGCATGTTTTAGCTGAAGGAAGAATACCTTAAACCTGGGTAGTTGAAACCCGTGGAATGGGTTCCATGCAATATGACTTCAAAGGGTCTTCATTTGCTCACCGAACCTCTCCAATCCTATCACTGCTGCGTTTATGCCCCTGTACACATGCTTGATTCTCTTTCGGAGACATAGCAATCCATAGGTTTTAAGATACTTACTAGTCAGGTACATTCTTAGGCGTTTAATATGCAGTGTTGAGTCCATTTCGTTGAGCAAGGAGTAGCTCTTGTCTATTCCATATTTGGCTTAAGGAACTTTATCTGTGCTCATTTCAATCTCTGGTTTTATGCAGCACCCCAACTCACCTTTCCCCTTAAGCAAGCATAAGTTGGTTTTCTAAATTTGAGACCCTGTTCTGTTTTGGAATTCAGTTCCTGTGTAGCCAAGTTTACATTCCGTGTATTAGTGATATCTTATGATGTTTCTTTTTCTGTGTGACTTATTTCAGTTAGAATCATCGTACCTGAATCCACTCATTTTGCTGCTACGGGCCTGATGACATAGATTTCATTGCTGAGTGATACTGCATTGTACGTAAGTACCACAAGTTCTTTATCCATTTTTCACTTTCTGTGATATTGAACTTGTACGGTAAATGAGGTTCTTGTAAACAGAGGCGTCCCAAACTTTGGGGTGGCTGTGTCTTTTTGATTTTAATTTCCCTAAGCTATAGGACCATAAGTGGAAGTGCCCTAGGCTCTGTTGCTTTGTTTCTTAGATGTTTCAGGAAACACCATACACTCCTCCCGAGTGTCTGTTGGCAATTTACATCCCGCCCATCAGCATAACAAGGCTCCCAGTTCTCCATGGCCTGTCCTGCCTTGCTGGATTTTACACTTTTTTCAGATGACCCTTTTGACCGGGGGGAAGTGAAACTTCATTGTAGTGCAGATTTCCTTTGCAAGCTTGCTTGGTTGGCCAAAAAGGGCGTATGCGTTTTTTCCTGAATATATTCAGGAAAAAACGCATACGCCCTTTTTGGCCAAGTGCATCATTGTGGACGTTCTGCCTCTTTTCCTATGCTTTCAATGCAATTCCAGTCTACCTCCTGAAATCAGTTTCCTGCAATTCTGCCCCGCTTTCAAGTCCTCTTGGCAGCCTTACTTCAGTATATTTTTGGACGATAGCTGTCATTTATAACTCTGCAGGTTTGTGAATTACAGTGCCCCTGAGCTCCTTTCTTCAACTCGCTTTCTTGTGAGCTGGCCGCAACACCGCAGGATGGCTTCAGGCCCTAATCTGGTTCCGGCACGGCACGCTGAGCCTTTGGTTATTTCCTCTTCCTGGTGGGAAATGAGAGTTAAATTTGCCCGTCCAGACACCTCCAGCTAGTCTCTCATTGGTTCTCGCTATTCCTGTTCATCTTCCGCAGAAATTGCAAACTGGCCCAAACAGGAGGTTAAAGGCGCTGACTCTCCAAGACGGGAGAGTGTTAGTAAAGCGTCTGGAATGTTGCACCCGAGTTCCAGGATACGAAAACTGAGACATATTTGAACACGTCTCCCGATCATATGGTTGATCATACTCTGGGTTCCACATGCATGTTTTAGCTGAAGGAAGAATACCTTAAACCTGGAGAGTTGAGACCCGTGTAATGGGTACCATGCAATATGACTTCAAAGGGTCTTCGTTTGCTCACCGAACCTCTCCAATCCTATCACTGCTGCGTTTATGCCCCTGTACACACGCTTGATTCTCTTTCGGAGACATAGCAATCCATAGGTTTTAAGATACTTACTAGTCAGGTACATTCTTAGGCGTTGAATATGGGGTGTTGAGTCCATTTCGTTGAGCAAGGAGTAGCTCTTGTCTATTCCATATTTGGCTTAAGGAACTTTATCTGTGTTCATTTCAATCTCTGGTTTTATGCAGCACCCCAACTCACCTTTCCCCTTAAGCAAGCATAAGTTGGTTTTCTAAATTTGAGACCCTGTTCTGTTCTGTAATTCAGTTCCTGTATAGCCAAGTTTACATTCCGTGTATTACTGATATCTTAGGATGTTTCTTTTTCTGTGTGACTTATTTCAGTTAGAATCATCGTACCTGAATCCACTCATTGTGCTGCTAAGGGCCTGATGACATAGATTTCATTGCTGAGTGATATTGCTTTGTATGTAAATACCACAACTTCTTTATCCATTTTTCACTTTCTGCGATGTTGAACTTGTACTGTAAACGAGGTTCTTGTAAACAGAGCCATTCCAAACTTTGGGGTGGCTGTGTCTTTTTGATTTTAATTTCCCTAAGCTATAGGACCATAAGTGGAAGTGCCCTAGGCTCTGTTGCTTTGTTGCTTAGATGTTTCAGGAAACACCATACAATTCTCCCGAGTGTCTGTTGGCAATTTACATCCCGCCCATCAGCATAACAAGGCTCCCAGTTCTCCATGGCCTGTCCTGCCTTTCTGGATTTACACTTTTTTCAGATGGCCCTTTTGACCGGGGGGAAGTGAGACTTCATTGTAGTGCAGATTTCCTTTGCAAGCTTGCTTGGTTGGCCAAAAAGGGCGTATGCGTTTTTTCCTGAATATATTCAGGAAAAAACGCATACGCCCTTTTTGGCCAAGTGCATCATTGTGGACGTTCTGCCTCTTTTCCTATGCTTTCAATGCAATTCCAGTCTACCTCCTGAAATCGGTTTCCTGCAATTCTGCCCCGCTTTCAAGTCCTCTTGGCAGCCTTACTTCAGTATATTTTTGGACGATAGCTGTCATTTATAACTCTGCAGGTTTGTGAATTACAGTGCCCCTCAACTCCTTTCTTCAACTCGCTTTCTTGTGAGCTGGCCGCAACACCGCAGGATGGCTTCAGGCCCTAATCTGGTTCCGGCACAGCACGCTGAGCCTTTGGTTATTTCCTCTTCCTGGTGGGAAATGAGAGTTAAATTTGCCCGTCCAGACACCTCCAGCTAGTCTCTCATTGGTTCTCGCTATTCCTGTTCATCTTCCGCAAAAATTGCAAACTGGGCCAAACAGGAGGTTAAAGGCGCTGACTCTCCAAGACGGGAGAGTGTTAGTAAAGCGTCTGGAATGTTGCACCCGAGTTCCACGGTACGAAAACTGAGACATATTTGAACACGTCTCCCGATCATATGGTTGATCATACTCTAGGTTCCACATGCATGTTTTAGCTGAAGGAAATATACCTTAAACCTGGAGAGTTGAGACCCTTGGAATGGGTACCATGCAATATGACTTCAAAGGGTCTTCATTTGCTCACCGAACCTCTCCAATCCTATCACTGCTGCGTTTATGCCCCTGTACACACGCTTGATTCTCTTATGGAGACATAGCAATCCATAGCTTTTAAGATACTTACTAGTCAGGTACATTCTTAGGCGTTTAATATGGGGTGTTGAGTCCATTTCGTTGAGCAAGGAGTAGCTCTTGTCTATTCCATATTTGGCTTAAGGAACTTTATCTGTGCTCATTTCAATCTCTGGTTTTATACAGCACCCCAACTCACCTTTACCCTTAAGCAAGCATAAGTTGGTTTTCTAAATTTGAGACCCTGTTCTGTTCTGTAATTCAGTTCCTGTGTAGCCAAGTTTACATTCCGTGTATTACTGATATCTTATGATGTTTCTTTTTCTGTGTGACTTATTTCAGTTAGAATCATCGTACCTGAGTCCACTCATTATTCTGCTACGGGCCTGATGACATAGATTTCATTGCTGAGTGATACTGCATTGTACGTAAGTACCACAAGTTCTTTATCCATTTTTCACTTTCTGTGACATTGAACTTGTACGGTAAACGAGGTTCTTGTAAACAGAGGCGTCCCAAACTTTGGGGTGGCTGTGTCTTTTTGGTTTTAATTTCCCTAAGCTATAGGACCATAAGTGGAAGTGCCCTAGGCTCTGTTGCTTTGGTTTTTAGATGTTTCAGGAAACACCATACACTTCTCCTGAGTGGCTGTTGGCAATTTACATCCCGCCCATCAGCATAACAAGGCTCCCAGTTCTCCATGGCCTGTCCTGCCTTTCTGGATTTTACACTTTTTTCAGATGGCCCTTTTGACCAGGGGGAAGTGAGACTTCATTGTAGTGCAGATTTCCTTTGAAAGCTTGCTTGGTTGGCCAAAAAGTGCGTATGCGTTTTTTCCTGAATATATTCAGGAAAAAACGCATACGCCCTTTTTGGCCAAGTGCATCATTGTGGACGTTCTGCCTCTTTTCCTATGCTTTGAATGCAATTCCAGTCTACCTCCTGAAATCGGTTTCCTGCAATTCTGCCCCGCTTTCAAGTCCTCTTGGCAGCCTTCCTTCAGTATATTTTTGGACGATAGCTGTCATTTATAACTCTGCAGGTTTGTGAATTACAGTGCCCCTGAGTTCCTTTCTTCAACTCGCTTTCTTGTGAGCTGGCCGCAACACCGCAGGATGGCTTCAGGCCCTAATCTGTTTCCGGCACGGCACGCTGAGCCTTTGGTTATTTCCTCTTCCTGGTGGGAAATGAGAGTTAAATTTGCCCGTCCAGACACCTCCAGCTAGTCTCTCATTGGTTCTCGCTATTCCTGTTCATCTTCCGCTGAAATTGCAAACTGGGCCAAACAGGAGGTTATAGGGACTGACTCTCCAAGTCGGGAGAGTGTTAGTAAAGCGTCTGGAATATTGCACCCGAGTGCCAGGGTAGGAAAACTGAGACATATTTGAACACGTCTCCCGATCACATGGTTGATCATACTCTAGGTTCCTCATGCATGTTTTAGCTGAAGGAAGAATACCTTAAACCTGGAGAGTTGAGACCCTTGGAATGGGTACCATGCAATATGTCTTCAAAGGGTCTTCATTTGCTCACCGAACCTTTCCAATCCTATCACTGCTGAGTTTATGCCCCTGTACACACGCTTGATTCTCTTTTGGAGACATAGCAATCCATAGGTTTTAAGATACTTACTAGTCAGGTACATTCTTAGGCGTTTAATATGGGGTGTTGAGTCCATTTCGTTGAGCAAGGAGTAGCTCTTGTCTATTCCATATTTGGCTTAAGGAACTTTATCTGTGCTCATTTCAATCTCTGGTTTTATGCAGCACCCCAACTCACCTTTCCCCTTAAGCAAGCATAAGTTGGTTTTCTAAATTTGAGACCCTGTTCTGTTCTGTAATTCAGTTCCTGTGTAGCCAAGTTTACATTCCGTGTATTACTGATATCTTATGATGTTTATATTTCTGTGTGACTTATTTCAGTTAGAATCATCATATCTGAATCCACTCATTGTGCTGCTAAGGGCCTGATGACATAGATTTCAGTGCTGAGTGATATTGCTTTGTAAGTATATACCACAACTTCTTTATCCATTTTTCAATTTCTGCGATGTTGAACTTGTACTGTAAACGAGGTTCTTGTAAACAGAGGCGTCCCAAACTTTGGGGTGGCTGTGTCTTTTTGATTTTAATTTCCCTAAGCTATAGGACCATAAGTGGAAGTGCCCTAGGCTCTGTTGCTTTGTTTCTTAGATGTTTCAGGAAACACCATACACTTCTCCCAAGTGTCTGTTGGCAATTTACATCCCACCCATCAGCATAACAAGGATCCCAGTTCTCCATGGCCTGTCCTGCCTTTCTGGATTTTACACTTTTTTCAGATGGCCCTTTTGACCGGGGGGAAGTGAGACTTCATTGTAGTGCAGATTTCGTTTGCAAGCTTGCTTGGTTGGCCAAAAAGGGCGTATGCGTTTTTTCCTGAATATATTCAGGAAAAAACGCATACGCCCTTTTTGGCCAAGTGCATCATTGTGGACGTTCTGCCTCTATTCCTATGCTTTCAATGCAATTCCAGTCTACCTCCTGAAATCGGTTTCCTGCAATTCTGCCCCACTTTCTAGTCCTCTTGGCAGCCTTACTTCAGTATATTTTTGGACGATAGCTGTCATTTATAACTCTGCAGGTTTGTGAATTACAGTGCCCCTGAGCTCCTTTCTTCAACTCGCTTTCTTGTGAGCTGGCCGCAACCCCGCAGGATGGCTTCAGGCCCTAATCTTGTTCCGGCACGGCACGCTGAGCCTTTGGTTATTTCCTCTTCCTGGTGGGAAATGAGAGTTAAATTTGCCCGTCCAGACACCTCCAGCTAGTCTCGCATTGGTTCTCCCTATTCCTGTTCATCTTCCACAGAAATTGCAAACTGGACCAAACAGGAGGTTAAAGGCGCTGACTCTCCAAGTGGGGAGAGTGTTAGTAAAGCGTCTGGAATGTTGCACCCGAGTACCAGGGTAGGAAAACTGAGACATATTTGAACACGTCTCCCGTTCACACGGTTGATCATACTCTGGGTTCCACATGCATGTTTTAGCTGAAGGAAGAATACCTTAAACCTGGAGAGTTGAGACCCGTGGAATGGGTACCATGCAATATGACTTCAAAGGGTCTTCGTTTGCTCACCGAACCTCTCCAATCCTATCACTGCTGCGTTTATGCCCCTGTACACACGCTTGATTCTCTTTCGGAGACATAGCAA
Organism: Grampus griseus; assembly: GCF_964374135.1. NCBI lineage: Eukaryota > Metazoa > Chordata > Mammalia > Artiodactyla > Delphinidae > Grampus > Grampus griseus. The sequence continues at coordinate 172,872 of NW_028133381.1, forward strand.
TCCATAGGTTTTAAGATACTTACTAGTCAGGTACATTCTTAGGCGTTGAATATGGGGTGTTGAGTCCATTTCGCTGAGCCAGGAGTAGCTCTTGTCTATTCCATATTTGGCTTAAGGAACTTTATCTGTGCTCATTTCAATCTCTGGTTTTATGCAGCACCCCAACTCACCTTTCCCCTTAAGCAAGCATAAGTTGATTTTCTAAATTTGAGACCCTGTTCTGTTTTGGAATTCAGTTCCTGTGTAGCCAAGTTTACATTCCGTGTATTAGTGATATCTTATGATGTTTCTTTTTCTGTGTGACTTATTTCAGTTAGAATCATCGTACCTGAATCCACTCATTATGCTGCTACGGGCCTGATGACATAGATTTCATTGCTGAGTGATACTGCATTGTACGTAAGTACCACAAGTTCTTTATCCATTTTTCACTTTCTGTGATATTGAACTTGTACGGTAAATGAGGTTCTTGTAAACAGAGGCGTCCCAAACTTTGGGGTGGCTGTGTCTTTTTGATTTTAATTTCCCTAAGCTATAGGACCATAAGTGGAAGTGCCCTAGGCTCTGTTGCTTTGTTTCTTAGATGTTTCAGGAAACACCATACACTTCTCCCAAGTGTCTGTTGGCAATTTACATCCCACCCATCAGCATAACAAGGATCCCAGTTCTCCATGGCCTGTCCTGCCTTTCTGGATTTTACACTTTTTTCAGATGGCCCTTTTGACCGGGGGGGAAGTGAGACTTCATTGTAGTGCAGATTTCGTTTGCAAGCTTGCTTGCTTGGCCAAAAAGGGCGTATGCGTTTTTTCCTGAATATATTCAGGAAAAAACGCATACGCCCTTTTTGGCCAAGTGCATCATTGGGGACGTTCTGCCTCTTTTCCTATGCTTTCAATGCAATTCCAGTCTACCTCCTGAAATCGGTTTCCTGCAATTCTGCCCCACTTTCAAGTCCTCTTGGCAGCCTTACTTCAGTATATTTTTGGACGATAGCTGTCATTTATAACTCTGCAGGTTTGTGAATTACAGTGCCCCTGAGCTCCTTTCTTCAACTCGCTTTCTTGTGAGCTGGCCGCAACCCCGCAGGATGGCTTCAGGCCCTAATCTTGTTCCGGCACGGCACGCTGAGCCTTTGGTTATTTCCTCTTCCTGGTGGGAAATGAGAGTTAAATTTGCCCGTCCAGACACCTCCAGCTAGTCTCTCATTGGTTCTCCCTATTCCTGTTCATCTTCCGCAGAAATTGCAAACTGGACCAAACAGGAGGTTAAAGGCGCTGACTCTCCAAGTCGGGAGAGTGTTAGTAAAGCGTCTGGAATGTTACACCCGAGTACCAGGGTAGGAAAACTGAGACATATTTGAACACGTCTCCCGTTCACACGGTTGATCATACTCTGGGTTCCACATGCATGTTTTAGCTGAAGGAAGAATACCTTAAACCTGGAGAGTTGAGACCCGTGGAATGGGTACCATGCAATATGACTTCAAAGGGTCTTCGTTTGCTCACCGAACCTCTCCAATCCTATCACTGCTCCGTTTATGCCCCTGTACACACGCTTGATTCTCTTTCGGAGACATAGCAATCCATAGGTTTTAAGATACTTACTAGTCAGGTACATTCTTAGGCGTTGAATATGGGGTGTTGAGTCCATTTCGTTGAGCCAGGAGTAGCTCTTGTCTATTCCATATTTGGCTTAAGGAACTTTATCTGTGCTCATTTCCATCTCTGGTTTTATGCAGCACCCCAACTCACCTTTCCCCTTAAGCAAGCATAAGTTGGTTTTCTAAATTTGAGACCCTGTTCTGTTCTGTAATTCAGTTCCTGTGTAGCCAAGTTTACATTCCGTGTATTAGTGATATCTTATGATGTTTCTTTTTCTGTGTGACTTATTTCAGTTAGAATCATCATACCTGAATCCACTCATTGTGCTGCTAAGGGCCTGATGACATAGATTTCAGTGCTGAGTGATATTGCTTTGTAAGTAAATACCACAACTTCTTTATCCATTTTTCACTTTCTGCGATGTTGAACTTGTACTGTAAACGAGGTTCTTGTATACAGAGGCATCCCAAACTTTGGGGTGGCTGTGTCTTTTTGATTTTAATTTCCCTATGCTATAGGACCATATGTGGAAGTGCCTTAGGCTCTGTTGCTTTGTTTTTTAGATGTTTCAGGAAACACCATACACTTCTCCCGAGTGTCTGTTGGCAATTTACATCCCGCCCATCAGCATAACAAGGCTCCCAATTCTCCATGGCCTGTCCTGCCTTTCTGGATTTTACACTTTTTTCAGATGGCCCTTTTGACCGGGGGGAAGTGAGACTTCATTGTAGTGCAGATTTCATTTGCAAGTTTGCTTGGTTGGCCAAAAAGGGCGTATGCGTTTTTTCCTGAATATATTCAGGAAAAAAACGCATACGCCCTTTTTGGCCAAGTGCATCATTGTGGACGTTCTGCCTCTTTTCCTATGCTTTCAATGCAATTCCAGTCTACCTCCTGAAATCGGTTTCCTGCAATTCTGCCCCGCTTTCAAGTCCTCTTGGCAGCCTTACTTCAGTATATTTTTGGACGATAGCTGTCATTTATAACTCTGCAGGTTTGTGAATTACAGTGCCCCTGAGCTCCTTTCTTCAACTCGCTTTCTTTTGAGCTGGCCGCAACACCGCAGGATGGCTTCATGCCCTAATCTGGTTCCGGCACGGCACGCTGAGCCTTTGGTAAATTCCTCTTCCTGCTGGGAAATGAGAGTTAAATTTGCCCGTCCAGACACCTCCAGCTAGTCTCTCATTGGTTCTCGCTATTCCTGTTCATCTTCCGCAGAAATTGCAAACTGGGCCAAACAGGAAGTTAAAGGGACTGACTCTCCAAGTCGGGAGTGTGTTAGTAAAGCGTCTGGAATGTTGCACCCGAGTACCAGGGGAGGAAAACTGAGACATATTTGAACACGTCTCCCGATCACATGGTTGATCATACTCTGGGTTCCACATGCATGTTTTAGCTGAAGGAAGAATACCTTAAAACTGGGTAGTTGAAACCCGTGGAATGGGTACCATGCAATATGACTTCAAAGGGTCTTCATTTGCTCACCGAACCTCTCCAATCCTATCACTGCTGCGTTTATGCCACTGTACACATGCTTGATTCTCTTTCGGAGACATAGCAATCCATAGGTTTTAAGATACTTACTAGTCAGGTACATTCTTAGGCTTTTAATATGCGGTTTTGAGTCCATTTCGTTGAGCAAGGAGTAGCTCTTGTCTATTCCATATTTGGCTTAAGGAACTTTATCTGTGCTCATTTCAATCTCTGGTTTTATGCAGCACCCCAACTCACCTTTCCCCTTAAGCAAGCATAAGTTGGTTTTCTAAATTTGAGACCTTGCTCTGTTCTGTAATTCAGTTTCTGTGTAGCCAAGTTTACATTCCGTGTATTACTGATATCTTATGATGTTTCTTTTTCTGTGTGACTTATTTCAGTTAGAATCATCATACCTGAATCCACTCATTGTCCTGCTAAGGGCCTGATGACATAGATTTCATTGCTGAGTGATATTGCTTTGTAAGTATATACCAAAACTTCTTTATCAATTTTTCACTTTCTGCGATGTTGAACTTGTACTGTAAACGAGGTTCTTTTAAACACAGGCGTCCCAAACTTTGGGGTGGCTGTGTCTTTTTGATTTTAATTTCCCTAAGATATAGGACGATAAGTGGAAGTGCCCTAGGCTCTGTTGCTTTGTTTTTTAGATGTTTCAGGAAACACCATACACTTCTCCCGAGTGTCTGTTGGCAATTTACATCCCGCCCATCAGCATAACAAGGCTCCCAGTTCTCCATGGCCTGTCCTGCCTTTCTGGATTTTCCACTTTTTTCAGATGGCCCTTTTGACCGGGGGGAAGTGAGACTTCATTGTAGTGCAGATTTCCTTTGCAAGCTTGCTTGGTTGGCCAAAAAGGGCGTATGCGTTTTTTCCTGAATATATTCAGGAAAAAACGCATACGCCCTTTTTGGCCAAGTGCATCATTGTGGACGTTCTGCCTCTTTTCCTATGCTTTCAATGCAATTCCAGTCTACCTCCTGAAATCGGTTTCCTGCAATTCTGCCCCGCTTTCAAGTCCTCTTGGCAGCCTTACTTCAGTATATTTTTGGACGATAGCTGTCATTTATAACTCTGCAGGTTTGTGAATTACAGTGCCCCTGAGCTCCTTTCTTCAACTCGCTTTCTTGTGAGCTGGCCGCAACCCCGCAGGATGGCTTCAGGCCCTAATCTGGTTCCGGCACGGCACGCTGAGCCTTTGGTTATTACCTCTTCCTGGTGGGAAATGAGAGTTAAATTTGCCCGTCCAGACACCTCCAGCTAGTCTCTCATTGGTTCTCCCTATTCCTGTTCATCTGCCGCAGAAATTGAAACTGGACCAAACAGGAGGTTAAAGGCGCTGACTCTCCAAGTGGGGAGAGTGTTAGTAAAGCATCTGGAATGTTGCACCCGAGTACCAGGGCAGGAAAACTGAGACATATTTGAACACGTCTCCCGTTCACACGGTTGATCATACTCTGGGTTCCACATGCATGTTTTAGCTGAAGGAAGAATACCTTAAACCTGGAGAGTTGAGACCCGTGTAATGGGTACCATGCAATATGACTTCAAAGGGTCTTCGTTTGCTCACCGAACCTCTCCAATCCTATCACTGCTGCGTTTATGCCCCTGTACACACGCTTGATTCTCTTTCGGAGACATAGCAATCCATAGGTTTTAAGATACTTACTAGTCAGGTACATTCTTAGGCGTTGAATATGGGGTGTTGAGTCCATTTCGTTGAGCAAGGAGTAGCTCTTGTCTATTCCATATTTGGCTTAAGGAACTTTATCTGTGCTCATTTCCATCTCTGGTTTTATGCAGCACCCCAACTCACCTTTCCCCTTAAGCAAGCATAAGTTGGTTTTCTAAATTTGAGACCCTGTTCTGTTCTGTAATTCAGTTCCTGTGTAGCCAAGTTTACATTCCGTGTATTAGTGATATCTTATGATGTTTCTTTTTCTGTGTGACTTATTTCAGTTAGAATCATCATACCTGAATCCACTCATTGTGCTGCTAAGGGCCTGATGACATAGATTTCAGTGCTGAGTGATATTGCTTTGTAAGTAAATACCACAACTTCTTTATCCATTTTTCACTTTCTGTGATGTTGAACTTGTACTGTAAACGAGGTTCTTGTATACAGAGGCATCCCAAACTTTGGGGTGGCTGTGTCTTTTTGATTTTAATATCCCTAAGCTATAGGACCATATGTGGAAGTGCCTTAGGCTCTGTTGCTTTGTTTTTTAGATGTTTCAGGAAACACCATACACTTCTCCCGAGTGTCTGTTGGCAATTTACATCCCGCCCATCAGCATAACAAGGCTCCCAGTTCTCCATGGCCTGTCCTGCCTTTCTGGATTTTACACTTTTTTCAGATGGCCCTTTTGACCGGGGGGAAGTGAGACTTCATTGTAGTGCAGATTTCCTTTGCAAGTTTGCTTGGTTGGCCAAAAAGGGCGTATGCGTTTTTTCCTGAATATATTCAGGAAAAAACGCATACGCCCTTTTTGGCCAAGTGCATCATTGGGGACGTTCTGCCTCTTTTCCTATGCTTTCAATGCAATTCCAGTGTACCTCCTGAAATCGGTTTCCTGCAATTCTGCCCCGCTTTCAAGTCCTCTTGGCAGCCTTACTTCAGTATATTTTTGGACGATAGCTGTCATTTATAACTCTGCAGGTTTGTGAATTACAGTGCCCCTGAGCTCCTTTCTTCAACTCGCTTTCTTGTGAGCTGGCCGCAACCCCGCAGGATGGCTTCAGGCCCTAATCTGGTTCCGGCACGGCACGCTGAGCCTTTGGTTATTTCCTCTTCCTGGTGGGAAATGAGAGTTAAATTTGCCCGTCCAGACACCTCCAGCTAGTCTCTCATTGGTTCTCCCTATTCCTGTTCATCTTCCGCAGAAATTGCAAGCTGGACCAAACAGGAGGTTAAAGGCGCTGACTCTCCAAGTGGGGAGAGTGTTAGTAAAGTGTCTGGAATGTTGCACCCGAGTACCAGGGGAGGAAAACTGAGATATATTTGAACACGTCTCCCGTTCACACGGTTGATCATACTCTGGGTTCCACATGCATGTTTTAGCTGAAGGAAGAATACCTTAAACCTGGAGAGTTGAGACCCATGGAATGGGTACCATGCAATATGACTTCAAAGGGTCTTCATTTGCTCACCGAACCTCTCCAATCCTATCACTGCTGCGTTTATGCCCCTGTACACATGCTTGATTCTCTTTCGGAGACATAGCAATCCATAGGTTTTAAGATACTGACTAGTCAGGTACATTCTTAGGCGTTTAATATGCGGTTTTGAGTCCATTTCGTTGAGCAAGGAGTAGCTCTTGTCTATTCCATATTTGGCTTAAGGAACTTTATCTGTGCTCATTTCAATCTCTGGTTTTATGCAGCACCCCAACTCACCTTTCCCCTTAAGCAAGCATAAGTTGGTTTTCTAAATTTGAGACCCTGTTCTGTTCTGTAATTCAGTTCCTGTGTAGCCATGGTTACATTCCGTGTATTAGTGATATCTTATGATGTTTCTTTTTCTGTGTGACTTATTTCAGTTAGAATCATCATACCTGAATCCACTCATTGTCCTGCTAAGGGCCTGATGACATAGATTTCATTGCTGAATGATATTGCTTTGTAAGTAAATACCAAAACTTCTTTATCAATTTTTCACTTTCTGCGATGTTGAACTTGTACTGTAAACGAGGTTCTTGTAAACACAGGCGTCCCAAACTTTGGGGTGGCTGTGTCTTTTTGATTTTAATTTCCCTAAGCTATAGGACCATAAGTGGAAGTGCCCTAGGCTCTGTTGCTTTGTTTTTTAGATGTTTCAGGAAACACCATACACTTCTCCCGAGTGTCTGTTGGCAATTTACATCCCGCCCATCATCATAACAAGTCTCCCAGTTCTCCATGGCCTGTCATGCCTTTCTGGATTTTACACTTTTTTCAGATGGCCCTTTTGACGGGGGGAAGTGAGACTTCATTGTAGTGCAGATTTCCTTTGCAAGCTTGCTTGGTTGGCCAAAAAGGGCGTATGCGTTTTTTCCTGAATATATTCAGGAAAAAACGCATACGCCCTTTTTGGCCAAGTGCATCATAGTGGACGTTCTGCCTCTTTTGCTATGCTTTACATGCAATTCCAGTCTACCTCCTGAAATCGGTTTCCTGCAATTCTGCCCCGCTTTCAAGTCCTCTTGGCAGCCTTACTTCAGTATATTTTTGGACGATAGCTGTCATTTATAACTCTGCAGGTTTGTGAATTACAGTGCCCCTGAGCTCCTTTCTTCAACTCGCTTTCTTGTGAGCTGGCCGCAACCCCGCAGGATGGCCTCAGGCCCTAATCTGGTTCCGGCACGGCACGCTGAGCCTTTGGTTATTTCCTCTTCCTGGTGGGAAATGAGAGTTAAATTTGCCCGTCCAGACACCTCCAGCTAGTCTCTCATTGGTTCTCCCTATTCCTGTTCATCTTCCGCAGAAATTGCAAAATGGGCCAAACAGGAGGTTAAAGGCGCTGACTCTCCAAGTGGGGAGAGTGTTAGTAAAGCGTCTGGAATGTTGCACCCGAGTACCAGGGGAGGAAAACTGAGACATATTTGAACACGTCTCCCGTTCACACGGTTGATAATACTCTGGGTTCCACATGCATGTTTTAGCTGAAGGAAGAATACCTTAAACATGGGTAGTTGAGACCCGTGGAATGGGTACCATGCAATATGACTTCAAAGGGTCTTCATTTGCTCACCGAACCTCTCCAATCCTATCACTACTGCGTTTATGCCCCTGTACACATGCTTGATTCTCTTTCGGAGACATAGCAATCCATAGGTTTTAAGATACTTACTAGTCAGGTACATTCTTACGCGTTTAATATGCGGTGTTGAGTCCATTTCGTTGAGCAAGGAGTAGCTCTTGTCTATTCCATATTTGGCTTAAGGAACTTTATCTGTGCTCATTTCAATCTCTGGTTTTATGCAGCACCCCAACTCACCTTTCCCCTTAAGCAAGCATAAGTTGGTTTTCTAAATTTGAGACCCTGTTCTGTTCTGTAATTCAGTTCCTGTGTAGCCAAGTTTGCATTCCGTGTATTACTGATATCTTATGATGTTTCTTTTTCTGTGTGACTTATTTCAGTTAGAATCATCATACCTGAATCCACTCATTGTGCTGCTAAGGGCCTGATGACATAGATTTCATTGCTGAGTGATATTGCTTTGTAAGTAAATACCACAACTTCTTTATCCATTTTTCACTTTCTGCGATGTTGAACTTGTACTGTAAACGAGGTTCTTGTAAACAGAGGCGTCCCAAACTTTGGGGTGGCTGTGTCTTTTTGATTTTAATTTCCCTAAGCTATAGGACCATAAGTGGAAGTGCCCTAGGCTCTGTTGCTTTGTTTTTTAGATGTTTCAGGAAACACCATACACTTCTCCCGAGTGTCTGTTGGCAATTTACATCCCGCCCATCAGCATAACAAGGCTCCCAGTTCTCCATGGCCTGTCCTGCCTTTCTGGATTTTACACTTTTTTCAGATGGCCCTTTTGACCGGGGGGAAGTGAGACTTCATTGTAGTGCAGATTTCCTTTGCAAGCTTGCTTGGTTGGCCAAAAAGGGCGTTTGTGTTTTTTCCTGAATATATTCAGGAAAAAACGCATACGCCCTTTTTGGCCAAGTGCATCATTGTGGACGTTCTGCCTCTTTTCCTATGCTTTTAATGCAATTCCAGTCTACCTCCTGAAATCGGTTTCCTGCAATTCTGCCCCGCTTTCAAGTCCTCTTGGCAGCCTTACTTCAGTATATTTTTGGACGATAGCTGTCATTTATAACTCTGCAGGTTTGTGAATTACAGTGCCCCTGAGCTCCTTTCTTCAACTCGCTTTCTTTTGAGCTGGCCGCAACACCGCAGGATGGCTTCATGCCCTAATCTGGTTCCGGCACGGCACGCTGAGCCTTTGGTTAATTCCTCTTCCTGCTGGGAAATGAGAGTTAAATTTGCCCGTCCAGACACCTCCAGCTAGTCTCTCATTGGTTCTCGCTATTCCTGTTCATCTTCCGCAGAAATTGCAAACTGGGCCAAACAGGAAGTTAAAGGGACTGACTCTCCAAGTCAGGAGTGTGTTAGTAAAGCGTCTGGAATGTTGCACCCGAGTACCAGGGGAGGAAAACTGAGACATATTTGAACACGTCTCCCGATCACATGGTTGATCATACTCTGGGTTCCACATGCATGTTTTAGCTGAAGGAAGAATACCTTAAACCTGGAGAGTTGAGACCCGTGTAATGGGTACCATGCAATATGACTTCAAAGGGTCTTCGTTTGCTCACCGAACCTCTCCAATCCTATCACTGCTGCGTTTATGCCCCTGTACACACGCTTGATTCTCTTTCGGAGACATAGCAATCCATAGGTTTTAAGATACTTACTAGTCAGGTACATTCTTAGGCGTTGAATATGGGGTGTTGAGTCCATTTCGTTGAGCAAGGAGTAGCTCTTGTCTATTCCATATTTGGCTTAAGGAACTTTATCTGTGCTCATTTCAATCTCTGGTTTTATGCAGCACCCCAACTCACCTTTCCCCTTAAGCAAGCATAAGTTGGTTTTCTAAATTTGAGACCCTGTTCTGTTCTGTAATTCAGTTCCTGTGTAGCCAAGTTTACATTCCGTGTATTAGTGATATCTTATGATGTTTCTTTTTCTGTGTGACTTATTTCAGTTAGAATCATCATACCTGAATCCACTCATTGTGCTGCTACGGGCCTGATGACATAGATTTCATTGCTGAGTGATACTGCATTGTACGTAAGTACCACAACTTCTTTATCCATTTTTCACTTTCTGCGATGTTGAACTTGAACTGTAAACGAGGTTCTTGTAAACAGAGGCGTCCCAAACTTTGGGGTGGCTGTGTCTTTTTGATTTTAATTTCCCTAAGCTATAGGACCATAAGTGGAAGTGCCCTAGGCTCTGTTGCTTTGTTTTTTAGATGTTTCAGGAAACACCATACACTTCTCCCGAGTGTCTGTTGGCAATTTACATCCCGCCCATCAGCATAACAAGGCTCCCAGTTCTCCATGGCCTGTCCTGCCTTTCTGGATTTTACACTTTTTTCAGATGGCCCTTTTGACCGGGGGGAAGTGAGACTTCATTGTAGTGCAGATTTCCTTTGCAAGCTTGCTTGGTTGGCCAAAAAGGGCGTATGCGTTTTTTCCTGAATATATTCAGGAAAAAACGCATACGCCCTTTTTGGCCAAGTGCATCATTGTGGACGTTCTGCCTCTTTTCCTATGCTTTCAATGCAATTCCAGTCTACCTCCTGAAATCGGTTTCCTGCAATTCTGCCCCGCTTTCAAGTCCTCTTGGCAGCCTTACTTCAGTATATTTTTGGACGATAGCTGTCATTTATAACTCTGCAGGTTTGTGAATTACAGTGCCCCTGAGCTCCTTTCTTCAACTCGCTTTCTTTTGAGCTGGCCGCAACACCGCAGGATGGCTTCATGCCGTAATCTGGTTCCGGCACGGCACGCTGAGCCTTTGGTTAATTCCTCTTCCTGGTGGGAAATGAGAGTTAAATTTGCCCGTCCAGACACCTCCAGCTAGTCTCTCATTTGTTCTCGCTATTCCTGTTCATCTTCCGCAGAAATTGCAAACTGGGCCAAACAGGAGGTTAAAGGGACTGACTGTCCAAGTCAGGAGAGAGTTAGTAAAGCGTCTGGAATGTTGCACCCGAGTACCAGGGTACGAAAACTGAGACATATTTGAACACGTCTGCCGTTCACACGGTTGATCATACTCTGGGTTCCACATGCATGTTTTAGCTGAAGGAAGAATACCTTAAACCTGGAGAGTTGAGACCCGTGGAATGGGTACCATGCAATATGACTTCAAAGGGTCTTCATTTGCTCACCGAACCTCTCCAATCCTATCACTGCTGCGTTTATGCCCCTGTACACACGCTTGATTCTCTTTCGGAGACATAGCAATCCATAGGTTTTAAGATACTTACTAGTCAGGTACATTCTTAGGCGTTTAATATGGGGTGTTGAGTCCATTTCGTTGAGCAAGGAGTAGCTCTTGTCTATTCCATATTTGGCTTAAGGAACTTTATCTGTGCTCATTTCAATCTCTGGTTTTATGCAGCACCCCAACTCACCTTTCCCCTTAAGCAAGCATAAGTTGGTTTTCTAAATTTGAGACCCTGTTCTGTTTTGGAATTCAGTTCCTGTGTAGCCAAGTTTACATTCCGTGTATTAGTGATATCTTATGATGTTTCTTTTTCTGTGTGACTTATTTCAGTTAGAATCATCATACCTGAATCCACTCATTATGCTGCTACGGGCCTGATGACATAGATTTCATTGCTGAGTGATACTGCATTGTACGTAAGTACCACAAGTTCTTTATCCATTTTTCTCTTTCTGTGATATTGAACTTGTACTGTAAACGAGGTTCTTGTAAACAGAGGCGTCCCAAACTTTGGGGTGGCTGTGTCTTTTTGATTTTAATTTCCCTAAGCTATAGGACCATAAGTGGAATTGCGCTAGGCTCTGTTGCTTTGTTTTTTAGATGTTTCAGGAAACACCATACACTTCTCCCGAGTGTCTGTTGGCAATTTACATCCCGCCCATCAGCATAACAAGGCTCCCAGTTCTCCATGGCCTGTCCTGCCTTTCTGGATTTTACACTTTTTTCAGATGGCCCTTTTGACCTGGGGGAAGTGAGACTTCATTGTAGTGCCGATTTCCTTTGCAGGTTTGCTTGGTTGGCCAAAAAGGGCGTATGCGTTTTTTCCTGAATATATTCAGGAAAAAACGCATACGCCCTTTTTGTCCAAGTGCATCATTGTCGAGGTTCTGACTCTCTTCATATGTTTTCAATGCAATTCCAGTCTACCTCCTGAAATTGGTTTTCTGCAATTCTGCCTTGCTTTCATTGCCTCTTCATAGCCTTACCTCAATATATTTTTTGAATATAGTTAGCCTTTATAACTCTGCAGGTTTTTGAATTGCAGTGGCCCTTAGCTCCATTTTTCAGCTCTTATTTTTGTGATCTTGCCCCATAACCACAGGATTCCTTGAAGCCCTATTTTTCTTCTGGGGCACCTTGCTGTGCCTTTGGTTAATTCTTCTTACTGATGTGACATTAGAGTGACATGTGCCCATTGAAACCGCTACAGCTAGTTTCTCACTGGTTCCCCCTATTCCCATTCATCCTCTGCACTAACTGCAGACTGTGCGTTACCAGAACTTAAAGGCATTGACTCCATGTGGGGATGTTGTTAGTAAAGCGGCTGGAATGTCGATCCGGAGCCCCAGGAGAGGAAAAATGAGGTGGGTTTTAGAAACCTTTCCCGATCATATGGTATACCAGTCACTGGGTTTCCCAAGCATGGTTTAGCTGTAGGAAGATTCCCTTCAACCTGGAGTGTTGGGACCCTTGGACTGAGTAGCATGAAGTATTGCATTAAACTTTCGGCAGTTGCTCACCAAAGCTCACCAATCCTCTCAGCCCCAAGTGTCCAGCCTTATGTCTTATCCAGCTGTGGGTTTATATGTGGTCAATCCAGGTTACATCACAGCCCCTGAGCGAATTTTGTAAGAATTTTTCTCTTTCATTGTTTCAGCGTTTTCTTTTTAAAATTTATTTCTATAATGGGGTTTAGCTCATTTTCACTGCTGTGTTTGTGCCGCTCTGCACACACTTGATTCCCTTATGGAGATATATCAATACATGGGTTTTAAGATTCTTATTACTCAGATATATTTCTCTGCGGTGTATAGGGTGTGTTGAGGCCAGTTCATTGAGCAAGGTGTAGATCTTGTCTAATACCTATTTGGTTTATTGAACGGTATCTGTGCTAATTTCAAACTCTGGTTTTATGCATCACCCCACCTCTCCTTTCCCCTTAAGCTGACATAAGTGTGTTTTCTAAATGTGAGACACTGTTCTGTTCTGTAATTCATTTCTTGTGCAGCCATATTTACCCTCCCTCTATAAGTGATATTTTATGATATGTTTCTTTTTCTGTTTGACTTATTTCAAGTAGTATTATCGGACCTAAATCCACTCTTTATCCTTCTACTAGCCTTATTACATTGATTTCATGGTGAAGAGATATTCCATTGTACATAAGTACCACATCTTCTTTATCCATTGTTCTCTTTCCTGGGATATTTAAGGTGTACTGAAGTTGAGGTTCTTGTAAACAGAGTAGCCCTAAACTGTGGTGTGCTTGTGTCTTGTTGATTTTTAGACTTCCCTAGATATACTCCCATGATTGGAAGTGTCCTATGCTCTGTAGCTCTGTTTTTTAGATGATTTAGGAACCACCATACACTTCTCCAGAGTGGCTCTCGGCAGTTCACACACTGCCCATCAGCGTATAAAGGCTCCCTGTTCTCCATGGCCTGTCCTGCATTTCTGGTTTTTACAATTTTTTAGGATGGCCCTTTTGACCGGTGGGAAGTGAGACTTCTTTGTTGTGCACATTTGCATTGCTTGCTTGCTTCGTTGCCCATAAAGTGCGTATGCGTTTTTTCCTGGATATAATCAGGAAAAAACGCATACGCCCTTTTGGGCCAACTGCATCATTGTCGAAATTCTGCCGCTTTTCATGTGCATTAAAGACGAGTCCAATCTATCTCTTGAAATCTGTTTCTTGCAATTCTGTCTTGCATTCAGATCCTCTTCTTTGCCTTACCTCAACATATTTTTGGACATTAGTTTTCATTTATAACTCTGCAGGTTTGTGAATTGCAGTGACCCTGAGCTCCATTTTTTAAGTTGCTCTTTTGTGAGCTGGCCACAAACCCACAGGATTGCTTCAGGCCCTATTTTGGCTCCGGCGAGGCAGGCTGAGCCTTTCTTTAATTCTTATTCTTAATGGGAAATTAGAGTGATATGTGCCCGTCCAAACCCCTACAACTATTCTCTCATTGGTTCCCCCTCTTCCCGTTCATCCTCCTCACAATTTGCAAAATGTGTGAAACAAAAGTTTAAATGTGCTGATTCTCCAAGTGGGGAGATTCTAAGTAACGTGGCTGGAATGGTGAACAGGAGCACCAGGAGAGGATAAATGAGGTGCATTTTAGACACATCTCCCGATCACATGGTGTACAGTCCTCTGGGTTTTCCATGCATGTTTTAGCTGTAGGAAGATCCCTTGAACCTGCAGATTTGGGACCCATTGAATGGGTACCAGGTAGTATTACTTTAAAGGGTGTGCATTTCCTCACCCAACCTCACATTTCTCTTAGCGCAAACAGTTTCCAGCCTTATGTCTCATCCTGCTGTGGGTCTAGATGTGTTCAATCCATGTTGCATCACCGTCCCTGAGGAAGAGTTGTAAGAGGTTTTCTCTGTCTCTCTGTCGTTTATTTTTTTCAATTTATTACTATATTGGTTACAGCTGATTTTCAAAGCTCTGTTTCTTGCTGCTGTACATCCACTTGACTCACGTACAGAGAGTCATCAATAAATTCTTTTTCAGATTCTTACCAGTCGTATATATTCTTTTCCGGTGACTTGAGTGTGCTGAGTGCAGTTCTTTTAGCTACCGTGTAGGCCTTGTTGATTATCAGTTTGGTATTTGGAATGGTATCTTTGCTAATTTCAACCTCCTGGATGATGCCTCACCCCTCCCCACCTTTCCCGTTTAGCAGCCTTATGCGTGTTTTCTACATATTTGACTATGTTTTTGTTTTGTAATTTATTTCATGTGTAGCCATTTTGGATTCCACCTTTAAGTGATATCTTATGATATGTGTCTTTTTCTTTTTGAATTCTGTCACTTAGAATGATCATACGTAACTCCTCTGGAGTTGTTACAACTGGCCATATTTCATTGATTTCCAGGCTGAATAATATTCCACTCTACCTAAGTACCACATCTCTATCCATTTTTTCCCTCCAGAGACATTTAAGTTATATCCTAGTCGAGGATCTTTTAAACAGAGAGGGGGTAAACATTGGGGTGACTGTGTCCTCTCGATTTTTGTTTTTCCCAAGATATACGCCCATGAGTGCAAGTGCCCTATGCTCTGTAGCTCATTTTTTAGATGCTTTAGTAAACACAATACACTTTTCCAGAATGGCCGTTGGCAATATACATTTCCACTATAAGTCTCACAGGGCTCCCTCTTCTCGTTGCCCTGTCCTGCATTTCTGTTGTTTACGCTTTATGAGGATGGCTCTTCTGACTGATGCGAAGTGATATCTTTTGTAGTATTGACTTCCAGTGCCCACCTGTTTGGTTGGCTAAAAAAGTGTATGCCCTTTTCTTGAATATATACAGAAAAAAACGCATGCACCCTTTTTGGCCAACTGCAATGTTGGCAATGTTCAGCTCCTTTTCTTGTGCTTAATGGCGAGTCCTTTCTACCTCCTCAAATCCCTTTCCTGCCATTCTCCCTTGCTTACAAGTCCTTTTCTCTGACTTTCCTCAAGACATTTTTCAGTGATGGATATTTTCAACTCTGCAGTTTTGTGAATTTTACTGCCCCTGAGTTCCATTGTTCAACTTGTGTTTATGGGAACTGGCCACAAAGCAGCGGGATTTCCTCAAGCCCTATACTGTTTCCATGGGCAACCCTAGCCTTTGGTCAATTCGTCTTCCTGATTGGAAATTAGAGTGACATGTGCCTGTCTGAACACCTAGGACTTGTCTCTCATTGTTCCTCATCCTTCCGCTTCATCCTCTGGACAAATTCCAAACTGTACGCAACAGGATGTTGACAGTGCTGACATCTCCAAGTGGGGAGACTGTTAGTAAAGACGCTGGAGGGGTGAACCCGAGCACCAGGAGATGAGGAGATGAGATGCCTTTTCCAAACTCTTCCCGATCAGACGGTATACCATCCTCTGGGTGTGACAGACATGTTTTAGCAGTAAGAAGAGTCCCATTCATGTAAGGAGAACACCAGGGCTTTTTCAAAATCAGTGTCTCCCCGAAACCCAAACTGGGGAAGTTTTTAAGCTACGACTACACATATGTTCATTAAGGGCCTTGGGAAGTAGGCAGAGTCCAAACTTTAGATGATTGAAGTCTTCAGGGTCAGAAGCACTCACCACCAGCTTCCCTTAGGCTACACTTTAACTATCATTGATAGATGATGTCAATAAAAATATCTATTCTTTTTCAGATTATTTCCCCTTATAGGTTATTGCAAAATGTTGAGTGTAGTTCCCTGTGCTATACAGTAGTTCCTTGTTGATGATCTATTTTATACATAGCAGTGTGTATGTGTTAATTCCAAACTGTTAATTTATCCCTCCTCCCACCTTTCCCCTTTGGTAATAATAAATTATAAGATTTTATACTTCTCAGAAATGGGGGAGCTGAAAGAGAGGTATCATTTTCAATGGAAAAGCATTTAAAACAAGATTGAAGGTTTAACCAAGATTATTAGATGTACATCCTTGGAAAGAAATCACTTCGTTTCTCTAATATTGACCTGACAAATAAGACAAACCTTTTCACTGAACTTGCTTATAAAAAGTGATGGAAATATCAAATGGAAGTGTTAGAAACATCTTATTTTACCCGAGCCTTATACACTGTTCTATGTTAACTACAGTTTGGCTCACACATCTGTTCATTGAGGTTACAATAGTCTCAATTTCTGTTACTGATCCTCCAGAGTGGACCCCAACAAGTGTCCCCCTGCCCAGTGTCATTGGGGCCAACAGATCGAGACTGAGTTTGGTTCACAAGCAAAGGAAACTTTATATTTTGATCAGAGAATGGAGAGGTGAGAGCATGCACTACCCCGTGGGCTGTGGGCTGGGCTGCTGTGTAGAGATCCTGTCAGAGTCAGTGGGAGGGAGGGAGGCGGCGGAGCTCTCGAGGGCCGGGTTGGCTGTAGCTCAGGCTCTATATCGTGGAGTCTGCACTGGGCCCCAGGAGCTGAGGTGTCGACCCAGCCATTCTGCACTAGGAAATCTGGTCTGAAGTGCCGGGTGTGGAACCTCTGCATGCGGGACCCTAGGAGCACGTGAAATTAGACAAAGCACAAAGGATAAAAAAGGCTAGACTTGACTTTATTGCCCAGATTCTATTTTTATCTCCCAGGGATTTTTAATGGGCTTTGCTGGGGACAAACCCCTCCTCTGCCTTTTGTCCCGTTCCTCATTCTTGGAGTGCTGAGGGTGCAGACCTTTCTTCTGTAACTGCTGAGTGCTGAGTTGGGAGCCCTCATACCCTGGGGCGAGGGTCAGAGCTTCTCCCCAGCAGCCTCCCGGTGACGTTGATTGTCCCCAGGCCCCCTGCCTCCCTGCTCGTCCACCTGAGCACCAGCATTGGAAGTGTTATAGATTCTAATGACCTTTAAGGGTCCAGGAAAGAGATGTGCAGAGACGCTGTGGGGGCCGGTTTCACCCCGCCCCACATTTGTTCGGCCACCTTAGGCTGACCGTTTCTGCCAGCCTAGATGCTCTGACCAGTAGTCTGCGCTTTCTTCAATTAGGCCCCTGAATTAACGTACAAACAGCACCAGGTGTCAGAGCCCTGCCCGCTCAACTCCCAGACAGTCCAGGGTCAGTGGTGATAAGGACCATGATGGCTACTGAGTCAACAGCCTTTTGAAGTAAACAGGAGTTCAGCCGGTCTTATTGGCCACCATCATCACGGTGTCTGTAGGCTTTTCTATGGTGACAGTGTGGTATACTGTTCCCCCGCCAAGATTATTAGCTCCCCGCTGGGTGCAGTAAGTCCTGCAAGCAGTAGTCTACTCTTTTGGGACACACTCTTGTTGTTTTATGAGAGAAACTCCAGGTCAAGTGATGTTCACATGAGTCGTCATGGTGCCCTGTTGCCCCCGGTTATCTCTCTGGATGTTGGAGTTGGAGGGCCTCCTCACTCGAGGTCGGTGTGCCCACGGAGCGAACCCTGCAACTTCAGGGCATGGTTGGTGGTTAGGATCACCACGTGGGGTCCTTTTCCCTTAGGAGGGAGGTGGCCTTTTGGGCTGCTGATTTCCAGGTTTTTAGATACCGCCAGTATCTTGGCCAGATGTGGCAGTGGGCCAAGCCCCTTAGTGACCGTAGTTTATCCTACCTGGATGGCATTCTTGCATTGTTCCATTTCAAGTGGTCCCAGTTTTTGCACTAATTCTCCAATGGCGATTCACCTTTCACCGGGAATGTAAAGGTCAAAGGGTTTAGCTAAATTAGGGAGTTCCAGGGCAAGGGTCTGAATTGACTGCTCTTTCCATTCTTGAAAGGCCACTTCTGGATTCTATTCAAAAGGATCATCATCTTTTCCTTTCAGTGTTTCATATAGAGGCCCAGCTAGTAGACTGTAGTTAGGGATCCAGAAGCAGCAAACCCTGGCCTCCCCAGGAACCCCTAAGCTGTCTTCTAGTTTTAGAAAGGGGTAAGGCTGAAAATGGTTTCTTCCCTTTCCTGGGATGGGCTTCTCTGACCTTGTGTGAGAATGAAGCCCAGGCAGGTCACCGCAGTCTGTGATATTTGAGCTTTTTCTTGGACAACTTCTATCCTTTATTGGCTTGGTAGTTCAGAGGCCTCCTTAGTAGGGCTGGCGATCAGAATGTCGTCTGCATATTGAAGGAGGGTTTCCTTTTCCAGAGGTAGAACTTTTAGGTCTTTAGCTAAGCTTTCCCCAAAGATGGTGTGGGAATTTTTGCACCCTTGGGTCCAGACGGCCCGGAAGTATTGTTTTAGTTGTATGTTGAGTCCTGCCACTCACAAGCCAAAATTTCTTGTGACTCTGGGACTAATGGAATACAAAAGAAGGCATCATTGAAGACTAATACAGAATACCATGTCCTGGTGGTTGGTAGAATGACCAGCAGGGTGTAGGAATTAGGAGCAACTGGAGGTATATCCTCGGTGGCTTCACTGACTGTCCTGACATCCTTTACCAGGTCCCCAGCAGCCCATGGGGCTCTCGTGGTCAGACCAATCCCAGAATATGGAGCTCACCTGGGCAGGTACCCCACCCCCACCCCAGCCCACGGGGCTCTCGTGGTCAGGCCCCTCCCAGGATGCAGAGCTACCCTTGCAGGTACCGTGGCAGGGCTGGGCACACAGGAACCGTGCACAGAGCCCTCATTGCAGAGCACCCCCAGCTCACCTGTCGCTCAGAGCTGACACAGAGCACCTCAGAGCAGGACTTGAACTAACAAACAGCAGCTGCGACAGGTCTGTGACCCTGGGCATCACTCCGTGAGGCCTCCCTCCACCTGGTCTTCCAGAGACTTCCACTGCACCCGGGGCACCAGGCCTCTGTCTCCAACCACCACCCACCCCTCCTCTCCCTGACTCCTGGGTTCCTCTCATTAGGAGAGGGTTTTCTTGAAGTTGTCTCCCACTCATGGGCCAGATAAAATGATTAGAAAACAAGCCAAAGCTGCAGCCCCTTGTCTATCCTGACTCTCAGGAGCCCACACCTGTTCCTTGGACCTGGCCGGTTCAGCAAGTTCCATTTTCTGCAACTGTGAGCCCCTGAGGGGTGATGATTGGCTGACCTGGGCAGCCTTACCGTGCCGGCCAGCCCTCCCCAGGTGTGCCTGGGTTGAGATCAATATAAATACCACTCCAGGCAGCAAGAGCCCCTGCAGCCGTGCCTGACACCATTTTCTCTGCCCTGTCAGCAGTCTCGGGGCTGGGCTGGTGAGAGGGAGTGAGAGGCCACGGCTTTGTGGGTGGCCCAGTGTGAGTGGGGCTCTGCTGGACTTTCTGCAGCAGTTGCCAGGCTGCCACCTGCTAAAGAAGAGGATGTGTCACCCATACCTGCTGCTGGAATTTCTCCCTGGGCAGAGGTGAGGAAGGAAAAAAGCAGTGGGGGCAGGGACAGGACGGGTATCTCAGGCAGGGAAATGGAAATCTTCCAGAAGAGCACCCAGGGCCAGGACCATCCTGGCTGGCCTGCAGGCACCAAGTCGGCCGGCATGCTGTCACTCGTGTGGCTCTATGGCCCTTCCTCTAGGCTTTCAAGTCCTTGTATATATTCAGGTGTTTTACCTGTGATGGGTGGGAATAGTTCAGCAGCAACTGGCCTGGGGCTCAGCTCACGTTTACTCACAGATGCCTCGGCACGGTGCCCCAGCTTTGCAATGAGGACGCTTGTTGCGTGGGGGCTGCTGGCTGAATGGGAGACGATTCCCCACCACTGACCAACTTCAGAATTGTTTACAACTGGAGCAAGTGCCCTGATACGGTTTTCCTCTGTGTAACTGGTGGGTTCTGTGTTTTTTTCTCTTTTTTGTTTTTGGTTCAAGGTAGATTTTATTCCTCTTTTTTGTATTTACAGATATAAGCATGGAAATAATTTATTCATATAAATACATGTATGTGCAGGGAATAATTGTTTTTTCTGTTTTATTTTTTAAATTTTATTTCTTTTTAATTTTGCATTTTATTTTATATTTTTATACAGCAGGTTCTTATTGGTTATCTATTTTATACATATAAATGTATACATGCCAATCCCAGTCTCTCAACTCCTCCCACCACCACCCCCCCAACAGCTTTCCCCCCTTGTTGTCCATACGTTTGCTCTATTTATGCCTTGCAAAATGGTTAATCTGTACAGTTTTTCTAGGTTCCACATATATGCATGAATATACAAGATTTGTTTTTCTCTTTCTGACTTACTTCACTCTGTATGACAGTCTCTAGATCCATCGACATCTCTACAAATGACCCAATTTCATTCCTTTTCATGGCTTAGTAATATTCCATTTTATATATGTACCACAGCTTTATGCATTCGTCTGTCTGTGGGCATTTAGGTTGCTTCCATTACCTCGATATTGTAAATAGTGATGCAATGAACATTGCGGTGAATGACTCTTTTTGATTTATGGTTTTGTCTGGGTATATGTCCAGTACTGGGATTGCTGTATCATATGGTAATTCTATTGTTAGTTTCTTAAGAAATTCCATATTGTTCTCCATAATGACTGTATCAATTTATATTCCCAACAATAGTGGAAGAGGGTTCCTTTTCTCCACACCCTTTCCAGCATTTTTTGTTTGTAGATTTTCTATGATGCTTATTCTACCAGGTGTGAGGTGATACCTCATTGTTGAATCCATTTCGTTGAGCAAGGGGTAGGTCTTGTCTATTACATATTTGGCTTATGGAACGGTATCTGTGCTAATTTCAAACTCTGCTTTTATGCAGCACCCAAACTCACCTTCCCCCTTAAGCAAGCATAAGTTGGTTTTCTAAATTTGAGACCCTGTTCTGTTTTGTAATTCAGTTCATGTGTAGCCAAGTTCACATTCCGTGTATTAGTGATACCTTATGATGTTTCTTTTTCTGTGTGACTTCTTTCACTTAGAATCATCGTGCCTCAATCCACTCATTATGCTGGTACGGGCCTGGTGACATAGATTTCATTGCTGATGGTATTCTGTTGTACATAAGTACTGCAACTTCTTTATCCATTATTTGCTCTCTGGGATATTTAACTTGTGCCGCAGAAGAGATTCCTGTAAAAAGAGCCATCCCAAATTTTGGGGTGGCTGTGACTTTTTGATTTTAATTTCCCTAAGCTATAGGACCATAAGTGGAAGTGCCCTAGGCTCTGTTGCTTTGTTTTTTAGATGTTTCAGGAAACACCATACACTTCTCCCGAGTGGCTGTTGGCAATTTACATCCCGCCCATCAGCATAACAAGGCTCCCAGTTCTCCATGGCCTGTTCTGCCTTGCTGGATTTTACACTTTTTTCAGATGACCCTTTAGACCGGGGGGAAGTGAGACTTCATTGTAGTGCAGATTTCCTTTGCAAGCTTGCTTGGTTGGCCAAAAAGGGCGTATGAGTTTTTTCCTGAATATATTCAGGAAAAAACACATACGCCCTTTTTGGCCAAGTGCATCATTGTCGACGTTCTTCCTCTTTTCCTGTGTTTTAAATGCAATCCAATTCCGATTCCTCCTGAAATCGGTTTCCTGCAATTCTGCCCCGCATTCAAGTCCTCTTGGCAGCCCTACTTCAGTATATTTTCGGACAATAGCTGTCATTTATAAATCTGCAGGTTTGTGAATTACAGTGCCCCTGAGCTCCTTTCTTCAACTCGCTTTCTTTTGAGCTGGCCACAACACCGCAGGATTGCTTCAGGCCCTAATCTGGTTCCGGCACGGCATGCTGAGCCTTTGGTTTATTCCTCTTCCCTGTGGGAAATGAGAGTTAAATTTGCCCGTCCAGACACCTCCAGCTAGTCTCTCATTGGTTCTCCCTATTCCTGTTCATCTTCCGCAGAAATTGCAAACTGGGCCAAACAGGAGGTTAAAGGGACTGACTCTCCAAGTCGGGAGAGTGTTAGTAAAGCGTCTGGAATGTTGCACCCGAGTACCAGGGAACGAAAAGTGAGACACATTTGAACACGTTTCTCGATCACACGGTGGATCATACTCTGGGTTCCACATGCATGTTTTAGCTGAAGGAAGAATCCCTTAAACCTGGAGAGTTGAGACCCATGGAATGGGTACCATGCAATATGATTTCAAAGGGTCTGCATTTGCTCACCGAACCTCACCAATCTTATGAGCCCCAAGTGTCCAGCCTTATGTGTCACCCAGCTCTGGGTGTAGATATGGTAAATGCAGGTTGCATCAGAAGCCTTGAATGAATTACTTAAGTATTGCTCTCTATTTCACTGTCATTGTGTTTTGTTTAAGAAATTTATTTTTAATATGGGATTTAGCTGATTTTCACTGCTTTAATGCCGCTGTACACACTCTTGATTCTCTTACAGAGATATATAAATCCATTGATTTTATAATTCTTACTAGGCAGGTATATTCCTAGGCGTTGAATATGGGGTGTTGAGTCCATTTCGTTGAGCAAGGAGTAGCTCTTGTCTATTCCATATTTGCCTTATAGAACGTTATCTGTGCTCATTTCAATCTCTGGTTTTATGCAGCACCCCAACTCAACTTTCCCCTTAAGCAAGCATAAGTTGGTTTTCTAAATTTGAGACCCTGTTCTGTTTTGGAATTCAGTTCCTGTGTAGCCAAGTTTACATTCCGTGTATTAGGGATATCTTATGATGTTTCGTTTTCTGTGTGACTTATTTCAGTTAGAATCATCGTACCTGAATCCACTCATTATGCTGCTACGGGCCTGATGACATAGATTTCATTGCTGAGTGATACTGCATTGTACGTAAGTACCACAAGTTCTTTATCCATTTTTCTCTTTCTGTGATATTGAAGTTGTACGGTAAACGAGGTTCTTGTAAAGAGAGGCGTCCCAAACTTTGGGGTGGCTGTGTCTTTTTGATTTTAATTTCCCTAAGCTATAGGACCATAAGTGGAAGTGCCCTAGGCTCTGTTGCTTTGTTTTTTAGATGTTTCAGGAAACACCATACACTTCTCCCGAGTGTCTGTTGGCAATTTACATCCCGCCCATCAGCATAACAAGGCTCCCAGTTCTCCATGGCCTGTCCTGCCTTTCTGGATTTTACACTTTTTTCAGATGGCCCTTTTGACCTGGGGGAAGTGAGACTTCATTGTAGTGCAGATTTCCTTTGCAAGCTTGCTTGGTTGGCCAAAAAGGGCATATGCGTTTTTTCCTGAATATATTCAGGAAAAAACGCATACGGCCTTTTTGGCCAAGTGCATCATTGTGGACGTTCTGCCTCTTTTCCTATGCTTTCAATGCAATTCCAGTCTACCTCCTGAAATCGGTTTCCTGCAATTCTGCCCCGCTTTCAAGTCCTCTTGGCAGCCTTACTTCAGTATATTTTTGGACGATAGCTGTCATTTATAACTCTGCAGGTTTGTGAATTACAGTGCCCCTGAGCTCCTTTCTTCAACTCGCTTTCTTGTGACCTGGCCGCAACACCGCAGGATGGCTTCAGGCCCAATCTTGTTCCGGCACGGCACGCTGAGCCTTTGGTTAATTCCTCTTCCTGGTGGGAAATGAGAGTGAAATTTGCCCGTCCAGACACCTCCAGCTAGTCTCTCATTGGTTCTCGCTATTCCTGTTCATCTTCTGCAGAAATTGCAAACTGGGCCAAACAGGAGGTTAAAGGCGCTGACTCTCCAAGTGGGGAGAGTGTTAGTAAAGCGTCTGGAATGTTGCACCCGAGTACCAGGGGAGGAAAACTGAGACATATTTGAACACGTCTCCCGTTCACACGGTTGATCATACTCTGGGTTCCACATGCATGTTTTAGCTAAAGGAAGAATACCTTAAACCTGGGTACTTGAAACCCGTGGAATGGGTACCATGCAATATGACTTCAAAGGGTCTTCATTTGCTCACCGAACCTCTCCAATCCTATCACTGCTGCATTTATGCCCTTGCACACATGCTTGATTCTCTTTCGCAGACATAGTAATCCATAGGTTTTAAGATACTTACTAGTCAGGTACATTCTTAGGCATTTAATATGGGGTGTTGAGTCCATTTCGTTGAGCAAGGAGTAGCTCTTGTCTATTCCATATTTGGCTTAAGGAACTTTATCTGTGCTCATTTCAATCTCTGGTTTTATGCAGCACCCCAACTCACCTTTCCCCTTAAGCAAGCATAAGATGGTTTTCTAAATTTGAGACCCTGTTCTGTTCTGTAATTCAGTTCCTGTGTAGCCAAGTTTACATTCCGTGTATTAGTGATATCTTATGATGTTTCTTTTTCTGTGTGACTTATTTCAGTTAGAATCATCGTACCTGAATCCACTCATTATGCTGCTACGGGCCTGATGACATAGATTTCATTGCTGAGTGATACTGCATTGTACGTAAGTACCACAAGTTCTTTATCCATTTTTCACTTTCTGTGATATTGAACTTGTACGGTAAACGAGGTTCTTGTAAACAGAGGCGTCCCAAACTTTGGGGTGGCTGTGTCTTTTTTATTTTAATTTCCCTAAGCTATAGGACCATAAGTGGAAGTGCCCTAGGCTCTGTTGCTTTGATTTTAGATGTTTCAGGAAACACCATACACTTCTCCCGAGTGTCTGTTGGCAATTTACATCCCGCCCATCAGCATAACAAGGCTCCCAGTTCTCCATGGCCTGTCCTGCCTTTCTGGATTTTACACTTTTTTCAGATGGCCCTTTTGACCTGGGGGAAGTGAGACTTCATTGTAGTGCAGATTTCCTTTGCAAGCTTGCTTGGTTGGCCAAAAAGGGCGTATGCGTTTTTTCCTGAATATATTCAGGAAAAAACGCATATGCCCTTTTTGGCCAAGTGCATCATTGTGGACGTTCTGCCTCTTTTCCTACGCTTTGAATGCAATTCCAGTCTACCTCCTGAAATCGGTTTCCTGCAATTCTGCCCCGCTTTCAAGTCCTCTTGGCAGCCTTACTTCAGTATATTTTTGGACGATAGCTGTCATTTATAACTCTGCAGGTTTGTGAATTACAGTGCCCCTGAGCTCCTTTCTTCAACTCGCTTTCTTGTGAGCTGGCCGCAACACCGCAGGATGGCTTCAGGCCCTAATCTGGTTCCGGCACGGCACGCTGAGCCTTTGGTTAATTCCTCTTCTTGGTGGGAAACGAGAGTTAAATTTGCCCGTCCAGACACGTCCAGCTAGTCTCTCATTGGTTCTCGCTATTCCTGTTCATCTTCCGCAGAAATTGCAAACTGGGCCAAACAGGAGGTTAAAGGGACTGACTCTCCAAGTCGGGAGAGTGTTAGTAAAGCGTCTGGAATGTTGCACCCGAGTACCAGGGTACGAAAACTGAGACATATTTGAACACGTCTCCCGATCACACGGTTGATCATACTCTAGGTTCCACATGCATGTTTTAGCTGAAGGAAGAATACCTTAAAACTGGGTGGTTGAAACCCGTGGAATGGGTGCCATGCAATATGACTTCAAAGAGTATTCATTTGCTCACCGAACCTCTCCAATCCTATCACTTCTGCGTTTATGCCCCTGTACACTCGCTTGATTCTCTTTTGGAGACATAGCAATCCATAGGTTTTAAGATACTTACTAGTCAGGTACATTCTTAGGCGTTTAATATGGGGTGTTGAGTCCATTTCGTTGAGCAAGGAGTAGCTCTTGTCTATTCCATATTTGGCTTAAGGAACTTTATCTGTGCTCATTTCAATCTCTGGTTTTATGCAGCACCCCAACTCACCTTTCCCCTTAAGCAAGCATAAGTTGGTTTTCTAAATTTGAGACCCTGTTCTGTTCTGTAATTCAGTTCCTGTGTAGCCAAGTTTACATTCCGTGTATTACTGATATCTTATGATGTTTCTTTTTCTGTGTGACTTATTTCAGTTAGAATCATCATACCTGAATCCACTCATTGTGCTGCTAAGGGCCTGATGACATAGATTTCATTGCTGAGTGATATTGCTTTGTAAGTAAATACCACAACTTCTTTATCCATTTTTCACTTTCTGCGATGTTGAACTTGTATTGTAAACGAGGTTCTTGTAAAAAGAGCCGTCCCAAACTTTGGGGTGGCTGTGTCTTTTTGATTTTAATTTCCCTAAGCTATAGGACCATAAGTGGAAGTGCCCTAGGCTCTGTTGCTTTGTTTTTTAGATGTTTCAGGAAACACCATACACTTCTCCCGAGTGTCTGTTGGCAATTTACATCCCGCCCATCAGCATAACAAGGCTCCCAGTTCTCCATGACCTGTCCTGCCTTTCTGGATTTTACACTTTTTTCAGATGGCCCTTTTGACCAGGGGGAAGTGAGACTTCATTGTAGTGCAGATTTCCTTTGCAAGCTTGCTTGGTTGGCCAAAAAGGGCGTATGCGTTTTTTCCTGAATATATTCAGGAAAAAACGCATACGCCCTTTTTGGCCAAGTGCATCATTGTGGACGTTCTGCCTCTTTTCCTATGCTTTCAATGCAATTCCAGTCTACCTCCTGAAATCGGTTTCCTGCAATTCTGTCCCGCTTTCAAGTCCTCTTGGCAGCCTTACTTCAGTATATTTTTGGACGATAGCTGTCATTTATAACTCTGCAGGTTTGTGAATTACAGTGCCCCTGAGCTCCTTTCTTCAACTCGCTTTCTTGTGACCTGGCCGCAACACCGCAGGATGGCTTCAGGCCCTAATCTGGTTCCGGCACGGCACGCTGAGCCTTTGGTTAATTCCTCTTCCTGGTGGGAAATGAGAGTTACATTTGCCCGTCCAGACACCTCCAGCTAGTCTCTCATTGGTTCTCACTATTCCTGTTCATCTTCCGCAGAAATTGCAAACTGGGCCAAACAGGAGGTTAAAGGGACTGACTCTCCAAGTCGGGAGAGTGTTATTAAAGCGTCTGGAATGTTGCACCCGAGTACCAGAGTATGAAAACTGAGACATATTTGAACACGTCTCCCGATCACATGGTTGATCTTACACTAGGTTCCACATGCATGTTTTAGCTGAAGGAAGAATACCTTAAAACTGGGTGGTTGAAACCCGTGGAATGGGTACCATGCAATATGACTTCAAAGGGTCTTCATTTGCTCACCGAACCTCTCCAATCCTATCACTGCTGCGTTTATGCCCCTGTACACACGCTTGATTCTCTTTTGGAGACATAGCAATCCATAGGTTTTAAGATACTTACTAGTCAGGTACATTCTTAGGCGTTTAATATGGGGTGTTGAGTCCATTTCGTTGAGCAAGGAGTAGCTCTTGTCTATTCCATATTTGGCTTAAGGAACTTTATCTGTGCTCATTTCAATCTCTGGTTTTATGCAGCACCCCAACTCACCTTTACCCTTAAGCAATCATAAGATGGTTTTCTAAATTTGAGACCCTGTTCTGTTCTGTAATTCAGTTCCTGTGTAGCCAAGTTTACATTCCGTGTATTACTGATATCTTATGATGTTTCTTTTTCTGTGTGACTTATTTCAGTTAGAATCATCGTACCTGAATCCACTCATTATGCTGCTACGGGCCTGATGACATAGATTTCATTGCTGAGTGATACTGCATTGTACATAAGTACAACAAGTTCTTTATACATTTTTCACTTTGTGATATTGAACTTGTATGGTAAACGAGGTTCTTGTAAACAGAGGCGTCCCAAACTTTGGGGTGGCTGTGTCTTTTTGATTTTAATTTCCCTAAACTATAGGACCATAAGTGGAAGTGCCCTAGGCTCTGTTGCTTTGTTTTTTAGATGTTTCAGGAAACACCATACACTTCTCCCAAGTGTCTGTTGGCAATTTACATCCCGCCCATCAGCATAACAAGGCTCCCATTTCTCCATGGCCTGTCCTTCCTTTCTGGATTTTACACTTTTTTCAGATGGCCCTTTTGACCGGGGGGAAGTGAGACTTCATTGTAGTGCAGATTTCCTTTGCAAGCTTGCTTGGTTGGCCAAAAAGGGCGTATGCGTTTTTTCCTGAATATATTCAGGAAAAAACGCATACGCCCTTTTTGGCCAAGTGCATCATTGTGGACGTTCTGCCTCTTTTCCTATGCTTTCAATGCAATTCCAGTCTACCTCCTGAAATCGGTTTCCTGCAATTCTGCCCCGCTTTCAAGTCCTCTTGGCAGCCTTACTTCAGTATATTTTTGGACAATAGCTGTCATTTATAACTCTGCAGGTTTGTGAATTACAGTGCCCCTGAGCTCCTTTCTTCAACTCGCTTTCTTGTGAGCTGGCCGCAACACCGCAGGATGGCTTCAGGCCCTAATCTGGTTCTGGAATGGCACGCTTAGCCTTTGGTTAATTCCTCTTCCTGGTGGGAAATGAGAGTTAAATTTGCCCGTCCAGACACCTCCAGCTAGTCTCTCATTGGTTCTCGCTATTCCTGTTCATCTTCCGCAGAAATTGCAAACTGGGCCAAACAGGAGGTTAAAGGCGCTGACTCTCCAAGTGGGGAGAGTGTTAGTAAAGCGTCTGGAATGTTGCACCTGAGTACCAGGGGACGAAAACTGAGACATATTTGAACACGTCTCCCGTTCACACGGTTGATCATACTCTGGGCTCCACATGCATGTTTTAGCTGAAGAAAGAATACCTTAAACCTGGGTAGTTGAAACCCGTGGAATGGGTACCATGCAATATGACTTCAAAGGGTCTTCATTTGCTCACCTAACCTCTCCAATCCTATCACTGCTGCGTTTATGCCCCTGTACACACGTTTGATTCTCTTTCGGAGACATAGCAATCCATAGGTTTTAAGATACTTACTAGTCAGGTACATTCTTAGGCATTTAATATGGGGTGTTGAGTCCATTTCGTTGAGCAAGGAGTAGCTCTTGTCTATTCCATATTTGGCTTAAGGAACGGTATCTGTGCTAATTTCAAACTCTGGTTTTATGCAGCACCCCAACTCACCTTTCCCCTTAAGCAAGCATAAGTTGGTTTTCTAAATTTGAGACCCTGTTCTGTTCTGTAATTCAGTTCCTGTGTAGCCAAGTTTACATTCCGTGTATTACTGATATCTTATGATGTTTCTTTTTCTGTGTGACTTATTTCAGTTAGAATCATCATACCTGAATCCACTCATTGTGCTGCTAAGGGCCTGATGACATAGATTTCATTGCTGAGTGATATTGCTTTGTAAGTAAATACCACAACTTCTTTATCCATTTTTCACTTTCTGCGATGTTGAACTTGTATTGTAAACGAGGTTCTTGTAAACAGAGCCATTCCATACCTTAGGGTGGCTGTGTCTTTTTGATTTTAATTTCCCTAAGCTATAGGACCATAAGTGGAAGTGCCCTAGGCTCTGTTGCTTTGTTTTTTAGATGTTTCAGGAAACACCATACACTTCTCCCGAGTGTCTGTTGGCAATTTACATCCCGCCCATCAGCATAACAAGGCTCCCAGTTCTCCATGACCTGTCCTGCCTTTCTGGGTTTTACACTTTTTTCAGATGGCCCTTTTGACCAGGGGGAAGTGAGACTTCATTGTAGTGCAGATTTCCTTTGCAAGCTTGCTTGGTTGGCCAAAAAGGGCGTATGCGTTTTTTCCTGAATATATTCAGGAAAAAACGCATACGCCCTTTTTGGCCAAGTGCATCATTGTGGACGTTCTGCCTCTTTTCCTATGCTTTCAATGCAATTCCAGTCTACCTCCTGAAATCGGTTTCCTGCAATTCTGTCCCGCTTTCAAGTCCTCTTGGCAGCCTTACTTCAGTATATTTTTGGACGATAGCTGTCATTTATAACTCTGCAGGTTTGTGAATTACAGTGCCCCTGAGCTCCTTTCTTCAACTCGCTTTCTTGTGAGCTGGCCGCAACACCGCAGGATGGCTTCAGGCCCTAATCTGGTTCCGGCACGGCACGCTGAGCCTTTGGTTAATTCCTCTTCTTGGTGGGAAACGAGAGTTAAATTTGCCCGTCCAGACACGTCCAGCTAGTCTCTCATTGGTTCTCGCTATTCCTGTTCATCTTCCGCAGAAATTGCAAACTGGGCCAAACAGGAGGTTAAAGGGACTGACTCTCCAAGTCGGGAGAGTGTTAGTAAAGCGTCTGGAATGTTGCACCCGAGTACCAGGGTACGAAAACTGAGACATATTTGAACACGTCTCCCGATCACACGGTTGATCATACTCTAGGTTCCACATGCATGTTTTAGCTGAAGGAAGAATACCTTAAAACTGGGTGGTTGAAACCCGTGGAATGGGTGCCATGCAATATGACTTCAAAGAGTATTCATTTGCTCACCGAACCTCTCCAATCCTATCACTTCTGCGTTTATGCCCCTGTACACTCGCTTGATTCTCTTTTGGAGACATAGCAATCCATAGGTTTTAAGATACTTACTAGTCAGGTACATTCTTAGGCGTTTAATATGGGGTGTTGAGTCCATTTCGTTGAGCAAGGAGTAGCTCTTGTCTATTCCATATTTGGCTTAAGGAACTTTATCTGTGCTCATTTCAATCTCTGGTTTTATGCAGCACCCCAACTCACCTTTCCCCTTAAGCAAGCATAAGTTGGTTTTCTAAATTTGAGACCCTGTTCTGTTCTGTAATTCAGTTCCTGTGTAGCCAAGTTTACATTCCGTGTATTACTGATATCTTATGATGTTTCTTTTTCTGTGTGACTTATTTCAGTTAGAATCATCATACCTGAATCCACTCATTGTGCTGCTAAGGGCCTGATGACATAGATTTCATTGCTGAGTGATATTGCTTTGTAAGTAAATACCACAACTTCTTTATCCATTTTTCACTTTCTGCGATGTTGAACTTGTATTGTAAACGAGGTTCTTGTAAAAAGAGCCGTCCCAAACTTTGGGGTGGCTGTGTCTTTTTGATTTTAATTTCCCTAAGCTATAGGACCATAAGTGGAAGTGCCCTAGGCTCTGTTGCTTTGTTTTTTAGATGTTTCAGGAAACACCATACACTTCTCCCGAGTGTCTGTTGGCAATTTACATCCCGCCCATCAGCATAACAAGGCTCCCAGTTCTCCATGACCTGTCCTGCCTTTCTGGATTTTACACTTTTTTCAGATGGCCCTTTTGACCAGGGGGAAGTGAGACTTCATTGTAGTGCAGATTTCCTTTGCAAGCTTGCTTGGTTGGCCAAAAAGGGCGTATGCGTTTTTTCCTGAATATATTCAGGAAAAAACGCATACGCCCTTTTTGGCCAAGTGCATCATTGTGGACGTTCTGCCTCTTTTCCTATGCTTTCAATGCAATTCCAGTCTACCTCCTGAAATCGGTTTCCTGCAATTCTGTCCCGCTTTCAAGTCCTCTTGGCAGCCTTACTTCAGTATATTTTTGGACGATAGCTGTCATTTATAACTCTGCAGGTTTGTGAATTACAGTGCCCCTGAGCTCCTTTCTTCAACTCGCTTTCTTGTGACCTGGCCGCAACACCGCAGGATGGCTTCAGGCCCTAATCTGGTTCCGGCACGGCACGCTGAGCCTTTGGTTAATTCCTCTTCCTGGTGGGAAATGAGAGTTACATTTGCCCGTCCAGACACCTCCAGCTAGTCTCTCATTGGTTCTCACTATTCCTGTTCATCTTCCGCAGAAATTGCAAACTGGGCCAAACAGGAGGTTAAAGGGACTGACTCTCCAAGTCGGGAGAGTGTTAGTAAAGCGTCTGGAATGTTGCACCCGAGTACCAGAGTATGAAAACTGAGACATATTTGAACACGTCTCCCGATCACATGGTTGATCTTACACTAGGTTCCACATGCATGTTTTAGCTGAAGGAAGAATACCTTAAAACTGGGTGGTTGAAACCCGTGGAATGGGTACCATGCAATATGACTTCAAAGGGTCTTCATTTGCTCACCGAACCTCTCCAATCCTATCACTGCTGCGTTTATGCCCCTGTACACACGCTTGATTCTCTTTTGGAGACATAGCAATCCATAGGTTTTAAGATACTTACTAGTCAGGTACATTCTTAGGCGTTTAATATGGGGTGTTGAGTCCATTTCGTTGAGCAAGGAGTAGCTCTTGTCTATTCCATATTTGGCTTAAGGAACTTTATCTGTGCTCATTTCAATCTCTGGTTTTATGCAGCACCCCAACTCACCTTTACCCTTAAGCAATCATAAGATGGTTTTCTAAATTTGAGACCCTGTTCTGTTCTGTAATTCAGTTCCTGTGTAGCCAAGTTTACATTCCGTGTATTACTGATATCTTATGATGTTTCTTTTTCTGTGTGACTTATTTCAGTTAGAATCATCGTACCTGAATCCACTCATTATGCTGCTACGGGCCTGATGACATAGATTTCATTGCTGAGTGATACTGCATTGTACATAAGTACAACAAGTTCTTTATACATTTTTCACTTTGTGATATTGAACTTGTATGGTAAACGAGGTTCTTGTAAACAGAGGCGTCCCAAACTTTGGGGTGGCTGTGTCTTTTTGATTTTAATTTCCCTAAACTATAGGACCATAAGTGGAAGTGCCCTAGGCTCTGTTGCTTTGTTTTTTAGATGTTTCAGGAAACACCATACACTTCTCCCAAGTGTCTGTTGGCAATTTACATCCCGCCCATCAGCATAACAAGGCTCCCATTTCTCCATGGCCTGTCCTTCCTTTCTGGATTTTACACTTTTTTCAGATGGCCCTTTTGACCGGGGGGAAGTGAGACTTCATTGTAGTGCAGATTTCCTTTGCAAGCTTGCTTGGTTGGCCAAAAAGGGCGTATGCGTTTTTTCCTGAATATATTCAGGAAAAAACGCATACGCCCTTTTTGGCCAAGTGCATCATTGTGGACGTTCTGCCTCTTTTCCTATGCTTTCAATGCAATTCCAGTCTACCTCCTGAAATCGGTTTCCTGCAATTCTGCCCCGCTTTCAAGTCCTCTTGGCAGCCTTACTTCAGTATATTTTTGGACAATAGCTGTCATTTATAACTCTGCAGGTTTGTGAATTACAGTGCCCCTGAGCTCCTTTCTTCAACTCGCTTTCTTGTGAGCTGGCCGCAACACCGCAGGATGGCTTCAGGCCCTAATCTGGTTCTGGAATGGCACGCTTAGCCTTTGGTTAATTCCTCTTCCTGGTGGGAAATGAGAGTTAAATTTGCCCGTCCAGACACCTCCAGCTAGTCTCTCATTGGTTCTCGCTATTCCTGTTCATCTTCCGCAGAAATTGCAAACTGGGCCAAACAGGAGGTTAAAGGCGCTGACTCTCCAAGTGGGGAGAGTGTTAGTAAAGCGTCTGGAATGTTGCACCTGAGTACCAGGGGACGAAAACTGAGACATATTTGAACACGTCTCCCGTTCACACGGTTGATCATACTCTGGGCTCCACATGCATGTTTTAGCTGAAGAAAGAATACCTTAAACCTGGGTAGTTGAAACCCGTGGAATGGGTACCATGCAATATGACTTCAAAGGGTCTTCATTTGCTCACCTAACCTCTCCAATCCTATCACTGCTGCGTTTATGCCCCTGTACACACGTTTGATTCTCTTTCGGAGACATAGCAATCCATAGGTTTTAAGATACTTACTAGTCAGGTACATTCTTAGGCATTTAATATGGGGTGTTGAGTCCATTTCGTTGAGCAAGGAGTAGCTCTTGTCTATTCCATATTTGGCTTAAGGAACGGTATCTGTGCTAATTTCAAACTCTGGTTTTATGCAGCACCCCAACTCACCTTTCCCCTTAAGCAAGCATAAGTTGGTTTTCTAAATTTGAGACCCTGTTCTGTTCTGTAATTCAGTTCCTGTGTAGCCAAGTTTACATTCCGTGTATTACTGATATCTTATGATGTTTCTTTTTCTGTGTGACTTATTTCAGTTAGAATCATCATACCTGAATCCACTCATTGTGCTGCTAAGGGCCTGATGACATAGATTTCATTGCTGAGTGATATTGCTTTGTAAGTAAATACCACAACTTCTTTATCCATTTTTCACTTTCTGCGATGTTGAACTTGTATTGTAAACGAGGTTCTTGTAAACAGAGCCATTCCATACCTTAGGGTGGCTGTGTCTTTTTGATTTTAATTTCCCTAAGCTATAGGACCATAAGTGGAAGTGCCCTAGGCTCTGTTGCTTTGTTTTTTAGATGTTTCAGGAAACACCATACACTTCTCCCGAGTGTCTGTTGGCAATTTACATCCCGCCCATCAGCATAACAAGGCTCCCAGTTCTCCATGACCTGTCCTGCCTTTCTGGGTTTTACACTTTTTTCAGATGGCCCTTTTGACCAGGGGGAAGTGAGACTTCATTGTAGTGCAGATTTCCTTTGCAAGCTTGCTTGGTTGGCCAAAAAGGGCGTATGCGTTTTTTCCTGAATATATTCAGGAAAAAACGCATACGCCCTTTTTGGCCAAGTGCATCATTGTGGACGTTCTGCCTCTTTTCCTATGCTTTCAATGCAATTCCAGTCTACCTCCTGAAATCGGTTTCCTGCAATTCTGTCCCGCTTTCAAGTCCTCTTGGCAGCCTTACTTCAGTATATTTTTGGACGATAGCTGTCATTTATAACTCTGCAGGTTTGTGAATTACAGTGCCCCTGAGCTCCTTTCTTCAACTCGCTTTCTTGTGACCTGGCCGCAACACCGCAGGATGGCTTCAGGCCCTAATCTGGTTCCGGCACGGCACGCTGAGCCTTTGGTTAATTCCTCTTCCTGGTGGGAAATGAGAGTTAAATTTGCCCGTCCAGACACCTCCAGCTAGTCTCTCATTGGTTCTCACTATTCCTGTTCATCTTCCGCAGAAATTGCAAACTGGGCCAAACAGGAGGTTAAAGGGACTGACTCTCCAAGTCGGGAGAGTGTTAGTAAAGCATCTGGAATGTTGCACCCGAGTACCAGGGTACGAAAACTGAGACATATTTGAACACGTCTCCCGATCACACGGTTGATCATACTCTAGGTTCCACATGCATGTTTTAGCTGAAGGAAGAATACCTTAAAACTGGGTGGTTGAAACCCGTGGAATGGGTACCATGCAATATGACTTCAAAGGGTCTTCATTTGCTCACCGAACCTCTCCAATCCTATCACTGCTGCGTTTATGCCCCTGTACACACGCTTGATTCTCTTTTGGAGACATAGCAATCCATAGGTTTTAAGATACTTACTAGTCAGGTACATTCTTAGGCGTTTAATATGGGGTGTTGAGTCCATTTCGTTGAGCAAGGAGTAGCTCTTGTCTATTCCATATTTGGCTTAAGGAACTTTATCTGTGCTCATTTCAATCTCTGGTTTTATGCAGCACCCCAACTCACCTTTCCCCTTAAGCAAGCATAAGATGGTTTTCTAAATTTGAGACCCTGTTCTGTTCTGTAATTCAGTTCCTGTGTAGCCAAGTTTACATTCCGTGTATTAGTGATATCTTATGATGTTTCTTTTTCTGTGTGACTTATTTCAGTTAGAATCATCGTACCTGAATCCACTCATTATGCTGCTACGGGCCTGATGACATAGATTTCATTGCTGAGTGATACTGCATTGTACATAAGTACCACAAGTTCTTTATACATTTTTCACTTTCTGTGATATTGAACTTGTACGGTAAACGAGGTTCTTGTAAACAGAGGCGTCCCAAACTTTGTGGTGGCTGTGTCTTTTTGATTTTAATTTCCCTAAACTGTAGGACCGTAAGTGGAAGTACCCTAGTCTCTGTTGCTTTGTTTTTTAGATGTTTCAGGAAACACCATACAGTTCTCCCGAGTGTCTGTTGGCAATTTACATCCCGCCCATCAGCATAACAAGGCTCCCAGTTCTCCATGGCCTGTCCTGCCTTTCTGGATTTTACACTTTTTTCAGATGGCCCTTTTGACCGGGGGGAAGTGAGACTTCATTGTAGTGCAGATTTCCTTTGCAAGCTTGCTTGGTTGGCCAAAAAGGGCGTATGCGTTTTTTCCTGAATATATTCAGGAAAAAACGCATACGCCCTTTTTGGCCAAGTGCATCATTGTGGACGTTCTGCCTCTTTTCCTATGCTTTCAATGCAATTCCAGTCTACCTCCTGAAATCGGTTTCCTGCAATTCTGCCCCGCTTTCAAGTCCTCTTGGCAGCCTTACTTCAGTATATTTTTGGACAATAGCTGTCGTTTATAACTCTGCATGTTTGTGAATTACAGTGCCCCTGAGCTCCTTTCTTCAAGTCGCTTTCTTGTGAGCTGGCCGCAACACCGCAGGATGGCTTCAGGCCCTAATCTGGTTCCGGCATGGCACGCTGAGCCTTTGGTTAATTCCACTTCCTGGTGGGAAATGAGAGTTAAATTTGCCCGTTCCGACACCTCCAGCTAGTCTCTCATTGGTTCTCGCTATTCCTGTTCATCTTCCGCAGAAATTGCAAACTGGGCCAAACAGGAGGTTAAAGGCGCTGACTCTCCAAGTGGGGAGAGTGTTAGTAAAGCGTCTGGAATGTTGCACCTGAGTACCAGGGGAGGAAAACTGAGACATATTTGAACACGTCTCCCGTTCACACGGTTGATCATACTCTGGGTTCCACATGCATGTTTTAGCTGAAGGAAGAATACCTTAAACCTGGGTAGTTGAAACCCGTGGAATGGGTACCATGCAATATGACTTCAAAGGGTCTTCATTTGCTCACCGAACCTCTCCAATCCTATCACTGCTGCGTTTATGCCCCTGTACACACGCTTGATTCTCTTTCGGAGACATAGCAATCCATAGGTTTGAAGATACTTACTAGTCAGGTACATACTTACGCGTTTAATATGCGGTGTTGAGTCCATTTCGTTGAGCAAGGAGTAGCTCTTGTCTATTCCATATTTGGCTTAAGGAACTTTATCTGTGCTCATTTCAATCTCTGGTTTTATGCAGCACCCCAACTCACCTTTCCCCTTAAGCAAGCATAAGTTGGTTTTCTCAATTTGAGACCTTGTTCTGTTTTGGAATTCAGTTCCTGTGTAGCCAAGTTAACATTCCGTGTATTAGTGATATCTTATGATGTTTCTTTTTCTGTGTGACTTATTTCAGTTAGAATCATCGTACCTGAATCCACTCATTATGCTGCTACGGGCCTGATAACATAGATTTCATTGCTGAGTGATACTGCATTGTAAATAAGTACCACAATTCTTTATCCATTTTTCACTTTCTGTGATATTGAACTTGTATGGTAAATGAGGTTCTTGTAAACAGAGGCGTCCCAAACTTTGGGTGGCTGTGTCTTTTTGATTTTAATTTCCCTAAGCTATAGGACCATAAGTGGAAGTGCCCTAGGCTCTGTTGCTTTGTTTTTTAGATGTTTCAGGAAACACCATACACTTCTCCCGAGTGTCTGTTGGCAATTTACATCCCGCCCATCAGCATAACAAGGCTCCCAGTTCTCCATGGCCTGTCCTGCCTTTCTGGATTTTACACTTTTTTCAGATGGCCCTTTTGACCTGGGGGAAGTGAGACTTCATTGTAGTGCAGATTTCATTTGCAAGCTTGCTTGGTTGGCCAAAAAGTGCGTATGCGTTTTTTCCTGAATATATTCAGGAAAAAACGCATACGCCCTTTTTGGCCAAGTGCATCATTGTGGACGTTCTGCCTCTTTTCCTATGCTTTCAATGCAATTCCAGTCTACCTCCTGAAATCGGTTTCCTGCAATTCTGCCCCGCTTTCAAGTCCTCTTAGCAGCCTTACTTCAGTATATTTTTGGACGATAGCTGTCATTTATAACTCAGCAGGTTCGTGAATTGCAGTGCCCCTGAGCTCCTTTCTTCAACTCGCTTTCTTTTGAGCTGGCCTCAACACCGCAGGATGGCTTCAGGCCCTAATCTGGTTCCGGCATGGCACGCTGAGCCTTTGGTTAGTTCCTCTTCCAGATGGGAAATGAGAGTTAAATTTGCCCGTCCAGACACCTCCAGCTAGTCTCTCATTGGTTCTCCCTATTCCTGTTCATCTTCCGCAGAAATTGCAAACTGGGCCAAACAGGAGGTTAAAGGCGCTGACTCTCCAAGTGGCGAGAGTGTTAGTAAAGCGTCTGGAATGTTGCACCCGAGTACCAGCGGAGGAAAACTAAGACATATTTGAACACGTCTCCCGTTCACACGGTTGATCATACTCTGGGTTCCACATGCATGTTTTAGCTGAAGGAAGAATACCTTAAACGTGGGTAGTTGAAACCTGTGGAATGGGTACCATGCAATATGACTTCAAAGGGTCTTCATTTGCTCATCGAACCTCTCCAATCCTATCACTGCTGCGTTTATGCCCCTGTACACACGCTTGATTCTCTTTCGGAGACATAGCAATCCATAGGTTTTAAGATACTTACTAGTCAGGTACATTCTTAGGCATTTAATATGTGGTGTTGAGTCCATTTCGTTGATCAAGGAGTAGCTCTTGTCTATTCCGTATTTGGCTTCAGGAACTTTATCTGTGCTCATTTCAATCTCTGGTTTTATGCAGCACCCCAACTCACCTTTCCCCTTAAGCAAGCATAAGTTCGTTTTCTAAATTTGAGACCCTGTTCTGTTCTGTAATTCAGTTCCTGTGTAGCCAAGTTTACATTCCGTGTATTACTGATATCTTATGATGTTTCTTTTTCTGTGTGGCTTATTTCAGTTAGAATCATCATACCTGAATCCACTCATTGTGCTGCTAAGGGCCTGATGACATAGATTTCATTGCTGAGTGATATTGCTTTGTAAGTAAATACAACTTCTTTATCCATTTTTCACTTTCTGCGATGTTGAACATGTACTGTAAACAAGGATCTTGTAAACAGAGGCGTCCCAAACTTTGGGGTGGCTGTGTCTTTTTGATTTTAATTTCCCTAAGCTATAGGACCATAAGTGGAAGTGCCCTAGGCTCTGTTGCTTTGTTTTGTAGATGTTTCAGGAAACACCATACACTTCTCTGGAGTGTCTGTTGGCAATTTACATCCCTCCCATCAGCATAACAAGGCTCCCAGTTCTTCATGGCCTGTCCTGCCTTTCTGGATTTTACACTTTTTTCAGATGGCCCTTTTGACCGGGGGGAAGTGAGACTTCATTGTAGTGCAGATTTCCTTTGCAAGCTTGCTTGGTTGGCCAAAAAGGGCGTATGCGTTTTTTCCTGAATATATTCAGGAAAAAACGCATACGCCCTTTTTGGCCAAGTGCATCATTGTGGACGTTCTGCCTCTTTTCCTATGCTTTCAATGCAATTCCAGTCTACCTCCTGAAATCGGTTTCCTGCAATTCTGCCCCGCTTTCAAGTCCTCTTGGCAGCCTTACTTCAGTATATTTTTGGACGATAGCTGTCATTTATAACTCTGCAGGTTTGTGAATTACAGTGCCCCTGAGCTCCTTTCTTCAACTCGCTTTCTTGTGAGATGGCCGCAACACCGCAGGATGGCTTCAGGCCCTAATCTGGTTCCGGCACGGCACGCTGAGCCTTTGGTTAATTCCTCTTCCTGGTGGGAAATGAGAGTTAAATTTGCCCGTCCAGACACCTCCAGCTAGTCTCTCATTGGTTCTCGCTATTCCTGTTCATCTTCCGCAGAAATTGCAAACTGAGCCATACAGGAGGTTAAAGGGACTGACTCTCCATGTCGGGAGAGTGTTAGTAAAGCGTCTGGAATGTTGCACCCGAGTACCAGGGTACGAAAACTGAGACATATTTGAACACGTCTCCCGTTCACACGGTTGATCATACTCTGGGTTCCACGTGCATGATTTAGCTGAAGGAAGAATACCTTAAACCTGGAGAGTTGAGACCCGTGGAATGGGTAGCATGCAATGTGACTTCAAAGGGTCTTCATTTGCTCACCGAACCTCTCCAATCCTATCACTGCTGC
This sequence comes from Grampus griseus, assembly GCF_964374135.1. Classification (NCBI taxonomy): domain Eukaryota; kingdom Metazoa; phylum Chordata; class Mammalia; order Artiodactyla; family Delphinidae; genus Grampus; species Grampus griseus. Next base: position 213,005 of record NW_028133381.1, read on the forward strand.
GTTTATGCCCCTGTACACACGCTTGATTCTCTTTTGGAGACATAGCAATCCATAGGTTTTAAGATAATTACTAGTCAGGTACATTCTTAGGCGTTTAATATGGGGTGTTGAGTCCATTTCGTTGAGCAAGGAGTAGCTCTTGTCTATTCCATATTTGGCTTAAGGAACTTTATCTGTGCTCATTTCAATCTCTGGTTTTATGCAGCACCCCAACTCACCTTTCCCCTTAAGCAAGCATAAGTTGGTTTTCTAAATTTGAGACCCTGTTCTGTTTTGGAATTCAGTTCCTGTGTAGCCAAGTTTACAATCCGTGTATTACTGATATCTTATGATGTTTCTTTTTCTGTGTGACTTATTTCAGTTAGAATCACCATACCTGAATCCACTCATTATGCTGCTACGGGCCTGATGACATAGATTTCATTGCTGAGTGATACTGCATTGTACGTAAGTACCACAAGTTCTTTATCCATTTTTCACTTTCTGTGATATTGAACTTGTATGGTAAACGAGGTTCTTGTAAACAGAGGCTTCCCAAACTTTGGGGTGGCTGTGTCTTTTTGATTTTAATTTCCCTAAGCTATAGGACCATAAGTGGAAGTGCCCTAGGCTCTGTTGCTTTGTTTTTTAGATGTTTCAGGAAACACCATACACTTCTCCCGAGTGGCTGTTGGCAATTTACATCCCGCCCATCAGCATAACAAGGCTCCCAGTTCTCCATGGCCTGTCCTGCCTTTCTGGATTTTACACTTTTTTCAGATGGCCCTTTTGACCGGGGGGAAGTGAGACTTCATGTAGTGCAGATTTCCTTTGCAAGCTTGCTTGGTTGGCCTAAATGGGCGTATACGTTTTTTCCTGAATATATTCAGGAAAAAACGCATACGCCCTTTTTGGCCAAGTGCATCATTGTGGACGTTCTGCCTCTTTTCCTATGCTTTCAATGCAATTCCAGTCTACCTCCTGAAATCGGTTTCCTGCAATTCTGCCCCGCTTTCAAGTCCTCTTGGGAGCCTTACTTCAGTATATTTTTGGACGATAGCTGTCATTTATAACTCTGCAGGTTTCTGAATTACAGTGCCCCTGAGCTCCTTTCTTCAGTTCGCTTTCTTTTGAGCTGGCCGCAACACCGCAGGATGGCTTCAGGCCCTAATCTGGTTCCGCCAAGGCACGCTGGGCCTTTGGTTAATTCCTCTTCCTGGTGGGAAATGAGAGTTAAATTTGCCCGTCCAGACACCTCCAGCTAGTCTCTCATTGGTTCTCGCTATTCCTGTTCATCTTCCGCAGAAATAGCAAAGTGGGCCAAACAGGAGGTTAAAGGGACTGACTCTCCAAGTCGGGAGAGTGTTAGTAAAGCATCTGGAATGTTGCACCCGAGTACCAGGGTACGAAAACTGAGACATATTTGAACACGTCTCCCGATCACACGGTTGATCATATTCTAGGTTCCACATGCATGTTTTAGCTGAAGGAAGAATACCTTAAAACTGGGTGGTTGAAACCCGTGGAATGGGTACCATGCAATATGACTTCAAAGGGTCTTCATTTGCTCACCGAACCTCTCCAATCCTATCACTGCTGCGTTTATGCCCCTGTACACACGCTTGATTCTCTTTTGGAGACATAGCAATCCATAGGTTTTAAGATACTTACTAGTCAGGTACATTCTTAGGCGTTTAATATGGGGTGTTGAGTCCATTTCGTTGAGCAAGGAGTAGCTCTAGTCTATTCCATATTTGGCTTAAGGAACTTTATCTGTGCTCATTTCAATCTCTGGTTTTATGCAGCATCCCAACTCACCTTTCCCCTTAAGCAAGCATAAGATGGTTTTCTGAATTTGAGACCCTGTTCTGTTCTGTAATTCAGTTCCTGTGTAGCCAAGTTTACATTCCGTGTATTAGTGATATCTTATGATGTTTCTTTTTCTGTGTGACTTATTTCAGTTAGAATCATCGTACCTGAATCCACTCATTATGCTGCTACGGGCCTGATGACATAGATTTCATTGCTGAGTGATACTGCATTGTACATAAGTACCACAAGTTCTTTATACATTTTTCACTTTCTGTGATATTGAACTTTTATGGTAAACGAGGTTCTTGTAAACAGAGGCGTCCCAAACTTTGTGGTGGCTGTGTCTTTTTGATTTTAATTTCCCTAAACTGTAGGACCGTAAGTGGAAGTACCCTAGTCTCTGTTGCTTTGTTTTTTAGATGTTTCAGGAAACACCATACACTTCTCCCGAGTGTCTGTTGGCAATTTACATCCCGCCCATCAGCATAACAAGGCTCCCAGTTCTCCATGGCCTGTCCTGCCTTTCTGGATTTTACACTTTTTTCAGATGGCCCTTTTGACCGGGGGGAAGTGAGACTTCATTGTAGTGCAGATTTCCTTTGCAAGCTTGCTTGGTTGGCCAAAAAGGGCGTATGCGTTTTTTCCTGAATATATTCAGGAAAAAACGCATACGCCCTTTTTGGCCAAGTGCATCATTGTGGACGTTCTGCCTCTTTTCCTATGCTTTCAATGCAATTCCAGTCTACCTCCTGAAATCGGTTTCCTGCAATTCTGCCCCGCTTTCAAGTCCTCTTGGCAGCCTTACTTCAGTATATTTTTTGACAATAGCTGTCATTTATAACTCTGCATGTTTGTGAATTACAGTGCCCCTGAGCTCCTTTCTTCAAGTCGCTTTCTTGTGAGCTGGCCGCAACACCGCAGGATGGCTTCAGGCCCTAATCTGGTTCCGGCATGGCACGCTGAGCCTTTGGTTAATTCCACTTCCTGGTGGGAAATGAGAGTTAAATTTGCCCGTCCAGACACCTCCAGCTAGTCTCTCATTGGTTCTCGCTATTCCTGTTCATCTTCCGCAGAAATTGCAAACTGGGCCAAACAGGAGGTTAAAGGCGCTGACTCTCCAAGTGGGGAGAGTGTTAGTAAAGCGTCTGGAATGTTGCACCTGAGTACCAGGGGAGGAAAACTGAGACATATTTGAACACGTCTCCCGTTCACACGGTTGATCATACTCTGGGTTCCACATGCATGTTTTAGCTGAAGGAAGAATACCTTAAACCTGGGTAGTTGAAACCCGTGGAATGGGTACCATGCAATATGACTTCAAAGGGTCTTCATTTGCTCACCGAACCTCTCCAATCCTATCACTGCTGCGTTTATGCCCCTGTACACATGCTTGATTCTCTTTCGGAGACATAGCAATCCATAGGTTTGAAGATACTTACTAGTCAGGTACATACTTACGCGTTTAATATGCGGTGTTGAGTCCATTTCGTTGAGCAAGGAGTAGCTCTTGTCTATTCCATATTTGGCTTAAGGAACTTTATCTGTGCTCATTTCAATCTCTGGTTTTATGCAGCACCCCAACTCACCTTTCCCCTTAAGCAAGCATAAGTTGGTTTTCTCAATTTGAGACCTTGTTCTGTTTTGGAATTCAGTTCCTGTGTAGCCAAGTTTACATTCCGTGTATTAGTGATATCTTATGATGTTTCTTTTTCTGTGTGACTTATTTCAGTTAGAATCATCGTACCTGAATCCACTCATTATGCTGCTACGGGCCTGATAACATAGATTTCATTGCTGAGTGATACTGCATTGTAAATAAGTACCACAATTCTTTATCCATTTTTCACTTTCTGTGATATTGAACTTGTATGGTAAATGAGGTTCTTGTAAACAGAGGCGTCCCAAACTTTGGGTGGCTGTGTCTTTTTGATTTTAATTTCCCTAAGCTATAGGACCATAAGTGGAAGTGCCCTAGGCTCTGTTGCTTTGTTTTTTAGATGTTTCAGGAAACACCATACACTTCTCCCGAGTGTCTGTTGGCAATTTACATCCCGCCCATCAGCATAACAAGGCTCCCAGTTCTCCATGGCCTGTCCTGCCTTTCTGGATTTTACACTTTTTTCAGATGGCCCTTTTGACCTGGGGGAAGTGAGACTTCATTGTAGTGCAGATTTCCTTTGCAAGCTTGCTTGGTTGGCCAAAAAGGGCGTATGCGTTTTTTCCTGAATATATTCAGGAAAAAACGCATACGCCCTTTTTGGCCAAGTGCATCATTGTGGACATTCTGCCTCTTTTCCTATGCTTTCAATGCAATTCCAGTCTACCTCCTGAAATTGGTTTCCTGCAATTCTGCCCCGCTTTCAAGTCCTCTTGGCAGCCTTACTTCAGTATATTTTTGGACGATAGCTGTCATTTATAACTCAGCAGGTTCGTGAATTGCAGTGCCCCTGAGCTCCTTTCTTCAACTCGCTTTCTTTTGAGCTGGCCGCAACACCGCAGGATGGCTTCAGGCCCTAATCTGGTTCCGGCACGGCACGCTGAGCCTTTGGTTAGTTCCTCTTCCTGGTGGGAAATGAGAGTTAAATTTGCCCGTCCAGACACCTCCAGCTAGTCTCTCATTGGTTCTCCCTATTCCTGTTCATCTTCCGCAGAAATTGCAAACTGGGCCAAACAGGAGGTTAAAGGCGCTGACTCTCCAAGTGGGGAGAGTGTTAGTAAAGCGTCTGGAATGTTGCACCCGAGTACCAGGGGAGGAAAACTGAGACATATTTGAACACGTCTCCCGTTCACATGGTTGATCATACTCTGGGTTCCACATGCATGTTTTAGCTGAAGGAAGAATACCTTAAACGTGGGTAGTTGAAACCTGTGGAATGGGTACCATGCAATATGACTTCAAAGGGTCTTCATTTGCTCACCGAACCTCTCCAATCCTATCACTGCTGCGTTTATGCCCCGTACACATGCTTGATTCTCTTTCGGAGACATAGCAATCCATAGGTTTTAAGATACTTACTACTCAGGTACATTCTTAGGCGTTTAATATGGGGTGTTGAGTCCATTTCGTTGAGCAAGGAGTAGCTCTTGTCTATTCCATATTTGGCTTAAGGAACTTTATCTGTGCTCATTTCAATCTCTGGTTTTATGCAGCACCCCAACTCACCATTCCCGTTAAGCAAGCATAAGTTGGTTTTCTAAATTTGAGACCCTGTTCTGTTTTGGAATTCAGTTCCTGTGTAGCCAAGTTTACATTCCGTGTATTACTGATATCTTATGATGTTTCTTTTTCTTTGTGACTTATTTCAGTTAGTGTCATCATGCCTGAATCCACTCATTGTGCTGCTAAGGGCCTGATGACATGGATTTCAGTGCTGAGTGATATTGCTTTGTAAGTAAATACCACAACTTCTTTATGCATTTTTCACTTTCTGCGATGTTGAACTTGTACTGTAAACGAGGTTCTTGTAAACAGAGGCGTCCCAAATTTTGGGGTGGCTGTGTCTTTTTGATTTTAATTTCCCTAAGCTATAGGTCCATAAGTGGAAGTGCCCTAGGCTCTGTTGCTTTGTTTTTTAGATGTTTCAGGAAACACCATACACTTTCCCGAGTTTCTGTTGGCAATTTACATCCCGCCCATCAGCATAACTAGGCTCCCAGTTCTCCATGGCCTGTCCTGCCTTTCTGGATTTTACACTTTTTTCAGATGGCCCTTTTGACCGGGGGGAAGTGAGACTTCATTGTAGTGCAGATTTCCTTTGCAAGCTTGCTTGGTTGTCCAAAAAGGGCGTATGCGTTTTTTCCTGAATATATTCAGGAAAAAACGCATACACCCTTTTTGACCAAGTGCATCATTGTGGACGTTCTGCCTCTTTTCCTATGCTTTCAATGCAATTCCAGTCTACCTCCTGAAATCGGTTTCCTGCAATTCTGCCCCGCTTTCAAGTCCTCTTGGCAGCCTTACTTCAGTATATTTTTGGACGATAGCTGTCATTTATATCTCTGCAGGTTTGTGAACTACAGTGCCCCTGAGCTCCTTTCTTCAACTCGCTTTCTTGTGACCTGGCCGCAACACCGCAGGATGGCTTCAGGCCCTAATCTGGTTCCGGCACGGCACGCTGAGCCTTTGGTTATTTCCTCTTCCTGGTGGGAAATGAGAGTTAAATTTGCCCGTCCAGACACCTCCAGCTAGTCTCTCATTGGTTCTCGCTATTCCTGTTCATCTTCCGCAGAAATTGCAAACTGGGCCAAACAGGAGGTTAAAGGCGCTGACTCTCCAAGTGGGGAGAGTGTTAGTAAAGCGTCTGGAATGTTGCACCTGAGTACCAGGGGAGGAAAACTGAGACATATTTGAACACGTCTCCCGTTCACACGGTTGATCGTACTCTGGGTTCCACATGCATGTTTTAGCTGAAGGAAGAATACCTTAAACCTGGGTAGTTGAAACCCGTGGAATGGGTACCATGCAATATGACTTCAAAGGGTCTTCATTTGCTCACCGAACCTCTCCAATCCTATCACTGCTGCGTTTATGCCCCTGTACACACGCTTGATTCTCTTTCGGAGACATAGCAATCCATAGGTTTTAAGATACTTACTAGTCAGGTATATTCTTAGGCATTTAATATGGGGTGTTGAGTCCATTTCGTTGAGCAAGGAGTAGCTCTTGTCTATTCCATATTTGGCTTAAGGAACGGTATCTGTGCTAATTTCAAACTCTGGTTTTATGCAGCACCCCAACTCACCTTTCCCCTTAAGCAAGCATAAGTTGGTTTTCTAAATTTGAGACCCTGTTCTGTTTTGGAATTCAGTTCCTGTGTAGCCAAGTTTACATTCCGTGTATTACTGATATCTTATGATGTTTCTTTTTCTGTGTGACTTATTTCAGTTAGAATCATCGTACCTGAATCCACTCATTATGCTGCTACGGGCCTGATGACATAGATTTCATTGCTGAGTGATACTGCATTGTACGTAAGTACCACAAGTTCTTTATCCATTTTTCACTTTCTGTGATATTGGACTTGTACGGTAAACGAGGTTCTTGTAAACAGAGGCGTCCCAAATTTTGGGGTGGCTGTGTCTTTTTGATTTTAATTTCCCTAAGCTATAGGACCATAAGTGGAAGTGCCCTAGGCTCTGTTGCTTTGTTTTTTAGATGTTTCAGGAAACACCATTCACTTCTCCCAAGTGTCTGTTGGCAATTTACATCCCGCCCATCAGCATAACAAGGCTCCCAGTTCTCCATGGCCTGTCCTGCCTTTCTGGATTTTACACTTTTTTCAGATGGCCCTTTTGACCGGGGGGAAGTGAGACTTCATTGTAGTGCAGATTTCCTTTGCAAGCTTGCTTGGTTGGCCAAAAAGGGCGTATGCGTTTTTTCCTGAATATATTCAGGAAAAAACGCATACGCCCTTTTTGGCCAAGTGCATCATTGTGGACGTTCTGCCTCTTTTCCTATGCTTTCAATGCAATTCCAGTCTACCTCCTGAAATCGGTTTCCTGCAATTCTGCCCCGCTTTCAAGTCCTCTTGGCAGCCTTACTTCAGTATATTTTTGGACAATAGCTGTCATTTATAACTCTGCAGGTTTGTGAATTACAGTGCCCCTGAGCTCCTTTCTTCAACTCGCTTTCTTGTGAGCTGGCCGCAACACCGCAGGATGGCTTCAGGCCCTAATCTGGTTCCGGAATGGCACGCTTAGCCTTTGGTTAATTCCTCTTCCTGGTGGGAAATGAGAGTTAAATTTGCCCGTCCAGACACCTCCAGCTAGTCTCTCATTGGTTCTCGCTATTCCTGTTCATCTTCCGCAGAAATTGCAAACTGGGCCAAACAGGAGGTTAAAGGCGCTGACTCTCCAAGTGGGGAGAGTGTTAGTAAAGCGTCTGGAATGTTGCACCCGAGTACCAGGGGAGGAAAACTGAGACATATTTGAACACGTCTCCCGATCACATGGTTGATCATACTCTGGGTTCCACATGCATGTTTTAGCTGAAGGAAGAATACCTTAAACCTGGGTAGTTGAAACCCGTGGAATGGGTACCATGCAATATGACTTCAAAGGGTCTTCATTTGCTCACCGAACCTCTCCAATCCTATCACTGCTGCGTTTATGCCCCTGTACACACGCTTGATTCTCTTTCGGAGACATAGCAATCCATAGGTTTTAAGATACTTACTAGTCAGGTACATTCTTAGGCATTTAATATGGGGTGTTGAGTCCATTTCGTTGAGCAAGGAGTAGCTCTTGTCTATTCCATATTTGGCTTAAGGAACGGTATCTGTGCTAATTTCAAACTCTGGTTTTATGCAGCACCCCAACTCACCTTTCCACTTAAGCAAGCATAAGTTGGTTTTCTAAATTTGAGACCCTGTTCTGTTTTGGAATTCAGTTCCTGTGTAGCCAAGTTTACATTCCGTGTATTACTGATATCTTATGATGTTTCTTTTTCTGTGTGACTTATTTCAGTTAGAATCATCGTACCTGAATCCACTCATTATGCTGCTACAGGCCTGATGACATAGATTTCATTGCTGAGTGATACTGCATTGTACGTAAGTACCACAAGTTCTTTATCCATTTTTCACTTTCTGTGATATTGAACTTGTACGGTAAACGAGGTTCTTGTAAACAGAGGCGTCCCAAACTTTGGGGTGGCTGTGTCCTTTTTATTTTAATTTCCCTAAGCTATAGGACCATAAGTGGAAGTGCCCTAGGTTCTGTTGCTTTGTTTTTTAGATGTTTCAGGAAACACCATACACTTCTCCCGAGTGTCTGTTGGCAATTTACATCCCGCCCATCAGTATAACAAGGCTCCCAGTTCTCCATGGCCTGTCCTGCCTTTCTGGATTTTACACTTTTTTCAGATGGCCCTTTTGACCTGGGGGAAGTGAGACTTCATTGTAGTGCAGATTTCCTTTGCAAGCTTGCTTGGTTGGCCAAAAAGGGCGTATGCGTTTTTTCCTGAATATGTTCAGGAAAAAACGCATACGCCCTTTTTGGCCAAGTGCATCATTGTGGACGTTCTGCCTCTTTTCCTATGCTTTGAATGCAATTCCAGTCTACCTCCTGAAATCGGTTTCCTGCAATTCTGCCCCGCTTTCAAGTCCTCTTGGCAGCCTTACTTCAGTATATTTTTGGACGATAGCTGTCATTTATAACTCTGCAGGTTTGTGAATTACAGTGCCCCTGAGCTCCTTTCTTCAACTCGCTTTCTTGTGACCTGGCCGCAACACCCCAGGATGGCTTCAGGCCCTAATCTGGTTCCGGCACGGCACGCTGAGCCTTTGGTTAATTCCTCTTCCTGGTGGGACATGAGAGTTAAATTTGCCCGTCCAGACACCTCCAGCTAGTCTCTCATTGGTTCTCGCTATTCCTGTTCATCTTCCGCAAAAATTGCAAACTGGGCCAAACAGGAGGTTAAAGGGACTGACTCTCCAAGTCGGGAGAGTGTTAGTAAAGCGTCTGGAATGTTGCACCCGAGTACCAGGGTACGAAAACTGAGACATATTTGAACACGTCTCCTGATCACACGGTTGATCATACTCTAGGTTCCACATGCATGTTTTAGCTGAAGGAAGAATACCTTATACCTGGAGAGTTGAGACCCGTGGAATGGGTACCATGCAATATGACTTCAAAGGGTCTTCATTTGCTCACCGAACCTCTCCAATCCTATCACTGCTGCGTTTATGCCCCTGTACACACGCTTGATTCTCTTATGGAGACATAGCAATCCATAGGTTTTTAGATACTTACTAGTCAGGTACATTCTTAGACGTTTAATTTGGGGTGTTGAGTCCATTTCGTTGAGCAAGGAGTAGCTCTTGTCTATTCCATATTTGGCTTAAGGAACTTTATCTGTGCTCATTTCAATCTCTGGTTTTATGCAGCACCCCAACTCACCTTTCCTCTTACGCAAGCATAAGTTGGTTTTCTAAATTTGAGACACTGTTCTGTTCTGTAATTCAGTTCCTGTGTAGCCAAGTTTACATTCCGTGTATTACTGATATCTTATGATGTTTCTTTTTCTGTGTGACTTATTTCAGTTAGAATCATCATATCTGAATCCACTCATTGTGCTGCTAAGGGCCTGATGACATAGATTTCAGTGCTGAGTGATATTGCTTTGTAAGTATATACCACAACTTCTTTATCCATTTTTCAATTTCTGCGATGTTGAACTTGTACTGTAAACGAGGTTCTTGTAAACAGAGGCGTCCCAAACTTTGGGGTGGCTGTGTCTTTTTGATTTTAATTTCCCTAAGCTATAGGACCATAAGTGGAAGTGCCCTAGGCTCTGTTGCTTTGTTTCTTAGATGTTTCAGGAAACACCATATACTTCTCCCGAGTGTCTGTTGGCAATTTACATCCCACCCATCAGCATAACAAGGATCCCAGTTCTCCATGGCCTTTCCTGCCTTTCTGGATTTTACACTTTTTTCAGATGGCCCTTTTGACTGGGGGGAAGTGAGACTTCATTGTAGTGCAGATTTCCTTTGCAAGTTTGCTTGGTTGGCCAAAAAGGGCGTATGCGTTTTTTCCTGAATATATTTAGGAAAAAACGCATACGCCCTTTTTGGCCAAGTGCATCATTGTGGACGTTCTGCCTCTTTTCCTATGCTTTCTATGCAATTCCAGTCTACCTCCTGAAATCGGTTTCCTGCAATTCTGCCCCGCTTTCAAGTCCTCTTGGCAGCCTTACTTCAGTATATTTTTGGGCGATAGCTGTCATTTATAACTCTGCAGGTTTGTGAATTACAGTGTCCCTGAGCTCCTTTCTTCAACTCGCTTTCTTGTGACCTGGCTGCAACACCGCAGGATGGCTTCAGGCCCTAATCTGGTTCCGGCACGGCACGCTGAGCCTTTGGTTAATTCCTCTTCCTGGTGGGAAATGAGAGTTAAATTTGCCCGTCCAGACACCTCCAGCTAGTCTCTCATTGGTTCTCGCTATTCCTGTTCATCTTCCGCAGAAATTGCAAACTGGGCCAAACAGGAGGTTAAAGGGACTGACTCTCCAAGTCGGGAGAGTGTTAGTAAAGCGTCTGGAATGTTGCACCCGAGTACCAGGGTACGAAAACTGAGACATATTTGAACACGTCTCCTGATCACATGGTTGATCATACTCTAGGTTCCACATGCATGTTTTAGCTGAAGGAAGAATACGTTAAACCTGGGTAGTTGAAACCCGTGGAATGGGTTCCATGCAATATGACTTCAAAGGGTCTTCATTTGCTCACCGAACCTCTCCAATCCTATCACTGCTGCGTTTATGCCCCTGTACACATGCTTGATTCTCTTTCAGAGACATAGCAATCCATAGGTTTTAAGATACTTACTAGTCAGGTACATTCTTAGGCGTTTCATATGCAGTGTTGAGTCCATTTCGTTGAGCAAGGAGTAGCTCTTGTCTATTCCATATTTGGCTTAAGGAACTTTATCTGTGCTCATTTCAATCTCTGGTTTTATGCAGCACCCCAACTCACCTTTCCCCTTAAGCAAGCATAAGTTGGTTTTCTATATTTGAGACCCTGTTCTGTTCTGTAATTCAGTTCCTGTGTAGCCAAGTTTACATTCCGTGTATTACTGATATCTTATGATGTTTCTTTTTCTGTGTGACTTATTTCAGTTAGAATCATCGTATCTGAATCCACTCATTGTGATGCTAAGGGCCTGATGACATAGATTTCAGTGCTGAGTGATATTGCTTTGTAAGTAAATACCACAACTTCTTTATCCATTTTTCACTTTCTGCGATGTTGAACTTGTACTGTAAATGAGGTTCTTGTAAACAGAGCCGTTCCAAACTTTGGGGTGGCTGTGTCTTTTTGATTTTAATTTCCCTAAGCTATAGGACCATAAGTGGAACTGCCCTAGGCTCTGTTGCTTTGTTTTTTAGATGTTTCAGGAAACACCATACACTTCTCCCGAGTGTCTGTTGGCAATTTACATCCCGCCCATCAGCATAACAAGGCTCCCAGTTCTCCATGGCCTGTCCTGCCTTTCTGGATTTTACACTTTTTTCAGATGGCCCTTTTGACCGGGGGGAAGTGAGACTTCATTGTAGTGCAGATTTCCTTTGCAAGCTTGCTTGGTTGGCCAAAAAGTGCGTATGCGTTTTTTCCTGAATATATTCAGGAAAAAACGCATACGCCCTTTTTGGCCAAGTGCATCATTGTGGACGTTCTGCCTCTTTTCCTATGCTTTCAATGCAATTCCAGTCTACCTCCTGAAATCGGTTTCCTGCAATTCTGCCCCACTTTCAAGTCCTCTTGGCAGCCTTACTTCAGTATATTTTTGGACGATAGCTGTCATTTATAACTCTGCAGGTTTGTGAATTATAGTGCCCCTGAGCTCCTTTCTTCAACTCGCTTTCTTGTGAGCTGGCCGCAACACCGCAGGATGGCTTCAGGCCCTAATCTGGTTCCGGTACGGCACGCTGAGCCGTTGGTTATTTCCTCTTCCTGGTGGGAAATGAGAGTTAAATTTGCCTGTCCAGACACCTCCAGCTAGTCTCTCATTGGTTCTCGCTATTCCTGTTCATCTTCCGCAAAAATTGCAAACTGGGCCAAACAGGAGGTTAAAGGCGCTGACTCTCCAAGACGGGAGAGTGTTAGTAAAGCGTCTGGAATGTTGCACCCGAGTTCCAGCGTACGAAAACTGAGACATATTTGAACACGTCTCCCGATCATATGGTTGATCATACTCTAGGTTCCACATGCATGTTTTAGCTGAAGGAAGAATACCTTAAACCTGGGTAGTTGAAACCCGTGGAATGGGTTCCATGCAATATGACTTCAAAGGGTCTTCATTTGCTCACCGAACCTCTCCAATCCTATCACTGCTGCGTTTATGCCCCTGTACACAGGCTTGATTCTCTTTTGGAGACACAGCAATCCATAGGTTTTAAGATACTTACTATCAGGTACATTCTTAGGCGTTTAATATGGGGTGTTGAGTCCATTTCGTTGAGCAAGGAGTAGCTCTTGTCTATTCCATATTTGGCTTAAGGAACTTTATCTGTGCTCATTTCAATCTCTGGTTTTATGCAGCACCCCAACTCACCTTTCCCCTTAAGCAAGCATAAGTTGGTTTTCTAAATTTGAGACCCTGTTCTGTTTTGGAATTCAGTTCCTGTGTAGCCAAGTTTACATTCCGTGTATTACTGATATCTTATGATGTTTCTTTTTCTGTGTGACTTATTTCAGTTAGAATCATCGTACCTGAATCCACTCATTTTGCTGCTACGGGCCTGATGACATAGATTTCATTGCTGAGTGATACTGCATTGTACGTAAGTACCACAAGTTCTTTATCCATTTTTCACTTTCTGTGATATTGAACTTGTACGGTAAATGAGGTTCTTGTAAACAGAGGCGTCCCAAACTTTGGGGTGGCTGTGTCTTTTTGATTTTAATTTCCCTAAGCTATAGGACCATAAGTGGAAGTGCCCTAGGCTCTGTTGCTTTGTTTCTTAGATGTTTCAGGAAACACCATACACTTCTCCCGAGTGTCTGTTGGCAATTTACATCCCACCCATCAGCATAACAAGGCTCCCAGTTCTCCATGGCCTGTCCTGCCTTTCTGGATTTTACACTTTTTTCAGATGGCCCTTTTGACCGGGGGGAAGTGAGACTTCATTGTAGTGCAGATTTCGTTTGCAAGCTTGCTTGCTTGGCCAAAAATGGCGTATGCGTTTTTTCCTGAATATATTCAGGAAAAAACGCATACGCCCTTTTTGGCCAAGTGCATCATTGTGGACGTTCTGCCTCTTTTCCTATGCTTTCAATGCAATTCCAGTCTACCTCCTGAAATCGGTTTCCTGCAATTCTGCCCCGCTTTCAAGTCCTCTTGGCAGCCTTACTTCAGTATATTTTTGGACGATAGCTGTCATTTATAACTCTGCAGGTCTGTGAATTACAGTGCCCCTGAGCTCCTTTCTTCAACTCGCTTTCTTGTGAGCTCGCCGCAACCCCGCAGGATGGCTTCAGGCCCTAATCTTGTTCCGGCACGGCACGCTGAGCCTTTGGTTATTTCCTCTTTCTGGTGGGAAATGAGAGTTAAATTTGCCCGTCCAGACACCTCCAGCTAGTCTCTCATTGGTTCTCCCTATTCCTGTTCATCTTCCGCAGAAATTGCAAACTGGACCAAACAGGAGGTTAAAGGCGCTGACTCTCCAAGTGGGGAGAGTGTTATTAAAGCGTCTGGAATGTTGCACCCGAGTACCAGGGTAGGAAAACTGAGACATATTTGAACACATCTCCCGTTCACACGGTTGATCATACTCTGGGTTCCACATGCATGTTTTAGCTGAAGGAAGAATACCTTAAACCTGGAGAGTTGAGACCCGTGTAATGGGTACCATGCAATATGACTTCAAAGGGTCTTCGTTTGCTCACCGAACCTCTCCAATCCTATCACTGCTGCGTTTATGCCCCTGTACACACGCTTGATTCTCTTTCGGAGACATAGCAATCCATAGGTTTTAAGATACTTACTAGTCAAGTACATTCTTAGGCGTTGAATATGGGGTGTTGAGTCCATTTCGTTGAGCAAGGAGTAGCTCTTGTCTATTCCATATTTGGCTTAAGGAACTTTATCTGTGTTCATTTCAATCTCTGGTTTTATGCAGCACCCCAACTCACCTTTCCCCTTAAGCAAGCATAAGTTGGTTTTCTAAATTTGAGACCCTGTTCTGTTCTATAATTCAGTTCCTGTATAGCCAAGTTTACATTCCGTGTATTACTGATATCTTAGGATGTTTCTTTTTCTGTGTGACTTATTTCAGTTAGAATCATCGTACCTGAATCCACTCATTGTGCTGCTAAGGGCCTGATGACATAGATTTCATTGCTGAGTGATATTGCTTTGTATGTAAATACCACAACTTCTTTATCCATTTTTCACTTTCTGCGATGTTGAACTTGTACTGTAAACGAGGTTCTTGTAAACAGAGCCATTCCAAACTTTGGGGTGGCTGTGTCTTTTTGATTTTAATTTCCCTAAGCTATAGGACCATAAGTGGAAGTGCCCTAGGCTCTGTTGCTTTGTTTCTTAGATGTTTCAGGAAACACCATACACTTCTCCCGAGTGTCTGTTGGCAATTTACATCCCGCCCATCAGCATAACAAGGCTCCCAGTTCTCCATGAGCTGTCCTGCCTTTCTGGATTTTATACTTTTTTCAGATAGCCCTTTTGACTGGGGGGAAGTGAGACTTCATTGTAGTGCAGATTTCCTTTGCAAGGTTGCTTGGTTGGCCAAAAAGGGCGTATGCGTTTTTTCCTGAATATATTCAGGAAAAAACGCATACGCCCTTTATGGCCAAGTGCATCATTGTGGACGTTCTGCCTCTTTTCCTATGCTTTCAATGCAATTCCAGTCTACCTCCTGAAATCGGTTTCCTGCAATTCTGCCCCGCTTTCAAGTCCTCTTGGCAGCCTTCCTTCAGTATATTTTTGGATGATAGCTGTTATTTATAACTCTGCAGGTTTGTGAATTACAGTGCCCCTGAGCTCCTTTCTTCAACTCGCTTTCTTGTGAGCTGGCCGCAACACCGCAGGATGGCTTCAGGTCCTAATCTGGTTCCGGCACGGCACGCTGAGCCTTTGGTTATTTCCTCTTCCTGGTGGGAAATGAGAGTTAAATTTGCCCGTCCAGACACCTCCAGCTAGTCTCTCATTGGTTCTCGCTATTCCTGTTCGTCTTACGCAGAAATTGCAAACTGGGCCAAACAGGAGGTTAAAGGCGCTGACTCTCCAAGTGGGGAGAGTGTTAGTAAAGCGTCTGGAATGTTGCACCCGAGTACCAGGGGAGGAAAACTGAGACATATTTGAACACGTCTCCCGTTCACACGGTTGATCATACTCTGGGTTCCACATGCATGTTTTAGCTGAAGGAAGAATACCTTAAACTTGGGTACTTGAAACCCGTGGAATGGGTACCATGCAATATGACTTCAAAGGGTCTTCATTTGCTCACCGAACCTCTCCAATCCTATCACTGCTGCGTTTATGCCCTTGCACACATGCTTGATTCTCTTTCGCAGGCATAGTAATCCATAGGTTTTAAGATACTTACTAGTCAGGTACATTCTTAGGCGTTTAATATGCGGTGTTGAGTCCATTTCGTTGAGCAAGGAGTAGCTCTTGTCTATTCCATATTTGGCTTAAGGAACTTTATCTGTGCTCCTTTCAATCTCTGGTTTTATGCAGCACCCCAACTCACCTTTACCCTTAAGAAAGCATAAGTTGGTTTTCTAAATTTGAGACCCTGTTCTGTTCTGTAATTCAGTTCCTGTGTAGCCAAGTTTACATTCCGTGTATTACTGATATCTTATGATGTTTCTTTTTCTGTGTGACTTATTTCAGTTAGAATCATCTTACCTGAATCCACTCATTATTCTGCTACGGGCCTGATGACATAGATTTCATTGCTGAGTGATACTGCATTGTACGTAAGTACCACAAGTTCTTTATCCATTTTTCACTTTCTGTGATATTGAACTTGTACGGTAAACGAGGTTCTTGTAAACAGAGGCGTCCCAAACTTTGGGGTGGCTGTGTCTTTTTGATTTTAATTTCCCTAAGCTATAGGACCATAAGTGGAAGTGCCCTAGGCTCTGTTGCTTTGTTTTTTAGATGTTTCAGGAAACACCATACACTTCTACCGAGTGGCTGTTGGCAGTTTACATCCCGCCCATCAGCATAACAAGGCTCCCAGTTCTCCATGGCCTGTCCTGCCTTTCTGGATTTTACACTTTTTTCAGATGGCCCTTTTGACCAGGGGGAAGTGAGACTTCATTGTAGTGCAGATTTCCTTTGCAAGCTTGCTTCATTGGCCAAAAAGGGCGTATGCGTTTTTTCCTGAATATATTCAGGAAAAAACGCATACGCCCTTTTTGGCCAAGTGCATCATTGTGGACGTTCTGCCTCTTTTCCTATGCTTTCAATGCAATTCCAGTCTACCTCCTGAAATCGGTTTCCTGCAATTCTGCCCCGATTTCAAGTCCTCTTGGCAGCCTTACTTCAGTATATTTTTGGACGATAGCTGTCATTTATAACTCTGCAGGTTTGTGAATTACAGTGCCCCTGAGCTCCTTTCTTCAACTCGCTTTCTTGTGAGCTGGCCGCAACACCGCAGGATGGCTTCAGGCCCTAATCTGGTTCCGGCACGGCACGCTGAGCCTTTGGTTAATTCCTCTTCCTGGTGGGACATGAGAGTTAAATTTGCCCGTCCAGACACCTCCAGCTAGTCTCTCATTGGTTCTCGCTATTCCTGTTCATCTTCCGCAAAAATTGCAAACTGGGCCAAACAGGAGTTTAAAGGGACTGACTCTCCAAGTCGGGAGAGTGTTAGTAAAGCGTCTGGAATGTTGCACCCGAGTACCAGGGGAGGAAAACTGAGACATATTTGAACACGTCTCCCGTTCACACGGTTGATCATACTCTGGGTTCCACATGCATGTTTTAGCTGAAGGAAGAATACCTTAAACCTGGGTAGTTGAAACCCGTGAAATGGGTACCATGCAATATGACTTCAAAGGGTCTTCATTTGCTCACCGAACCTCTCCAATCCTATCACTGCTGCGTTTATGCCCCTGTACACATGCTTCATTCTCTTTTGGAGACATAGCAATCCATAGGTTTTAAGATACTTACTAGTCAAGTACATTCTTAGGCGTTTAATATGCGGTGTTGAGTCCATTTCGTTGAGCAAGGAGTAGCTCTTGTCTATTCCATATTTGCCTTAAGGAACTTTATCTGTGCTCCTTTCAATCTCTGGTTTTATACAGCACCCCAACTCACCTTTACCCTTAAGCAAGCATAAGTTGGTTTTCTAAATTTGAGACCCTGTTCTGTTCTGTAATTCAGTTCCTGTGTAGCCAAGTTTACATTCCGTGTATTACTGATATCTTATGATGTTTCTTTTTCTGTGTGACTTATTTCAGTTAGAATCATCGTACCTGAATCCACTCATTATTCTGCTACGGGCCTGATGACATAGATTTCATTGCTGAGTGATACTGCATTGTACGTAAGTACCACAAGTTCTTTATCCATTTTTCACTTTCTGTGATATTGAACTTGTACGGTAAACGAGGTTCTTGTAAACAGAGGCGTCCCAAACTTTGGGGTGGCTGTGTCTTTTTGATTTTAATTTCCCTAAGCTATAGGACCATAAGTGGAAGTGCCCTATGCTCGGTTGCTTTGGTTTTTAGATGTTTCAGGAAACACCATACACTTCTCCCGAGTGTCTGTTGGCAATTTACATCCCGCCCATCAGCATAACGAGGCTCCCAGTTCTCCATGGCCTGTCTTGCCTTGCTGGATTTTACACTTTTTTCAGATGGCCCTTTTGACCGGGGGGAAGTGAGACTTCATTGTAGTGCAGATTTCCTTTGCAAGCTTGCTTGGTTGGCCAAAAAGGGCGTATGCGTTTTTTCCTGAATATATTCAGGAAAAAACGCATACGCACTTTTTGGCCAAGTGCATCATTGTGGACGTTCTGCCTCTTTTCCTATGCTTTCAATGCAATTCCAGTCTACCTCCTGAAATCGGTTTCCTGCAATTCTGCCCCGCTTTCAAGTCCTCTTGGCAGCCTTACTTCAGTATATTTTTGGACGATAGCTGTCATTTATAACTCTGCAGGTTTGTGAATTACAGTGTCCCTGAGCTCCTTTCTTCAACTCGCTTTCTTGTGACCTGGCCGCAACACCCCAGGATGGCTTCAGGCCCTAATCTGGTTCCGGCACGGCACGCTGAGCCTTTGGTTAATTCCTCTTCCTGGTGGGAAATGAGAGTTAAATTTGCCCGTCCAGACACCTCCAGCTAGTCTCTCATTGGTTCTCGCTATTCCTGTTCATCTTCCGCAGAAATTGCAAACTGGGCCAAACAGGAGGTTAAAGGGACTGACTCTCCAAGTCGGGAGAGTGTTAGTAAAGCGTCTGGAATGTTGCACCCGAGTACCAGGGTACGAAAACTGAGACATATTTGAACACGTCTCCCGATCACATGGTTGATCATACTCTAGGTTCCACATGCATGTTTTAGCTGAAGGAAGAATACCTTAAAACTGGGTGGTTGAAACCCGTGGAATGGGTACCATGAAATATGACTTCAAAGGGTCTTCATTTGCTCACCGAACCTCTCCAATCCTATCACTGCTGCGTTTATGCCCCTGTACACACGCTTGATTCTCTTTTGGAGACATAGCAATCCATAGGTTTTAAGATACTTACTAGTCAGGTACATTCTTACGCGTTGAATATGGGGTGTTGAGTCCATTTCGTTGAGCAAGGAGTAGCTCTTGTCTATTCCATATTTGGCTTAAGGAACTTTATCTGTGCTCATTTCAATCTCTGGTTTTATGCAGCACCCCAACTCACGTTTCCCCTTAAGCAAGCATAAGTTGATTTTCTAAATTTGAGACCCTGTTCTGTTCTGTAATTCAGTTCCTGTGTAGTCCAGTTTACATTCCGTGTGTTAGTGATATCTTATGATGTTTCTTTTTCTGTGTGACTTATTTCAGTTAGAATCATCGTACCTGAGTCCACTCATTATTCTGCTACGGGCCTGATGACATAGATTTCATTGCTGAGTGATACTGCATTGTACGTAAGTACCACAAGTTCTTTATCCATTTTTCACTTTCTGTGACATTGAACTTGTACGGTAAATGAGGTTCTTGTAAACAGAGGCGTCCCAAACTTTGGGGTGGCTGTGTCTTTTTGGTTTTAATTTCCCTAAGCTATAGGACCATAAGTGGAAGTGCCCTAGGCTCTGTTGCTTTGGTTTTTAGATGTTTCAGGAAACACCATACACTTCTCCTGAGTGGCTGTTGGCAATTTACATCCCGCCCATCAGCATAACAAGGCTCCCAGTTCTCCATGGCCTGTCCTGCCTTTCTGGATTTTACACTTTTTTCAGATGGCCCTTTTCACCAGGGGGAAGTGAGACTTCATTGTAGTGCAGATTTCCTTTGCAAGCTTGCTTGGTTGGCCAAAAAGGGCGTATGCGTTTTTTCCTGAATATATTCAGGAAAAAACGCATACGCCCTTTTTGGCCAAGTGCATCATTGTGGACGTTCTGCCTCTTTTCCTATGCTTTGAATGCAATTCCAGTCTACCTCCTGAAATCGGTTTCCTGCAATTCTGCCCCGCTTTCAAGTCCTCTTGGCAGCCTTCCTTCAGTATATTTTTGGACGATAGCTGTCATTTATAACTCTGCAGGTTTGTGAATTACAGTGCCCCTGAGCTCCTTTCTTCAACTCGCTTTCTTGTGAGCTGGCCGCAACACCACAGGATGGCTTCAGGCCCTAATCTGGTTCCGGCACGGCACGCTGAGCCTTTGGTTAATTCCTCTTCTTGGTGGGAAACGAGAGTTAAATTTGCCCGTCCAGACACCTCCAGCTAGTCTCTCATTGGTTCTCGCTATTCCTGTTCATCTTCCGCAGAAATTGCAAACTGGGCCAAACAGGAGGTTAAAGGGACTTACTCTCCAAGTCGGTAGAGTGTTAGTAAAGCGTCTGGAATGTTTCACCCGAGTACCAGGGTACGAAAACTGAGACATATTTGAACACGTCTCCCAATCACACGGTTGATCATACTCTAGGTTCTACATGCATGTTTTAGCTGAAGGAAGAATACCTTAAAACTGGGTGGTTGAAACCCGTGGAATGGGTACCATGCAATATGACTTCAAACGGTCTTCATTTGCTCACCGAACCTCTCCAATCCTATCACTGCTGCATTTATGCCCCTGTACACACGCTTGATTCTCTTTTGGAGACATAGCAATCCATAGGTTTTAAGATACTTACTAGTCAGGTACATTCTTAGGCGTTTAATATGGGGTGTTGAGTCCATTTCGTTGAGCAAGGAGTAGCTCTTGTCTATTCCATATTTGGCTTAAGGAACTTTATCTGTGCTCATTTCAATCTCTGGTTTTATGCAGCACCCCAACTCACCTTTCCACTTAAGCAAGCATAAGATGGTTTTCTAAATTTGAGACCCTGTTCTGTTCTGTAATTCAGTTCCTGTGTAGCCAAGTTTACATTCCGTGTATTACTGATATCTTATGATGTTTCTTTTTCTGTGTGACTTATTTCAGTTAGAATCATCGTACCTGAATCCACTCATTATGCTGCTACGGGCCTGATGACATAGATTTCATTGCTGAGTGATACTGCATTGTACGTAAGTACCACAAGTTCTTTATCCATTTTTCACTTTCTGTGATATTGAAGTTGTACGGTAAACGAGGTTCTTGTAAACAGAGGCGTCCCAAACTTTGGGGTGGCTGTGTCTTTTTGATTTTAATTTCCCTAAGCTATAGGACCATAAGTGGAAGTGCCCTAGGCTCTGTTGCTTTGTTTTTTAGATGTTTCAGGAAACACCATACACTTCTCCTGAGTGGCTGTTGGCAATTTACATCCCGCCCATCAGCATAACAAGGCTCACAGTTCTCCATGGCCTGTCCTGCCTTTCTGGATTTTACACTTTTTTCAGATGGCCCTTTTGACCAGGGGGAAGTGAGACTTCATTGTAGTGCAGATTTCCTTTGCAAGCTTGCTTGGTTGGCCAAAAAGGGCGTATGCGTTTTTTCCTGAATATATTCAGGAAAAAACGCATACGCCCTTTTTCGCCAAGTGCATCATTGTGGACGTTCTGCCTCTTTTCCTATGCTTTGAATGCAATTCCAGTCTACCTCCTGAAATCGGTTTCCTGCAATTCTGCCCCGCTTTCAAGTCCTCTTGGCAGCCTTACTTCAGTATATTTTTGGACGATAGCTGTCATTTATAACTCTGCAGGTTTGTGAATTACAGTGCCCCTGAGCTCCTTTCTTCAACTCACTTTCTTGTGAGCTGGCCGCAACACCGCAGGATGGCTTCAGGCCCTAATCTGGTTCCGGCATGGCACGCTGAGCCTTTGGTTAATTCCTCTTCTTGGTGGGAAACGAGAGTTAAATTTGCCCGTCCAGACACCTCCAGCTAGTCTCTCATTGGTTCTCGCTATTCCTGTTCATCTTCCGCAGAAATTGCAAACTGGGCCAAACAGGAGGTTAAAGGCGCTGACTCTCCAAGACGGGAGAGTGTTAGTAAAGCGTCTGGAATGTTGCACCCGAGTTCCAGGGTACGAAAACTGAGACATATTTGAACACGTCTCCCGATCATATGGTTGATCATACTCTGGGTTCCACATGCATGTTTTAGCTGAAGGAAGAATACCTTAAACCTGGAGAGTTGAGACCCGTGTAATGGGTACCATGCAATATGACTTCAAAGGGTCTTCGTTTGCTCACCGAACCTCTCCAATCCTATCACTGCTGCGTTTATGCCCCTGTACACATGCTTGATTCTCTTTCGGAGACATAGCAATCCATAGGTTTTAAGATACTTACTAGTCAGGTACATTCTTAGGCGTTGAATATGGGGTGTTGAGTCCATTTCGTTGAGCAAGGAGTAGCTCTTGTCTATTCCATATTTGGCTTAAGGAACTTTATCTGTGTTCATTTCAATCTCTGGTTTTATGCAGCACCCCAACTCACCTTTCCCCTTAAGCAAGCATTAGTTGGTTTTCTAAATTTGAGACCCTGTTCTGTTCTATAATTCAGTTCCTGTATAGCCAAGTTTACATTCCGTGTATTACTGATATCTTAGGATGTTTCTTTTTCTGTGTGACTTATTTCAGTAAGAATCATCGTACCTGAATCCACTCATTGTGCTGCTAAGGGCCTGATGACATAGATTTCATTGCTGAGTGATACTGCATTGTACGTAAGTACCACAAGTTCTTTATCCATTTTTCACTTTCTGTGATATTGAACTTGTACGGTAAAAGAGGTTCTTGTAAACAGAGGTGTCCCAAACTTTGGGGTGGCTGTGTCTTTTTGATTTTAATTTCCCTAAGCTATAGGACCATAAGTGGAAGTGCCCTAGGCTCTGTTGCTTTGTTTTTTAGATGTTTCAGGAAACACCATACACTTCTCCCGAGTGTCTGTTGGCAATTTACATCCCGCCCATCAGCATAACAAGGCTCCCAGTTCTCCATGGCCTGTCCTGCCTTGCTGGATTTTACACTTTTTTCAGATGGCCCTTTTGACCGTGGGGAAGTGAGACTTCATTGTAGTGCAGATTTCCTTTGCAAGCTTGCTTGGTTGGCCAAAAAGGGCGTATGCGTTTTTTCCTGAATATATTCAGGAAAAAACGCATACGCCCTTTTTGGCCAAGTGCATCATTGTGGACGTTCTGCCTCTTTTCCTATGCTTTCAATGCAATTCCAGTCTACCTCCTGAAATCGGTTTCCTGCAATTCTGCCCCGCTTTCAAGTCCTCTTGGCAGCCTTACTTCGGTATATTTTTGGACGATAGCTGTCATTTATAACTCTGCAGGTTTGTGAATTACAGTGCCCCTGAGCTCCTTTCTTCAACTCGCTTTCTTTTGAGCTGGCCGCAACACCGCAGGATGGCTTCAGGCCCTAACCTGGTTCCGGCACGGCACGCTGAGCCTTTGGTTATTTCCTCTTCCTGGTGGGAAATGAGAGTTAAATTTGCCCGTCCAGACACCTCCAGCTAGTCTCTCATTGGTTCTCGCTATTCCTGTTCATCTTCCGCTGAAATTGCAAACTGGGCCAAACAGGAGGTTAAAGGGACTGACTCTCCAAGTCGGGAGAGTGTTAGTAAAGCGTCTGGAATATTGCACCCGAGTGCCAGGGTAGGAAAACTGAGACATATTTGAACACGTCTCCCGATCACATGGTTGATCATACTCTAGGTTCCTCATGCATGTTTTAGCTGAAGGAAGAATACCTTAAACATGGAGAGTTGAGACTCGTGGAATGGGTACCATGCAATATGTCTTCAAAGGGTCTTCATTTGCTCACCGAACCTTTCCAATCCTATCACTGCTGAGTTTATGCCCCTGTACACACGCTTGATTCTCTTTTGGAGACATAGCAATCCATAGGTTTTAAGATACTTACTAGTCAGGTACATTCTTAGGCGTTTAATATGGGGTGTTGAGTCCATTTCGTTGAGCAAGGAGTAGCTCTTGTCTATTCCATATTTGGCTTAAGGAACTTTATCTGTGCTCATTTCAATCTCTGGTTTTATGCAGCACCCCAACTCACCTTTCCCCTTAAGCAAGCATAAGTTGGTTTTCTAAATTTGAGACCCTGTTCTGTTCTGTAATTCAGTTCCTGTGTAGCCAAGTTTACATTCCGTGTATTACTGATATCTTATGATGTTTCTATTTCTGTGTGACTTATTTCAGTTAGAATCATCATATCTGAATCCACTCATTGTGCTGCTAAGGGCCTGATGACATAGATTTCAGTGCTGAGTGATATTGCTTTGTAAGTATATACCACAACTTCTTTATCCATTTTTCAATTTCTGCGATGTTGAACTTGTACTGTAAACGAGGTTCTTGTAAACAGAGGCGTTCCAAACTTTGGGGTGGCTGTGTCTTTTTGATTTTAATTTCCCTAAGCTATAGGACCATAAGTGGAAGTGCCCTAGGCTCTGTTGCTTTGTTTCTTAGATGTTTCAGGAAACACCATACACTTCTCCCGAGTGTCTGTTGGCAATTTACATCCCGGCCATCAGCATAACAAGGCTCCCAGTTCTCCATGGCCTGTCCTGCCTTTCTGGATTTTACACTTTTTTCAGATGGCCCTTTTGACCTGGGGGAAGTGAGACTTCATTGTAGTGCAGATTTCCTTTGCAAGCTTGCTTGGTTGGCCAAAAAGGGCGTATGCGTTTTTTCCTGAATATATTCAGGAAAAAACGCATACGCCCTTTTTGGCCAAGTGCATCATTGTGGACGTTCTGCCTCTTTTCCTATGCTTTCAATGCAATTCCAGTCTACCTCCTGAAATCGGTTTCCTGCAATTCTGCCCCGCTTTCAAGTCCTCTTGGCAGCCTTACTTCAGTATATTTTTGGACGATAGCTGTCATTTATAACTCTGCAGGTTTGTGAATTACAGTGCCCCTGAGCTCCTTTCTTCAACTCGCTTTCTTTTGAGCTGGCCGCAACACCGCAAGATGGCTTCAGGCCCTAATCTGTTTCGGGCACGGCACGCTGAGCCTTTGGTTAATTCCTCTTCCTGGTGGGAAATGAGAGTTAAATTTGCCCGTCCAGACACCTCCAGCTAGTCTCTCATTGGTTCTCCCTATTCCTGTTCATCTTCCGCAGAAATTGCAAACTGGGCCAAACAGGAGGTTAAAGGCGCTGACTGTCCAAGTTGGGAGAGTGTTAGTAAAGCGTCTGGAATGTTGCACCCGAGTACCAGGGTACGAAAACTGAGACATATTTGAACACGTATCCCGATCACATGGTTGATCATACTCTAGGTTCCACATGCATGTTTTAGCTGAAGGAAGAATACCTTAAACCTGGGTAGTTGAAACCCGTGGAATGGGTACCATGCAATATGACTTCAAAGGGTCTTCATTTGCTCACCGAACCTCTCCAATCCTATCACTGCTGCATTTATGCCCCTGTACACATGCTTGGTTCTCTTTCGGAGACATAGCAATCCATAGGTTTTAAGATACTTACTAGTCAGGTACATTCTTAGGCGTTTAATATGCGGTGTTGTGTCCATTTCGTTGAGCAAGGAGTAGCTCTTGTCTATTCCATATTTGGCTTAAGGAACTTTATCTGTGCTCATTTCAATCTCTGGTTTTATGCAGCACCCCAACTCACCATTCCCCTTAAGCAAGCATAAGTTGGTTTTCTAAATTTGAGACCCTGTTCTGTTTTGGAATTCAGTTCCTGTGTAGCCAAGTTTACATTCCGTGTATTACTGATATCTTATGATGTTTCTTTTTCTGTGTGACTTATTTCAGTTAGAATCATCATATCTGAATCCACTCATTGTGCTGCTAAGGGCCTGATGACATGGATTTCAGTGCTGAGTGATATTGCTTTGTAAGTAAATACCACAACTTCTTTATCCATTTTTCAATTTCTGCGATGTTGAACTTGTACTGTAAACGAGGTTCTTGTAAACAGAGGCGTCCCAAACTTTGGGGTGGCTGTGTCTTTTTGATTTTAATTTCCCTAAGCTATAGGACCATAAGTGGAAGTGCCCTAGGCTCTGTTGCTTTGTTTTTTAGATGTTTCAGGAAACACCATACACTTCTCCCGAGTGTCTGTTGGCAATTTACATCCCGCCCATCAGCATAACAAGGCTCCCAGTTCTCCATGGCCTGTCCTGCCTTTCTGGATTTTACACTTTTTTCAGATGGCCCTTTTGACTGGGGGGAAGTGAGACTTCATTGTAGTGCAGATTTCCTTTGCAAGTTTGCTTGGTTGGGCAAAAAGGGCGTATGCGTTTTTTCCTGAATATATTCAGGATAAAACGCATACGCCCTTTATGGCCAAGTGCATCATTGTGGACGTTCTGCCTCTTTTCCTATGCTTTCAATGCAATTCCAGTCTACCTCCTGAAATCGGTTTCCTGCAATTCTGCCCCGCTTTCAAGTCCTCTTGGCAGCCTTCCTTCAGTATATTTTTGGACGATAGCTGTCATTTATAACTCTGCAGGTTTGTGAATTACAGTGTCCCTGAGCTCCTTTCTTCAACTCGATTTCTTGTGACCTGGCCGCAACACCGCAGGATGGCTTCAGGCCCTAATCTGGTTCCGGCACAGCACGCTGAGCCTTTGGTAAATTCCTCTTCCTGGTGGGACATGAGAGTTAAATTTGCCCGTCCAGACACCTCCAGCTAGTCTCTCATTGGTTCTCGCTATTCCTGTTCATCTTCCGCAAAAATTGCAAACTGGGCCAAACAGGAGTTTAAAGGGACTGACTCTCCAAGTCGGGAGAGTGTTAGTAAAGCGTCTGGAATGTTGCACCCGAGTACCAGGGGAGGAAAACTGAGACATATTTGAACACGTCTCCCGTTCACACGGTTGATCATACTCTGGGTTCCACATGCATGTTTTAGCTGAAGGAAGAATACCTTAAACCTGGGTAGTTGAAACCCGTGAAATGGGTACCATGCAATATGACTTCAAAGGGTCTTCATTTGCTCACCGAACCTCTCCAATCCTATCACTGCTGCGTTTATGCCCCTGTACACATGCTTCATTCTCTTTTGGAGACATAGCAATCCATAGGTTTTAAGATACTTACTAGTCAAGTACATTCTTAGGCGTTTAATATGCGGTGTTGAGTCCATTTCGTTGAGCAAGGAGTAGCTCTTGTCTATTCCATATTTGCCTTAAGGAACTTTATCTGTGCTCCTTTCAATCTCTGGTTTTATACAGCACCCCAACTCACCTTTACCCTTAAG
Organism: Grampus griseus; assembly: GCF_964374135.1. Lineage (NCBI taxonomy): Eukaryota > Metazoa > Chordata > Mammalia > Artiodactyla > Delphinidae > Grampus > Grampus griseus. Next base: position 240,090 of record NW_028133381.1, read on the forward strand.
CAAGCATAAGTTGGTTTTCTAAATTTGAGACCCTGTTCTGTTCTGTAATTCAGTTCCTGTGTAGCCAAGTTTACATTCCGTGTATTACTGATATCTTATGATGTTTCTTTTTCTGTGTGACTTATTTCAGTTAGAATCATCGTACCTGAATCCACTCATTATTCTGCTACGGGCCTGATGACATAGATTTCATTGCTGAGTGATACTGCATTGTACGTAAGTACCACAAGTTCTTTATCCATTTTTCACTTTCTGTGATATTGAACTTGTACGGTAAACGAGGTTCTTGTAAACAGAGGCGTCCCAAACTTTGGGGTGGCTGTGTCTTTTTGATTTTAATTTCCCTAAGCTATAGGACCATAAGTGGAAGTGCCCTATGCTCGGTTGCTTTGGTTTTTAGATGTTTCAGGAAACACCATACACTTCTCCCGAGTGTCTGTTGGCAATTTACATCCCGCCCATCAGCATAACGAGGCTCCCAGTTCTCCATGGCCTGTCTTGCCTTGCTGGATTTTACACTTTTTTCAGATGGCCCTTTTGACCGGGGGGAAGTGAGACTTCATTGTAGTGCAGATTTCCTTTGCAAGCTTGCTTGGTTGGCCAAAAAGGGCGTATGCGTTTTTTCCTGAATATATTCAGGAAAAAACGCATACGCACTTTTTGGCCAAGTGCATCATTGTGGACGTTCTGCCTCTTTTCCTATGCTTTCAATGCAATTCCAGTCTACCTCCTGAAATCGGTTTCCTGCAATTCTGCCCCGCTTTCAAGTCCTCTTGGCAGCCTTACTTCAGTATATTTTTGGACGATAGCTGTCATTTATAACTCTGCAGGTTTGTGAATTACAGTGTCCCTGAGCTCCTTTCTTCAACTCGCTTTCTTGTGACCTGGCCGCAACACCCCAGGATGGCTTCAGGCCCTAATCTGGTTCCGGCACGGCACGCTGAGCCTTTGGTTAATTCCTCTTCCTGGTGGGAAATGAGAGTTAAATTTGCCCGTCCAGACACCTCCAGCTAGTCTCTCATTGGTTCTCGCTATTCCTGTTCATCTTCCGCAGAAATTGCAAACTGGGCCAAACAGGAGGTTAAAGGGACTGACTCTCCAAGTCGGGAGAGTGTTAGTAAAGCGTCTGGAATGTTGCACCCGAGTACCAGGGTACGAAAACTGAGACATATTTGAACACGTCTCCCGATCACATGGTTGATCATACTCTAGGTTCCACATGCATGTTTTAGCTGAAGGAAGAATACCTTAAAACTGGGTGGTTGAAACCCGTGGAATGGGTACCATGAAATATGACTTCAAAGGGTCTTCATTTGCTCACCGAACCTCTCCAATCCTATCACTGCTGCGTTTATGCCCCTGTACACACGCTTGATTCTCTTTTGGAGACATAGCAATCCATAGGTTTTAAGATACTTACTAGTCAGGTACATTCTTACGCGTTGAATATGGGGTGTTGAGTCCATTTCGTTGAGCAAGGAGTAGCTCTTGTCTATTCCATATTTGGCTTAAGGAACTTTATCTGTGCTCATTTCAATCTCTGCTTTTATGCAGCACCCCAACTCACGTTTCCCCTTAAGCAAGCATAAGTTGATTTTCTAAATTTGAGACCCTGTTCTGTTCTGTAATTCAGTTCCTGTGTAGTCCAGTTTACATTCCGTGTATTAGTGATATCTTATGATGTTTCTTTTTCTGTGTGACTTATTTCAGTTAGAATCATCGTACCTGAGTCCACTCATTATTCTGCTACGGGCCTGATGACATAGATTTCATTGCTGAGTGATACTGCATTGTACGTAAGTACCACAAGTTCTTTATCCATTTTTCACTTTCTGTGACATTGAACTTGTACGGTAAATGAGGTTCTTGTAAACAGAGGCGTCCCAAACTTTGGGGTGGCTGTGTCTTTTTGGTTTTAATTTCCCTAAGCTATAGGACCATAAGTGGAAGTGCCCTAGGCTCTGTTGCTTTGGTTTTTAGATGTTTCAGGAAACACCATACACTTCTCCTGAGTGGCTGTTGGCAATTTACATCCCGCCCATCAGCATAACAAGGCTCCCAGTTCTCCATGGCCTGTCCTGCCTTTCTGGATTTTACACTTTTTTCAGATGGCCCTTTTCACCAGGGGGAAGTGAGACTTCATTGTAGTGCAGATTTCCTTTGCAAGCTTGCTTGGTTGGCCAAAAAGGGCGTATGCGTTTTTTCCTGAATATATTCAGGAAAAAACGCATACGCCCTTTTTGGCCAAGTGCATCATTGTGGACGTTCTGCCTCTTTTCCTATGCTTTGAATGCAATTCCAGTCTACCTCCTGAAATCGGTTTCCTGCAATTCTGCCCCGCTTTCAAGTCCTCTTGGCAGCCTTCCTTCAGTATATTTTTGGACGATAGCTGTCATTTATAACTCTGCAGGTTTGTGAATTACAGTGCCCCTGAGCTCCTTTCTTCAACTCGCTTTCTTGTGAGCTGGCCGCAACACCACAGGATGGCTTCAGGCCCTAATCTGGTTCCGGCACGGCACGCTGAGCCTTTGGTTAATTCCTCTTCTTGGTGGGAAACGAGAGTTAAATTTGCCCGTCCAGACACCTCCAGCTAGTCTCTCATTGGTTCTCGCTATTCCTGTTCATCTTCCGCAGAAATTGCAAACTGGGCCAAACAGGAGGTTAAAGGGACTTACTCTCCAAGTCGGTAGAGTGTTAGTAAAGCGTCTGGAATGTTGCACCCGAGTACCAGGGTACGAAAACTGAGACATATTTGAACACGTCTCCCAATCACACGGTTGATCATACTCTAGGTTCTACATGCATGTTTTAGCTGAAGGAAGAATACCTTAAAACTGGGTGGTTGAAACCCGTGGAATGGGTACCATGCAATATGACTTCAAAGGGTCTTCATTTGCTCACCGAACCTCTCCAATCCTATCACTGCTGCATTTATGCCCCTGTACACACGCTTGATTCTCTTTTGGAGACATAGCAATCCATAGGTTTTAAGATACTTACTAGTCAGGTACATTCTTAGGCGTTTAATATGGGGTGTTGAGTCCATTTCGTTGAGCAAGGAGTAGCTCTTGTCTATTCCATATTTGGCTTAAGGAACTTTATCTGTGCTCATTTCAATCTCTGGTTTTATGCAGCACCCCAACTCACCTTTCCACTTAAGCAAGCATAAGATGGTTTTCTAAATTTGAGACCCTGTTCTGTTCTGTAATTCAGTTCCTGTGTAGCCAAGTTTACATTCCGTGTATTACTGATATCTTATGATGTTTCTTTTTCTGTGTGACTTATTTCAGTTAGAATCATCGTACCTGAATCCACTCATTATGCTGCTACGGGCCTGATGACATAGATTTCATTGCTGAGTGATACTGCATTGTACGTAAGTACCACAAGTTCTTTATCCATTTTTCACTTTCTGTGATATTGAAGTTGTACGGTAAACGAGGTTCTTGTAAACAGAGGCGTCCCAAACTTTGGGGTGGCTGTGTCTTTTTGATTTTAATTTCCCTAAGCTATAGGACCATAAGTGGAAGTGCCCTAGGCTCTGTTGCTTTGTTTTTTAGATGTTTCAGGAAACACCATACACTTCTCCTGAGTGGCTGTTGGCAATTTACATCCCGCCCATCAGCATAACAAGGCTCACAGTTCTCCATGGCCTGTCCTGCCTTTCTGGATTTTACACTTTTTTCAGATGGCCCTTTTGACCAGGGGGAAGTGAGACTTCATTGTAGTGCAGATTTCCTTTGCAAGCTTGCTTGGTTGGCCAAAAAGGGCGTATGCGTTTTTTCCTGAATATATTCAGGAAAAAACGCATACGCCCTTTTTGGCCAAGTGCATCATTGTGGACGTTCTGCCTCTTTTCCTATGCTTTCAATGCAATTCCAGTCTACCTCCTGAAATCGGTTTCCTGCAATTCTGCCCCGCTTTCAAGTCCTCTTGGCAGCCTTACTTCAGTATATTTTTGGACGATAGCTGTCATTTATAACTCTGCAGGTTTGTGAATTACAGTGCCCCTGAGCTCCTTTCTTCAACTCACTTTCTTGTGAGCTGGCCGCAACACCGCAGGATGGCTTCAGGCCCTAATCTGGTTCCGGCATGGCACGCTGAGCCTTTGGTTAATTCCTCTTCTTGGTGGGAAACGAGAGTTAAATTTGCCCGTCCAGACACCTCCAGCTAGTCTCTCATTGGTTCTCGCTATTCCTGTTCATCTTCCGCAGAAATTGCAAACTGGGCCAAACAGGAGGTTAAAGGCGCTGACTCTCCAAGACAGGAGAGTGTTAGTAAAGCGTCTGGAATGTTGCACCCGAGTTCCAGGGTACGAAAACTGAGACATATTTGAACACGTCTCCCGATCATATGGTTGATCATACTCTGGGTTCCACATGCATGTTTTAGCTGAAGGAAGAATACCTTAAACCTGGAGAGTTGAGACCCGTGTAATGGGTACCATGCAATATGACTTCAAAGGGTCTTCGTTTGCTCACCGAACCTCTCCAATCCTATCACTGCTGCGTTTATGCCCCTGTACACATGCTTGATTCTCTTTCGGAGACATAGCAATCCATAGGTTTTAAGATACTTACTAGTCAGGTACATTCTTAGGCGTTGAATATGGGGTGTTGAGTCCATTTCGTTGAGCAAGGAGTAGCTCTTGTCTATTCCATATTTGGCTTAAGGAACTTTATCTGTGTTCATTTCAATCTCTGGTTTTATGCAGCACCCCAACTCACCTTTCCCCTTAAGCAAGCATTAGTTGGTTTTCTAAATTTGAGACCCTGTTCTGTTCTATAATTCAGTTCCTGTATAGCCAAGTTTACATTCCGTGTATTACTGATATCTTAGGATGTTTCTTTTTCTGTGTGACTTATTTCAGTAAGAATCATCGTACCTGAATCCACTCATTGTGCTGCTAAGGGCCTGATGACATAGATTTCATTGCTGAGTGATACTGCATTGTACGTAAGTACCACAAGTTCTTTATCCATTTTTCACTTTCTGTGATATTGAACTTGTACGGTAAAAGAGGTTCTTGTAAACAGAGGTGTCCCAAACTTTGGGGTGGCTGTGTCTTTTTGATTTTAATTTCCCTAAGCTATAGGACCATAAGTGGAAGTGCCCTAGGCTCTGTTGCTTTGTTTTTTAGATGTTTCAGGAAACACCATACACTTCTCCCGAGTGTCTGTTGGCAATTTACATCCCGCCCATCAGCATAACAAGGCTCCCAGTTCTCCATGGCCTGTCCTGCCTTGCTGGATTTTACACTTTTTTCAGATGGCCCTTTTGACCGTGGGGAAGTGAGACTTCATTGTAGTGCAGATTTCCTTTGCAAGCTTGCTTGGTTGGCCAAAAAGGGCGTATGCGTTTTTTCCTGAATATATTCAGGAAAAAACGCATACGCCCTTTTTGGCCAAGTGCATCATTGTGGACGTTCTGCCTCTTTTCCTATGCTTTCAATGCAATTCCAGTCTACCTCCTGAAATCGGTTTCCTGCAATTCTGCCCCGCTTTCAAGTCCTCTTGGCAGCCTTACTTCGGTATATTTTTGGACGATAGCTGTCATTTATAACTCTGCAGGTTTGTGAATTACAGTGCCCCTGAGCTCCTTTCTTCAACTCGCTTTCTTTTGAGCTGGCCGCAACACCGCAGGATGGCTTCAGGCCCTAACCTGGTTCCGGCACGGCACGCTGAGCCTTTGGTTATTTCCTCTTCCTGGTGGGAAATGAGAGTTAAATTTGCCCGTCCAGACACCTCCAGCTAGTCTCTCATTGGTTCTCGCTATTCCTGTTCATCTTCCGCTGAAATTGCAAACTGGGCCAAACAGGAGGTTAAAGGGACTGACTCTCCAAGTCGGGAGAGTGTTAGTAAAGCGTCTGGAATATTGCACCCGAGTGCCAGGGTAGGAAAACTGAGACATATTTGAACACGTCTCCCGATCACATGGTTGATCATACTCTAGGTTCCTCATGCATGTTTTAGCTGAAGGAAGAATACCTTAAACATGGAGAGTTGAGACTCGTGGAATGGGTACCATGCAATATGTCTTCAAAGGGTCTTCATTTGCTCACCGAACCTTTCCAATCCTATCACTGCTGAGTTTATGCCCCTGTACACACGCTTGATTCTCTTTTGGAGACATAGCAATCCATAGGTTTTAAGATACTTACTAGTCAGGTACATTCTTAGGCGTTTAATATGGGGTGTTGAGTCCATTTCGTTGAGCAAGGAGTAGCTCTTGTCTATTCCATATTTGGCTTAAGGAACTTTATCTGTGCTCATTTCAATCTCTGGTTTTATGCAGCACCCCAACTCACCTTTCCCCTTAAGCAAGCATAAGTTGGTTTTCTAAATTTGAGACCCTGTTCTGTTCTGTAATTCAGTTCCTGTGTAGCCAAGTTTACATTCCGTGTATTACTGATATCTTATGATGTTTCTATTTCTGTGTGACTTATTTCAGTTAGAATCATCATATCTGAATCCACTCATTGTGCTGCTAAGGGCCTGATGACATAGATTTCAGTGCTGAGTGATATTGCTTTGTAAGTATATACCACAACTTCTTTATCCATTTTTCAATTTCTGCGATGTTGAACTTGTACTGTAAACGAGGTTCTTGTAAACAGAGGCGTTCCAAACTTTGGGGTGGCTGTGTCTTTTTGATTTTAATTTCCCTAAGCTATAGGACGATAAGTGGAAGTGCCCTAGGCTCTGTTGCTTTGTTTCTTAGATGTTTCAGGAAACACCATACACTTCTCCCGAGTGTCTGTTGGCAATTTACATCCCGGCCATCAGCATAACAAGGCTCCCAGTTCTCCATGGCCTGTCCTGCCTTTCTGGATTTTACACTTTTTTCAGATGGCCCTTTTGACCTGGGGGAAGTGAGACTTCATTGTAGTGCAGATTTCCTTTGCAAGCTTGCTTGGTTGGCCAAAAAGGGCGTATGCGTTTTTTCCTGAATATATTCAGGAAAAAACGCATACGCCCTTTTTGGCCAAGTGCATCATTGTGGACGTTCTGCCTCTTTTCCTATGCTTTCAATGCAATTCCAGTCTACCTCCTGAAATCGGTTTCCTGCAATTCTGCCCCGCTTTCAAGTCCTCTTGGCAGCCTTACTTCAGTATATTTTTGGACGATAGCTGTCATTTATAACTCTGCAGGTTTGTGAATTACAGTGCCCCTGAGCTCCTTTCTTCAACTCGCTTTCTTTTGAGCTGGCCGCAACACCGCAAGATGGCTTCAGGCCCTAATCTGTTTCGGGCACGGCACGCTGAGCCTTTGGTTAATTCCTCTTCCTGGTGGGAAATGAGAGTTAAATTTGCCCGTCCAGACACCTCCAGCTAGTCTCTCATTGGTTCTCCCTATTCCTGTTCATCTTCCGCAGAAATTGCAAACTGGGCCAAACAGGAGGTTAAAGGCGCTGACTGTCCAAGTTGGGAGAGTGTTAGTAAAGCGTCTGGAATGTTGCACCCGAGTACCAGGGTACGAAAACTGAGACATATTTGAACACGTATCCCGATCACATGGTTGATCATACTCTAGGTTCCACATGCATGTTTTAGCTGAAGGAAGAATACCTTAAACCTGGGTAGTTGAAACCCGTGGAATGGGTACCATGCAATATGACTTCAAAGGGTCTTCATTTGCTCACCGAACCTCTCCAATCCTATCACTGCTGCATTTATGCCCCTGTACACATGCTTGGTTCTCTTTCGGAGACATAGCAATCCATAGGTTTTAAGATACTTACTAGTCAGGTACATTCTTAGGCGTTTAATATGCGGTGTTGTGTCCATTTCGTTGAGCAAGGAGTAGCTCTTGTCTATTCCATATTTGGCTTAAGGAACTTTATCTGTGCTCATTTCAATCTCTGGTTTTATGCAGCACCCCAACTCACCATTCCCCTTAAGCAAGCATAAGTTGGTTTTCTAAATTTGAGACCCTGTTCTGTTTTGGAATTCAGTTCCTGTGTAGCCAAGTTTACATTCCGTGTATTACTGATATCTTAGGATGTTTCTTTTTCTGTGTGACTTATTTCAGTTAGAATCATCATATCTGAATCCACTCATTGTGCTGCTAAGGGCCTGATGACATGGATTTCAGTGCTGAGTGATATTGCTTTGTAAGTAAATACCACAACTTCTTTATCCATTTTTCAATTTCTGCGATGTTGAACTTGTACTGTAAACGAGGTTCTTGTAAACAGAGGCGTCCCAAACTTTGGGGTGGCTGTGTCTTTTTGATTTTAATTTCCCTAAGCTATAGGACCATAAGTGGAAGTGCCCTAGGCTCTGTTGCTTTGTTTTTTAGATGTTTCAGGAAACACCATACACTTCTCCCGAGTGTCTGTTGGCAATTTACATCCCGCCCATCAGCATAACAAGGCTCCCAGTTCTCCATGGCCTGTCCTGCCTTTCTGGATTTTACACTTTTTTCAGATGGCCCTTTTGACTGGGGGGAAGTGAGACTTCATTGTAGTGCAGATTTCCTTTGCAAGTTTGCTTGGTTGGGCAAAAAGGGCGTATGCGTTTTTTCCTGAATATATTCAGGATAAAACGCATACGCCCTTTATGGCCAAGTGCATCATTGTGGACGTTCTGCCTCTTTTCCTATGCTTTCAATGCAATTCCAGTCTACCTCCTGAAATCGGTTTCCTGCAATTCTGCCCCGCTTTCAAGTCCTCTTGGCAGCCTTCCTTCAGTATATTTTTGGACGATAGCTGTCATTTATAACTCTGCAGGTTTGTGAATTACAGTGTCCCTGAGCTCCTTTCTTCAACTCGATTTCTTGTGAGCTGGCCGCAACCCCGCAGGATGGCTTCAGGCCCTAATCTTGTTCCGGCACGGCACGCTGAGCCTTTGGTTATTTCCTCTTCCTGGTGGGAAATGAGAGTTAAATTTGCCCGTCCAGACACCTCCAGCTAGTCTCGCATTGGTTCTCCCTATTCCTGTTCATCTTCCGCAGAAATTGCAAACTGGACCAAACAGGAGGTTAAAGGCGCTGACTCTCCAAGTGGGGAGAGTGTTAGTAAAGCGTCTGGAATGTTGCACCCGAGTACCAGGGTAGGAAAACTGAGACATATTTGAACACGTCTCCCGTTCACACGGTTGATCATACTCTGGGTTCCACATGCATGTTTTAGCTGAAGGAAGAATACCTTAAACCTGGAGAGTTGAGACCCGTGGAATGGGTACCATGCAATATGACTTCAAAGGGTCTTCGTTTGCTCACCGAACCTCTCCAATCCTATCACTGCTGTGTTTATGCCCCTGTACACACGCTTGATTCTCTTTCGGAGACATAGCAATCCATAGGTTTTAAGATACTTACTAGTCAGGTACATTCTTAGGCGTTGAATATGGGGTGTTGAGTCCATTTCGCTGAGCCAGGAGTAGCTCTTGTCTATTCCATATTTGGCTTAAGGAACTTTATCTGTGCTCATTTCAATCTCTGGTTTTATGCAGCACCCCAACTCACCTTTCCCCTTAAGCAAGCATAAGTTGGTTTTCTAAATTTGAGACCCTGTTCTGTTTTGGAATTCAGTTCCTGTGTAGCCAAGTTTACATTCCGTGTATTAGTGATATCTTATGATGTTTCTTTTTCTGTGTGACTTATTTCAGTTAGAATCATCGTACCTGAATCCACTCATTATGCTGCTACGGGCCTGATGACATAGATTTCATTGCTGAGTGATACTGCATTGTACGTAAGTACCACAAGTTCTTTATCCATTTTTCACTTTCTGTGATATTGAACTTGTACGGTAAATGAGGTTCTTGTAAACAGAGGCGTCCCAAACTTTGGGGTGGCTGTGTCTTTTTGATTTTAATTTCCCTAAGCTATAGGACCATAAGTGGAAGTGCCCTAGGCTCTGTTGCTTTGTTTCTTAGATGTTTCAGGAAACACCATACACTTCTCCCAAGTGTCTGTTGGCAATTTACATCCCACCCATCAGCATAACAAGGCTCCCAGTTCTCCATGGCCTGTCCTGCCTTTCTGGATTTTACACTTTTTTCAGATGGCCCTTTTGACCGGGGGGGAAGTGAGACTTCATTTTAGTGCAGATTTCGTTTGCAAGCTTGCTTGCTTGGCCAAAAAGGGCGTATGCGTTTTTTCCTGAATATATTCAGGAAAAAACGCATACGCCCTTTTTGGCCAAGTGCATCATTGGGGACGTTCTGCCTCTTTTCCTATGCTTTCAATGCAATTCCAGTCTACCTCCTGAAATCGGTTTCCTGCAATTCTGCCCCACTTTCAAGTCCTCTTGGCAGCCTTACTTCAGTATATTTTTGGACGATAGCTGTCATTTATAACTCTGCAGGTTTGTGAATTACAGTGCCCCTGAGCTCCTTTCTTCAACTCGCTTTCTTGTGAGCTGGCCGCAACCCCGCAGGATGGCTTCAGGCCCTAATCTTGTTCCGGCACGGCACGCTGAGCCTTTGGTTATTTCCTCTTCCTGGTGGGAAATGAGAGTTAAATTTGCCCGTCCAGACACCTCCAGCTAGTCTCTCATTGGTTCTCCCTATTCCTGTTCATCTTCCGCAGAAATTGCAAACTGGACCAAACAGGAGGTTAAAGGCGCTGACTCTCCAAGTGGGGAGAGTGTTAGTAAAGCGTCTGGAATGTTGCACCCGAGTACCAGGGTAGGAAAACTGAGACATATTTGAACACGTCTCCTGTTCACACGGTTGATCATACTCTGGGTTCCACATGCATGTTTTAGCTGAAGGAAGAATACCTTAAACCTGGAGAGTTGAGACCCGTGGAATGGGTACCATGCAATATGACTTCAAAGGGTCTTCGTTTGCTCACCGAACCTCTCCAATCCTATCACTGCTGCGTTTATGCCCCTGTACACACGCTTGATTCTCTTTCGGAGATATAGCAATCCATAGGTTTTAAGATACTTACTAGTCAGGTACATTCTTAGGCGTTGAATATGGGGTGTTGAGTCCATTTCGTTGAGCCAGGAGTAGCTCTTGTCTATTCCATATTTGGCTTAAGGAACTTTATCTGTGCTCATTTCAATCTCTGGTTTTATGCAGCACCGCAACTCACCTTTCCCCTTAAGCAAGCATAAATTGGTTTTCTAAATTTGAGACCCTGTTCTGTTTTGGAATTCAGTTCCTGTGTAGCCAAGTTTACATTCGGTGTATTACTGATATATTAGGATGTTTCTTTTTCTGTGTGACTCATTTCAGTTAGAATCATCATACCTGAATCCACTCATTGTGCTGCTAAGGGCCTGATGACATAGATTTCATTGCTGAGTGATATTGCTTTGTATGTAAATACCACAACTTCTTTATCCATTTTTCACTTTCTGCGATGTTGAACTTGTACTGTAAACGAGGTTCTTGTAAACAGAGCCGTTCCAAACTTTTGGGTGGCTGTGTCTTTTTGATTTTAATTTCCCTAAGCTATAGGACCATAAGTGGAAGTGCCCTAGGCTCTGTTGCTTTGTTTCTTAGATGTTTCAGGAAACACCATACACTTCTCCCGAGTGTCTGTTGGCAATTTACATCCCGCCCATCAGCATAACAAGGCTCCCAGTTCTCCATGGCCTGTCCTGCCTTCCTGGATTTTACACTTTTTTCAGATGGCCCTTTTGACCGGGGGGAAGTGAGACTTCATTGTAGTGAAGATTTCCTTCGCAAGCTTGCCTGGTTGTCCAAAAAGGGCGTATGCGTTTTTTCCTGAATATATTCAGGAAAAAACGCATACGCCCTTTTTGGCCAAGTGCATCATTGTGGACGTTCTGCCTCTTTTCCTATGCTTTCAATGCAATTCCAGTCTACCTCCTGAAATCGGTTTCCTGCAATTCTGCCCCGCTTTCAAGTCCTCTTGGCAGCCTTCCTTCAGTATATTTTTGGACGATAGCTGTCATTTATAACTCTGCAGGTTTGTGAATTACAGTGCCCCTGAGCTCCTTTCTTCAACCCGCTTTCTTGTGACCTGGCCGCAACACCGCAGGATGGCTTCAGGCCCTAATCTGGTTCTGGCACAGCACGCTGAGCCTTTGGTTAATTCCTCTTCCTAGTGGGAAATGAGAGTTAAATTAGCCCGTCCAGACACCTCCAGCTAGTCTCTCATTGGTTCTCGCTATTCCTGTTCATCTTTCGCATAAATTGCAAACTGGGCCAAACAGGAGGTTAAAGGGACTGACTCTCCAAGTCGGGAGAGTGTTAGTAAAGCGTCTGGAATGTTGCACCCGAGTACCAGGGTACGAAAACTGAGACATATTTGAACACGTCTCCCGATCACATGGTTGATCATACTCTAGGTTCCACATGCATGTTTTAGCTGAAGGAAGAATACCTTAAACCTGGAGAGTTGAGACCCGTGGAATGGGTACCATGCAATATGACTTCAAAGGGTCTTCGTTTGCTCACCGAACCTCTCCAATCCTATCACTGCTGCGTTTATGCCCCTGTACACACGCTTGATTCTCTTTCGGAGACATAGCAATCCATAGGTTTTAAGATACTTACTAGTCAGGTACATTCTTAGGCGTTTAATATGGGGTGTTGAGTCCATTTCGTTGAGCAAGGAGTAGCTCTTGTCTATTCCATATTTGGCTTAAGGAACTTTATCTGTGCTCATTTCAATCTCTGGTTTTATGCAGCACCCCAACTCACCTTTCCCCTTAAGCAAGCATAAGTTGGTTTTCTAAATTTGAGACCCTGTTCTGTTTTGGAATTCAGTTCCTGTGTAGCCAAGTTTACATTCCGTGTATTACTGATATCTTATGATGTTTCTTTTTCTGTGTGACTTATTTCAGTTAGAATCATCGTACCTGAATCCACTCATTATGCTGCTAAGGGCCTGATGACATAGATTTCATTGCTGAGTGATACTGCATTGTACGTAAGTACCACAAGTTCTTTATCCATTTTTCACTTTCTGTGATATTGAACTTGTACGGTAAACGAGGTTCTTGTAAACAGAGGCGTCCCAAACTTTGGGGTGGCTGTGTCTTTTTGATTTTAATTTCCCTAAGCTATAGGACCATAAGTGGAAGTGCCCTAGGCTCTGTTGCTTTGTTTCTTAGATGCTTCAGGAAACACCATACACTTCTCCCGAGTGTCTGTTGGCAATTTACATCCCGCCCATCAGCAAAACAAGGCTCCCAGTTCTCCATGGCCAGTCCTGCCTTTCTGGATTTTACACTTTTTTCAGATGGCCCTTTTGACCGTGGGGAAGTGAGACTTCATTGTAGTGCAGATTTCCTTTGCAAGTTTGCTTAGTTGGCCAAAAAGGGCGTATGCGTTTTTTCCTAAATATATTCAGGAAAAAACGCATACGCCCTTTTTGGCCAAGTGCATCATTGTGGACGTTCTGCCTCTTTTCCTATGCTTTCAATGCAATTCCAGTCTACCTCCTGAAATCGGTTTCCTGCAATTCTGCCCCGCTTTCAAGTCCTCTTGGAAGCCTTACTTCAGTATATTTTTGGACGATAGCTGTCATTTATAACTCTGCAGGTTTTTGCATTACAGTGCCCCTGAGCTCCTTTCTTCAGTTCGCTTTCTTTTGAGCTGGCCGCAACACCGCAGGATGGCTTCAGGCCCTAATCTGTTTCGGGCACGGCACGCTGAGCCTTTGGTTAATTCCTCTTCCTGGTGGGAAATGAGAGTTAAATTTGCCCGTCCAGACACCTCCAGTTAGTCTGTCATTGGTTCTCGCTATTCCTGTTCATCTTCCGCTGAAATTGCAAACTGGGCCAAACAGGAGGTTAAAGGGACTGACTCTCCAAGTCGGGAGAGTGTTAGTAAAGCGTCTGGAATGTTGCACCCGAGTACCAGGGTACGAAAACTGAGACATATTTGAACACGTCTCCCGATCACATGGTTGATCATACTCTAGGTTCCTCATGCATGTTTTAGCTGAAGGAAGAATACCTTAAACCTGGAGAGTTGAGACTCGTGGAATGGGTACCATGCAATATGACTTCAAAGGGTCTTCATTTGCTCACCGAATCTCTCCAATCCTATCACTGCTGCGTTTATGCCCCTGTACACACGCTTGATTCTCTTTTGGAGACATAGCAATCCATAGGTTTTAAGATACTTACTAGTCAGGTACATTCTTAGGCGTTTAATATGGGGTGTTGAATCCATTTCGTTGAGCAAGGAGTAGCTCTTGTCTATTCCATATTTGGCTTAAGGAACTTTATCTGTGCTCTTTTCAATCTCTGGTTTTATGCAGCACCCCAACTCACCTTTACCCTTAAGCAAGCATAAGTTGGTTTTCTAAATTTGAGACCCTGTTCTGTTCTGTAATTCAGTTCCTGTGTAGCCAAGTTTACATTCCGTGTATTACTGATATCTTATGATGTTTCTTTTTCTGTGTGACTTATTTCCGTTAGAATCATCATATCTGAATCCACTCATTGTGCTGCTAAGGGCTTGATGACATAGATTTCAGTGCTGAGTGATATTGCTTTGTAAGTATATACCACAACTTCTTTATCCATTTTTCAATTTCTGCGATGTTGAACTTGTACTGTAAACGAGGTTCTTGTAAACAGAGCCGTTCCAAACTTTGGGGTGGCTGTGTCTTTTTGATTTTAATTTCCCTAAGCTATAGGACCATAAGTGGAAGTGCCCTAGGCTCTGTTGCTTTGTTTTTTAGATGTTTCAGGAAACACCATACACTTCTCCCGAGTGTCTGTTGGCAATTTACATCCCACCCATCAGCATAAAAAGGCTCCCAGTTCTCCATGGCCTGTCCTGCCTTTCTGGATTTTACACTTTTTTCAGATGGCCCTTTTGACCGGGGGGAAGTGAGACTTCATTGTAGTGCAGATTTCCTTTGCAAGCTTGCTTGGTTGGCCAAAAAGGGCGTATGCGTTTTTTCCTGAATATATTCAGGAAAAAACGCATACGCCCTTTTTGGCCAAGTGCATCATTGTGGACGTTCTGCCTCTATTCCTATGCTTTCAATGCAATTCCAGTCTACCTCCTGAAATCGGTTTCCTGCAATTCTGCCCCACTTTCTAGTCCTCTTGGCAGCCTTACTTCAGTATATTTTTGGACGATAGCTGTCATTTATAACTCTGCAGGTTTGTGAATTACAGTGCCCCTGAGCTCCTTTCTTCAACTCGCTTTCTTGTGAGCTGGCCGCAACCCCGCAGGATGGCTTCAGGCCCTAATCTTGTTCCGGCACGGCACGCTGAGCCTTTGGTTATTTCCTCTTCCTGGTGGGAAATGAGAGTTAAATTTGCCCGTCCAGACACCTCCAGCTAGTCTCGCATTGGTTCTCCCTATTCCTGTTCATCTTCCGCAGAAATTGCAAACTGGACCAAACAGGAGGTTAAAGGCGCTGACTCTCCAAGTGGGGAGAGTGTTAGTAAAGCGTCTGGAATGTTGCACCCGAGTACCAGGGTAGGAAAACTGAGACATATTTGAACACGTCTCCCGTTCACACGGTTGATCATACTCTGGGTTCCACATGCATGTTTTAGCTGAAGGAAGAATACCTTAAACCTGGAGAGTTGAGACCCGTGGAATGGGTACCATGCAATATGACTTCAAAGGGTCTTCGTATGCTCACCGAACCTCTCCAATCCTATCACTGCTGCGTTTATGCCCCTGTACACACGCTTGATTCTCTTTCGGAGACATAGCAATCCATAGGTTTTAAGATACTTACTAGTCAGGTACATTCTTAGGCGTTGAATATGGGGTGTTGAGTCCATTTCGCTGAGCCAGGAGTAGCTCTTGTCTATTCCATATTTGGCTTAAGGAACTTTATCTGTGCTCATTTCAATCTCTGGTTTTATGCAGCACCCCAACTCACCTTTCCCCTTAAGCAAGCATAAGTTGGTTTTCTAAATTTGAGACCCTGTTCTGTTTTGGAATTCAGTTCCTGTGTAGCCAAGTTTACATTCCGTGTATTAGTGATATCTTATGATGTTTCTTTTTCTGTGTGACTTATTTCAGTTAGAATCATCGTACCTGAATCCACTCATTATGCTGCTACGGGCCTGATGACATAGATTTCATTGCTGAGTGATACTGCATTGTACGTAAGTACCACAAGTTCTTTATCCATTTTTCACTTTCTGTGATATTGAACTTGTACGGTAAATGAGGTTCTTGTAAACAGAGGCGTCCCAAACTTTGGGGTGGCTGTGTCTTTTTGATTTTAATTTCCCTAAGCTATAGGACCATAAGTGGAAGTGCCCTAGGCTCTGTTGCTTTGTTTCTTAGATGTTTCAGGAAACACCATACACTTCTCCCAAGTGTCTGTTGGCAATTTACATCCCACCCATCAGCATAACAAGGCTCCCAGTTCTCCATGGCCTGTCCTGCCTTTCTGGATTTTACACTTTTTTCAGATGGCCCTTTTGACCGGGGGGGAAGTGAGACTTCATTTTAGTGCAGATTTCGTTTGCAAGCTTGCTTGCTTGGCCAAAAAGGGCGTATGCGTTTTTTCCTGAATATATTCAGGAAAAAACGCATACGCCCTTTTTGGCCAAGTGCATCATTGGGGACGTTCTGCCTCTTTTCCTATGCTTTCAATGCAATTCCAGTCTACCTCCTGAAATCGGTTTCCTGCAATTCTGCCCCACTTTCAAGTCCTCTTGGCAGCCTTACTTCAGTATATTTTTGGACGATAGCTGTCATTTATAACTCTGCAGGTTTGTGAATTACAGTGCCCCTGAGCTCCTTTCTTCAACTCGCTTTCTTGTGAGCTGGCCGCAACCCCGCAGGATGGCTTCAGGCCCTAATCTTGTTCCGGCACGGCACGCTGAGCCTTTGGTTATTTCCTCTTCCTGGTGGGAAATGAGAGTTAAATTTGCCCGTCCAGACACCTCCAGCTAGTCTCTCATTGGTTCTCCCTATTCCTGTTCATCTTCCGCAGAAATTGCAAACTGGACCAAACAGGAGGTTAAAGGCGCTGACTCTCCAAGTGGGGAGAGTGTTAGTAAAGCGTCTGGAATGTTGCACCCGAGTACCAGGGTAGGAAAACTGAGACATATTTGAACACGTCTCCTGTTCACACGGTTGATCATACTCTGGGTTCCACATGCATGTTTTAGCTGAAGGAAGAATACCTTAAACCTGGAGAGTTGAGACCCGTGGAATGGGTACCATGCAATATGACTTCAAAGGGTCTTCGTTTGCTCACCGAACCTCTCCAATCCTATCACTGCTGCGTTTATGCCCCTGTACACACGCTTGATTCTCTTTCGGAGACATAGCAATCCATAGGTTTTAAGATACTTACTAGTCAGGTACATTCTTAGGCGTTGAATATGGGGTGTTGAGTCCATTTCGTTGAGCCAGGAGTAGCTCTTGTCTATTCCATATTTGGCTTAAGGAACTTTATCTGTGCTCATTTCAATCTCTGGTTTTATGCAGCACCGCAACTCACCTTTCCCCTTAAGCAAGCATAAATTGGTTTTCTAAATTTGAGACCCTGTTCTGTTTTGGAATTCAGTTCCTGTGTAGCCAAGTTTACATTCGGTGTATTACTGATATATTAGGATGTTTCTTTTTCTGTGTGACTCATTTCAGTTAGAATCATCATACCTGAATCCACTCATTGTGCTGCTAAGGGCCTGATGACATAGATTTCATTGCTGAGTGATATTGCTTTGTATGTAAATACCACAACTTCTTTATCCATTTTTCACTTTCTGCGATGTTGAACTTGTACTGTAAACGAGGTTCTTGTAAACAGAGCCGTTCCAAACTTTTGGGTGGCTGTGTCTTTTTGATTTTAATTTCCCTAAGCTATAGGACCATAAGTGGAAGTGCCCTAGGCTCTGTTGCTTTGTTTCTTAGATGTTTCAGGAAACACCATACACTTCTCCCGAGTGTCTGTTGGCAATTTACATCCCGCCCATCAGCATAACAAGGCTCCCAGTTCTCCATGGCCTGTCCTGCCTTCCTGGATTTTACACTTTTTTCAGATGGCCCTTTTGACCGGGGGGAAGTGAGACTTCATTGTAGTGAAGATTTCCTTCGCAAGCTTGCCTGGTTGTCCAAAAAGGGCGTATGCGTTTTTTCCTGAATATATTCAGGAAAAAACGCATACGCCCTTTTTGGCCAAGTGCATCATTGTGGACGTTCTGCCTCTTTTCCTATGCTTTCAATGCAATTCCAGTCTACCTCCTGAAATCGGTTTCCTGCAATTCTGCCCCGCTTTCAAGTCCTCTTGGCAGCCTTCCTTCAGTATATTTTTGGACGATAGCTGTCATTTATAACTCTGCAGGTTTGTGAATTACAGTGCCCCTGAGCTCCTTTCTTCAACCCGCTTTCTTGTGACCTGGCCGCAACACCGCAGGATGGCTTCAGGCCCTAATCTGGTTCCGGCACAGCACGCTGAGCCTTTGGTTAATTCCTCTTCCTAGTGGGAAATGAGAGTTAAATTTGCCCGTCCAGACACCTCCAGCTAGTCTCTCATTGGTTCTCGCTATTCCTGTTCATCTTCCGCATAAATTGCAAACTGGGCCAAACAGGAGGTTAAAGGGACTGACTCTCCAAGTCGGGAGAGTGTTAGTAAAGCGTCTGGAATGTTGCACCCGAGTACCAGGGTACGAAAACTGAGACATATTTGAACACGTCTCCCGATCACATGGTTGATCATACTCTAGGTTCCACATGCATGTTTTAGCTGAAGGAAGAATACCTTAAACCTGGAGAGTTGAGACCCGTGGAATGGGTACCATGCAATATGACTTCAAAGGGTCTTCATTTGCTCACCGAACCTCTCCAATCCTATCACTGCTGCGTTTATGCCCCTGTACACACGCTTGATTCTCTTTCGGAGACATAGCAATCCATAGGTTTTAAGATACTTACTAGTCAGGTACATTCTTAGGCGTTGAATATGGGGTGTTGAGTCCATTTCGTTGAGCCAGGAGTAGCTCTTGTCTATTCCATATTTGGCTTAAGGAACTTTATCTGTGCTCATTTCAATCTCTGGTTTTATGCAGCACCGCAACTCACCTTTCCCCTTAAGCAAGCATAAATTGGTTTTCTAAATTTGAGACCCTGTTCTGTTTTGGAATTCAGTTCCTGTGTAGCCAAGTTTACATTCGGTGTATTACTGATATATTAGGATGTTTCTTTTTCTGTGTGACTCATTTCAGTTAGAATCATCATACCTGAATCCACTCATTGTGCTGCTAAGGGCCTGATGACATAGATTTCATTGCTGAGTGATATTGCTTTGTATGTAAATACCACAACTTCTTTATCCATTTTTCACTTTCTGCGATGTTGAACTTGTACTGTAAACGAGGTTCTTGTAAACAGAGCCGTTCCAAACTTTTGGGTGGCTGTGTCTTTTTGATTTTAATTTCCCTAAGCTATAGGACCATAAGTGGAAGTGCCCTAGGCTCTGTTGCTTTGTTTCTTAGATGTTTCAGGAAACACCATACACTTCTCCCGAGTGTCTGTTGGCAATTTACATCCCGCCCATCAGCATAACAAGGCTCCCAGTTCTCCATGGCCTGTCCTGCCTTCCTGGATTTTACACTTTTTTCAGATGGCCCTTTTGACCGGGGGGAAGTGAGACTTCATTGTAGTGAAGATTTCCTTCGCAAGCTTGCCTGGTTGTCCAAAAAGGGCGTATGCGTTTTTTCCTGAATATATTCAGGAAAAAACGCATACGCCCTTTTTGGCCAAGTGCATCATTGTGGACGTTCTGCCTCTTTTCCTATGCTTTCAATGCAATTCCAGTCTACCTCCTGAAATCGGTTTCCTGCAATTCTGCCCCGCTTTCAAGTCCTCTTGGCAGCCTTCCTTCAGTATATTTTTGGACGATAGCTGTCATTTATAACTCTGCAGGTTTGTGAATTACAGTGCCCCTGAGCTCCTTTCTTCAACCCGCTTTCTTGTGACCTGGCCGCAACACCGCAGGATGGCTTCAGGCCCTAATCTGGTTCCGGCACAGCACGCTGAGCCTTTGGTTAATTCCTCTTCCTAGTGGGAAATGAGAGTTAAATTTGCCCGTCCAGACACCTCCAGCTAGTCTCTCATTGGTTCTCGCTATTCCTGTTCATCTTCCGCATAAATTGCAAACTGGGCCAAACAGGAGGTTAAAGGGACTGACTCTCCAAGTCGGGAGAGTGTTAGTAAAGCGTCTGGAATGTTGCACCCGAGTACCAGGGTACGAAAACTGAGACATATTTGAACACGTCTCCCGATCACATGGTTGATCATACTCTAGGTTCCACATGCATGTTTTAGCTGAAGGAAGAATACCTTAAACCTGGAGAGTTGAGACCCGTGGAATGGGTACCATGCAATATGACTTCAAAGGGTCTTCATTTGCTCACCGAACCTCTCCAATCCTATCACTGCTGCGTTTATGCCCCTGTACACACGCTTGATTCTCTTTCGGAGACATAGCAATCCATAGGTTTTAAGATACTTACTAGTCAGGTACATTCTTAGGCGTTTAATATGGGGTGTTGAGTCCATTTCGTTGAGCAAGGAGTAGCTCTTGTCTATTCCATATTTGGCTTAAGGAACTTTATCTGTGCTCATTTCAATCTCTGGTTTTATGCAGCACCCCAACTCACCTTTCCCCTTAAGCAAGCATAAGTTGGTTTTCTAAATTTGAGACCCTGTTCTGTTTTGGAATTCAGTTCCTGTGTAGCCAAGTTTACATTCCGTGTATTACTGATATCTTATGATGTTTCTTTTTCTGTGTGACTTATTTCAGTTAGAATCATCGTACCTGAATCCACTCATTATGCTGCTACGGGCCTGATGACATAGATTTCAGTGCTGAGTGATATTGCTTTGTAAGTAAATACCACAACTTCTTTATCCATTTTTCACTTTCTGCGATGTTGAACTTGTACTGTAAAAGAGGTTCTTGTATACAGAAGCATCCCAAACTTTGGGGTGGCTGTGTCTTTTTGATTTTAATTTCCCTATGCTATAGGACCATATGTGGAAGTGCCTTAGGCTCTGTTGCTTTGTTTTTTAGATGTTTCAGGAAACACCATACACTTCTCCCGAGTGTCTGTTGGCAATTTACATCCCGCCCATCAGCATAACAAGGCTCCCAGTTCTCCATGGCCTGTCCTGCCTTGCTGGATTTTACACTTTATTCAGATGGCCCTTTTGACCGGGGGGAAGTGAGACTTCATTGTAGTGCAGATTTCCTTTGCAAGTTTGCTTGGTTGGCCAAAAAGGGCGTATGCGTTTTTTCCTGAATATATTCAGGAAAAAACGCATACGCCCTTTTTGGCCAAGTGCATCATTGTGGACGTTCTGCCTCTTTTCCTATGCTTTCAATGCAATTCCAGTCTACCTCCTGAAATCGGTTTCCTGCAATTCTGCCCCGCTTTCAAGTCCTCTTGGCAGCCTTACTTCAGTATATTTTTGGACGATAGCTGTCATTTATAACTCTGCAGGTTTGTGAATTACAGTGCCCCTGAGCTCCTTTCTTCAACTCGCTTTCTTGTGAGCTGGCCGCAACCCCGCAGGATGGCTTCAGGCCCTAATCTGGTTCCGGCACGGCACGCTGAGCCTTTGGTTATTTCCTCTTCCTGGTGGGAAATGAGAGTTAAATTTGCCCGTCCAGACACCTCCAGCTAGTCTCTCATTGGTTCTCGCTATTCCTGTTCATCTTCCGCAGAAATTGCAAACTGGGCCAAACAGGAGGTTAAAGGCGCTGACTCTCCAAGACAGGAGAGTGTTAGTAAAGCGTCTGGAATGTTGCACCCGAGTACCAGGGGAGGAAAACTGAGATATATTTGAACACGTCTCCCGTTCACACGGTTGATCATACTCTGGGTTCCACATGCATGTTTTAGCTGAAGGAAGAATACCTTAAACCTGGAGAGTTGAGACCCGTGGAATGGGTACCATGCAATATGACTTCAAAGGGTCTTCATTTGCTCACCGAACCTCTCCAATCCTATCACTGCTGCGTTTATGCCCCTGTACACACGCTTGATTCTCTTTCGGAGACATAGCAATCCATAGGTTTTAAGATACTTACTAGTCAGGTACATTCTTAGGCGTTGAATATGGGGTGTTGAGTCCATTTCGTTGAGCAAGGAGTAGCTCTTGTCTATTCCATATTTGGCTTAAGGAACTTTATCTGTGCTCATTTCAATCTCTGGTTTTATGCAGCACCCCAACTCACCTTTCCCCTTAAGCAAGCATAAGTTGGTTTTCTAAATTTGAGACCCTGTTCTGTTCTGTAATTCAGTTCCTGTGTAGCCAAGGTTACATTCCGTGTATTACTGATATCTTATGATGTTTCTTTTTCTGTGTGACTTATTTCAGTTAGAATCATCATACCTGAATCCACTCATTGTGCTGCTAAGGGCCTGATGACATAGATTTCATTGCTGAGTGATATTGCTTTGTAAGTAAATACCAAAACTTCTTTATCCATTTTTCACTTTCTGCGATGTTGAACTTGTACTGTAAACGAGGTTCTTGTAAACACAGGCGTCCCAAACTTTGGGGTGGCTGTGTCTTTTGGATTTTAATTTCCCTAAGCTATAGGACCATAAGTGGAAGTGCCCTAGGCTCTGTTGCTTTGTTTTTTAGATGTTTCAGGAAACACCATACACTTTTCCGGAGTGTCTGTTGGCAATTTACATCCCGCCCATCAGCATAAAAAGGCTCCCAGTTCTCCATGGCCTGTCCTGCCTTTCTGGATTTTACACTTTTTTCAGATGGCCCTTTTGACCTGGGGGAAGTGAGACTTCATTGTAGTGCAGATTTCCTTTGCAAGCTTGCTTGGTTGGCCAAAAAGGGCGTATGCGTTTTTTCCTGAATATATTCAGGAAAAAACGCATACGCCCTTTTTGGCCAAGTGCATCATTGTGGACGTTCTGCCTCTTTTCCTATGCTTTCAATGCAATTCCAGTCTACCTCCTGAAATCGGTTTCCTGCAATTCTGCCCCGCTTTCAAGTCCTCTTGGCAGCCTTCCTTCAGTATATTTTTGGACGATAGCTGTCATTTATAACTCTGCAGGTTTGTGAATTACAGTGCCCCTGAGCTCCTTTCTTCAACCCGCTTTCTTGTGACCTGGCCGCAACACCGCAGGATGGCTTCAGGCCCTAATCTGGTTCCGGCACGGCACGCTGAGCCTTTGGTTAATTCCTCTTCCTAGTGGGAAATGAGAGTTAAATTTGCCCGTCCAGACACCTCCAGCTAGTCTCTCATTGGTTCTCGCTATTCCTGTTCATCTTTCGCATAAATTGCAAACTGGGCCAAACAGGAGGTTAAAGGGACTGACTCTCCAAGTCGGGAGAGTGTTAGTAAAGCGTCTGGAATGTTGCACCCGAGTACCAGGGTACGAAAACTGAGACATATTTGAACACGTCTCCCGATCACATGGTTGATCATACTCTAGGTTCCACATGCATGTTTTAGCTGAAGGAAGAATACCTTAAACCTGGAGAGTTGAGACCCGTGGAATGGGTACCATGCAATATGACTTCAAAGGGTCTTCATTTGCTCACCGAACCTCTCCAATCCTATCACTGCTGCGTTTATGCCCCTGTACACACGCTTGATTCTCTTTCGGAGACATAGCAATCCATAGGTTTTAAGATACTTACTAGTCAGGTACATTCTTAGGCGTTTAATATGGGGTGTTGAGTCCATTTCGTTGAGCAAGGAGTAGCTCTTGTCTATTCCATATTTGGCTTAAGGAACTTTATCTGTGCTCATTTCAATCTCTGGTTTTATGCAGCACCCCAACTCACCTTTCCCCTTAAGCAAGCATAAGTTGGTTTTCTAAATTTGAGACCCTGTTCTGTTTTGGAATTCAGTTCCTGTGTAGCCAAGTTTACATTCCGTGTATTACTGATATCTTATGATGTTTCTTTTTCTGTGTGACTTATTTCAGTTAGAATCATCGTACCTGAATCCACTCATTATGGTGCTAAGGGCCTGATGACATAGATTTCATTGCTGAGTGATACTGCATTGTACGTAAGTACCACAAGTTCTTTATCCATTTTTCACTTTCTGTGATATTGAACTTGTACGGTAAACGAGGTTCTTGTAAACAGAGGCGTCCCAAACTTTGGGGTGGCTGTGTCTTTTTGATTTTAATTTCCCTAAGCTATAGGACCATAAGTGGAAGTGCCCTAGGCTCTGTTGCTTTGTTTCTTAGATGCTTCAGGAAACACCATACACTTCTCCCGAGTGTCTGTTGGCAATTTACATCCCGCCCATCAGCAAAACAAGGCTCCCAGTTCTCCATGGCCAGTCCTGCCTTTCTGGATTTTACACTTTTTTCAGATGGCCCTTTTGACCGTGGGGAAGTGAGACTTCATTGTAGTGCAGATTTCCTTTGCAAGTTTGCTTAGTTGGCCAAAAAGGGCGTATGCGTTTTTTCCTAAATATATTCAGGAAAAAACGCATACGCCCTTTTTGGCCAAGTGCATCATTGTGGACGTTCTGCCTCTTTTCCTATGCTTTCAATGCAATTCCAGTCTACCTCCTGAAATCGGTTTCCTGCAATTCTGCCCCGCTTTCAAGTCCTCTTGGAAGCCTTACTTCAGTATATTTTTGGACGATAGCTGTCATTTATAACTCTGCAGGTTTTTGCATTACAGTGCCCCTGAGCTCCTTTCTTCAGTTCGCTTTCTTTTGAGCTGGCCGCAACACCGCAGGATGGCTTCAGGCCCTAATCTGTTTCGGGCACGGCACGCTGAGCCTTTGGTTAATTCCTCTTCCTGGTGGGAAATGAGAGTTAAATTTGCCCGTCCAGACACCTCCAGTTAGTCTGTCATTGGTTCTCGCTATTCCTGTTCATCTTCCGCTGAAATTGCAAACTGGGCCAAACAGGAGGTTAAAGGGACTGACTCTCCAAGTCGGGAGAGTGTTAGTAAAGCGTCTGGAATGTTGCACCCGAGTACCAGGGTACGAAAACTGAGACATATTTGAACACGTCTCCCGATCACATGGTTGATCATACTCTAGGTTCCTCATGCATGTTTTAGCTGAAGGAAGAATACCTTAAACCTGGAGAGTTGAGACTCGTGGAATGGGTACCATGCAATATGACTTCAAAGGGTCTTCATTTGCTCACCGAATCTCTCCAATCCTATCACTGCTGCGTTTATGCCCCTGTACACACGCTTGATTCTCTTTTGGAGACATAGCAATCCATAGGTTTTAAGATACTTACTAGTCAGGTACATTCTTAGGCGTTTAATATGGGGTGTTGAATCCATTTCGTTGAGCAAGGAGTAGCTCTTGTCTATTCCATATTTGGCTTAAGGAACTTTATCTGTGCTCCTTTCAATCTCTGGTTTTATGCAGCACCCCAACTCACCTTTACCCTTAAGCAAGCATAAGTTGGTTTTCTAAATTTGAGACCCTGTTCTGTTCTGTAATTCAGTTCCTGTGTAGCCAAGTTTACATTCCGTGTATTACTGATATCTTATGATGTTTCTTTTTCTGTGTGACTTATTTCCGTTAGAATCATCATATCTGAATCCACTCATTGTGCTGCTAAGGGCTTGATGACATAGATTTCAGTGCTGAGTGATATTGCTTTGTAAGTATATACCACAACTTCTTTATCCATTTTTCAATTTCTGCGATGTTGAACTTGTACTGTAAAAGAGGTTCTTGTAAACAGAGCCGTTCCAAACTTTGGGGTGGCTGTGTCTTTTTGATTTTAATTTCCCTAAGCTATAGGACCATAAGTGGAAGTGCCCTAGGCTCTGTTGCTTTGTTTTTTAGATGTTTCAGGAAACACCATACACTTCTCCCGAGTGTCTGTTGGCAATTTACATCCCACCCATCAGCATAAAAAGGCTCCCAGTTCTCCATGGCCTGTCCTGCCTTTCTGGATTTTACACTTTTTTCAGATGGCCCTTTTGACCGGGGGGAAGTGAGACTTCATTGTAGTGCAGATTTCCTTTGCAAGCTTGCTTGGTTGGCCAAAAAGGGCGTATGCGTTTTTCCTGAATATATTCAGGAAAAAACGCATACGCCCTTTTTGGCCAAGTGCATCATTGTGGACGTTCTGCCTCTATTCCTATGCTTTCAATGCAATTCCAGTCTACCTCCTGAAATCGGTTTCCTGCAATTCTGCCCCACTTTCTAGTCCTCTTGGCAGCCTTACTTCAGTATATTTTTGGACGATAGCTGTCATTTATAACTCTGCAGGTTTGTGAATTACAGTGCCCCTGAGCTCCTTTCTTCAACTCGCTTTCTTGTGAGCTGGCCGCAACCCCGCAGGATGGCTTCAGGCCCTAATCTTGTTCCGGCACGGCACGCTGAGCCTTTGGTTATTTCCTCTTCCTGGTGGGAAATGAGAGTTAAATTTGCCCGTCCAGACACCTCCAGCTAGTCTCGCATTGGTTCTCCCTATTCCTGTTCATCTTCCGCAGAAATTGCAAACTGGACCAAACAGGAGGTTAAAGGCGCTGACTCTCCAAGTGGGGAGAGTGTTAGTAAAGCGTCTGGAATGTTGCACCCGAGTACCAGGGTAGGAAAACTGAGACATATTTGAACACGTCTCCCGTTCACACGGTTGATCATACTCTGGGTTCCACATGCATGTTTTAGCTGAAGGAAGAATACCTTAAACCTGGAGAGTTGAGACCCGTGGAATGGGTACCATGCAATATGACTTCAAAGGGTCTTCGTATGCTCACCGAACCTCTCCAATCCTATCACTGCTGCGTTTATGCCCCTGTACACACGCTTGATTCTCTTTCGGAGACATAGCAATCCATAGGTTTTAAGATATTTACTAGTCAGGTACATTCTTAGGCGTTGAATATGGGGTGTTGAGTCCATTTCGCTGAGCCAGGAGTAGCTCTTGTCTATTCCATATTTGGCTTAAGGAACTTTATCTGTGCTCATTTCAATCTCTGGTTTTATGCAGCACCCCAACTCACCTTTCCCCTTAAGCAAGCATAAGTTGGTTTTCTAAATTTGAGACCCTGTTCTGTTTTGGAATTCAGTTCCTGTGTAGCCAAGTTTACATTCCGTGTATTAGTGATATCTTATGATGTTTCTTTTTCTGTGTGACTTATTTCAGTTAGAATCATCGTACCTGAATCCACTCATTATGCTGCTACGGGCCTGATGACATAGATTTCATTGCTGAGTGATACTGCATTGTACGTAAGTACCACAAGTTCTTTATCCATTTTTCACTTTCTGTGATATTGAACTTGTACGGTAAATGAGGTTCTTGTAAACAGAGGCGTCCCAAACTTTGGGGTGGCTGTGTCTTTTTGATTTTAATTTCCCTAAGCTATAGGACCATAAGTGGAAGTGCCCTAGGCTCTGTTGCTTTGTTTCTTAGATGTTTCAGGAAACACCATACACTTCTCCCAAGTGTCTGTTGGCAATTTACATCCCACCCATCAGCATAACAAGGCTCCCAGTTCTCCATGGCCTGTCCTGCCTTTCTGGATTTTACACTTTTTTCAGATGGCCCTTTTGACCGGGGGGGAAGTGAGACTTCATTTTAGTGCAGATTTCGTTTGCAAGCTTGCTTGCTTGGCCAAAAAGGGCGTATGCGTTTTTTCCTGAATATATTCAGGAAAAAACGCATACGCCCTTTTTGGCCAAGTGCATCATTGGGGACGTTCTGCCTCTTTTCCTATGCTTTCAATGCAATTCCAGTCTACCTCCTGAAATCGGTTTCCTGCAATTCTGCCCCACTTTCAAGTCCTCTTGGCAGCCTTACTTCAGTATATTTTTGGACGATAGCTGTCATTTATAACTCTGCAGGTTTGTGAATTACAGTGCCCCTGAGCTCCTTTCTTCAACTCGCTTTCTTGTGAGCTGGCCGCAACCCCGCAGGATGGCTTCAGGCCCTAATCTTGTTCCGGCACGGCACGCTGAGCCTTTGGTTATTTCCTCTTCCTGGTGGGAAATGAGAGTTAAATTTGCCCGTCCAGACACCTCCAGCTAGTCTCTCATTGGTTCTCCCTATTCCTGTTCATCTTCCGCAGAAATTGCAAACTGGACCAAACAGGAGGTTAAAGGCGCTGACTCTCCAAGTGGGGAGAGTGTTAGTAAAGCGTCTGGAATGTTGCACCCGAGTACCAGGGTAGGAAAACTGAGACATATTTGAACACGTCTCCTGTTCACACGGTTGATCATACTCTGGGTTCCACATGCATGTTTTAGCTGAAGGAAGAATACCTTAAACCTGGAGAGTTGAGACCCGTGGAATGGGTACCATGCAATATGACTTCAAAGGGTCTTCGTTTGCTCACCGAACCTCTCCAATCCTATCACTGCTGCGTTTATGCCCCTGTACACACGCTTGATTCTCTTTCGGAGACATAGCAATCCATAGGTTTTAAGATACTTACTAGTCAGGTACATTCTTAGGCGTTGAATATGGGGTGTTGAGTCCATTTCGTTGAGCCAGGAGTAGCTCTTGTCTATTCCATATTTGGCTTAAGGAACTTTATCTGTGCTCATTTCAATCTCTGGTTTTATGCAGCACCGCAACTCACCTTTCCCCTTAAGCAAGCATAAATTGGTTTTCTAAATTTGAGACCCTGTTCTGTTTTGGAATTCAGTTCCTGTGTAGCCAAGTTTACATTCGGTGTATTACTGATATATTAGGATGTTTCTTTTTCTGTGTGACTCATTTCAGTTAGAATCATCATACCTGAATCCACTCATTGTGCTGCTAAGGGCCTGATGACATAGATTTCATTGCTGAGTGATATTGCTTTGTATGTAAATACCACAACTTCTTTATCCATTTTTCACTTTCTGCGATGTTGAACTTGTACTGTAAACGAGGTTCTTGTAAACAGAGCCGTTCCAAACTTTTGGGTGGCTGTGTCTTTTTGATTTTAATTTCCCTAAGCTATAGGACCATAAGTGGAAGTGCCCTAGGCTCTGTTGCTTTGTTTCTTAGATGTTTCAGGAAACACCATACACTTCTCCCGAGTGTCTGTTGGCAATTTACATCCCGCCCATCAGCATAACAAGGCTCCCAGTTCTCCATGGCCTGTCCTGCCTTCCTGGATTTTACACTTTTTTCAGATGGCCCTTTTGACCGGGGGAAAGTGAGACTTCATTGTAGTGAAGATTTCCTTCGCAAGCTTGCCTGGTTGTCCAAAAAGGGCGTATGCGTTTTTTCCTGAATATATTCAGGAAAAAACGCATACGCCCTTTTTGGCCAAGTGCATCATTGTGGACGTTCTGCCTCTTTTCCTATGCTTTCAATGCAATTCCAGTCTACCTCCTGAAATCGGTTTCCTGCAATTCTGCCCCGCTTTCAAGTCCTCTTGGCAGCCTTCCTTCAGTATATTTTTGGACGATAGCTGTCATTTATAACTCTGCAGGTTTGTGAATTACAGTGCCCCTGAGCTCCTTTCTTCAACCCGCTTTCTTGTGACCTGGCCGCAACACCGCAGGATGGCTTCAGGCCCTAATCTGGTTCCGGCACAGCACGCTGAGCCTTTGGTTAATTCCTCTTCCTAGTGGGAAATGAGAGTTAAATTTGCCCGTCCAGACACCTCCAGCTAGTCTCTCATTGGTTCTCGCTATTCCTGTTCATCTTCCGCATAAATTGCAAACTGGGCCAAACAGGAGGTTAAAGGGACTGACTCTCCAAGTCGGGAGAGTGTTAGTAAAGCGTCTGGAATG
The DNA here is from genome assembly GCF_964374135.1 of Grampus griseus. NCBI lineage: Eukaryota > Metazoa > Chordata > Mammalia > Artiodactyla > Delphinidae > Grampus > Grampus griseus. Next base: position 269,666 of record NW_028133381.1, read on the forward strand.
TTGCACCCGAGTACCAGGGTACGAAAACTGAGACATATTTGAACACGTCTCCCGATCACATGGTTGATCATACTCTAGGTTCCACATGCATGTTTTAGCTGAAGGAAGAATACCTTAAACCTGGAGAGTTGAGACCCGTGGAATGGGTACCATGCAATATGACTTCAAAGGGTCTTCATTTGCTCACCGAACCTCTCCAATCCTATCACTGCTGCGTTTATGCCCCTGTACACACGCTTGATTCTCTTTCGGAGACATAGCAATCCATAGGTTTTAAGATACTTACTAGTCAGGTACATTCTTAGGCGTTTAATATGGGGTGTTGAGTCCATTTCGTTGAGCAAGGAGTAGCTCTTGTCTATTCCATATTTGGCTTAAGGAACTTTATCTGTGCTCATTTCAATCTCTGGTTTTATGCAGCACCCCAACTCACCTTTCCCCTTAAGCAAGCATAAGTTGGTTTTCTAAATTTGAGACCCTGTTCTGTTTTGGAATTCAGTTCCTGTGTAGCCAAGTTTACATTCCGTGTATTACTGATATCTTATGATGTTTCTTTTTCTGTGTGACTTATTTCAGTTAGAATCATCGTACCTGAATCCACTCATTATGCTGCTACGGGCCTGATGACATAGATTTCATTGCTGAGTGATACTGCATTGTACGTAAGTACCACAAGTTCTTTATCCATTTTTCACTTTCTGTGATATTGAACTTGTACGGTAAACGAGGTTCTTGTAAACAGAGGCGTCCCAAACTTTGGGGTGGCTGTGTCTTTTTGATTTTAATTTCCCTAAGCTATAGGACCATAAGTGGAAGTGCCCTAGGCTCTGTTGCTTTGTTTCTTAGATGCTTCAGGAAACACCATACACTTCTCCCGAGTGTCTGTTGGCAATTTACATCCCGCCCATCAGCAAAACAAGGCTCCCAGTTCTCCATGGCCAGTCCTGCCTTTCTGGATTTTACACTTTTTTCAGATGGCCCTTTTGACCGTGGGGAAGTGAGACTTCATTGTAGTGCAGATTTCCTTTTCAAGTTTGCTTAGTTGGCCAAAAAGGGCGTATGCGTTTTTTCCTAAATATATTCAGGAAAAAACGCATACGCCCTTTTTGGCCAAGTGCATCATTGTGGACGTTCTGCCTCTTTTCCTATGCTTTCAATGCAATTCCAGTCTACCTCCTGAAATCGGTTTCCTGCAATTCTGCCCCGCTTTCAAGTCCTCTTGGAAGCCTTACTTCAGTATATTTTTGGACGATAGCTGTCATTTATAACTCTGCAGGTTTTTGCATTACAGTGCCCCTGAGCTCCTTTCTTCAGTTCGCTTTCTTTTGAGCTGGCCGCAACACCGCAGGATGGCTTCAGGCCCTAATCTGTTTCGGGCACGGCACGCTGAGCCTTTGGTTAATTCCTCTTCCTGGTGGGAAATGAGAGTTAAATTTGCCCGTCCAGACACCTCCAGCTAGTCTCTCATTGGTTCTCGCTATTCCTGTTCATCTTCCGCATAAATTGCAAACTGGGCCAAACAGGAGGTTAAAGGGACTGACTCTCCAAGTCGGGAGAGTGTTAGTAAAGCGTCTGGAATGTTGCACCCGAGTACCAGGGTACGAAAACTGAGACATATTTGAACACGTCTCCCGATCACATGGTTGATCATACTCTAGGTTCCTCATGCATGTTTTAGCTGAAGGAAGAATACCTTAAACCTGGAGAGTTGAGACTCGTGGAATGGGTACCATGCAATATGACTTCAAAGGGTCTTCATTTGCTCACCGAACCTCTCCAATCCTATCACTGCTGCGTTTATGCCCCTGTACACACGCTTGATTCTCTTTTGGAGACATAGCAATCCATAGGTTTTAAGATACTTACTAGTCAGGTACATTCTTAGGCGTTTAATATGGGGTGTTGAGTCCATTTCGTTGAGCAAGGAGTAGCTCTTGTCTATTCCATATTTGGCTTAAGGAACTTTATCTGTGCTCCTTTCAATCTCTGGTTTTATGCAGCACCCCAACTCACCTTTACCCTTAAGCAAGCATAAGTTGGTTTTCTAAATTTGAGACCCTGTTCTGTTCTGTAATTCAGTTCCTGTGTAGCCAAGTTTACATTCCGTGTATTACTGATATCTTATGATGTTTCTTTTTCTGTGTGACTTATTTCCGTTAGAATCATCATATCTGAATCCACTCATTGTGCTGCTAAGGGCTTGATGACATAGATTTCAGTGCTGAGTGATATTGCTTTGTAAGTATATACCACAACTTCTTTATCCATTTTTCAATTTCTGCGATGTTGAACTTGTACTGTAAACGAGGTTCTTGTAAACAGAGCCGTTCCAAACTTTGGGGTGGCTGTGTCTTTTTTATTTTAATTTCCCTAAGCTATAGGACCATAAGTGGAAGTGCCCTAGGCTCTGTTGCTTTGTTTTTTAGATGTTTCAGGAAACAACATACACTTCTCCCGAGTGTCTGTTGGCAATTTACATCCCACCCATCAGCATAAAAAGGCTCCCAGTTCTCCATGGCCTGTCCTGCCTTTCTGGATTTTACACTTTTTTCAGATGGCCCTTTTGACCGGGGGGAAGTGAGACTTCATTGTAGTGCAGATTTCCTTTGCAAGCTTGCTTGGTTGGCCAAAAAGGGCGTATGCGTTTTTTCCTGAATATATTCAGGAAAAAACGCATACGCCCTTTTTGGCCAAGTGCATCATTGTGGACGTTCTGCCTCTATTCCTATGCTTTCAATGCAATTCCAGTCTACCTCCTGAAATCGGTTTCCTGCAATTCTGCCCCACTTTCTAGTCCTCTTGGCAGCCTTACTTCAGTATATTTTTGGACGATAGCTGTCATTTATAACTCTGCAGGTTTGTGAATTACAGTGCCCCTGAGCTCCTTTCTTCAACTCGCTTTCTTGTGAGCTGGCCGCAACCCCGCAGGATGGCTTCAGGCCCTAATCTTGTTCCGGCACGGCACGCTGAGCCTTTGGTTATTTCCTCTTCCTGGTGGGAAATGAGAGTTAAATTTGCCCGTCCAGACACCTCCAGCTAGTCTCGCATTGGTTCTCCCTATTCCTGTTCATCTTCCGCAGAAATTGCAAACTGGACCAAACAGGAGGTTAAAGGCGCTGACTCTCCAAGTGGGGAGAGTGTTAGTAAAGCGTCTGGAATGTTGCACCCGAGTACCAGGGTAGGAAAACTGAGACATATTTGAACACGTCTCCCGTTCACACGGTTGATCATACTCTGGGTTCCACATGCATGTTTTAGCTGAAGGAAGAATACCTTAAACCTGGAGAGTTGAGACCCGTGGAATGGGTACCATGCAATATGACTTCAAAGGGTCTTCGTATGCTCACCGAACCTCTCCAATCCTATCACTGCTGCGTTTATGCCCCTGTACACACGCTTGATTCTCTTTCGGAGACATAGCAATCCATAGGTTTTAAGATACTTACTAGTCAGGTACATTCTTAGGCGTTGAATATGGGGTGTTGAGTCCATTTCGCTGAGCCAGGAGTAGCTCTTGTCTATTCCATATTTGGCTTAAGGAACTTTATCTGTGCTCATTTCAATCTCTGGTTTTATGCAGCACCCCAACTCACCTTTCCCCTTAAGCAAGCATAAGTTGGTTTTCTAAATTTGAGACCCTGTTCTGTTTTGGAATTCAGTTCCTGTGTAGCCAAGTTTACATTCCGTGTATTAGTGATATCTTATGATGTTTCTTTTTCTGTGTGACTTATTTCAGTTAGAATCATCGTACCTGAATCCACTCATTATGCTGCTACGGGCCTGATGACATAGATTTCATTGCTGAGTGATACTGCATTGTACGTAAGTACCACAAGTTCTTTATCCATTTTTCACTTTCTGTGATATTGAACTTGTACGGTAAATGAGGTTCTTGTAAACAGAGGCGTCCCAAACTTTGGGGTGGCTGTGTCTTTTTGATTTTAATTTCCCTAAGCTATAGGACCATAAGTGGAAGTGCCCTAGGCTCTGTTGCTTTGTTTCTTAGATGTTTCAGGAAACACCATACACTTCTCCCAAGTGTCTGTTGGCAATTTACATCCCACCCATCAGCATAACAAGGCTCCCAGTTCTCCATGGCCTGTCCTGCCTTTCTGGATTTTACACTTTTTTCAGATGGCCCTTTTGACCGGGGGGGAAGTGAGACTTCATTTTAGTGCAGATTTCGTTTGCAAGCTTGCTTGCTTGGCCAAAAAGGGCGTATGCGTTTTTTCCTGAATATATTCAGGAAAAAACGCATACGCCCTTTTTGGCCAAGTGCATCATTGGGGACGTTCTGCCTCTTTTCCTATGCTTTCAATGCAATTCCAGTCTACCTCCTGAAATCGGTTTCCTGCAATTCTGCCCCACTTTCAAGTCCTCTTGGCAGCCTTACTTCAGTATATTTTTGGACGATAGCTGTCATTTATAACTCTGCAGGTTTGTGAATTACAGTGCCCCTGAGCTCCTTTCTTCAACTCGCTTTCTTGTGAGCTGGCCGCAACCCCGCAGGATGGCTTCAGGCCCTAATCTTGTTCCGGCACGGCACGCTGAGCCTTTGGTTATTTCCTCTTCCTGGTGGGAAATGAGAGTTAAATTTGCCCGTCCAGACACCTCCAGCTAGTCTCTCATTGGTTCTCCCTATTCCTGTTCATCTTCCGCAGAAATTGCAAACTGGACCAAACAGGAGGTTAAAGGCGCTGACTCTCCAAGTGGGGAGAGTGTTAGTAAAGCGTCTGGAATGTTGCACCCGAGTACCAGGGTAGGAAAACTGAGACATATTTGAACACGTCTCCTGTTCACACGGTGGATCATACTCTGGGTTCCACATGCATGTTTTAGCTGAAGGAAGAATACCTTAAACCTGGAGAGTTGAGACCCGTGGAATGGGTACCATGCAATATGACTTCAAAGGGTCTTCGTTTGCTCACCGAACCTCTCCAATCCTATCACTGCTGCGTTTATGCCCCTGTACACACGCTTGATTCTCTTTCGGAGACATAGCAATCCATAGGTTTTAAGATACTTACTAGTCAGGTACATTCTTAGGCGTTGAATATGGGGTGTTGAGTCCATTTCGTTGAGCCAGGAGTAGCTCTTGTCTATTCCATATTTGGCTTAAGGAACTTTATCTGTGCTCATTTCAATCTCTGGTTTTATGCAGCACCGCAACTCACCTTTCCCCTTAAGCAAGCATAAATTGGTTTTCTAAATTTGAGACCCTGTTCTGTTTTGGAATTCAGTTCCTGTGTAGCCAAGTTTACATTCGGTGTATTACTGATATATTAGGATGTTTCTTTTTCTGTGTGACTCATTTCAGTTAGAATCATCATACCTGAATCCACTCATTGTGCTGCTAAGGGCCTGATGACATAGATTTCATTGCTGAGTGATATTGCTTTGTATGTAAATACCACAACTTCTTTATCCATTTTTCACTTTCTGCGATGTTGAACTTGTACTGTAAACGAGGTTCTTGTAAACAGAGCCGTTCCAAACTTTTGGGTGGCTGTGTCTTTTTGATTTTAATTTCCCTAAGCTATAGGACCATAAGTGGAAGTGCCCTAGGCTCTGTTGCTTTGTTTCTTAGATGTTTCAGGAAACACCATACACTTCTCCCGAGTGTCTGTTGGCAATTTACATCCCGCCCATCAGCATAACAAGGCTCCCAGTTCTCCATGGCCTGTCCTGCCTTCCTGGATTTTACACTTTTTTCAGATGGCCCTTTTGACCGGGGGGAAGTGAGACTTCATTGTAGTGAAGATTTCCTTCGCAAGCTTGCCTGGTTGTCCAAAAAGGGCGTATGCGTTTTTTCCTGAATATATTCAGGAAAAAACGCATACGCCCTTTTTGGCCAAGTGCATCATTGTGGACGTTCTGCCTCTTTTCCTATGCTTTCAATGCAATTCCAGTCTACCTCCTGAAATCGGTTTCCTGCAATTCTGCCCCGCTTTCAAGTCCTCTTGGCAGCCTTCCTTCAGTATATTTTTGGACGATAGCTGTCATTTATAACTCTGCAGGTTTGTGAATTACAGTGCCCCTGAGCTCCTTTCTTCAACCCGCTTTCTTGTGACCTGGCCGCAACACCGCAGGATGGCTTCAGGCCCTAATCTGGTTCCGGCACAGCACGCTGAGCCTTTGGTTAATTCCTCTTCCTAGTGGGAAATGAGAGTTAAATTTGCCCGTCCAGACACCTCCAGCTAGTCTCTCATTGGTTCTCGCTATTCCTGTTCATCTTCCGCATAAATTGCAAACTGGGCCAAACAGGAGGTTAAAGGGACTGACTCTCCAAGTCGGGAGAGTGTTAGTAAAGCGTCTGGAATGTTGCACCCGAGTACCAGGGTACGAAAACTGAGACATATTTGAACACGTCTCCCGATCACATGGTTGATCATACTCTAGGTTCCACATGCATGTTTTAGCTGAAGGAAGAATACCTTAAACCTGGAGAGTTGAGACCCGTGGAATGGGTACCATGCAATATGACTTCAAAGGGTCTTCATTTGCTCACCGAACCTCTCCAATCTTATCACTGCTGCGTTTATGCCCCTGTACACACGCTTGATTCTCTTTCGGAGACATAGCAATCCATAGGTTTTAAGATACTTACTAGTCAGGTACATTCTTAGGCGTTTAATATGGGGTGTTGAGTCCATTTCGTTGAGCAAGGAGTAGCTCTTGTCTATTCCATATTTGGCTTAAGGAACTTTATCTGTGCTCATTTCAATCTCTGGTTTTATGCAGCACCCCAACTCACCTTTCCCCTTAAGCAAGCATAAGTTGGTTTTCTAAATTTGAGACCCTGTTCTGTTTTGGAATTCAGTTCCTGTGTAGCCAAGTTTACATTCCGTGTATTACTGATATCTTATGATGTTTCTTTTTCTGTGTGACTTATTTCAGTTAGAATCATCGTACCTGAATCCACTCATTATGCTGCTACGGGCCTGATGACATAGATTTCATTGCTGAGTGATACTGCATTGTACGTAAGTACCACAAGTTCTTTATCCATTTTTCACTTTCTGTGATATTGAACTTGTACGGTAAACGAGGTTCTTGTAAACAGAGGCGTCCCAAACTTTGGGGTGGCTGTGTCTTTTTGATTTTAATTTCCCTAAGCTATAGGACCATAAGTGGAAGTGCCCTAGGCTCTGTTGCTTTGTTTCTTAGATGCTTCAGGAAACACCATACACTTCTCCCGAGTGTCTGTTGGCAATTTACATCCCGCCCATCAGCAAAACAAGGCTCCCAGTTCTCCATGGCCAGTCCTGCCTTTCTGGATTTTACACTTTTTTCAGATGGCCCTTTTGACCGTGGGGAAGTGAGACTTCATTGTAGTGCAGATTTCCTTTGCAAGTTTGCTTAGTTGGCCAAAAAGGGCGTATGCGTTTTTTCCTAAATATACTCAGGAAAAAACGCATACGCCCTTTTTGGCCAAGTGCATCATTGTGGACGTTCTGCCTCTTTTCCTATGCTTTCAATGCAATTCCAGTCTACCTCCTGAAATCGGTTTCCTGCAATTCTGCCCCGCTTTCAAGTCCTCTTGGAAGCCTTACTTCAGTATATTTTTGGACGATAGCTGTCATTTATAACTCTGCAGGTTTTTGCATTACAGTGCCCCTGAGCTCCTTTCTTCAGTTCGCTTTCTTTTGAGCTGGCCGCAACACCGCAGGATGGCTTCAGGCCCTAATCTGTTTCGGGCACGGCACGCTGAGCCTTTGGTTAATTCCTCTTCCTGGTGGGAAATGAGAGTTAAATTTGCCCGTCCAGACACCTCCAGTTAGTCTGTCATTGGTTCTCGCTATTCCTGTTCATCTTCCGCTGAAATTGCAAACTGGGCCAAACAGGAGGTTAAAGGGACTGACTCTCCAAGTCGGGAGAGTGTTAGTAAAGCGTCTGGAATGTTGCACCCGAGTACCAGGGTACGAAAACTGAGACATATTTGAACACGTCTCCCGATCACATGGTTGATCATACTCTAGGTTCCTCATGCATGTTTTAGCTGAAGGAAGAATACCTTAAACCTGGAGAGTTGAGACTCGTGGAATGGGTACCATGCAATATGACTTCAAAGGGTCTTCATTTGCTCACCGAACCTCTCCAATCCTATCACTGCTGCGTTTATGCCCCTGTACACACGCTTGATTCTCTTTTGGAGACATAGCAATCCATAGGTTTTAAGATACTTACTAGTCAGGTACATTCTTAGGCGTTTAATATGGGGTGTTGAGTCCATTTCGTTGAGCAAGGAGTAGCTCTTGTCTATTCCATATTTGGCTTAAGGAACTTTATCTGTGCTCCTTTCAATCTCTGGTTTTATGCAGCACCCCAACTCACCTTTACCCTTAAGCAAGCATAAGTTGGTTTTCTAAATTTGAGACCCTGTTCTGTTCTGTAATTCAGTTCCTGTGTAGCCAAGTTTACATTCCGTGTATTACTGATATCTTATGATGTTTCTTTTTCTGTGTGACTTATTTCCGTTAGAATCATCATATCTGAATCCACTCATTGTGCTGCTAAGGGCTTGATGACATAGATTTCAGTGCTGAGTGATATTGCTTTGTAAGTATATACCACAACTTCTTTATCCATTTTTCAATTTCTGCGATGTTGAACTTGTACTGTAAACGAGGTTCTTGTAAACAGAGCCGTTCCAAACTTTGGGGTGGCTGTGTCTTTTTGATTTTAATTTCCCTAAGCTATAGGACCATAAGTGGAAGTGCCCTAGGCTCTGTTGCTTTGTTTTTTAGATGTTTCAGGAAACACCATACACTTCTCCCGAGTGTCTGTTGGCAATTTACATCCCACCCATCAGCATAAAAAGGCTCCCAGTTCTCCATGGCCTGTCCTGCCTTTCTGGATTTTACACTTTTTTCAGATGGCCCTTTTGACCGGGGGGAAGTGAGACTTCATTGTAGTGCAGATTTCCTTTGCAAGCTTGCTTGGTTGGCCAAAAAGGGCGTATGCGTTTTTTCCTGAATATATTCAGGAAAAAACGCATACGCCCTTTTTGGCCAAGTGCATCATTGTGGACGTTCTGCCTCTTTTCCTATGCTTTCAATGCAATTCCAGTCTACCTCCTGAAATCGGTTTCCTGCAATTCTGCCCCGCTTTCAAGTCCTCTTGGCAGCCTTACTTCAGTATATTTTTGGACGATAGCTGTCATTTATAACTCTGCAGGTTTGTGCATTACAGTGCCCCTGAGCTCCTTTCTTCAACTCGCTTTCTTTTGAGCTGGCCGCAACACCGCAAGATGGCTTCAGGCCCTAATCTCTTTCGGGCACGGCACGCTGAGCCTTTGGTTAATTCCTCTTCCTTTGGGAAATGAGAGTTAAATTTTCCCGTCCAGACACCTCCAGCTAGTCTCTCATTGGTTCTCCCTATTCCTGTTCATCTGCAGCAGAAATTGAAACTGGACCAAACAGGAGGTTAAAGGCGCTGACTCTCTAAGTGGGGAGAGTGTTAGTAAAGCATCTGGAATGTTGCACCCGAGTACCAGGGTAGGAAAACTGAGACATATTTGAACACGTTTCCCGTTCACACGGTTGATCATACTCTGGGTTCCACATGCATGTTTTAGCTGAAGGAAGAATACCTTAAACCTGGAGAGTTGAGACCCGTGGAATGGGTACCATGCAATATGACTTCAAAGGGTCTTCGTTTGCTCACCGAACCTCTCCAATCCTATCACTGCTGCGTTTATGCCCCTGTACACACGCTTGATTCTCTTTCGGAGACATAGCAATCCATAGGTTTTAAGATACTTACTAGTCAGGTACATTCTTAGGCGTTGAATATGGGGTGTTGAGTCCATTTCGTTGAGCAAGGAGTAGCTCTTGTCTATTCCATATTTGGCTTAAGGAACTTTATCTGTGCTCATTTCCATCTCTGGTTTTATGCAGCACCCCAACTCACCTTTCCCCTTAAGCAAGCATAAGTTGGTTTTCTAAATTTGAGACCCTGTTCTGTTCTGTAATTCAGTTCCTGTGTAGCCAAGTTTACATTCCGTGTATTACTGATATCTTAGGATGTTTCTTTTTCTGTGTGACTTATTTCAGTTAGAATCATCATACCTGAATCCACTCATTGTGCTGCTAAGGGCCTGATGACATAGATTTCAGTGCTGAGTGATATTGCTTTGTAAGTAAATACCACAACTTCTTTATCCATTTTTCACTTTCTGCGATGTTGAACTTGTACTGTAAAAGAGGTTCTTGTATACAGAAGCATCCCAAACTTTGGGGTGGCTGTGTCTTTTTGATTTTAATTTCCCTATGCTATAGGACCATATGTGGAAGTGCCTTAGGCTCTGTTGCTTTGTTTTTTAGATGTTTCAGGAAACACCATACACTTCTCCCGAGTGTCTGTTGGCAATTTACATCCCGCCCATCAGCATAACAAGGCTCCCAGTTCTCCATGGCCTGTCCTGCCTTGCTGGATTTTACACTTTATTCAGATGGCCCTTTTGACCGGGGGGAAGTGAGACTTCATTGTAGTGCAGATTTCCTTTGCAAGTTTGCTTGGTTGGCCAAAAAGGGCGTATGCGTTTTTTCCTGAATATATTCAGGAAAAAACGCATACGCCCTTTTTGGCCAAGTGCATCATTGTGGACGTTCTGCCTCTTTTCCTATGCTTTCAATGCAATTCCAGTCTACCTCCTGAAATCGGTTTCCTGCAATTCTGCCCCGCTTTCAAGTCCTCTTGGCAGCCTTACTTCAGTATATTTTTGGACGATAGCTGTCATTTATAACTCTGCAGGTTTGTGAATTACAGTGCCCCTGAGCTCCTTTCTTCAACTCGCTTTCTTGTGAGCTGGCCGCAACCCCGCAGGATGGCTTCAGGCCCTAATCTGGTTCCGGCACGGCACGCTGAGCCTTTGGTTATTTCCTCTTCCTGGTGGGAAATGAGAGTTAAATTTGCCCGTCCAGACACCTCCAGCTAGTCTCTCATTGGTTCTCGCTATTCCTGTTCATCTTCCGCAGAAATTGCAAACTGGGCCAAACAGGAGGTTAAAGGCGCTGACTCTCCAAGACAGGAGAGTGTTAGTAAAGCGTCTGGAATGTTGCACCCGAGTACCAGGGGAGGAAAACTGAGATATATTTGAACACGTCTCCCGTTCACACGGTTGATCATACTCTGGGTTCCACATGCATGTTTTAGCTGAAGGAAGAATACCTTAAACCTGGAGAGTTGAGACCCGTGGAATGGGTACCATGCAATATGACTTCAAAGGGTCTTCATTTGCTCACCGAACCTCTCCAATCCTATCACTGCTGCGTTTATGCCCCTGTACACACGCTTGATTCTCTTTCGGAGACATAGCAATCCATAGGTTTTAAGATACTTACTAGTCAGGTACATTCTTAGGCGTTGAATATGGGGTGTTGAGTCCATTTCGTTGAGCAAGGAGTAGCTCTTGTCTATTCCATATTTGGCTTAAGGAACTTTATCTGTGCTCATTTCAATCTCTGGTTTTATGCAGCACCCCAACTCACCTTTCCCCTTAAGCAAGCATAAGTTGGTTTTCTAAATTTGAGACCCTGTTCTGTTCTGTAATTCAGTTCCTGTGTAGCCAAGGTTACATTCCGTGTATTACTGATATCTTATGATGTTTCTTTTTCTGTGTGACTTATTTCAGTTAGAATCATCATACCTGAATCCACTCATTGTGCTGCTAAGGGCCTGATGACATAGATTTCATTGCTGAGTGATATTGCTTTGTAAGTAAATACCAAAACTTCTTTATCCATTTTTCACTTTCTGCGATGTTGAACTTGTACTGTAAACGAGGTTCTTGTAAACACAGGCGTCCCAAACTTTGGGGTGGCTGTGTCTTTTGGATTTTAATTTCCCTAAGCTATAGGACCATAAGTGGAAGTGCCCTAGGCTCTGTTGCTTTGTTTTTTAGATGTTTCAGGAAACACCATACACTTTTCCGGAGTGTCTGTTGGCAATTTACATCCCGCCCATCAGCATAAAAAGGCTCCCAGTTCTCCATGGCCTGTCCTGCCTTTCTGGATTTTACACTTTTTTCAGATGGCCCTTTTGACCTGGGGGAAGTGAGACTTCATTGTAGTGCAGATTTCCTTTGCAAGCTTGCTTGGTTGGCCAAAAAGGGCGTATGCGTTTTTTCCTGAATATATTCAGGAAAAAACGCATACGCCCTTTTTGGCCAAGTGCATCATTGTGGACGTTCTGCCTCTTTTCCTATGCTTTCAATGCAATTCCAGTCTACCTCCTGAAATCGGTTTCCTGCAATTCTGCCCCGCTTTCAAGTCCTCTTGGCAGCCTTACTTCAGTATATTTTTGGACGATAGCTGTCATTTATAACTCTGCAGGTTTGTGAATTACAGTGCCCCTGAGCTCCTATCTTCAACTCGCTTTCTTGTGAGCTGGCCGCAACCCCGCAGGATGGCTTCAGGCCCTAATCTGGTTCCGGCACGGCACGCTGAGCCTTTGGTTATTTCCTCTTCCTGGTGGGAAATGAGAGTTAAATTTGCCCGTCCAGACACCTCCAGCTAGTCTCTCATTGGTTCTCCCTATTCCTGTTCATCTTCCGCAGAAATTGCAAACTGGACCAAACAGGAGGTTAAAGGCGCTGACTCTCCAAGTGGGGAGAGTGTTAGTAAAGCGTCTGGAATGTTGCACCCGAGTACCAGGGGAGGAAAACTGAGACATATTTGAACACGTCTCCCATTCACACGGTTGATCATACTCTGGGTTACACATGCATGTTTTAGCTGAAGGAAGAATACCTTAAACCTGGAGATTTGAGACCCGTGTAATGGGTACCATGCAATATGACTTCAAAGGGTCTTCATTTGCTCACCAAACCTCTCCAATCCTATCACTGCTGCGTTTATGCCCCTGTACACAGGCTTGATTCTCTTTTGGAGACCCAGCAATCCATAGGTTTTAAGATACTTACTAGTCAGGTACATTCTTAGGCGTTTAATATGGGGTGTTGAGTCCATTTCATTGAGCAAGGAGTAGCTCTTGTCTATTCCATATTTGGCTTAAGGAACTTTATCTGTGCTCATTTCAATCTCTGGGTTTATGCAGCACCCCAACTCACCTTTCCCCTTAAGCAAGCATAAGTTGGTTTTCTAAATTTGAGACCCTGTTCTGTTTTGGAATTCAGTTCCTGTGTAGCCAAGTTTACATTCCGTGTATTAGTGATATCTTATGATGTTTCTATTTCTGTGTGACTTATTTCAGTTAGAATCATCGTACCTGAATCCACTCATTATGCTGCTACGGGCCTGATGACATAGATTTCATTGCTGAGTGATACTGCATTGTACGTAAGTACCAGAAGTTCTTTATCCATTTTTCACATTCTGTGATATTGAACTTGTACGGTAAATGAGGTTCTTGTAAACAGAGGCGTCCCAAATTTTGGGGTGGCTGTGTCTTTTTGATTTTAATTTCCCTAAGCTATAGGACCATAAGTGGAAGTGCCCTAGGCTCTGTTGCTTTGTTTTTTAGATGTTTCAGGAAACACCATACACTTCTCCCGAGTGTCTGTTGGCAATTTACATCCCACCCATCAGCATAACAAGGCTCCCAGTTCTCCATGGCCTGTCCTGCCTTTCTGGATTTTACACTTTTTTCAGATGGCCCTTTTGACCGGGGGGAAGTGAGACTTCACTGTAGTGCAGATTTCGTTTGCAAGCTTGCTTGGTTGGCCAAAAAGGGCGTATGCGTTTTTTCCTGAATATATTCAGGAAAAAACGCATACGCCCTTTTTGGCCAAGTGCATCATTGTGGACGTTCTGCCTCTTTTCCTATGCTTTCAATGCAATTCCAGTCTACCTCCTGAAATCGGTTTCCTGCAATTCTGCCCCGCTTTCAAGTCCTCTTGGCAGCCTTACTTCAGTATATTTTTGGACGATAGCTGTCATTTATAACTCTGCAGGTTTGTGAATTACAGTGCCCCTGAGCTCCTTTCTTCAACTCGCTTTCTTGTGAGCTGGCCGCAACCCCGCAAGATGGCTTCAGGCCCTAATCTGGTTCCGGCACGGCACGCTGAGCCTTTGGTTATTTCCTCTTCCTGGTGGGAAATGAGAGTTAAATTTGCCCGTCCAGACACCTCCAGCTAGTCTCTCATTGGTTCTCCCTATTCCTGTTCATCTGCCGCAGAAATTGAAACTGGACCAAACAGGAGGTTAAAGGCGCTGACTCTCCAAGTGGGGAGAGTGTTAGTAAAGCGTCTGGAATGTTGCACCCGAGTACCAGGGCAGGAAAACTGAGACATATTTGAACATGTTTCCCGTTCACACGGTTGATCATACTCTGGGTTCCACATGCATGTTTTAGCTGAAGGAAGAATACCTTAAACCTGGAGAGTTGAGACCCGTGTAATGGGTACCATGCAATATGACTTCAAAGGGTCTTCGTTTGCTCACCGAACCTCTCCAATCCTATCACTGCTGCGTTTATGCACCTGTACACACGCTTGATTCTCTTTCGGAGACATAGCAATCCATAGGTTTTAAGATACTTACTAGTCAGGTACATTCTTAGGCGTTGAATATGGGGTGTTGAGTCCATTTCGTTGAGCAAGGAGTAGCTCTTGTCTATTCCATATTTGGCTTAAGGAACTTTATCTGTGCTCATTTCCATCTCTGGTTTTATGCAGCACCCCAACTCACCTTTCCCCTTAAGCAAGCATAAGTTGGTTTTCTAAATTTGAGACCCTGTTCTGTTCTGTAATTCAGTTCCTGTGTAGCCAAGTTTACATTCCGTGTATTAGTGATATCTTATGATGTTTCTTTTTCTGTGTGACTTATTTCAGTTAGAATCATCATACCTGAATCCACTCATTGTGCTGCTAAGGGCCTGATGACATAGATTTCATTGCTGAGTGATATTGCTTTGTAAGTAAATACCACAACTTCTTTATCCATTTTTCACTTTCTGCGATGTTGAACTTGTACTGTAAACGAGGTTCTTGTATACAGAGGCATCCCAAACTTTGGGGTGGCTGTGTCTTTTTGATTTTAATTTCCCTATGCTATAGGACCATATGTGGAAATGCCTTAGGCTCTGTTGCTTTGTTTTTTAGATGTTTCAGGAAACACCATACACTTCTCCCGAGTGTCTGTTGGCAATTTACATCCCGCCCATCAGCATAACAAGGCTCCCAGTTCTCCATGGCCTGTCCTGCCTTTCTGGATTTTACACTTTTTTCAGATGGCCCTTTTGACCGGGGGGAAGTGAGACTTCATTGTAGTGCAGATTTCGTTTGCAAGTTTGCTTGGTTGGCCAAAAAGGGCGTATGCGTTTTTTCCTGAATATATTCAGGAAAAAAACGCATACGCCCTTTTTGGCCAAGTGCATCATTGGGGACGTTCTGCCTCTTTTCCTATGCTTTCAATGCAATTCCAGTCTACCTCCTGAAATCGGTTTCCTGCAATTCTGCCCCGCTTTCAAGTCCTCTTGGCAGCCTTACTTCAGTATATTTTTGGACGATAGCTGTCATTTATAACTCTGCAGGTTTGTGAATTACAGTGCCCCTGAGCTCCTTTCTTCAACTCGCTTTCTTTTGAGCTGGCCGCAACACCGCAGGATGGCTTCATGCCCTAATCTGGTTCCGGCACGGCACGCTGAGCCTTTGGTTAATTCCTCTTCCTGCTGGGAAATGAGAGTTAAATTTGCCCGTCCAGACACCTCCAGCTAGTCTCTCATTGGTTCTCGCTATTCCTGTTCATCTGCCGCAGAAATTGAAACTGGACCAAACAGGAGGTTAAAGGCGCTGACTCTCCAAGTGGGGAGAGTGTTAGTAAAGCATCTGGAATGTTGCACCCGAGTACCAGGGCAGGAAAACTGAGACATATTTGAACACGTCTCCCGTTCACACGGTTGATCATACTCTGGGTTCCACATGCATGTTTTAGCTGAAGGAAGAATACCTTAAACCTGGAGAGTTGAGACCCGTGTAATGGGTACCATGCAATATGACTTCAAAGGGTCTTCGTTTGCTCACCGAACCTCTCCAATCCTATCACTGCTGCGTTTATGCCCCTGTACACACGCTTGATTCTCTTTCGGAGACATAGCAATCCATAGGTTTTAAGATACTTACTAGTCAGGTACATTCTTAGGCGTTGAATATGGGGTGTTGAGTCCATTTCGTTGAGCAAGGAGTAGCTCTTGTCTATTCCATATTTGGCTTAAGGAACTTTATCTGTGCTCATTTCCATCTCTGGTTTTATGCAGCACCCCAACTCACCTTTCCCCTTAAGCAAGCATAAGTTGGTTTTCTAAATTTGAGACCCTGTTCTGTTCTGTAATTCAGTTCCTGTGTAGCCAAGTTTACATTCCGTGTATTAGTGATATCTTATGATGTTTCTTTTTCTGTGTGACTTATTTCAGTTAGAATCATCATACCTGAATCCACTCATTGTGCTGCTAAGGGCCTGATGACATAGATTTCAGTGCTGAGTGATATTGCTTTGTAAGTAAATACCACAACTTCTTTATCCATTTTTCACTTTCTGCGATGTTGAACTTGTACTGTAAACGAGGTTCTTGTATACAGAGGCATCCCAAACTTTGGGGTGGCTGTGTCTTTTTGATTTTAATTTCCCTATGCTATAGGACCATATGTGGAAGTGCCTTAGGCTCTGTTGCTTTGTTTTTTAGATGTTTCAGGAAACACCATACACTTCTCCCGAGTGTCTGTTGGCAATTTACATCCCGCCCATCAGCATAACAAGGCTCCCAGTTCTCCATGGCCTGTCCTGCCTTTCTGGATTTTACACTTTTTTCAGATGGCCCTTTTGACCGGGGGGAAGTGAGACTTCATTGTAGTGCAGATTTCCTTTGCAAGTTTGCTTGGTTGGCCAAAAAGGGCGTATGCGTTTTTTCCTGAATATATTCAGGAAAAAACGCATACGCCCTTTTTGGCCAAGTGCATCATTGGGGACGTTCTGCCTCTTTTCCTATGCTTTCAATGTAATTCCAGTCTACCTCCTGAAATCGGTTTCCTGCAATTCTGCCCCGCTTTCAAGTCCTCTTGGCAGCCTTACTTCAGTATATTTTTGGACGATAGCTGTCATTTATAACTCTGCAGGTTTGTGAATTACAGTGCCCCTGAGCTCCTTTCTTCAACTCGCTTTCTTGTGAGCTGGCCGCAACCCCGCAGGATGGCTTCAGGCCCTAATCTGGTTCCGGCACGGCACGCTGAGCCTTTGGTTATTTCCTCTTCCTGGTGGGAAATGAGAGTTAAATTTGCCCGTCCAGACACCTCCAGCTAGTCTCTCATTGGTTCTCCCTATTCCTGTTCATCTTCCGCAGAAATTGCAAGCTGGACCAAACAGGAGGTTAAAGGCGCTGACTCTCCAAGTGGGGAGAGTGTTAGTAAAGTGTCTGGAATGTTGCACCCGAGTACCAGGGGAGGAAAACTGAGATATATTTGAACACGTCTCCCGTTCACACGGTTGATCATACTCTGGGTTCCACATGCATGTTTTAGCTGAAGGAAGAATACCTTAAACCTGGAGAGTTGAGACCCATGGAATGGGTACCATGAAATATGACTTCAAAGGGTCTTCATTTGCTCACCGAACCTCTCCAATCCTATCACTGCTGCGTTTATGCCCCTGTACACATGCTTGATTCTCTTTCGGAGACATAGCAATCCATAGGTTTTAAGATACTTACTAGTCAGGTACATTCTTAGGCGTTTAATATGCGGTTTTGAGTCCATTTCGTTGAGCAAGGAGTAGCTCTTGTCTATTCCATATTTGGCTTAAGGAACTTTATCTGTGCTCATTTCAATCTCTGGTTTTATGCAGCACCCCAACTCACCTTTCCCCTTAAGCAAGCATAAGTTGGTTTTCTAAATTTGAGACCCTGTTCTGTTCTGTAATTCAGTTCCTGTGTAGCCATGGTTACATTCCGTGTATTACTGATATCTTATGATGTTTCTTTTTCTGTGTGACTTATTTCAGTTAGAATCATCATACCTGAATCCACTCATTGTCCTGCTAAGGGCCTGATGACATAGATTTCATTGCTGAGTGATATTGCTTTGAAAGTAAATACCAAAACTTCTTTATCAATTTTTCACTTTCTGCGATGTTGAACTTGTACTGTAAACGAGGTTCTTGTAAACAGAGGCGTCCCAAACTTTGGGGTGGCTGTGTCTTTTTGATTTTAATTTCCCTAAGCTATAGGACCATAAGTGGAAGTGCCCTAGGCTCTGTTGCTTTGTTTTTTAGATGTTTCAGGAAACACCATACACTTCTCCCGAGTGTCTGTTGGCAATTTACATCCCGCCCATCATCATAACAAGTCTCCCAGTTCTCCATGGCCTGTCATGCCTTTCTGGATTTTACACTTTTTTCAGATGGCCCTTTTGACGGGGGGAAGTGAGAGTTCATTGTAGTGCAGATTTCCTTTGCAAGCTTGCTTGGTTGGCCAAAAAGGGCGTATGCGTTTTTTCCTGAATATATTCAGGAAAAAACGCATACGCCCTTTTTGGCCAAGTGCATCATAGTGGACGTTCTGCCTCTTTTGCTATGCTTTACATGCAATTCCAGTCTACCTCCTGAAATCGGTTTCCTGCAATTCTGCCCCGCTTTCAAGTCCTCTTGGCAGCCTTACTTCAGTATATTTTTGGACGATAGCTGTCATTTATAACTCTGCAGGTTTGTGAATTACAGTGCCCCTGAGCTCCTTTCTTCAACTCGCTTTCTTGTGAGCTGGCCGCAACCCCGCAGGATGGCCTCAGGCCCTAATCTGGTTCCGGCACGGCACGCTGAGCCTTTGGTTATTTCCTCTTCCTGGTGGGAAATGAGAGTTAAATTTGCCCGTCCAGACACCTCCAGCTAGTCTCTCATTGGTTCTCCCTATTCCTGTTCATCTTCCGCAGAAATTGCAAACTGCGCCAAACAGGAGGTTAAAGGCGCTGACTCTCCAAGTGGGGAGAGTGTTAGTAAAGCGTCTGGAATGTTGCACCCGAGTACCAGGGGAGGAAAACTGAGACATATTTGAACACGTCTCCCGTTCACACGTTTGATAATACTCTGGGTTCCACATGCATGTTTTAGCTGAAGGAAGAATACCTTAAACATGGGTAGTTGAGACCCGTGGAATGGGTACCATGCAATATGACTTCAAAGGGTCTTCATTTGCTCACCGAACCTCTCCAATCCTATCACTACTGCGTTTATGCCCCTGTACACATGCTTGATTCTCTTTCGGAGACATAGCAATCCATAGGTTTTAAGATACTTACTAGTCAGGTACATTCTTACGCGTTTAATATGCGGTGTTGAGTCCATTTCGTTGAGCAAGGAGTAGCTCTTGTCTATTCCATATTTGGCTTAAGGAACTTTATCTGTGCTCATTTCAATCTCTGGTTTTATGCAGCACCCCAACTCACCTTTCCCCTTAAGCAAGCATAAGTTGGTTTTCTAAATTTGAGACCCTGTTCTGTTCTGTAATTCAGTTCCTGTGTAGCCAAGTTTGCATTCCGTGTATTACTGATATCTTATGATGTTTCTTTTTCTGTGTGACTTATTTCAGTTAGAATCATCATACCTGAATCCACTCATTGTGCTGCTAAGGGCCTGATGACATAGATTTCATTGCTGAGTGATATTGCTTTGTAAGTAAATACCACAACTTCTTTATCCATTTTTCACTTTCTGCGATGTTGAACTTGTACTGTAAACGAGGTTCTTGTAAACAGAGGCGTCCCAAACTTTGGGGTGGCTGTGTCTTTTTGATTTTAATTTCCCTAAGCTATAGGACCATAAGTGGAAGTGCCCTAGGCTCTGTTGCTTTGTTTTTTAGATGTTTCAGGAAACACCATACACTTCTCCCGAGTGTCTGTTGGCAATTTACATCCCGCCCATCAGCATAACAAGGCTCCCAGTTCTCCATGGCCTGTCCTGCCTTTCTGGATTTTACACTTTTTTCAGATGGCCCTTTTGACCGGGGGGAAGTGAGACTTCATTGTAGTGCAGATTTCCTTTGCAAGCTTGCTTGGTTGGCCAAAAAGGGCGTTTGTGTTTTTTCCTGAATATATTCAGGAAAAAACGCATACGCCCTTTTTGGCCAAGTGCATCATTGTGGACGTTCTGCCTCTTTTCCTATGCTTTTAATGCAATTCCAGTCTACCTCCTGAAATCGGTTTCCTGCAATTCTGCCCCGCTTTCAAGTCCTCTTGGCAGCCTTACTTCAGTATATTTTTGGACGATAGCTGTCATTTATAACTCTGCAGGTTTGTGAATTACAGTGCCCCTGAGCTCCTTTCTTCAACTCGCTTGCTTTTGAGCTGGCCGCAACACCGCAGGATGGCTTCATGCCCTAATCTGGTTCCGGCACGGCACGCTGAGCCTTTGGTTAATTCCTCTTCCTGCTGGGAAATGAGAGTTAAATTTGCCCGTCCAGACACCTCCAGCTAGTCTCTCATTGGTTCTCGCTATTCCTGTTCATCTTCCGCAGAAATTGCAAACTGGGCCAAACAGGAAGTTAAAGGGACTGACTCTCCAAGTCGGGAGTGTGTTAGTAAAGCGTCTGGAATGTTGCACCCGAGTACCAGGGGAGGAAAACTGAGACATATTTGAACACGTCTCCCGATCACATGGTTGATCATACTCTGGGTTCCACATGCATGTTTTAGCTGAAGGAAGAATACCTTAAACCTGGAGAGTTGAGACCCGTGTAATGGGTACCATGCAATATGACTTCAAAGGGTCTTCGTTTGCTCACCGAACCTCTCCAATCCTATCACTGCTGCGTTTATGCCCCTGTACACACGCTTGATTCTCTTTCGGAGACATAGCAATCCATAGGTTTTAAGATACTTACTAGTCAGGTACATTGTTAGGCGTTGAATATGGGGTGTTGAGTCCATTTCGTTGAGCAAGGAGTAGCTCTTGTCTATTCCATATTTGGCTTAAGGAACTTTATCTGTGCTCATTTCAATCTCTGGTTTTATGCAGCACCCCAACTCACCTTTCCCCTTAAGCAAGCATAAGTTGGTTTTCTAAATTTGAGACCCTGTTCTGTTCTGTAATTCAGTTCCTGTGTAGCCAAGTTTACATTCCGTGTATTAGTGATATCTTATGATGTTTCTTTTTCTGTGTGACTTATTTCAGTTAGAATCATCATACCTGAATCCACTCATTGTGCTGCTACGGGCCTGATGACATAGATTTCATTGCTGAGTGATACTGCATTGTACGTAAGTACCACAACTTCTTTATCCATTTTTCACTTTCTGCGATGTTGAACTTGAACTGTAAACGAGGTTCTTGTAAACAGAGGCGTCCCAAACTTTGGGGTGGCTGTGTCTTTTTGATTTTAATTTCCCTAAGCTATAGGACCATAAGTGGAAGTGCCCTAGGCTCTGTTGCTTTGTTTTTTAGATGTTTCAGGAAACACCATACACTTCTCCCGAGTGTCTGTTGGCAATTTACATCCCGCCCATCAGCATAACAAGGCTCCCAGTTCTCCATGGCCTGTCCTGCCTTTCTGGATTTTACACTTTTTTCAGATGGCCCTTTTGACCGGGGGGAAGTGAGACTTCATTGTAGTGCAGATTTCCTTTGCAAGCTTGCTTGGTTGGCCAAAAAGTGCGTATGCGTTTTTTCCTGAATATATTCAGGAAAAAACGCATACGCCCTTTTTGGCCAAGTGCATCATTGTGGACGTTCTGCCTCTTTTCCTATGCTTTCAATGCAATTCCAGTCTACCTCCTGAAATCGGTTTCCTGCAATTCTGCCCCGCTTTCAAGTCCTCTTGGCAGCCTTACTTCAGTATATTTTTGGACGATAGCTGTCATTTATATCTCTGCAGGTTTGTGAATTACAGTGCCCCTGAGCTCCTTTCTTCAACTCGCTTTCTTGTGACCTGGCCGCAACACCGCAGGATGGCTTCAGGCCCTAATCTGGTTCCGGCACGGCACGCTGAGCCTTTGGTTAATTCCTCTTCCTGGTGGGAAATGAGAGTTAAATTTGCCCGTCCAGACACCTCCAGCTAGTCTCTCATTGGTTCTCGCTATTCCTGTTCATCTTCCGCAGAAATTGCAAACTGGGCCAAACAGGAGGTTAAAGGGACTGACTGTCCAAGTCAGGAGAGTGTTAGTAAAGCGTCTGGAATGTTGCACCCGAGTACCAGGGTACGAAAACTGAGACATATTTGAACACGTCTGCCGTTCACACGGTTGATCATACTCTGGGTTCCACATGCATGTTTTAGCTGAAGGAAGAATACCTTAAACCTGGAGAGTTGAGACCCGTGGAATGGGTACCATGCAATATGACTTCAAAGGGTCTTCATTTGCTCACCGAACCTCTCCAATCCTATCACTGCTGCGTTTATGCCCCTGTACACACGCTTGATTCTCTTTCGGAGACATAGCAATCCATAGGTTTTAAGATACTTACTAGTCAGGTACATTCTTAGGCGTTTAATATGGGGTGTTGAGTCCATTTCGTTGAGCAAGGAGTAGCTCTTGTCTATTCCATATTTGGCTTAAGGAACTTTATCTGTGCTCATTTCAATCTCTGGTTTTATGCAGCACCCCAACTCACCTTTCCCCTTAAGCAAGCATAAGTTGGTTTTCTAAATTTGAGACCCTGTTCTGTTTTGGAATTCAGTTCCTGTGTAGCCAAGTTTACATTCCGTGTATTAGTGATATCTTATGATGTTTCTTTTTCTGTGTGACTTATTTCAGTTAGAATCATCATACCTGAATCCACTCATTATGCTGCTACGGGCCTGATGACATAGATTTCATTGCTGAGTGATACTGCATTGTACGTAAGTACCACAAGTTCTTTATCCATTTTTCTCTTTCTGTGATATTGAACTTGTACTGTAAACGAGGTTCTTGTAAACAGAGGCGTCCCAAACTTTGGGGTGGCTGTGTCTTTTTGATTTTAATTTCCCTAAGCTATAGGACCATAAGTGGAATTGCGCTAGGCTCTGTTGCTTTGTTTTTTAGATGTTTCAGGAAACACCATACACTTCTCCCGAGTGTCTGTTGGCAATTTACATCCCGCCCATCAGCATAACAAGGCTCCCAGTTCTCCATGGCCTGTCCTGCCTTTCTGGATTTTACACTTTTTTCAGATGGCCCTTTTGACCTGGGGGAAGTGAGACTTCATTGTAGTGCCGATTTCCTTTGCAGGTTTGCTTGGTTGGCCAAAAAGGGCGTATGCGTTTTTTCCTGAATATATTCAGGAAAAAACGCATACGCCCTTTTTGTCCAAGTGCATCATTGTCGAGGTTCTGACTCTCTTCATATGTTTTCAATGCAATTCCAGTCTACCTCCTGAAATTGGTTTTCTGCAATTCTGCCTTGCTTTCATTGCCTCTTCATAGCCTTACCTCAATATATTTTTTGAATATAGTTAGCCTTTATAACTCTGCAGGTTTTTGAATTGCAGTGGCCCTTAGCTCCATTTTTCAGCTCTTATTTTTGTGATCTTGCCCCATAACCACAGGATTCCTTGAAGCCCTATTTTTCTTCTGGGGCACCTTGCTGTGCCTTTGGTTAATTCTTCTTACTGATGTGACATTAGAGTGACATGTGCCCATTGAAACCGCTACAGCTAGTTTCTCACTGGTTCCCCCTATTCCCATTCATCCTCTGCACTAACTGCAGACTGTGCGATACCAGAACTTAAAGGCATTGACTCCATGTGGGGATGTTGTTAGTAAAGCGGCTGGAATGTCGATCCGGAGCCCCAGGAGAGGAAAAATGAGGTGGGTTTTAGAAACCTTTCCCGATCATATGGTATACCAGTCACTGGGTTTCCCAAGCATGGTTTAGCTGTAGGAAGATTCCCTTCAACCTGGAGTGTTGGGACCCTTGGACTGAGTAGCATGAAGTATTGCATTAAACTTTCGGCAGTTGCTCACCAAAGCTCACCAATCCTCTCAGCCCCAAGTGTCCAGCCTTATGTCTTATCCAGCTGTGGGTTTATATGTGGTCAATCCAGGTTACATCACAGCCCCTGAGCGAATTTTGTAAGAATTTTTCTCTTTCATTGTTTCAGCGTTTTCTTTTTAAAATTTATTTCTATAATGGGGTTTAGCTCATTTTCACTGCTGTGTTTGTGCCGCTCTGCACACACTTGATTCCCTTATGGAGATATATCAATACATGGGTTTTAAGATTCTTATTACTCAGATATATTTCTCTGCGGTGTATAGGGTGTGTTGAGGCCAGTTCATTGAGCAAGGTGTAGATCTTGTCTAATACCTATTTGGTTTATTGAACGGTATCTGTGCTAATTTCAAACTCTGGTTTTATGCATCACCCCACCTCTCCTTTCCCCTTAAGCTGACATAAGTGTGTTTTCTAAATGTGAGACACTGTTCTGTTCTGTAATTCATTTCTTGTGCAGCCATATTTACCCTCCCTCTATAAGTGATATTTTATGATATGTTTCTTTTTCTGTTTGACTTATTTCAAGTAGTATTATCGGACCTAAATCCACTCTTTATCCTTCTACTAGCCTTATTACATTGATTTCATGGTGAAGAGATATTCCATTGTACATAAGTACCACATCTTCTTTATCCATTGTTCTCTTTCCTGGGATATTTAAGGTGTACTGAAGTTGAGGTTCTTGTAAACAGAGTAGCCCTAAACTGTGGTGTGCTTGTGTCTTGTTGATTTTTAGACTTCCCTAGATATACTCCCATGATTGGAAGTGTCCTATGCTCTGTAGCTCTGTTTTTTAGATGATTTAGGAACCACCATACACTTCTCCAGAGTGGCTCTCGGCAGTTCACACACTGCCCATCAGCGTATAAAGGCTCCCTGTTCTCCATGGCCTGTCCTGCATTTCTGGTTTTTACAATTTTTTAGGATGGCCCTTTTGACCGGTGGGAAGTGAGACTTCTTTGTTGTGCACATTTGCATTGCTTGCTTGCTTCGTTGCCCATAAAGTGCGTATGCGTTTTTTCCTGGATATAATCAGGAAAAAACGCATACGCCCTTTTGGGCCAACTGCATCATTGTCGAAATTCTGCCGCTTTTCATGTGCATTAAAGACGAGTCCAATCTATCTCTTGAAATCTGTTTCTTGCAATTCTGTCTTGCATTCAGATCCTCTTCTTTGCCTTACCTCAACATATTTTTGGACATTAGTTTTCATTTATAACTCTGCAGGTTTGTGAATTGCAGTGACCCTGAGCTCCATTTTTTAAGTTGCTCTTTTGTGAGCTGGCCACAAACCCACAGGATTGCTTCAGGCCCTATTTTGGCTCCGGCGAGGCAGGCTGAGCCTTTCTTTAATTCTTATTCTTAATGGGAAATTAGAGTGATATGTGCCCGTCCAAACCCCTACAACTATTCTCTCATTGGTTCCCCCTCTTCCCGTTCATCCTCCTCACAATTTGCAAAATGTGTGAAACAAAAGTTTAAATGTGCTGATTCTCCAAGTGGGGAGATTCTAAGTAACGTGGCTGGAATGGTGAACAGGAGCACCAGGAGAGGATAAATGAGGTGCATTTTAGACACATCTCCCGATCACATGGTGTACAGTCCTCTGGGTTTTCCATGCATGTTTTAGCTGTAGGAAGATCCCTTGAACCTGCAGATTTGGGACCCATTGAATGGGTACCAGGTAGTATTACTTTAAAGGGTGTGCATTTCCTCACCCAACCTCACATTTCTCTTAGCGCAAACAGTTTCCAGCCTTATGTCTCATCCTGCTGTGGGTCTAGATGTGTTCAATCCATGTTGCATCACCGTCCCTGAGGAAGAGTTGTAAGAGGTTTTCTCTGTCTCTCTGTCGTTTATTTTTTTCAATTTATTACTATATTGGTTACAGCTGATTTTCAAAGCTCTGTTTCTTGCTGCTGTACATCCACTTGACTCACGTACAGAGAGTCATCAATAAATTCTTTTTCAGATTCTTACCAGTCGTATATATTCTTTTCCGGTGACTTGAGTGTGCTGAGTGCAGTTCTTTTAGCTACCGTGTAGGCCTTGTTGATTATCAGTTTGGTATTTGGAATGGTATCTTTGCTAATTTCAACCTCCTGGATGATGCCTCACCCCTCCCCACCTTTCCCGTTTAGCAGCCTTATGCGTGTTTTCTACATATTTGACTATGTTTTTGTTTTGTAATTTATTTCATGTGTAGCCATTTTGGATTCCACCTTTAAGTGATATCTTATGATATGTGTCTTTTTCTTTTTGAATTCTGTCACTTAGAATGATCATACGTAACTCCTCTGGAGTTGTTACAACTGGCCATATTTCATTGATTTCCAGGCTGAATAATATTCCACTCTACCTAAGTACCACATCTCTATCCATTTTTTCCCTCCAGAGACATTTAAGTTATATCCTAGTCGAGGATCTTTTAAACAGAGAGGGGGTAAACATTGGGGTGACTGTGTCCTCTCGATTTTTGTTTTTCCCAAGATATACGCCCATGAGTGCAAGTGCCCTATGCTCTGTAGCTCATTTTTTAGATGCTTTAGTAAACACAATACACTTTTCCAGAATGGCCGTTGGCAATATACATTTCCACTATAAGTCTCACAGGGCTCCCTCTTCTCGTTGCCCTGTCCTGCATTTCTGTTGTTTACGCTTTATGAGGATGGCTCTTCTGACTGATGCGAAGTGATATCTTTTGTAGTATTGACTTCCAGTGCCCACCTGTTTGGTTGGCTAAAAAAGTGTATGCCCTTTTCTTGAATATATACAGAAAAAAACGCATGCACCCTTTTTGGCCAACTGCAATGTTGGCAATGTTCAGCTCCTTTTCTTGTGCTTAATGGCGAGTCCTTTCTACCTCCTCAAATCCCTTTCCTGCCATTCTCCCTTGCTTACAAGTCCTTTTCTCTGACTTTCCTCAAGACATTTTTCAGTGATGGATATTTTCAACTCTGCAGTTTTGTGAATTTTACTGCCCCTGAGTTCCATTGTTCAACTTGTGTTTATGGGAACTGGCCACAAAGCAGCGGGATTTCCTCAAGCCCTATACTGTTTCCATGGGCAACCCTAGCCTTTGGTCAATTCGTCTTCCTGATTGGAAATTAGAGTGACATGTGCCTGTCTGAACACCTAGGACTTGTCTCTCATTGTTCCTCATCCTTCCGCTTCATCCTCTGGACAAATTCCAAACTGTACGCAACAGGATGTTGACAGTGCTGACATCTCCAAGTGGGGAGACTGTTAGTAAAGACGCTGGAGGGGTGAACCCGAGCACCAGGAGATGAGGAGATGAGATGCCTTTTCCAAACTCTTCCCGATCAGACGGTATACCATCCTCTGGGTGTGACAGACATGTTTTAGCAGTAAGAAGAGTCCCATTCATGTAAGGAGAACACCAGGGCTTTTTCAAAATCAGTGTCTCCCCGAAACCCAAACTGGGGAAGTTTTTAAGCTACGACTACACATATGTTCATTAAGGGCCTTGGGAAGTAGGCAGAGTCCAAACTTTAGATGATTGAAGTCTTCAGGGTCAGAAGCACTCACCACCAGCTTCCCTTAGGCTACACTTTAACTATCATTGATAGATGATGTCAATAAAAATATCTATTCTTTTTCAGATTATTTCCCCTTATAGGTTATTGCAAAATGTTGAGTGTAGTTCCCTGTGCTATACAGTAGTTCCTTGTTGATGATCTATTTTATACATAGCAGTGTGTATGTGTTAATTCCAAACTGTTAATTTATCCCTCCTCCCACCTTTCCCCTTTGGTAATAATAAATTATAAGATTTTATACTTCTCAGAAATGGGGGAGCTGAAAGAGAGGTATCATTTTCAATGGAAAAGCATTTAAAACAAGATTGAAGGTTTAACCAAGATTATTAGATGTACATCCTTGGAAAGAAATCACTTCGTTTCTCTAATATTGACCTGACAAATAAGACAAACCTTTTCACTGAACTTGCTTATAAAAAGTGATGGAAATATCAAATGGAAGTGTTAGAAACATCTTATTTTACCCGAGCCTTATACACTGTTCTATGTTAACTACAGTTTGGCTCACACATCTGTTCATTGAGGTTACAATAGTCTCAATTTCTGTTACTGATCCTCCAGAGTGGACCCCAACAAGTGTCCCCCTGCCCAGTGTCATTGGGGCCAACAGATCGAGACTGAGTTTGGTTCACAAGCAAAGGAAACTTTATATTTTGATCAGAGAATGGAGAGGTGAGAGCATGCACTACCCCGTGGGCTGTGGGCTGGGCTGCTGTGTAGAGATCCTGTCAGAGTCAGTGGGAGGGAGGGAGGCGGCGGAGCTCTCGAGGGCCGGGTTGGCTGTAGCTCAGGCTCTATATCGTGGAGTCTGCACTGGGCCCCAGGAGCTGAGGTGTCGACCCAGCCATTCTGCACTAGGAAATCTGGTCTGAAGTGCCGGGTGTGGAACCTCTGCATGCGGGACCCTAGGAGCACGTGAAATTAGACAAAGCACAAAGGATAAAAAAGACTAGACTTGACTTTATTGCCCAGATTCTATTTTTATCTCCCAGGGATTTTTAATGGGCTTTGCTGGGGACAAACCCCTCCTCTGCCTTTTGTCCCGTTCCTCATTCTTGGAGTGCTGAGGGTGCAGACCCTTCTTCTGTAACTGCTGAGTGCTGAGTTGGGAGCCCTCATACCCTGGGGCGAGGGTCAGAGCTTCTCCCCAGCAGCCTCCCGGTGACGTTGATTGTCCCCAGGCCCCCTGCCTCCCTGCTCGTCCACCTGAGCACCAGCATTGGAAGTGTTATAGATTCTAATGACCTTTAAGGGTCCAGGAAAGAGATGTGCAGAGACGCTGTGGGGGCCGGTTTCACCCCGCCCCACATTTGTTCGGCCACCTTAGGCTGACCGTTTCTGCCAGCCTAGATGCTCTGACCAGTAGTCTGCGCTTTCTTCAATTAGGCCCCTGAATTAACGTACAAACAGCACCAGGTGTCAGAGCCCTGCCCGCTCAACTCCCAGACAGTCCAGGGTCAGTGGTGATAAGGACCATGATGGCTACTGAGTCAACAGCCTTTTGAAGTAAACAGGAGTTCAGCCGGTCTTATTGGCCACCATCATCACGGTGTCTGTAGGCTTTTCTATGGTGACAGTGTGGTATACTGTTCCCCCGCCAAGATTATTAGCTCCCCGCTGGGTGCAGTAAGTCCTGCAAGCAGTAGTCTACTCTTTTGGGACACACTCTTGTTGTTTTATGAGAGAAACTCCAGGTCAAGTGATGTTCACATGAGTCGTCATGGTGCCCTGTTGCCCCCGGTTATCTCTCTGGATGTTGGAGTTGGAGGGCCTCCTCACTCGAGGTCGGTGTGCCCACGGAGCGAACCCTGCAACTTCAGGGCATGGTTGGTGGTTAGGATCACCACGTGGGGTCCTTTTCCCTTAGGAGGGAGGTGGCCTTTTGGGCTGCTGATTTCCAGGTTTTTAGATACCGCCAGTATCTTGGCCAGATGTGGCAGTGGGCCAAGCCCCTTAGTGACCGTAGTTTATCCTACCTGGATGGCATTCTTGCATTGTTCCATTTCAAGTGGTCCCAGTTTTTGCACTAATTCTCCAATGGCGATTCACCTTTCACCGGGAATGTAAAGGTCAAAGGGTTTAGCTAAATTAGGGAGTTCCAGGGCAAGGGTCTGAATTGACTGCTCTTTCCATTCTTGAAAGGCCACTTCTGGATTCTATTCAAAAGGATCATCATCTTTTCCTTTCAGTGTTTCATATAGAGGCCCAGCTAGTAGACTGTAGTTAGGGATCCAGAAGCAGCAAACCCTGGCCTCCCCAGGAACCCCTAAGCTGTCTTCTAGTTTTAGAAAGGGGTAAGGCTGAAAATGGTTTCTTCCCTTTCCTGGGATGGGCTTCTCTGACCTTGTGTGAGAATGAAGCCCAGGCAGGTCACCGCAGTCTGTGATATTTGAGCTTTTTCTTGGACAACTTCTATCCTTTATTGGCTTGGTAGTTCAGAGGCCTCCTTAGTAGGGCTGGCGATCAGAATGTCGTCTGCATATTGAAGGAGGGTTTCCTTTTCCAGAGGTAGAACTTTTAGGTCTTTAGCTAAGCTTTCCCCAAAGATGGTGTGGGAATTTTTGCACCCTTGGGTCCAGACGGCCCGGAAGTATTGTTTTAGTTGTATGTTGAGTCCTGCCACTCACAAGCCAAAATTTCTTGTGACTCTGGGACTAATGGAATACAAAAGAAGGCATCATTGAAGACTAATACAGAATACCATGTCCTGGTGGTTGGTAGAATGACCAGCAGGGTGTAGGAATTAGGAGCAACTGGAGGTATATCCTCGGTGGCTTCACTGACTGTCCTGACATCCTTTACCAGGTCCCCAGCAGCCCATGGGGCTCTCGTGGTCAGACCAATCCCAGAATATGGAGCTCACCTGGGCAGGTACCCCACCCCCACCCCAGCCCACGGGGCTCTCGTGGTCAGGCCCCTCCCAGGATGCAGAGCTACCCTTGCAGGTTCCGTGGCAGGGCTGGGCACACAGGAACCGTGCACATAGCCCTCATTGCAGAGCACCCCCAGCTCACCTGTCGCTCAGAGCTGACACAGAGCACCTCAGAGCAGGACTTGAACTAACAAACAGCAGCTGCGACAGGTCTGTGACCCTGGGCATCACTCCGTGAGGCCTCCCTCCACCTGGTCTTCCAGAGACTTCCACTGCACCCGGGGCACCAGGCCTCTGTCTCCAACCACCACCCACCCCTCCTCTCCCTGACTCCTGGGTTCCTCTCATTAGGAGAGGGTTTTCTTGAAGTTGTCTCCCACTCATGGGCCAGATAAAATGATTAGAAAACAAGCCAAAGCTGCAGCCCCTTGTCTATCCTGACTCTCAGGAGCCCACACCTGTTCCTTGGACCTGGCCGGTTCAGCAAGTTCCATTTTCTGCAACTGTGAGCCCCTGAGGGGTGATGATTGGCTGACCTGGGCAGCCTTACCGTGCCGGCCAGCCCTCCCCAGGTGTGCCTGGGTTGAGATCAATATAAATACCACTCCAGGCAGCAAGAGCCCCTGCAGCCGTGCCTGACACCATTTTCTCTGCCCTGTCAGCAGTCTCGGGGCTGGGCTGGTGAGAGGGAGTGAGAGGCCACGGCTTTGTGGGTGGCCCAGTGTGAGTGGGGCTCTGCTGGACTTTCTGCAGCAGTTGCCAGGCTGCCACCTGCTAAAGAAGAGGATGTGTCACCCATACCTGCTGCTGGAATTTCTCCCTGGGCAGAGGTGAGGAAGGAAAAAAGCAGTGGGGGCAGGGACAGGACGGGTATCTCAGGCAGGGAAATGGAAATCTTCCAGAAGAGCACCCAGGGCCAGGACCATCCTGGCTGGCCTGCAGGCACCAAGTCGGCCGGCATGCTGTCACTCGTGTGGCTCTATGGCCCTTCCTCTAGGCTTTCAAGTCCTTGTATATATTCAGGTGTTTTACCTGTGATGGGTGGGAATAGTTCAGCAGCAACTGGCCTGGGGCTCAGCTCACGTTTACTCACAGATGCCTCGGCACGGTGCCCCAGCTTTGCAATGAGGACGCTTGTTGCGTGGGGGCTGCTGGCTGAATGGGAGACGATTCCCCACCACTGACCAACTTCAGAATTGTTTACAACTGGAGCAAGTGCCCTGATACGGTTTTCCTCTGTGTAACTGGTGGGTTCTGTGTTTTTTTCTCTTTTTTGTTTTTGGTTCAAGGTAGATTTTATTCCTCTTTTTTGTATTTACAGATATAAGCATGGAAATAATTTATTCATATAAATACATGTATGTGCAGGGAATAATTGTTTTTTCTGTTTTATTTTTTAAATTTTATTTCTTTTTAATTTTGCATTTTATTTTATATTTTTATACAGCAGGTTCTTATTGGTTATCTATTTTATACATATAAATGTATACATGCCAATCCCAGTCTCTCAACTCCTCCCACCACCACCCCCCCAACAGCTTTCCCCCCTTGTTGTCCATACGTTTGCTCTATTTATGCCTTGCAAAATGGTTAATCTGTACAGTTTTTCTAGGTTCCACATATATGCATGAATATACAAGATTTGTTTTTCTCTTTCTGACTTACTTCACTCTGTATGACAGTCTCTAGATCCATCGACATCTCTACAAATGACCCAATTTCATTCCTTTTCATGGCTTAGTAATATTCCATTTTATATATGTACCACAGCTTTATGCATTCGTCTGTCTGTGGGCATTTAGGTTGCTTCCATTACCTCGATATTGTAAATAGTGATGCAATGAACATTGCGGTGAATGACTCTTTTTGATTTATGGTTTTGTCTGGGTATATGTCCAGTACTGGGATTGCTGTATCATATGGTAATTCTATTGTTAGTTTCTTAAGAAATTCCATATTGTTCTCCATAATGACTGTATCAATTTATATTCCCAACAATAGTGGAAGAGGGTTCCTTTTCTCCACACCCTTTCCAGCATTTTTTGTTTGTAGATTTTCTATGATGCTTATTCTACCAGGTGTGAGGTGATACCTCATTGTTGAATCCATTTCGTTGAGCAAGGGGTAGGTCTTGTCTATTACATATTTGGCTTATGGAACGGTATCTGTGCTAATTTCAAACTCTGCTTTTATGCAGCACCCCAACTCACCTTCCCCCTTAAGCAAGCATAAGTTGGTTTTCTAAATTTGAGACCCTGTTCTGTTTTGTAATTCAGTTCATGTGTAGCCAAGTTCACATTCCGTGTATTAGTGATACCTTATGATGTTTCTTTTTCTGTGTGACTTCTTTCACTTAGAATCATCGTGCCTCAATCCACTCATTATGCTGGTACGGGCCTGGTGACATAGATTTCATTGCTGATGGTATTCTGTTGTACATAAGTACTGCAAATTCTTTATCCATTATTTGCTCTCTGGGATATTTAACTTGTGCCGCAGAAGAGATTCCTGTAAAAAGAGCCATCCCAAATTTTGGGGTGGCTGTGACTTTTTGATTTTAATTTCCCTAAGCTATAGGACCATAAATGGAAGTGCCCTAGGCTCTGTTGCTTTGTTTTTTAGATGTTTCAGGAAACACCATACACTTCTCCCGAGTGGCTGTTGGCAATTTACATCCCGCCCATCAGCATAACAAGGCTCCCAGTTCTCCATGGCCTGTTCTGCCTTGCTGGATTTTACACTTTTTTCAGATGACCCTTTAGACCGGGGGGAAGTGAGACTTCATTGTAGTGCAGATTTCCTTTGCAAGCTTGCTTGGTTGGCCAAAAAGGGCGTATGAGTTTTTTCCTGAATATATTCAGGAAAAAACACATACGCCCTTTTTGGCCAAGTGCATCATTGTCGACGTTCTTCCTCTTTTCCTGTGTTTTAAATGCAATCCAATTCCGATTCCTCCTGAAATCGGTTTCCTGCAATTCTGCCCCGCATTCAAGTCCTCTTGGCAGCCCTACTTCAGTATATTTTCGGACAATAGCTGTCATTTATAAATCTGCAGGTTTGTGAATTACAGTGCCCCTGAGCTCCTTTCTTCAACTCGCTTTCTTTTGAGCTGACCGCAACAACGCAGGATGGCTTCAGGCCCTAATCTGGTTCAGGCATGGCACGCTGAGCCTTTGGTTATTTCCTCTTCCTGGTGGGAAATGAGAGTTAAATTTGCCCGTCCAGACACCTCCAGCTAGTCTCTCATTGGTTCTCCCTATTCCTGTTCATCTTCCGCAGAAATTGCAAACTGGGCCAAACAGGAGGTTAAAGGCGCTGACTCTCCAAGTCGGGAGAGTGTTAGTAAAGCGTCTGGAATGTTGCACCCGAGTACCGGGGAGGAAAACTGAGACATATTTGAACACGTCTCCTGTTCACACGGTTGATCATACTCTGGGTTCCACATGCATGTTTTAGCTGAAGGAAGAATACCTTAAAACTGGGTGGTTGAAACCCGTGGAATGGGTACCATGCAATATGACTTCAAAGGGTCTTCATTTGCTCACCGAACCTCTCCAATCCTATCACTGCTGCGTTTATGCCCCTGTACACACGCTTGATTCTCTTTTGGAGACATAGCAATCCATAGGTTTTAAGATACTTACTAGTCAGGTACATTCTTAGGCGTTTAATATGGGGTGTTGAGTCCATTTCGTTGAGCAAGGAGTAGCTCTTGTCTATTCCATATTTGGCTTAAGGAACTTTATCTGTGCTCATTTCAATCTCTGGTTTTATGCAGCACCCCAACTCACCTTTACCCTTAAGCAAGCATAAGATGGTTTTCTAAATTTGAGACCCTGTTCTGTTCTGTAATTCAGTTCCTGTGTAGCCAAGTTTACATTCCGTGTATTACTGATATCTTATGATGTTTCTTTTTCTGTGTGACTTATTTCAGTTAGAATCATCGTACCTGAATCCACTCATTATGCTGCTACGGGCCTGATGACATAGATTTCATTGCTGAGTGATACTGCATTGTACATAAGTACCACAAGTTCTTTATACATTTTTCACTTTCTGTGATATTGAACTTGTATGGTAAACGAGGTTCTTGTAAACAGAGGCGTCCCAAACTTTGGGGTGGCTGTGTCTTTTTGATTTTAATTTCCCTAAACTATAGGACCATAAGTGGAAGTGCCCTAGGCTCTGTTGCTTTGTTTTTTAGATGTATCAGGAAACACCATACACTTCTCCCGAGTGTCTGTTGGCAATTTACATCCCGCCCATCAGCATAACAAGGCTCCCATTTCTCCATGGCCTGTCCTGCCTTTCTGGATTTTACACTTTTTTCAGATGGCCCTTTTGACCGGGGGGAAGTGAGACTTCATTGTAGTGCAGATTTCCTTTGCAAGCTTGCTTGGTTGGCCAAAAAGGGCGTATGCGTTTTTTCCTGAATATATTCAGGAAACAACGCATACGCCCTTTTTGGCCAAGTGCATCATTGTGGACGTTCTGCCTCTTTTCCTATGCTTTCAATGCAATTCCAGTCTACCTCCTGAAATCGGTTTCCTGCAATTCTGCCCCGCTTTCAAGTCCTCTTGGCAGCCTTACTTCAGTATATTTTTGGACGATAGCTGTCATTTATAACTCTGCAGGTTTGTGAATTACAGTGCCCCTGAGCTCCTTTCTTCAACTCGCTTTCTTGTGAGCTGGCCGCAACACCGCAGGATGGCTTCAGGCCCTAATCTGGTTCCGGCACGGCACGCTGAGCCTTTGGTTAATTCCTCTTCTTGGTGGGAAACGAGAGTTAAATTTGCCCGTCCAGACACGTCCAGCTAGTCTCTCATTGGTTCTCGCTATTCCTGTTCATCTTCCGCAGAAATTGCAAACTGGGCCAAACAGGAGGTTAAAGGGACTGACTCTCCAAGTCGGGAGAGTGTTAGTAAAGCGTCTGGAATGTTGCACCCGAGTACCAGGGAACGAAAAGTGAGACACATTTGAACACGTTTCTCGATCACACGGTGGATCATACTCTGGGTTCCACATGCATGTTTTAGCTGAAGGAAGAATCCCTTAAACCTGGAGAGTTGAGACCCATGGAATGGGTACCATGCAATATGATTTCAAAGGGTCTGCATTTGCTCACCGAACCTCACCAATCTTATGAGCCCCAAGTGTCCAGCCTTATGTGTCACCCAGCTCTGGGTGTAGATATGGTAAATGCAGGCTGCATCAGAAGCCTTGAATGAATTACTTAAGTATTGCTCTCTATTTCACTGTCATTGTGTTTTGTTTAAGAAATTTATTTTTAATATGGGATTTAGCTGATTTTCACTGCTTTAATGCCGCTGTACACACTCTTGATTCTCTTACAGAGATATATAAATCCATTGCTTTTATAATTCTTACTAGGCAGGTATATTCCTAGGCGTTGAATATGGGGTGTTGAGTCCATTTCGTTGAGCAAGGAGTAGCTCTTGTCTATTCCATATTTGCCTTATAGAACGTTATCTATGCTCATTTCAATCTCTGGTTTTATGCAGCACCCCAACTCAACTTTCCCCTTAAGCAAGCATAAGTTGGTTTTCTAAATTTGAGACCCTGTTCTGTTTTGGAATTCAGTTCCTGTGTAGCCAAGTTTACATTCCGTGTATTAGGGATATCTTATGATGTTTCTTTTTCTGTGTGACTTATTTCAGTTAGAATCATCGTACCTGAATCCACTCATTATGCTGCTACGGGCCTGATGACATAGATTTCATTGCTGAGTGATACTGCATTGTACGTAAGTACCACAAGTTCTTTATCCATTTTTCTCTTTCTGTGATATTGAAGTTGTACGGTAAACGAGGTTCTTGTAAAGAGAGGCGTCCCAAACTTTGGGGTGGCTGTGTCTTTTTGATTTTAATTTCCCTAAGCTATAGGACCATAAGTGGAAGTGCCCTAGGCTCTGTTGCTTTGTTTTTTAGATGTTTCAGGAAACACCATACACTTCTCCCGAGTGTCTGTTGGCAATTTACATCCCGCCCATCAGCATAACAAGGCTCCCAGTTCTCCATGGCCTGTCCTGCCTTTCTGGATTTTACACTTTTTTCAGAT
This sequence comes from Grampus griseus, assembly GCF_964374135.1. Classification (NCBI taxonomy): domain Eukaryota; kingdom Metazoa; phylum Chordata; class Mammalia; order Artiodactyla; family Delphinidae; genus Grampus; species Grampus griseus. Next base: position 306,090 of record NW_028133381.1, read on the forward strand.
GGCCCTTTTGACCTGGGGGAAGTGAGACTTCATTGTAGTGCAGATTTCCTTTGCAAGCTTGCTTGGTTGGCCAAAAAGTGCGTATGCGTTTTTTCCTGAATATATTCAGGAAAAAACGCATACGGCCTTTTTGGCCAAGTGCATCATTGTGGACGTTCTGCCTCTTTTCCTATGCTTTCAATGCAATTCCAGTCTACCTCCTGAAATCGGTTTCCTGCAATTCTGCCCCGCTTTCAAGTCCTCTTGGCAGCCTTACTTCAGTATATTTTTGGACGATAGCTGTCATTTATAACTCTGCAGGTTTGTGAATTACAGTGCCCCTGAGCTCCTTTCTTCAACTCGCTTTCTTGTGACCTGGCCGCAACACCGCAGGATGGCTTCAGGCCCAATCTTGTTCCGGCACGGCACGCTGAGCCTTTGGTTAATTCCTCTTCCTGGTGGGAAATGAGAGTTAAATTTGCCCGTCCAGACACCTCCAGCTAGTCTCTCATTGGTTCTCGCTATTCCTGTTCATCTTCCGCAGAAATTGCAAACTGGGCCAAACAGGAGGTTAAAGGCGCTGACTCTCCAAGTGGGGAGAGTGTTAGTAAAGCGTCTGGAATGTTGCACCCGAGTACCAGGGGAGGAAAACTGAGACATATTTGAACACGTCTCCCGTTCACACGGTTGATCATACTCTGGGTTCCACATGCATGTTTTAGCTAAAGGAAGAATACCTTAAACCTGGGTACTTGAAACCCGTGGAATGGGTACCATGCAATATGTCTTCAAAGGGTCTTCATTTGCTCACCGAACCTCTCCAATCCTATCACTGCTGCGTTTATGCCCTTGCACACATGCTTGATTCTCTTTCGCAGACATAGTAATCCATAGGTTTTAAGATACTTACTAGTCAGGTACATTCTTAGGCATTTAATATGGGGTGTTGAGTCCATTTCGTTGAGCAAGGAGTAGCTCTTGTCTATTCCATATTTGGCTTAAGGAACTTTATCTGTGCTCATTTCAATCTCTGGTTTTATGCAGCACCCCAACTCACCTTTCCCCTTAAGCAAGCATAAGATGGTTTTCTAAATTTGAGACCCTGTTCTGTTCTGTAATTCAGTTCCTGTGTAGCCAAGTTTACATTCCGTGTATTAGTGATATCTTATGATGTTTCTTTTTCTGTGTGACTTATTTCAGTTAGAATCATCGTACCTGAATCCACTCATTATGCTGCTACGGGCCTGATGACATAGATTTCATTGCTGAGTGATACTGCATTGTACGTAAGTACCACAAGTTCTTTATCCATTTTTCACTTTCTGTGATATTGAACTTGTACGGTAAACGAGGTTCTTGTAAACAGAGGCGTCCCAAACTTTGGGGTGGCTGTGTCTTTTTTATTTTAATTTCCCTAAGCTATAGGACCATAAGTGGAAGTGCCCTAGGCTCTGTTGCTTTGTTTTTTAGATGTTTCATGAAACACCATACACTTCTCCCGAGTGTCTGTTGGCAATTTACATCCCGCCCATCAGCATAACAAGGCTCCCAGTTCTCCATGGCCTGTCCTGCCTTTCTGGATTTTACACTTTTTTCAGATGGCCCTTTTGACCTGGGGGAAGTGAGACTTCATTGTAGTGCAGATTTCCTTTGCAAGCTTGCTTGGTTGGCCAAAAAGGGCGTATGCGTTTTTTCCTGAATATATTCAGGAAAAAACGCATACGCCCTTTTTGGCCAAGTGCATCATTGTGGACGTTCTGCCTCTTTTCCTATGCTTTCCATGCAATTCCAGTCTACCTCCTGAAATCGGTTTCCTGCAATTCTGCCCCGGTTTCAAGTCCTCTTGGCAGCCTTACTTCAGTATATTTTTGGACGATAGCTGTCATTTATAACTCTGCAGGTTTGTGAATTACAGTGCCCCTGAGCTCCTTTCTTCAACTCGCTTTCTTGTGAGCTGGCCGCAACACCGCAGGATGGCTTCAGGCCCTAATCTGGTTCCGGCACGGCACACTGAGCCTTTGGTTAATTCCTCTTCTTGGTGGGAAACGAGAGTTAAATTTGCCCGTCCAGACACGTCCAGCTAGTCTCTCATTGGTTCTCGCTATTCCTGTTCATCTTCCGCAGAAATTGCAAACTGGGCCAAACAGGAGGTTAAAGGGACTGACTCTCCAAGTCGGGAGAGTGTTAGTAAAGCGTCTGGAATGTTGCACCCGAGTACCAGGGTACGAAAACTGAGACATATTTGAACACGTCTCCCGATCACACGGTTGATCATACTCTAGGTTCCACATGCATGTTTTAGCTGAAGGAAGAATACCTTAAACCTGGGTGGTTGAAACCCGTGGAATGGGTGCCATGCAATATGACTTCAAAGGGTATTCATTTGCTCACCGAACCTCTCCAATCCTATCACTTCTGCGTTTATGCCCCTGTACACTCGCTTGATTCTCTTTTGGAGACATAGCAATCCATAGGTTTTAAGATACTTACTAGTCAGGTACATTCTTAGGCGTTTAATATGGGGTGTTGAGTCCATTTCGTTGAGCAAGGAGTAGCTCTTGTCTATTCCATATTTGGCTTAAGGAACTTTATCTGTGCTCATTTCAATCTCTGGTTTTATGCAGCACCCCAACTCACCTTTCCCCTTAAGCAAGCATAAGTTGGTTTTCTAAATTTGAGACCCTGTTCTGTTCTGTAATTCAGTTCCTGTGTAGCCAAGTTTACATTCCGTGTATTACTGATATCTTATGATGTTTCTTTTTCTGTGTGACTTATTTCAGTTAGAATCATCATACCTGAATCCACTCATTGTGCTGCTAAGGGCCTGATGACATAGATTTCATTGCTGAGTGATATTGCTTTGTAAGTAAATACCACAACTTCTTTATCCATTTTTCACTTTCTGCGATGTTGAACTTGTATTGTAAACGAGGTTCTTGTAAAAAGAGCCGTCCCAAACTTTGGGGTGGCTGTGTCTTTTTGATTTTAATTTCCCTAAGCTATAGGACCATAAGTGGAAGTGCCCTAGGCTCTGTTGCTTTGTTTTTTAGATGTTTCAGGAAACACCATACACTTCTCCCGAGTGTCTGTTGGCAAGATACATCCCGCCCATCAGCATAACAAGGCTCCCAGTTCTCCATGACCTGTCCTGCCTTTCTGGATTTTACACTTTTTTCAGATGGCCCTTTTGACCAGGGGGAAGTGAGACTTCATTGTAGTGCAGATTTCCTTTGCAAGCTTGCTTGGTTGGCCAAAAAGGGCGTATGCGTTTTTTCCTGAATATATTCAGGAAAAAACGCATACGCCCTTTTTGGCCAAGTGCATCATTGTGGACGTTCTGCCTCTTTTCCTATGCTTTCAATGCAATTCCAGTCTACGTCCTGAAATCGGTTTCCTGCAATTCTGTCCCGCTTTCAAGTCCTCTTGGCAGCCTTACTTCAGTATATTTTTGGACGATAGCTGTCATTTATAACTCTGCAGGTTTGTGAATTACAGTGCCCCTGAGCTCCTTTCTTCAACTCGCTTTCTTGTGACCTGGCCGCAACACCGCAGGATGGCTTCAGGCCCTAATCTGGTTCCGGCACGGCACGCTGAGCCTTTGGTTAATTCCTCTTCCTGGTGGGAAATGAGAGTTACATTTGCCCGTCCAGACACCTCCAGCTAGTCTCTCATTGGTTCTCACTATTCCTGTTCATCTTCCGCAGAAATTGCAAACTGGGCCAAACAGGAGGTTAAAGGGACTGACTCTCCAAGTCGGGAGAGTGTTAGTAAAGCGTCTGGAATGTTGCACCCGAGTACCAGGGTATGAAAACTGAGACATATTTGAACACGTCTCCCGATCACATGGTTGATCTTACACTAGGTTCCACATGCATGTTTTAGCTGAAGGAAGAATACCTTAAAACTGGATGGTTGAAACCCGTGGAATGGGTACCATGCAATATGACTTCAAAGGGTCTTCATTTGCTCACCGAACCTCTCCAATCCTATCACTGCTGCGTTTATGCCCCTGTACACACGCTTGATTCTCTTTTGGAGACATAGCAATCCATAGGTTTTAAGATACTTACTAGTCAGGTACATTCTTAGGCGTTTAATATGGGGTGTTGAGTCCATTTCGTTGAGCAAGGAGTAGCTCTTGTCTATTCCATATTTGGCTTAAGGAACTTTATCTGTGCTCACTTCAATCTCTGGTTTTATGCAGCACCCCAACTCACCTTTACCCTTAAGCAAGCATAAGATGGTTTTCTTAATTTGAGACCCTGTTCTGTTCTGTAATTCAGTTCCTGTGTAGCCAAGTTTACATTCCGTGTATTACTGATATCTTATGATGTTTCTTTTTCTGTGTGACTTATTTCAGTTAGAATCATCGTACCTGAATCCACTCATTATGCTGCTACGGGCCTGATGACATAGATTTCATTGCTGAGTGATACTGCATTGTACATAAGTACCACAAGTTCTTTATACATTTTTCACTTTCTGTGATATTGAACTTGTATGGTAAACGAGGTTCTTGTAAACAGAGGCGTCCCAAACTTTGGGGTGGCTGTGTCTTTTTGATTTTAATTTCCCTAAACTATAGGACCATAAGTGGAAGTGCCCTAGGCTCTGTTGCTTTGTTTTTTAGATGTTTCAGGAAACACCATACACTTCTCCCGAGTGTCTGTTGGCAATTTACATCCCGCCCATCAGCATAACAAGGCTCCCATTTCTCCATGGCCTGTCCTGCCTTTCTGGATTTTACACTTTTTTCAGATGGCCCTTTTGACCGGGGGGAAGTGAGACTTCATTGTAGTGCAGATTTCCTTTGCAAGCTTGCTTGGTTGGCCAAAAAGGGCGTATGCGTTTTTTCCTGAATATATTCAGGAAACAACGCATACGCCCTTTTTGGCCAAGTGCATCATTGTGGTCGTTCTGCCTCTTTTCCTATGCTTTCAATGCAATTCCAGTCTACCTCCTGAAATCGGTTTCCTGCAATTCTGCCCCGCTTTCAAGTCCTCTTGGCAGCCTTACTTCAGTATATTTTTGGACGATAGCTGTCATTTATAACTCTGCAGGTTTGTGAATTACAGTGCCCCTGATCTCCTTTCTTCAACTCGCTTTCTTGTGAGCTGGCCGCAACACCGCAGGATGGCTTCAGGCCCTAATCTGGTTCCGGCACGGCACGCTGAGCCTTTGGTTAATTCCTCTTCTTGGTGGGAAACGAGAGTTAAATTTGCCCGTCCAGACACGTCCAGCTAGTCTCTCATTGGTTCTCGCTATTCCTGTTCATCTTCCGCAGAAATTGCAAACTGGGCCAAACAGGAGGTTAAAGGGACTGACTCTCCAAGTCGGGAGAGTGTTAGTAAAGCGTCTGGAATGTTGCACCCGAGTACCAGGGTACGAAAACTGAGACATATTTGAACACGTCTCCCGATCACACGGTTGATCATACTCTAGGTTCCACATGCATGTTTTAGCTGAAGGAAGAATACCTTAAAACTGGGTGGTTGAAACCCGTGGAATGGGTGCCATGCAATATGACTTCAAAGGGTATTCATTTGCTCACCGAACCTCTCCAATCCTATCACTTCTGCGTTTATGCCCCTGTACACTCGCTTGATTCTCTTTTGGAGACATAGCAATCCATAGGTTTTAAGATACTTACTAGTCAGGTACATTCTTAGGCGTTTAATATGGGGTGTTGAGTCCATTTCGTTGAGCAAGGAGTAGCTCTTGTCTATTCCATATTTGGCTTAAGGAACTTTATCTGTGCTCATTTCAATCTCTGGTTTTATGCAGCACCCCAACTCACCTTTCCCCTTAAGCAAGCATAAGTTGGTTTTCTAAATTTGAGACCCTGTTCTGTTCTGTAATTCAGTTCCTGTGTAGCCAAGTTTACATTCCGTGTATTACTGATATCTTATGATGTTTCTTTTTCTGTGTGACTTATTTCAGTTAGAATCATCATACCTGAATCCACTCATTGTGCTGCTAAGGGCCTGATGACATAGATTTCATTGCTGAGTGATATTGCTTTGTAAGTAAATACCACAACTTCTTTATCCATTTTTCACTTTCTGCGATGTTGAACTTGTATTGTAAACGAGGTTCTTGTAAACAGAGCCATTCCATACCTTAGGGTGGCTGTGTCTTTTTGATTTTAATTTCCCTAAGCTATAGGACCATAAGTGGAAGTGCCCTAGGCTCTGTTGCTTTGTTTTTTAGATGTTTCAGGAAACACCATACACTTCTCCCGAGTGTCTGTTGGCAATTTACATCCCGCCCATCAGCATAACAAGGCTCCCAGTTCTCCATGACCTGTCCTGCCTTTCTGGGTTTTACACTTTTTTCAGATGGCCCTTTTGACCAGGGGGAAGTGAGACTTCATTGTAATGCAGATTTCCTTTGCAAGCTTGCTTGGTTGGCCAAAAAGGGCGTATGCGTTTTTTCCTGAATATATTCAGGAAAAAACGCATACGCCCTTTTTGGCCAAGTGCATCATTGTGGACGTTCTGCCTCTTTTCCTATGCTTTCAATGCAATTCCAGTCTACCTCCTGAAATCGGTTTCCTGCAATTCTGTCCCGCTTTCAAGTCCTCTTGGCAGCCTTACTTCAGTATATTTTTGGACGATAGCTGTCATTTATAACTCTGCAGGTTTGTGAATTACAGTGCCCCTGAGCTCCTTTCTTCAACTCGCTTTCTTGTGACCTGGCCGCAACACCGCAGGATGGCTTCAGGCCCTAATCTGGTTCCGGCACGGCACGCTGAGCCTTTGGTTAATTCCTCTTCCTGGTGGGAAATGAGAGTTAAATTTGCCCGTCCAGACACCTCCAGCTAGTCTCTCATTGGTTCTCACTATTCCTGTTCATCTTCCGCAGAAATTGCAAACTGGGCCAAACAGGAGGTTAAAGGGACTGACTCTCCAAGTCGGGAGAGTGTTAGTAAAGCGTCTGGAATGTTGCACCCGAGTACCAGGGTACGAAAACTGAGACATATTTGAACACGTCTCCCGATCACACGGTTGATCATACTCTAGGTTCCACATGCATGTTTTAGCTGAAGGAAGAATACCTTAAAACTGGGTGGTTGAAACCCGTGGAATGGGTACCATGCAATATGACTTCAAAGGGTCTTCATTTGCTCACCGAACCTCTCCAATCCTATCACTGCTGCGTTTATGCCCCTGTACACACGCTTGATTCTCTTTTGGAGACATAGCAATCCATAGGTTTTAAGATACTTACTAGTCAGGTACATTCTTAGGCGTTTAATATGGGGTGTTGAGTCCATTTCGTTGAGCAAGGAGTAGCTCTTGTCTATTCCATATTTGGCTTAAGGAACTTTATCTGTGCTCATTTCAATCTCTGGTTTTATGCAGCACCCCAACTCACCTTTCCCCTTAAGCAAGCATAAGATGGTTTTCTAAATTTGAGACCCTGTTCTGTTCTGTAATTCAGTTCCTGTGTAGCCAAGTTTACATTCCGTGTATTACTGATATCTTATGATGTTTCTTTTTCTGTGTGACTTATTTCAGTTAGAATCATCGTACCTGAATCCACTCATTATGCTGCTACGGGCCTGATGACATAGATTTCATTGCTGAGTGATACTGCATTGTACATAAGTACCACAAGTTCTTTATACATTTTTCACTTTCTGTGATATTGAACTTGTATGGTAAACGAGGTTCTTGTAAACAGAGGCGTCCCAAACTTTGGGGTGGCTGTGTCTTTTTGATTTTAATTTCCCTAAGCTATAGGACCATAAGTGGAAGTGCCCTAGGCTCTGTTGCTTTGTTTTTTAGATGTTTCAGGAAACACCATACACTTCTCCCGAGTGGCTGTTGGCAATTTACATCCCGCCCATCAGCATAACAAGGCTCCCAGTTCTCCATGGCCTGTCCTGACTTTCTGGATTTTACACTTTTTTCAGATGGCCCTTTTGACCGGGGGGAAGTGAGACTTCATTGTAGTGCAGATTTCCTTTGCAAGCTTGCTTGGTTTGCCAAAAAGGGCGTATGCGTTTTTTCCTGAATATATTCAGGAAAAAACGCATACGCCCTTTTTGGCCAAGTGCATCATTGTGGACGTTCTGCCTCTTTTCCTATGCTTTCAATGCAATTCCAGTCTACCTCCTGAAATCGGTTTCCTGCAATTCTGCCCCGCTTTCAAGTCCTCTTGGCAGCCTTACTTCAGTATATTTTTGGACAATAGCTGTCATTTATAACTCTGCAGGTTTGTGAATTACAGTGCCCCTGAGCTCCTTTCTTCAACTCGCTTTCTTGTGAGATGGCCGCAACACCGCAGGATGGCTTCAGGCCCTAATCTGGTTCCGGAATGGCACGCTTAGCCTTTGGTTAATTCCTCTTCCTGGTGGGAAATGAGAGTTAAATTTGCCCGTCCAGACACCTCCAGCTAGTCTCTCATTGGTTCTCGCTATTCCTGTTCATCTTCCGCAGAAATTGCAAACTGGGCCAAACAGGAGGTTAAAGGCGCTGACTCTCCAAGTGGGGAGAGTGTTAGTAAAGCGTCTGGAATGTTGCACCTGAGTACCAGGGGAGGAAAACTGAGACATATTTGAACACGTCTCCCGTTCACATGGTTGATCATACTCTGGGCTCCACATGCATGTTTTAGCTGAAGGAAGAATACCTTAAACCTGGGTAGTTGAAACCCGTGGAATGGGTACCATGCAATATGACTTCAAAGGGTCTTCATTTGCTCACCTAACCTCTCCAATCCTATCACTGCTGCGTTTATGCCCCTGTACACACGTTTGATTCTCTTTCGGAGACATAGCAATCCATAGGTTTTAAGATACTTACTAGTCAGGTACATTCTTAGGCATTTAATATGGGGTGTTGAGTCCATTTCGTTGAGCAAGGAGTAGCTCTTGTCTATTCCATATTTGGCTTAAGGAACGGTATCTGTGCTAATTTCAAACTCTGGTTTTATGCAGCACCCCAACTCACCTTTCCCCTTAAGCAAGCATAAGTTGGTTTTCTAAATTTGAGACCCTGTTCTGTTTTGGAATTCAGTTCCTGTGTAGCCAAGTTTACATTCCGTGTATTACTGATATCTTATGATGTTTCTTTTTCTGTGTGACTTATTTCAGTTAGAATCATCGTACCTGAATCCACTCATTATGCTGCTACAGGCCTGATGACATAGATTTCATTGCTGAGTGATACTGCATTGTACGTAAGTACCACAAGTTCTTTATCCATTTTTCACTTTCTGTGATATTGAACTTGTATGGTAAATGAGGTTCTTGTAAACAGAGGCGTCCCAAACTTTGGGGTGGCTGTGTCTTTTTGATTTTAATTTCCCTAAGCTATAGGACCATAAGTGGAAGTGCCCTAGGCTCTGTTGCTTTGTTTTTTAGATGTTTCAGGAAACACCATACACTTCTCCCGAGTGTCTGTTGGCAATTTACATCCCGCCCATCAGCATAACAAGGCTCCCAGTTCTCCATGGCCTGTCCTGCCTTTCTGGATTTTACACTTTTTTCAGATGGCCCTTTTGACCTGGGGGAAGTGAGACTTCATTGTAGTGCAGATTTCGTTTGCAAGCTTGCTTGGTTGGCCAAAAAGTGCGTATGCGTTTTTTCCTGAATATATTCAGGAAAAAACGCATACGCCCTTTTTGGCCAAGTGCATCATTGTGGACGTTCTGCCTCTTTTCCTATGCTTTCAATGCAATTCCAGTCTACCTCCTGAAATCGGTTTCCTGCAATTCTGCCCCGCTTTCAAGTCCTCTTAGCAGCCTTACTTCAGTATATTTTTGGACGATAGCTGTCATTTATAACTCAGCAGGTTCGTGAATTGCAGTGCCCCTGAGCTCCTTTCTTCAACTCGCTTTCTTTTGAGCTGGCCGCAACACCGCAGGATGGCTTCAGGCCCTAATCTGGTTCCGGCATGTCACGCTGAGCCTTTGGTTAGTTCCTCTTCCAGATGGGAAATGAGAGTTAAATTTGCCCGTCCAGACACCTCCAGCTAGTCTCTCATTGGTTCTCCCTATTCCTGTTCATCTTCCGCAGAAATTGCAAACTGGGCCAAACAGGAGGTTAAAGGCGCTGACTCTCCAAGTGGCGAGAGTGTTAGTAAAGCGTCTGGAATGTTGCACCCGAGTACCAGCGGAGGAAAACTAAGACATATTTGAACACGTCTCCCGTTCACACGGTTGATCATACTCTGGGTTCCACATGCATGTTTTAGCTGAAGGAAGAATACCTTAAACGTGGGTAGTTGAAACCTGTGGAATGGGTACCATGCAATATGACTTCAAAGGGTCTTCATTTGCTCATCGAACCTCTCCAATCCTATCACTGCTGCGTTTATGCCCCTGTACACACGCTTGATTCTCTTTCGGAGACATAGCAATCCATAGGTTTTAAGATACTTACTAGTCAGGTACATTCTTAGGCATTTAATATGGGGTGTTGAGTCCATTTCGTTGATCAAGGAGTAGCTCTTGTCTATTCCGTATTTGGCTTCAGGAACTTTATCTGTGCTCATTTCAATCTCTGGTTTTATGCAGCACCCCAACTCACCTTTCCCCTTAAGCAAGCATAAGTTCGTTTTCTAAATTTGAGACCCTGTTCTGTTCTGTAATTCAGTTCCTGTGTAGCCAAGTTTACATTCCGTGTATTACTGATATCTTATGATGTTTCTTTTTCTGTGTGGCTTATTTCAGTTAGAATCATCATACCTGAATCCACTCATTGTGCTGCTAAGGGCCTGATGACATAGATTTCATTGCTGAGTGATATTGCTTTGTAAGTAAATACAACTTCTTTATCCATTTTTCACTTTCTGCGATGTTGAACATGTACTGTAAACAAGGATCTTGTAAACAGAGGCGTCCCAAACTTTGGGGTGGCTGTGTCTTTTTGATTTTAATTTCCCTAAGCTATAGGACCATAAGTGGAAGTGCCCTAGGCTCTGTTGCTTTGTTTTGTAGATGTTTCAGGAAACACCATACACTTCTCCGGAGTGTCTGTTGGCAATTTACATCCCTCCCATCAGCATAACAAGGCTCCCAGTTCTCCATGGCCTGTCCTGCCTTTCTGGATTTTACACTTTTTTCAGATGGCCCTTTTGACCGGGGGGAAGTGAGACTTCATTGTAGTGCAGATTTCCTTTGCAAGCTTGCTTGGTTGGCCAAAAAGGGCGTATGCGTTTTTTCCTGAATATATTCAGGAAAAAACGCATACGCCCTTTTTGGCCAAGTGCATCATTGTGGACGTTCTGCCTCTTTTCCTATGCTTTCAATGCAATTCCAGTCTACCTCCTGAAATCGGTTTCCTGCAATTCTGCCCCGCTTTCAAGTCCTCTTGGCAGCCTTACTTCAGTATATTTTTGGACGATAGCTGTCATTTATAACTCTGCAGGTTTGTGAAGTACAGTGCCCCTGAGCTCCTTTCTTCAACTCGCTTTCTTGTGAGATGGCCGCAACACCGCAGGATGGCTTCAGGCCCTAATCTGGTTCCGGCACGGCACGCTGAGCCTTTGGTTAATTCCTCTTCCTGGTGGGAAATGAGAGTTAAATTTGCCCGTCCAGACACCTCCAGCTAGTCTCTCATTGGTTCTCGCTATTCCTGTTCATCTTCCGCAGAAATTGCAAACTGAGCCATACAGGAGGTTAAAGGGACTGACTCTCCATGTCGGGAGAGTGTTAGTAAAGCGTCTGGAATGTTGCACCCGAGTACCAGGGTACGAAAACTGAGACATATTTGAACACGTCTCCCGTTCACACGGTTGATCATACTCTGGGTTCCACGTGCATGATTTAGCTGAAGGAAGAATACCTTAAACCTGGAGAGTTGAGACCCGTGGAATGGGTAGCATGCAATGTGACTTCAAAGGGTCTTCATTTGCTCACCGAACCTCTCCAATCCTATCACTGCTGCGTTTATGCCCCTGTACACACGCTTGATTCTCTTTTGGAGACATAGCAATCCATAGGTTTTAAGATACTTACTAGTCAGGTACATTCTTAGGCGTTTAATATGGGGTGTTGAGTCCATTTCGTTGAGCAAGGAGTAGCTCTTGTCTATTCCATATTTGGCTTAAGGAACTTTATCTGTGCTCATTTCAATCTCTGGTTTTATGCAGCACCCCAACTCACCTTTCCCCTTAAGCAAGCATAAGTTGGTTTTCTAAATTTGAGACCCTGTTCTGTTTTGGAATTCAGTTCCTGTGTAGCCAAGTTTACATTCCGTGTATTACTGATATCTTATGATGTTTCTTTTTCTGTGTGACTTATTTCAGTTAGAATCACCATACCTGAATCCACTCATTATGCTGCTACGGGCCTGATGACATAGATTTCATTGCTGAGTGATACTGCATTGTACGTAAGTACCACAAGTTCTTTATCCATTTTTCACTTTCTGTGATATTGAACTTGTATGGTAAACGAGGTTCTTGTAAACAGAGGCGTCCCAAACTTTGGGGTGGCTGTGTCTTTTTGATTTTAATTTCCCTAAGCTATAGGACCATAAGTGGAAGTGCCCTAGGCTCTGTTGCTTTGTTTTTTAGATGTTTCAGGAAACACCATACACTTCTCCCGAGTGGCTGTTGGCAATTTACATCCCGCCCGTCAGCATAACAAGGCTCCCAGTTCTCCATGGCCTGTCCTGCCTTTCTGGATTTTACACTTTTTTCAGATGGCCCTTTTGACCGGGGGGAAGTGAGACTTCATGTAGTGCAGATTTCCTTTGCAAGCTTGCTTGGTTGGCCTAAATGTGCGTATGCGTTTTTTCCTGAATATATTCAGGAAAAAACGCATACGCCCTTTTTGGCCAAGTGCATCATTGTGGACGTTCTGCCTCTTTTCCTATGCTTTCAATGCAATTCCAGTCTACCTCCTGAAATCGGTTTCCTGCAATTCTGCCCCGCTTTCAAGTCCTCTTGGGAGCCTTACTTCAGTATATTTTTGGACGATAGCTGTCATTTATAACTCTGCAGGTTTCTGAATTACAGTGCCCCTGAGCTCCTTTCTTCAACTCGCTTTCTTGTGAGCTGGCCGCAACACCGCAGGATGGCTTCAGGCCCTAATCTGGTTCCGCCAAGGCACGCTGGGCCTTTGGTTAATTCCTCTTCCTGGTGGGAAATGAGAGTTAAATTTGCCCGTCCAGACACCTCCAGCTAGTCTCTCATTGGTTCTCCCTATTCCTGTTCATCTTCCGCAGAAATAGCAAAGTGGGCCAAACAGGAGGTTAAAGGGACTGACTCTCCAAGTCGGGAGAGTGTTAGTAAAGCATCTGGAATGTTGCACCCGAGTACCAGGGTACGAAAACTGAGACATATTTGAACACGTCTCCCGATCACACGGTTGATCATACTCTAGGTTCCACATGCATGTTTTAGCTGAAGGAAGAATACCTTAAAACTGGGTGGTTGAAACCCGTGGAATGGGTACCATGCAATATGACTTCAAAGGGTCTTCATTTGCTCACCGAACCTCTCCAATCCTATCACTGCTGCGTTTATGCCCCTGTACACACGCTTGATTCTCTTTTGGAGACATAGCAATCCATAGGTTTTAAGATACTTACTAGTCAGGTACATTCTTAGGCGTTTAATATGGGGTGTTGAGTCCATTTCGTTGAGCAAGGAGTAGCTCTAGTCTATTCCATATTTGGCTTAAGGAACTTTATCTGTGCTCATTTCAATCTCTGGTTTTATGCAGCATCCCAACTCACCTTTCCCCTTAAGCAAGCATAAGATGGTTTTCTGAATTTGAGACCCTGTTCTGTTCTGTAATTCAGTTCCTGTGTAGCCAAGTTTACATTCCGTGTATTAGTGATATCTTATGATGTTTCTTTTTCTGTGTGACTTATTTCAGTTAGAATCATCGTACCTGAATCCACTCATTATGCTGCTACGGGCCTGATGACATAGATTTCATTGCTGAGTGATACTGCATTGTACATAAGTACCACAAGTTCTTTATACATTTTTCACTTTCTGTGATATTGAACTTTTATGGTAAACGAGGTTCTTGTAAACAGAGGCGTCCCAAACTTTGTGGTGGCTGTGTCTTTTTGATTTTAATTTCCCTAATCTATAGGACCATAAGTGGAAGTGCCCTAGGCTCTGTTGCTTTGTTTTTTAGATGTTTCAGGAAACACCATACACTTCTCCCGAGTGTCTGTTGGCAATTTACATCCCGCCCATCAGCATAACAAGGCTCCCAGTTCTCCATGGCCTGTCCTGCCTTTCTGGATTTTACACTTTTTTCAGATGGCCCTTTTGACCGGGGGGAAGTGAGACTTCATTGTAGTGCAGATTTCCTTTGCAAGTTTGCTTGGTTGGGCAAAAAGGGCGTATGCGTTTTTTCCTGAATATATTCAGGATAAAACGCATACGCCCTTTATGGCCAAGTGCATCATTGTGGACGTTCTGCCTCTTTTCCTATGCTTTCAATGCAATTCCAGTCTACCTCCTGAAATCGGTTTCCTGCAATTCTGCCCCGCTTTCAAGTCCTCTTGGCAGCCTTACTTCAGTATATTTTTGGACGATAGCTGTCAATTATAACTCTGCAGGTTTGTGAATTACAGTGCCCCTGAGCTCCTTTCTTCAACTCGCTTTCTTGTGAGCTGGCCGCAACACCGCAGGATGGCTTCAGGCCCTAATCTGGTTCCGGAATGGCACGCTTAGCCTTTGGTTAATTCCTCTTCCTGGTGGGAAATGAGAGTTAAATTTGCCCGTCCAGACACCTCCAGCTAGTCTCTCATTGGTTCTCGCTATTCCTGTTCATCTTCCGCAGAAATTGCAAACTGGGCCAAACAGGAGGTTAAAGGCGCTGACTCTCCAAGTGGGGAGAGTGTTAGTAAAGCGTCTGGAATGTTGCACCTGAGTACCAGGGGAGGAAAACTGAGACATATTTGAACACGTCTCCCGTTCACACGGTTGATCATACTCTGGGTTCCACATGCATGTTTTAGCTGAAGGAAGAATACCTTAAACCTGGGTAGTTGAAACCCGTGGAATGGGTACCATGCAATATGACTTCAAAGGGTCTTCATTTGCTCACCGAACCTCTCCAATCCTATCACTGCTGCGTTTATGCCCCTGTACACACGCTTGATTCTCTTTCGGAGACATAGCAATCCATAGGTTTTAAGATACTTACTAGTCAGGTACATTCTTAGGCATTTAATATGGGGTGTTGAGTCCATTTCGTTGAGCAAGGAGTAGCTCTTGTCTATTCCATATTTGGCTTAAGGAACGGTATCTGTGCTAATTTCAAACTCTGGTTTTATGCAGCACCCCAACTCACCTTTCCCCTTAAGCAAGCATAAGTTGGTTTTCTAAATTTGAGACCCTGTTCTGTTTTGGAATTCAGTTCCTGTGTAGCCAAGTTTACATTCCGTGTATTACTGATATCTTATGATGTTTCTTTTTCTGTGTGACTTATTTCAGTTAGAATCATCGTACCTGAATCCACTCATTATGCTGCTACAGGCCTGATGACATAGATTTCATTGCTGAGTGATACTGCATTGTACGTAAGTACCACAAGTTCTTTATCCATTTTTCACTTTCTGTGATATTGAACTTGTACGGTAAACGAGCTTCTTGTAAACAGAGGCGTCCCAAACTTTGGGGTGGCTGTGTCTTTTTTATTTTAATTTCCCTAAGCTATAGGACCATAAGTGGAAGTGCCCTAGATTCTGTTGCTTTGTTTTTTAGATGTTTCAGGAAACACCATACACTTCTCCCGAGTGTCTGTTGGCAATTTACATCCCGCCCATCAGCATAACAAGGCTCCCAGTTCTCCATGGCCTGTCCTGCCTTTCTGGATTTTACACTTTTTTCAGATGGCCCTTTTGACCTGGGGGAAGTGAGACTTCATTGTAGTGCAGATTTCCTTTGCAAGCTTGCTTGGTTGGCCAAAAAGGGCGTATGCGTTTTTTCCTGAATATATTCAGGAAAAAACGCATACGCCCTTTTTGGCCAAGTGCATCATTGTGGACGTTCTGCCTCTTTTCCTATGCTTTGAATGCAATTCCAGTCTACCTCCTGAAATCGGTTTCCTGCAATTCTGCCCCGCTTTCAAGTCCTCTTGGCAGCCTTACTTCAGTATATTTTTGGACGATAGCTGTCATTTATAACTCTGCAGGTTTGTGAATTACAGTGCCCCTGAGCTCCTTTCTTCAACTCGCTTTCTTGTGAGCTGGCCGCAACACCGCAGGATGGCTTCAGGCCCTAATCTGGTTCCGGCACGGCACGCTGAGCCTTTGGTTAATTCCTCTTCTTGGTGGGAAACGAGAGTTAAATTTGCCCGTCCAGACACCTCCAGCTAGTCTCTCATTGGTTCTCGCTATTCCTGTTCATCTTCCGCAGAAATTGCAAACTGGGCCAAACAGGAGGTTAAAGGGACTGACTCTCCAAGTGGGGAGAGTGTTAGTAAAGCGTCTGGAATGTTGCACCCGAGTACCAGGGTACGAAAACTGAGACATATTTGAACACGTCTCCCGATCACACGGTTGATCATACTCTAGGTTCCACATGCATGTTTTAGCTGAAGGAAGAATACCTTAAAACTGGGTGGTTGAAACCCGTGGAATGGGTACCATGCAATATGACTTCAAAGGGTCTTCAGTTGCTCACCGAACCTCTCCAATCCTATCACTTCTGCGTTTATGCCCCTGTACACTCGCTTGATTCTCTTTTGGAGACATAGCAATCCATAGGTTTTAAGATACTTACTAGTCAGGTACATTCTTAGGCGTTTAATATGGGGTGTTGAGTCCATTTCGTTGAGCAAGGAGTAGCTCTTGTCTATTCCATATTTGGCTTAAGGAACTTTATCTGTGCTCATTTCAATCTCTGGTTTTATGCAGCACCCCAACTCACCTTTCCCCTTAAGCAAGCATAAGTTGGTTTTCTAAATTTGAGACCCTGTTCTGTTCTGTAATTCAGTTCCTGTGTAGCCAAGTTTACATTCCGTGTATTACTGATATCTTATGATGTTTCTTTTTCTGTGTGACTTATTTCAGTTAGAATCATCATACCTGAATCCACTCATTGTGCTGCTAAGGGCCTGATGACATAGATTTCATTGCTGAGTGATATTGCTTTGTAAGTAAATACCACAACTTCTTTATCCATTTTTCACTTTCTGTGATGTTGAACTTGTATTGTAAACGAGGTTCTTGTAAACAGAGCCGTCCCAAACTTTGGGGTGGCTGTGTCTTTTTTATTTTAATTTCCCTAAGCTATAGGACCATAAGTGGAAGTGCCCTAGGCTCTGTTGCTTTGTTTTTGAGATGTTTCAGGAAACACCATACACTTCTCCCGAGTGTCTGTTGGCAATTTACATCCCGCCCATCAGCATAACAAGGCTCCCAGTTCTCCATGACCTGTCCTGACTTTCTGGGTTTTACACTTTTTTCAGATGGCCCTTTTGACCAGGGGGAAGTGAGACTTCATTGTAGTGCAGATTTCCATTGCAAGCTTGCTTGGTTGGCCAAAAAGGGCGTATGCGTTTTTTCCTGAATATATTCAGGAAAAAACGCATACGCCCTTTTTGGCCAAGTGCATCATTGTGGACGTTCTGCCTCTTTTCCTATGCTTTCAATGCAATTCCAGTCTACCTCCTGAAATCGGTTTCCTGCAATTCTGTCCCGCTTTCAAGTCCTCTTGGCAGCCTTACTTCAGTATATTTTTGGACGATAGCTGTCATTTATAACTCTGCAGGTTTGTGAATTACAGTGCCCCTGAGCTCCTTTCTTCAACTCGCTTTCTTGTGACCTGGCCGCAACACCGCAGGATGGCTTCAGGCCCTAATGTGGTTCCGGCACGGCACGCTGAGCCTTTGGTTAATTCCTCTTCCTGGTGGGAAATGAGAGTTAAATTTGCCCGTCCAGACACCTCCAGCTAGTCTCTCATTGGTTCTCACTATTCCTGTTCATCTTCCGCAGAAATTGCAAACTGGGACAAACAGGAGGTTAAAGGGACTGACTCTCCAAGTCGGGAGAGTGTTAGTAAAGCATCTGGAATGTTGCACCCGAGTACCAGGGTACGAAAACTGAGACATATTTGAACACGTCTCCCGATCACACGGTTGATCATACTCTAGGTTCCACATACATGTTTTAGCTGAAGGAAGAATACCTTAAAACTGGGTGGTTGAAACCCGTGGAATGGGTACCATGCAATATGACTTCAAAGGGTCTTCATTTGCTCACCGAACCTCTCCAATCCTATCACTGCTGCGTTTATGCCCCTGTACAAACGCTTGATTCTCTTTTGGAGACATAGCAATCCATAGGTTTTAAGATACTTACTAGTCAGGTACATTCTTATGCGTTTAATATGGGGTGTTGAGTCCATTTCGTTGAGCAAGGAGTAGCTCTTGTCTATTCCATATTTGGCTTAAGGAACTTTATCTGTGCTCATTTCAATCTCTGGTTTTATGCAGCACCCCAACTCACCTTTCCCCTTAAGCAAGCATAAGATGGTTTTCTAAATTTGAGACCCTGTTCTGTTCTGTAATTCAGTTCCTGTGTAGCCAAGTTTACATTCCGTGTATTACTGATATCTTATGATGTTTCTTTTTCTGTGTGACTTATTTCAGTTAGAATCACCATACCTGAATCCACTCATTATGCTGCTACGGGCCTGATGACATAGATTTCATTGCTGAGTGATACTGCATTGTAAATAAGTACCACAATTCTTTATCCATTTTTCACTTTCTGTGATATTGAACTTGTATGGTAAATGAGGTTCTTGTAAACAGAGGCGTCCCAAACTTTGGGTGGCTGTGTCTTTTTGATTTTAATTTCCCTAAGCTATAGGACCATAAGTGGAAGTGCCCTAGGCTCTGTTGCTTTGTTTTTTAGATGTTTCAGGAAACACCATACACTTCTCCGGAGTGTCTGTTGGCAATTTACATCCCGCCCATCAGCATAACAAGGCTCCCAGTTCTCCATGGCCTGTCCTGCCTTTCTGGATTTTACACTTTTTTCAGATGGCCCTTTTGACCTGGGGGAAGTGAGACTTCATTGTAGTGCAGATTTCCTTTGCAAGCTTGCTTGGTTGGCCAAAAAGGGCGTATGCGTTTTTTCCTGAATATATTCAGGAAAAAACGCATACGCCCTTTTTGGCCAAGTGCATCATTGTGGACATTCTGCCTCTTTTCCTATGCTTTCAATGCAATTCCAGTCTACCTCCTGAAATTGGTTTCCTGCAATTCTGCCCCGCTTTCAAGTCCTCTTGGCAGCCTTACCTCAGTATATTTTTGGACGATAGCTGTCATTTATAACTCAGCAGGTTCGTGAATTGCAGTGCCCCTGAGCTCCTTTCTTCAACTCGCTTTCTTTTGAGCTGGCCGCAACACCGCAGGATGGCTTCAGGCCCTAATCTGGTTCCGGCACGGCACGCTGAGCCTTTGGTTAGTTCCTCTTCCTGGTGGGAAATGAGAGTTAAATTTGCCCGTCCAGACACCTCCAGCTAGTCTCTCATTGGTTCTCCCTATTCCTGTTCATCTTCCGCAGAAATTGCAAACTGGGCCAAACAGGAGGTTAAAGGCGCTGACTCTCCAAGTGGGGAGAGTGTTAGTAAAGCGTCTGGAATGTTGCACCCGAGTACCAGGGGAGGAAAACTGAGACATATTTGAACACGTCTCCCGTTCACACGGTTGATCATACTCTGGGTTCCACATGCATGTTTTAGCTGAAGGAAGAATACCTTAAACGTGGGTAGTTGAAACCTGTGGAATGGGTACCATGCAATATGACTTCAAAGGGTCTTCATTTGCTCACCGAACCTCTCCAATCCTATCACTGCTGCGTTTATGCCCCGTACACATGCTTGATTCTCTTTCGGAGACATAGCAATCCATAGGTTTTAAGATACTTACTACTCAGGTACATTCTTAGGCGTTTAATATGGGGTGTTGAGTCCATTTCGTTGAGCAAGGAGTAGCTCTTGTCTATTCCATATTTGGCTTAAGGAACTTTATCTGTGCTCATTTCAATCTCTGGTTTTATGCAGCACCCCAACTCACCATTCCCGTTAAGCAAGCATAAGTTGGTTTTCTAAATTTGAGACCCTGTTCTGTTTTGGAATTCAGTTCCTGTGTAGCCAAGTTTACATTCCGTGTATTACTGATATCTTATGATGTTTCTTTTTCTGTGTGACTTATTTCAGTTAGAATCACCATACCTGAATCCACTCATTATGCTGCTACGGGCCTGATGACATAGATTTCATTGCTGAGTGATACTGCATTGTACGTAAGTACCACAAGTTCTTTATCCATTTTTCACTTTCTGTGATATTGAACTTGTATGGTAAACGAGGTTCTTGTAAACAGAGGCGTCCCAAACTTTGGGGTGGCTGTGTCTTTTTGATTTTAATTTCCCTAAGCTATAGGACCATAAGTGGAAGTGCCCTAGGCTCTGTTGCTTTGTTTTTTAGATGTTTCAGGAAACACCATACACTTCTCCCGAGTGTCTGTTGGCAATTTACATCCCGCCCATCAGCATAACAAGGCTCCCAGTACTCCATGGCCTGTCCTGCCTTTCGGGATTTTACACTTTTTTCAGATGGCCCTTTTGACCGGGGGGAAGTGAGACTTCATTGTAGTGCAGATTTCCTTTGCAAGCTTGCTTGGTTGGCCAAAAAGGGCGTATGCGTTTTTTCCTGAATATATTCAGGAAAAAACGCATACGCCCTTTTTGGCCAAGTGCATCATTGTGGACGTTCTGCCTCTTTTCCTATGCTTTCAATGCAATTCCAGTCTACCTCCTGAAATCGGTTTCCTGCAATTCTGCCCCGCTTTCAAGTCCTCTTGGCAGCCTTACTTCAGTATATTTTTGGACAATAGCTGTCATTTATAACTCTGCATGTTTGTGAATTACAGTGCCCCTGAGCTCCTTTCTTCAAGTCGCTTTCTTGTGAGCTGGCCGCAACCCCGCAGGATGGCTTCAGGCCCTAATCTGGTTCCGGCATGGCACGCTGAGCCTTTGGTTAATTCCTCTTCCTGGTGGGAAATGAGAGTTAAATTTGCCCGTCCAGACACCTCCAGCTAGTCTCTCATTGGTTCTCGCTATTCCTGTTCATCTTCCGCAGAAATTGCAAACTGGGCCAAACAGGAGGTTAAAGGCGCTGACTCTCCAAGTGGGGAGAGTGTTAGTAAAGCATCTGGAATGTTGCACCTGAGTACCACGGGAGGAAAACTGAGACATATTTGAACACGTCTCCCGTTCACACGGTTGATCATACTCTGGGTTCCACATGCATGTTTTAGCTGAAGGAAGAATACCTTAAACCTGGGTAGTTGAAACCCGTGGAATGGGTACCATGCAATATGACTTCAAAGGGTCTTCATTTGCTCACCGAACCTCTCCAATCCTATCACTGCTGCGTTTATGCCCCTGTACACACGCTTGATTCTCTTTCGGAGACATAGCAATCCATAGGTTTGAAGATACTTACTAGTCAGGTACATACTTAGGCGTTTAATATGCGGTGTTGAGTCCATTTCGTTGAGCAAGGAGTAGCTCTTGTCTATTCCATATTTGGCTTAAGGAACTTTATCTGTGCTCATTTCAATCTCTGGTTTTATGCAGCACCCCAACTCACCTTTCCCCTTAAGCAAGCATAAGTTGGTTTTCTCAATTTGAGACCTTGTTCTGTTTTGGAATTCAGTTCCTGTGTAGCCAAGTTTACATTCCGTGTATTAGTGATATCTTATGATGTTTCTTTTTCTGTGTGACTTATTTCAGTTAGAATCATCGTACCTGAATCCACTCATTATGCTGCTACGGGCCTGATGACATAGATTTCATTGCTGAGTGATACTGCATTGTAAATAAGTACCACAATTCTTTATCCATTTTTCACTTTCTGTGATATTGAACTTGTATGGTAAATGAGGTTCTTGTAAACAGAGGCGTCCCAAACTTTGGGTGGCTGTGTCTTTTTGATTTTAATTTCCCTAAGCTATAGGACCATAAGTGGAAGTGCCCTAGGCTCTGTTGCTTTGTTTTTTAGATGTTTCAGGAAACACCATACACTTCTCCCGAGTGTCTGTTGGCAATTTACATCCCGCCCATCAGCATAACAAGGCTCCCAGTTCTCCATGGCCTGTCCTGCCTTTCTGGATTTTACACTTTTTTCAGATGGCCCTTTTGACCTGGGGGAAGTGAGACTTCATTGTAGTGCAGATTTCCTTTGCAAGCTTGCTTGGTTGGCCAAAAAGGGCGTATGCGTTTTTTCCTGAATATATTCAGGAAAAAACGCATACGCCCTTTTTGGCCAAGTGCATCATTGTGGACGTTCTGCCTCTTTTCCTATGCTTTCAATGCAATTCCAGTCTACCTCCTGAAATTGGTTTCCTGCAATTCTGCCCCGCTTTCAAGTCCTCTTGGCAGCCTTACCTCAGTATATTTTTGGACGATAGCTGTCATTTATAACTCAGCAGGTTCGTGAATTGCAGTGCCCCTGAGCTCCTTTCTTCAACTCGCTTTCTTTTGAGCTGGCCGCAACACCGCAGGATGGCTTCAGGCCCTAATCTGGTTCCGGCACGGCACGCTGAGCCTTTGGTTAATTCCTCTTCCTGGTGGGAAATGAGAGTTAAATTTGCCCGTCCAGACACCTCCAGCTAGTCTCTCATTGGTTCTCCCTATTCCTGTTCATCTTCCGCAGAAATTGCAAACTGGGCCAAACAGGAGGTTAAAGGCGCTGACTCTCCAAGTGGGGAGAGTGTTAGTAAAGCGTCTGGAATGTTGTACCCGAGTACCAGGGGAGGAAAACTGAGACATATTTGAACACGTCTCCCGTTCACACGGTTGATCATACTCTGGGTTCCACATGCATGTTTTAGCTGAAGGAAGAATACCTTAAACGTGGGTAGTTGAAACCTGTGGAATGGGTACCATGCAATATGACTTCAAAGGGTCTTCATTTGCTCACCGAACCTCTCCAATCCTATCACTGCTGCGTTTATGCCCCGTACACATGCTTGATTCTCTTTCGGAGACATAGCAATCCATAGGTTTTAAGATACTTACTACTCAGGTACATTCTTAGGCGTTTAATATGGGGTGTTGAGTCCATTTCGTTGAGCAAGGAGTAGCTCTTGTCTATTCCATATTTGGCTTAAGGAACTTTATCTGTGCTCATTTCAATCTCTGGTTTTATGCAGCACCCCAACTCACCATTCCCGTTAAGCAAGCATAAGTTGGTTTTCTAAATTTGAGACCCTGTTCTGTTTTGGAATTCAGTTCCTGTGTAGCCAAGTTTACATTCCGTGTATTACTGATATCTTATGATGTTTCTTTTTCTTTGTGACTTATTTCAGTTAGTGTCATCATACCTGAATCCACTCATTGTGCTGCTAAGGGCCTGATGACATAGATTTGATTGCTGAGTGATATTGCTTTGAAAGTAAATACCACAACTTCTTTATGCATTTTTCACTTTCTGCGATGTTGAACTTGTACTGTAAACGAGGTTCTTGTAAACAGAGGCGTCCCAAATTTTGGGGTGGCTGTGTCTTTTTGATTTTAATTTCCCTAAGCTATAGGTCCGTAAGTGGAAGTGCCCTAGGCTCTGTTGCTTTGTTTTTTAGATGTTTCAGGAAACACCATACACTTTCCCGAGTTTCTGTTGGCAATTTACATCCCGCCCATCAGCATAACTAGGCTCCCAGTTCTCCATGGCCTGTCCTGCCTTTCTGGATTTTACACTTTTTTCAGATGGCCCTTTTGACCGGGGGGAAGTGAGACTTCATTGTAGTGCAGATTTCCTTTGCAAGCTTGCTTGGTTGTCCAAAAAGGGCGTATGCGTTTTTTCCTGAATATATTCAGGAAAAAACGCATACACCCTTTTTGGCCAAGTGCATCATTGTGGACGTTCTGCCTCTTTTCCTATGCTTTCAATGCAATTCCAGTCTACCTCCTGAAATCGGTTTCCTGCAATTCTGTCCCGCTTTCAAGTCCTCTTGGCAGCCTTACTTCAGTATATTTTTGGACGATAGCTGTCATTTATATCTCTGCAGGTTTGTGAATTACAGTGCCCCTGAGCTCCTTTCTTCAACTCGCTTTCTTGTGACCTGGCCACAACACCGCAGGATGGCTTCAGGCCCTAATCTGGTTCCGGCATGGCACGCTGAGCCTTTGGTTAATTCCTCTTCCTGGTGGGAAATGAGAGTTAAATTTGCCCGTCCAGACACCTCCAGCTAGTCTCTCATTGGTTCTCCCTATTCCTGTTCATATTCCGCAGAAATTGCAAACTGGGCCAAACAGGAGGTTAAAGGCGCTGACTCTCCAAGTGGGGAGAGTGTTAGTAAAGCGTCTGGAATGTTGCACCAGAGTACCAGGGGAGTAAAACTGAGACACATATGAACACGTCTCCCGTTCACACGATTGATCATACTCTGGGTTCCACGTGCATGATTTAGCTGAAGGAAGAATACCTTAAACCTGGAGAGTTGAGACCCGTGGAATGGGTACCATGCAATATGACTTCAAAGGGTTTTCATTTGCTCACCGAACCTCTCCAATCCTATCACTGCTGCGTTTATGCCCCTGTACACACGCTTGATTCTCTTTTGGAGACATAGCAATCCATAGGTTTTAAGATACTTACTAGTCAGGTACATTCTTAGGTGTTTAATATGCGGTGTTGAGTCCATTTCGTTGAGCAAGGAGTAGCTCTTGGCTATTCCATATTTGGCTTAAGGAACGGTATCTGTGCTAATTACAAACTCTGGTTTTATGCAGCACCCCAACTCACCTTTCCCCTTAAGCAAGCATAAGTTGGTTTTCTAAATTTGAGACCCTGTTCTGTTTTGGAATTCAGTTCCTGTGTAGCCAAGTTTACATTCCGTGTATTACTGATATCTTATGATGTTTCTTTTTCTGTGTGACTTATTTCAGTTAGAATCATTGTACCTGAATCCACTCATTATGCTGCTACGGGCCTGATGACTTAGATTTCATTGCTGAGTGATACTGCATTGTACGTAAGTACCACAAGTTCTTTATCCATTTTTCACTTTCTGTGATATTGGACTTGTACGGTAAACGAGGTTCTTGTAAACAGAGGCATCCCAAATTTTGGGGTGGCTGTGTCTTTTTGATTTTAATTTCCCTAATCTATAGGACCATAAGTGGAAGTGCCCTAGGCTCTGTTGCTTTGTTTTTTAGATGTTTCAGGAAACACCATACACTTCTCCCGAGTGTCTGTTGGCAATTTACATCCCGCCCATCAGCATAACAAGGCTCCCAGTTCTCCATGGCCTGTCCTGCCTTTCTGGATTTTACACTTTTTTCAGATGGCCCTTTTGACCGGGGGGAAGTGAGACTTCATTGTAGTGCAGATTTCCTGTGTAAGTTTGCTTGGTTGGCCAAAAAGGGCGTATGCGTTTTTTCCTGAATATATTCAGGAAAAAACGCATACGCCCTTTTTGGCCAAGTGCATCATTGTGGACGTTCTGCCTCTTTTCCTATGCTTTCAATGCAATTCCAGTCTACCTCCTGAAATCGGTTTCCTGCAATTCTGCCCCGCTTTCAAGTCCTCTTGGCAGCCTTACTTCAGTATATTTTTGGACGATAGCTGTCAATTATAACTCTGCAGATTTGTGAATTACAGTGCCCCTGAGCTCCTTTCTTCAACTCGCTTTCTTGTGAACTGGCCGCAACACCGCAGGATGGCTTCAGGCCCTAATCTGGTTCCGGCACGGCACGCTGAGCCTTTGGTTATTTCCTCTTCCTGGTGGGAAATGAGAGTTAAATTTGCCCGTCCAGACACCTCCAGCTAGTCTCTCATTGGTTCTCACTATTCCTGTTCATCTGCAGAAATTGCAAACTGGGCCAAACAGGAGGTTAAAGGCGCTGACTCTCCAAGTGGGGAGAGTGTTAGTAAAGCGTCTGGAATGTTGCACCCGAGTACCAGGGGAGGAAAACTGAGACATATTTGAACACGTCTCCCGTTCACACGGTTGATCATACTCTGGGTTCCACATGCATGTTTTAGCTGAAGGAAGAATACCTTAAACCTGGAGAGTTGAGACCCGTGTAATGGGTACCATGCAATATGACTTCAAAGGGTCTTCATTTGCTCACCGAACCTCTCCAATCCTATCACTGCTGCGTTTATGCCCCGTACACATGCTTGATTCTCTTTTGGAGACATAGCAATCCATAGGTTTTAAGATACTTACTACTCAGGTACATTCTTAGGCGTTTAATATGCGGTGTTGAGTCCATTTCGTTGAGCAAGGAGTAGCTCTTGTCTATTCCATATTTGGCTTAAGGAACTTTATCTGTGCTCATTTCAATCTCTGGTTTTATGCAGCACCCCAACTCACCTTTCCCCTTAAGCAAGCATAAGTTGGTTTTCTAAATTTGAGACCCTGTTCTGTTTTGGAATTCAGTTCCTGTGTAGCCAAGTTTACATTCCGTGTATTACTGATAACTTATGATGTTTCTTTTTCTTTGTGACTTATTTCAGTTAGTGTCATCATACCTGAATCCACTCATTGTGCTGCTAAGGGCCTGATGACATAGATTTGATTGCTGAGTGATATTGCTTTGTAAGTAAATACCACAACTTCTTTATGCATTTTTCACTTTCTGCGATGTTGAACTTGTACTGTAAACGAGGTTCTTGTAAACAGAGGCGTCCCAAATTTTGGGGTGGCTGTGTCTTTTTGATTTTAATTTCCCTAAGCTATAGGTCCATAAGTGGAAGTGCCCTAGGCTCTGTTGCTTTGTTTTTTAGATGTTTCAGGAAACACCATACACTTTCCCGAGTTTCTGTTGGCAATTTACATCCCGCCCATCAGCATAACTAGGCTCCCAGTTCTCCGTGGCCTGTCCTGCCTTTCTGGATTTTACACTTTTTTCAGATGGCCCTTTTGACCGGGGGGAAGTGAGACTTCATTGTAGTGCAGATTTCCTTTGCAAGCTTGCTTGGTTGTCCAAAAAGGGCGTATGCGTTTTTTCCTGAATATATTCAGGAAAAAACGCATACACCCTTTTTGGCCAAGTGCATCATTGTGGACGTTCTGCCTCTTTTCCTATGCTTTCAATGCAATTCCAGTCTACCTCCTGAAATCGGTTTCCTGCAATTCTGCCCCGCTTTCAAGTCCTCTTGGCAGCCTTACTTCAGTATATTTTTGGACAATAGCTGTCATTTATAACTCTGCATGTTTGTGAATTACAGTGCCCCTGAGCTCCTTTCTTCAACTCGCTTCCTTGTGAGCTGGCCGCAACACCGCAGGATGGCTTCAGGCCCTAATCTGGTTCCGGCATGGCACGCTGAGCCTTTGGTTAATTCCTCTTCCTGGTGGGAAATGAGAGTTAAATTTGCCCGTCCAGACACCTCCAGCTAGTCTCTCATTGGTTCTCCCTATTCCTGTTCATCTTCCGCAGAAATTGCAAACTGGGCCAAACAGGAGGTTAAAGGCGCTGACTCTCCAAGTGGGGAGAGTGTTAGTAAAGCGTCTGGAATGTTGCACCTGAGTACCAGGGGAGGAAAACTGAGACATATTTGAACACGTCTCCCGTTCACACGGTTGATCATACTCTGGGTTCCACATGCATGTTTTAGCTGAAGGAAGAATACCTTAAACCTGGGTAGTTGAAACCCGTGGAATGGGTACCATGCAATATGACTTCAAAGGGTCTTCATTTGCTCACCGAACCTCTCCAATCCTATCACTGCTGCGTTTATGCCCCTGTACACACGCTTGATTCTCTTTCGGAGACATAGCAATCCATAGGTTTGAAGATACTTACTAGTCAGGTACATACTTAGGCGTTTAATATGCGGTATTGAGTCCATTTCGTTGAGCAAGGAGTAGCTCTTGTCTATTCCATATTTGGCTTAAGGAACTTTATCTGTGCTCATTTCAATCTCTGGTTTTATGCAGCACCCCAACTCACCTTTCCCCTTAAGCAAGCATAAGTTGGTTTTCTCAATTTGAGACCTTGTTCTGTTTTGGAATTCAGTTCCTGTGTAGCCAAGTTTACATTCCGTGTATTAGTGATATCTTATGATGTTTCTTTTTCTGTGTGACTTATTTCAGTTAGAATCATCGTACCTGAATCCACTCATTATGCTGCTACGGGCCTGATGACATAGATTTCATTGCTGAGTGATACTGCATTGTAAATAAGTACCACAATTCTTTATCCATTTTTCACTTTCTGTGATATTGAACTTGTATGGTAAATGAGGTTCTTGTAAACAGAGGCGTCCCAAACTTTGGGGTGGCTGTGTCTTTTTGATTTTAATTTCCCTAAGCTATAGGACCATAAGTGGAAGTGCCCTAGGCTCTGTTTCTTTGTTTTTTAGATGTTTCAGGAAACACCATACACTTCTCCCGAGTGTCTGTTGGCAATTTACATCCCTCCCATCAGCATAACAAGGCTCCCAGTTCTCCATGGCCTGTCCTGCCTTTCTGGATTTTACACTTTTTTCAGATGGCCCTTTTGACCTGGGGGAAGTGAGACTTCATTGTAGTGCAGATTTCGTTTGCAAGCTTGCTTGGTTGGCCAAAAAGTGCGTATGCGTTTTTTCCTGAATATATTCAGGAAAAAACGCATACGCCCTTTTTGGCCAAGTGCATCATTGTGGACGTTCTGCCTCTTTTCCTATGCTTTCAATGCAATTCCAGTCTACCTCCTGAAATCGGTTTCCTGCAATTCTGCCCCGCTTTCAAGTCCTCTTAGCAGCCTTACTTCAGTATATTTTTGGACGATAGCTGTCATTTATAACTCAGCAGGTTCGTGAATTGCAGTGCCCCTGAGCTCCTTTCTTCAACTCGCTTTCTTTTGAGCTGGCCGCAACACCGCAGGATGGCTTCAGGCCCTAATCTGGTTCTGGCATGGCACGCTGAGCCTTTGGTTAGTTCCTCTTCCAGATGGGAAATGAGAGTTAAATTTGCCCGTCCAGACACCTCCAGCTAGTCTCTCATTGGTTCTCGCTATTCCTGTTCATCTTCCGCAGAAATTGCAAACTGGGCCAAACAGGAGGTTAAAGGCGCTGACTCTCCAAGTGGCGAGAGTGTTAGTAAAGCGTCTGGAATGTTGCACCCGAGTACCAGCGGAGGAAAACTAAGACATATTTGAACACGTCTCCCGTTCACACGGTTGATCATACTCTGGGTTCCACATGCATGTTTTAGCTGAAGGAAGAATACCTTAAACGTGGGTAGTTGAAACCTGTGGAATGGGTACCATGCAATATGACTTCAAAGGGTCTTCATTTGCTCATGGAACATCTCCAATCCTATCACTGCTGCGTTTATGCCCCTGTACACATGCTTGATTCTCTTTCGGAGACATAGCAATCCATAAGTTTTAAGATACTTACTAGTCAGGTACATTCTTAGGCATTTAATATGGGGTGTTGAGTCCATTTCGTTGATCAAGGAGTAGCTCTTGTCTATTCCGTATTTGGCTTCAGGAACTTTATCTGTGCTCATTTCAATCTCTGGTTTTATGCAGCACCCCAACTCACCTTTCCCCTTAAGCAAGCATAAGTTGGTTTTCTAAATTTGAGACCCTGTTCTGTTCTGTAATTCAGTTCCTGTGTAGCCAAGTTTACATTCCGTGTATTACTGATATCTTATGATGTTTCTTTTTCTGTGTGGCTTATTTCAGTTAGAATCATCATACCTGAATCCACTCATTGTGCTGCTAAGGGCCTGATGACATAGATTTCATTGCTGAGTGATATTGCTTTGTAAGTAAATACAACTTCTTTATCCATTTTTCACTTTCTGCGATGTTGAACATGTACTGTAAACAAAGATCTTGTAAACAGAGGCGTCCCAAACTTTGGGGTGGCTGTGTCTTTTTGATTTTAATTTCCCTAAGCTATAGGACCATAAGTGGAAGTGCCCTAGGCTCTGTTGCTTTGTTTTGTAGATGTTTCAGGAAACACCATACACTTCTCCTGAGTGTCTGTTGGCAATTTACATCCCTCCCATCAGCATAACAAGGCTCCCAGTTCTCCATGGCCTGTCCTGCCTTTCTGGATTTTACACTTTTTTCAGATGGCCCTTTTGACCGGGGGGAAGTGAGACTTCATTGTAGTGCAGATTTCCTTTGCAAGCTTGCTTGGTTGGCCAAAAAGGGCGTATGCGTTTTTTCCTGAATATATTCAGGAAAAAACGCATACGCCCTTTTTGGCCAAGTGCATCACTGTGGACGTTCTGCCTCTTTTCCTATGCTTTCAATGCAATTCCAGTCTACCTCCTGAAATCGGTTTCCTGCAATTCTGCCCCGCTTTCAAGTCCTCTTGGCAGCCTTACTTCAGTATATTTTTGGACGATAGCTGTCATTTATAACTCTGCAGGTTTGTGAATTACAGTGCCCCTGAGCTCCTTTCTTCAACTCGCTTTCTTGTGAGATGGCCGCAACACCGTAGGATGGCTTCAGGCCCTAATCTGGTTCCGGCACGGCACGCTGAGCCTTTGGTTAATTCCTCTTCCTGGTGGGAAATGAGAGTTAAATTTGCCCGTCCAGACACCTCCAGCTAGTCTCTCATTGGTTCTCGCTATTCCTGTTCATCTTCCGCAGAAATTGCAAACTGAGCCATACAGGAGGTTAAAGGGACTGACTCTCCATGTCGGGAGAGTGTTAGTAAAGCGTCTGGAATGTTGCACCCGAGTACCAGGGTACGAAAACTGAGACATATTTGAACACGTCTCCCGATCACACGGTTGATCATACTCTGGGTTCCACGTGCATGATTTAGCTGAAGGAAGAATACCTTAAACCTGGAGAGTTGAGACCCGTGGAATGGGTAGCATGCAATGTGACTTCAAAGGGTCTTCATTTGCTCACCGAACCTCTCCAATCCTATCACTGCTGCGTTTATGCCCCTGTACACACGCTTGATTCTCTTTTGGAGACATAGCAATCCATAGGTTTTAAGATACTTACTAGTCAGGTACATTCTTAGGCGTTTAATATGGGGTGTTGAGTCCATTTCGTTGAGCAAGGAGTAGCTCTTGTCTATTCCATATTTGGCTTAAGGAACTTTATCTGTGCTCATTTCAATCTCTGGTTTTATGCAGCACCCCAACTCACCTTTCCCCTTAAGCAAGCATAAGTTGGTTTTCTAAATTTGAGACCCTGTTCTGTTTTGGAATTCAGTTCCTGTGTAGCCAAGTTTACATTCCGTGTATTACTGATATCTTATGATGTTTCTTTTTCTGTGTGACTTATTTCAGTTAGAATCACCATACCTGAATCCACTCATTATGCTGCTACGGGCCTGATGACATAGATTTCATTGCTGAGTGATACTGCATTGTACGTAAGTACCACAAGTTCTTTATCCATTTTTCACTTTCTGTGATATTGAACTTGTATGGTAAACGAGGTTCTTGTAAACAGAGGCGTCCCAAACTTTGGGGTGGCTGTGTCTTTTTGATTTTAATTTCCCTAAGCTATAGGACCATAAGTGGAAGTGCCCTAGGCTCTGTTGCTTTGTTTTTTAGATGTTTCAGGAAACACCATACACTCCTCCCGAGTGGCTGTTGGCAATTTACATCCCGCCCATCAGCATAACAAGGCTCCCAGTTCTCCATGGCCTGTCCTGCCTTTCTGGATTTTACACTTTTTTCAGATGGCCCTTTTGACCGGGGGGAAGTGAGACTTCATTGTAGTGCAGATTTCCTTTGCAAGTTTGCTTGGTTGGCCAAAAAGGGCGTATGCGTTTTTTCCTGAATATATTCAGGAAAAAACGCATACGCCCTTTTTGGCCAAGTGCATCATTGTGGACGTTCTGCCTCTTTTCCTATGCTTTCAATGCAATTCCAGTCTACCTCCTGAAATCGGTTTCCTGCAATTCTGCCCCGCTTTCAAGTCCTCTTGGGAGCCTTACTTCAGTATATTTTTGGACGATAGCTGTCATTTATAACTCTGCAGGTTTCTGAATTACAGTGCCCCTGAGCTCCTTTCTTCAACTCGCTTTCTTGTGAGCTGGCCGCAACACCGCAGGATGGCTTCAGGCCCTAATCTGGTTCTGCCAAGGCACGCTGGGCCTTTGGTTAATTCCTCTTCCTGGTGGGAAATGAGAGTTAAATTTGCCCGTCCAGACACCTCCAGCTAGTCTCTCATTGGTTCTCCCTATTCCTGTTCATCTTCCGCAGAAATAGCAAAGTGGGCCAAACAGGAGGTTAAAGGGACTGACTCTCCAAGTCGGGAGAGTGTTAGTAAAGCATCTGGAATGTTGCACCCGAGTACCAGGGTACGAAAACTGAGACATATTTGAACACGTCTCCCGATCACACGGTTGATCATACTCTAGGTTCCACATGCATGTTTTAGCTGAAGGAAGAATACCTTAAAACTGGGTGGTTGAAACCCGTGGAATGGGTACCATGCAATATGACTTCAAAGGGTCTTCATTTGCTCACCGAACCTCTCCAATCCTATCACTGCTGCGTTTATGCCCCTGTACACACGCTTGATTCTCTTTTGGAGACATAGCAATCCATAGGTTTTAAGATACTTACTAGTCAGGTACATTCTTAGGCGTTTAATATGGGGTGTTGAGTCCATTTCGTTGAGCAAGGAGTAGCTCTAGTCTATTCCATATTTGGCTTAAGGAACTTTATCTGTGCTCATTTCAATCTCTGGTTTTATGCAGCACCCCAACTCACCTTTCCCCTTAAGCAAGCATAAGATGGTTTTCTGAATTTGAGACCCTGTTCTGTTCTGTAATTCAGTTCCTGTGTAGCCAAGTTTACATTCCGTGTATTAGTGATATCTTATGATGTTTCTTTTTCTGTTTGACTTATTTCAGTTAGAATCATCGTACCTGAATCCACTCATTATGCTGCTACGGGCCTGATGACATAGATTTCATTGCTGAGTGATACTGCATTGTACATAAGTACCACAAGTTCTTTATACATTTTTCACTTTCTGTGATATTGAACTTTTATGGTAAACGAGGTTCTTGTAAACAGAGGCGTCCCAAACTTTGTGGTGGCTGTGTCTTTTTGATTTTAATTTCCCTAAACTGTAGGACCGTAAGTGGAAGTACCCTAGTCTCTGTTGCTTTGTTTTTTAGATGTTTCAGGAAACACCATACACTTCTCCCGAGTGTCTGTTGGCAATTTACATCCCGCCCATCAGCATAACAAGGCTCCCAGTTCTCCATGGCCTGTCCTGCCTTTCTGGATTTTACACTTTTTTCAGATGGCCCTTTTGACCGGGGGGAAGTGAGACTTCATTGTAGTGCAGATTTCCTTTGCAAGCTTGCTTGGTTGGCCAAAAAGGGCGTATGCGTTTTTTCCTGAATATATTCAGGAAAAAACGCATACGCCCTTTTTGGCCAAGTGCATCACTGTGGACGTTCTGCCTCTTTTCCTATGCTTTCAATGCAATTCCAGTCTACCTCCTGAAATCGGTTTCCTGCAATTCTGCGCCGCTTTCAAGTCCTCTTGGCAGCCTTACTTCAGTATATTTTTGGACGATAGCTGTCATTTATAACTCTGCAGGTTTGTGAATTACAGTGCCCCTGAGCTCCTTTCTTCAACTCGCTTTCTTGTGAGATGGCCGCAACACCGCAGGATGGCTTCAGGCCCTAATCTGGTTCTGGCATGGCACGCTGAGCCTTTGGTTAGTTCCTCTTCCAGATGGGAAATGAGAGTTAAATTTGCCCGTCCAGACACCTCCAGCTAGTCTCTCATTGGTTCTCGCTATTCCTGTTCATCTTCCGCAGAAATTGCAAACTGGGCCAAACAGGAGGTTAAAGGCGCTGACTCTCCAAGTGGCGAGAGTGTTAGTAAAGCGTCTGGAATGTTGCACCCGAGTACCAGCGGAGGAAAACTAAGACATATTTGAACACGTCTCCCGTTCACACGGTTGATCATACTCTGGGTTCCACATGCATGTTTTAGCTGAAGGAAGAATACCTTAAACGTGGGTAGTTGAAACCTGTGGAATGGGTACCATGCAATATGACTTCAAAGGGTCTTCATTTGCTCATGGAACATCTCCAATCCTATCACTGCTGCGTTTATGCCCCTGTACACATGCTTGATTCTCTTTCGGAGACATAGCAATCCATAAGTTTTAAGATACTTACTAGTCAGGTACATTCTTAGGCATTTAATATGGGGTGTTGAGTCCATTTCGTTGATCAAGGAGTAGCTCTTGTCTATTCCGTATTTGGCTTCAGGAACTTTATCTGTGCTCATTTCAATCTCTGGTTTTATGCAGCACCCCAACTCACCTTTCCCCTTAAGCAAGCATAAGTTGGTTTTCTAAATTTGAGACCCTGTTCTGTTCTGTAATTCAGTTCCTGTGTAGCCAAGTTTACATTCCGTGTATTACTGATATCTTATGATGTTTCTTTTTCTGTGTGGCTTATTTCAGTTAGAATCATCATACCTGAATCCACTCATTGTGCTGCTAAGGGCCTGATGACATAGATTTCATTGCTGAGTGATATTGCTTTGTAAGTAAATACAACTTCTTTATCCATTTTTCACTTTCTGCGATGTTGAACATGTACTGTAAACAAAGATCTTGTAAACAGAGGCGTCCCAAACTTTGGGGTGGCTGTGTCTTTTTGATTTTAATTTCCCTAAGCTATAGGACCATAAGTGGAAGTGCCCTAGGCTCTGTTGCTTTGTTTTGTAGATGTTTCAGGAAACACCATACACTTCTCCGGAGTGTCTGTTGGCAATTTACATCCCTCCCATCAGCATAACAAGGCTCCCAGTTCTCCATGGCCTGTCCTGCCTTTCTGGATTTTACACTTTTTTCAGATGGCCCTTTTGACCGGGGGGAAGTGAGACTTCATTGTAGTGCAGATTTCCTTTGCAAGCTTGCTTGGTTGGCCAAAAAGGGCGTATGCGTTTTTTCCTGAATATATTCAGGAAAAAACGCATACGCCCTTTTTGGCCAAGTGCATCATTGTGGACGTTCTGCCTCTTTTCCTATGCTTTCAATGCAATTCCAGTCTACCTCCTGAAATCGGTTTCCTGCAATTCTGCCCCGCTTTCAAGTCCTCTTGGCAGCCTTACTTCAGTATATTTTTGGACGATAGCTGTCATTTATAACTCTGCAGGTTTGTGAATTACAGTGCCCCTGAGCTCCTTTCTTCAACTCGCTTTCTTGTGAGATGGCCGCAACACCGCGGGATGGCTTCAGGCCCTAATCTGGTTCCGGCACGGCACGCTGAGCCTTTGGTTAATTCCTCTTCCTGGTGGGAAATGAGAGTTAAATTTGCCCGTCCAGACACCTCCAGCTAGTCTCTCATTGGTTCTCGCTATTCCTGTTCATCTTCCGCAGAAATTGCAAACTGAGCCATACAGGAGGTTAAAGGGACTGACTCTCCATGTCGGGAGAGTGTTAGTAAAGCGTCTGGAATGATGCACCCGAGTACCAGGGTACGAAAACTGAGACATATTTGAACACGTCTCCCGATCACACGGTTGATCATACTCTGGGTTCCACGTGCATGATTTAGCTGAAGGAAGAATACCTTAAACCTGGAGAGTTGAGACCCGTGGAATGGGTAGCATGCAATGTGACTTCAAAGGGTCTTCATTTGCTCACCGAACCTCTCCAATCCTATCACTGCTGCGTTTATGCCCCTGTACACACGCTTGATTCTCTTTTGGAGACATAGCAATCCATAGGTTTTAAGATACTTACTAGTCAGGTACATTCTTAGGCGTTTAATATGGGGTGTTGAGTCCATTTCGTTGAGCAAGGAGTAGCTCTTGTCTATTCCATATTTGGCTTAAGGAACTTTATCTGTGCTCATTTCAATCTCTGGTTTTATGCAGCACCCCAACTCACCTTTCCCCTTAAGCAAGCATAAGTTGGTTTTCTAAATTTGAGACCCTGTTCTGTTTTGGAATTCAGTTCCTGTGTAGCCAAGTTTACATTCCGTGTATTACTGATATCTTATGATGTTTCTTTTTCTGTGTGACTTATTTCAGTTAGAATCACCATACCTGAATCCACTCATTATGCTGCTACGGGCCTGATGACATAGATTTCATTGCTGAGTGATACTGCATTGTACGTAAGTACCACAAGTTCTTTATCCATTTTTCACTTTCTGTGATATTGAACTTGTATGGTAAACGAGGTTCTTGTAAACAGAGGCGTCCCAAACTTTGGGGTGGCTGTGTCTTTTTGATTTTAATTTCCCTAAGCTATAGGACCATAAGTGGAAGTGCCCTAGGCTCTGTTGCTTTGTTTTTTAGATGTTTCAGGAAACACCATACACTCCTCCCGAGTGGCTGTTGGCAATTTACATCCCGCCCATCAGCATAACAAGGCTCCCAGTTCTCCATGGCCTGTCCTGCCTTTCTGGATTTTACACTTTTTTCAGATGGCCCTTTTGACCGGGGGGAAGTGAGACTTCATTGTAGTGCAGATTTCCTTTGCAAGTTTGCTTGGTTGGCCAAAAAGGGCGTATGCGTTTTTTCCTGAATATATTCAGGAAAAAACGCATACGCCCTTTTTGGCCAAGTGCATCATTGTGGACGTTCTGCCTCTTTTCCTATGCTTTCAATGCAATTCCAGTCTACCTCCTGAAATCGGTTTCCTGCAATTCTGCCCCGCTTTCAAGTCCTCTTGGGAGCCTTACTTCAGTATATTTTTGGACGATAGCTGTCATTTATAACTCTGCAGGTTTCTGAATTACAGTGCCCCTGAGCTCCTTTCTTCAACTCGCTTTCTTGTGAGCTGGCCGCAACACCGCAGGATGGCTTCAGGCCCTAATCTGGTTCCGCCAAGGCACGCTGGGCCTTTGGTTAATTCCTCTTCCTGGTGGGAAATGAGAGTTAAATTTGCCCGTCCAGACACCTCCAGCTAGTCTCTCATTGGTTCTCCCTATTCCTGTTCATCTTCCGCAGAAATAGCAAAGTGGGCCAAACAGGAGGTTAAAGGGACTGACTCTCCAAGTCGGGAGAGTGTTAGTAAAGCATCTGGAATGTTGCACCCGAGTACCAGGGTACGAAAACTGAGACATATTTGAACACGTCTCCCGATCACACGGTTGATCATACTCTAGGTTCCACATGCATGTTTTAGCTGAAGGAAGAATACCTTAAAACTGGGTGGTTGAAACCCGTGGAATGGGTACCATGCAATATGACTTCAAAGGGTCTTCATTTGCTCACCGAACCTCTCCAATCCTATCACTGCTGCGTTTATGCCCCTGTACACACGCTTGATTCTCTTTTGGAGACATAGCAATCCATAGGTTTTAAGATACTTACTAGTCAGGTACATTCTTAGGCGTTTAATATGGGGTGTTGAGTCCATTTCGTTGAGCAAGGAGTAGCTCTAGTCTATTCCATATTTGGCTTAAGGAACTTTATCTGTGCTCATTTCAATCTCTGGTTTTATGCAGCACCCCAACTCACCTTTCCCCTTAAGCAAGCATAAGATGGTTTTCTGAATTTGAGACCCTGTTCTGTTCTGTAATTCAGTTCCTGTGTAGCCAAGTTTACATTCCGTGTATTAGTGATATCTTATGATGTTTCTTTTTCTGTTTGACTTATTTCAGTTAGAATCATCGTACCTGAATCCACTCATTATGCTGCTACGGGCCTGATGACATAGATTTCATTGCTGAGTGATACTGCATTGTACATAAGTACCACAAGTTCTTTATACATTTTTCACTTTCTGTGATATTGAACTTTTATGGTAAACGAGGTTCTTGTAAACAGAGGCGTCCCAAACTTTGTGGTGGCTGTGTCTTTTTGATTTTAATTTCCCTAAACTGTAGGACCGTAAGTGGAAGTACCCTAGTCTCTGTTGCTTTGTTTTTTAGATGTTTCAGGAAACACCATACACTTCTCCCGAGTGTCTGTTGGCAATTTACATCCCGCCCATCAGCATAACAAGGCTCCCAGTTCTCCATGGCCTGTCCTGCCTTTCTGGATTTTACACTTTTTTCAGATGGCCCTTTTGACCGGGGGGAAGTGAGACTTCATTGTAGTGCAGATTTCCTTTGCAAGCTTGCTTGGTTGGCCAAAAAGGGCGTATGCGTTTTTTCCTGAATATATTCAGGAAAAAACGCATACGCCCTTTTTGGCCAAGTGCATCACTGTGGACGTTCTGCCTCTTTTCCTATGCTTTCAATGCAATTCCAGTCTACCTCCTGAAATCGGTTTCCTGCAATTCTGCCCCGCTTTCAAGTCCTCTTGGCAGCCTTACTTCAGTATATTTTTGGACAATAGCTGTCATTTATAACTCTGCATGTTTGTGAATTACAGTGCCCCTGAGCTCCTTTCTTCAAGTCGCTTTCTTGTGAGCTGGCCGCAACACCGCAGGATGGCTTCAGGCCCTAATCTGGTTCCGGCATGGCACGCTGAGCCTTTGGTTAATTCCTCTTCCTGGTGGGAAATGAGAGTTAAATTTGCCCGTCCAGACACCTCCAGCTAGTCTCTCATTGGTTCTCGCTATTCCTGTTCATCTTCCGCAGAAATTGCAAACTGGGCCAAACAGGAGGTTAAAGGCGCTGACTCTCCAAGTGGGGAGAGTGTTAGTAAAGCGTCTGGAATGTTGCACCTGAGTACCAGGGGAGGAAAACTGAGACATATTTGAACACGTCTCCCGTTCACACGGTTGATCATACTCTGGGTTCCACATGCATGTTTTAGCTGAAGGAAGAATACCTTAAACCTGGGTAGTTGAAACCCGTGGAATGGGTACCATGCAATATGACTTCAAAGGGTCTTCATTTGCTCACCGAACCTCTCCAATCCTATCACTGCTGCGTTTATGCCCCTGTACACACGCTTGATTCTCTTTCGGAGACATAGCAATCCATAGGTTTGAAGATACTTACTAGTCAGGTACATACTTAGGCGTTTAATATGCGGTGTTGAGTCCATTTCGTTGAGCAAGGAGTAGCTCTTGTCTATTCCATATTTGGCTTAAGGAACTTTATCTGTGCTCATTTCAATCTCTGGTTTTATGCAGCACCCCAACTCACCTTTCCCCTTAAGCAAGCATAAGTTGGTTTTCTCAATTTGAGACCTTGTTCTGTTTTGGAATTCAGTTCCTGTGTAGCCAAGTTTACATTCCGTGTATTAGTGATATCTTATGATGTTTCTTTTTCTGTGTGACTTATTTCAGTTAGAATCATCGTACCTGAATCCACTCATTATGCTGCTACGGGCCTGATGACATAGATTTCATTGCTGAGTGATACTGCATTGTAAATAAGTACCACAATTCTTTATCCATTTTTCACTTTCTGTGATATTGAACTTGTATGGTAAATGAGGTTCTTGTAAACAGAGGCGTCCCAAACTTTGGGTGGCTGTGTCTTTTTGATTTTAATTTCCCTAAGCTATAGGACCATAAGTGGAAGTGCCCTAGGCTCTGTTGCTTTGTTTTTTAGATGTTTCAGGAAACACCATACACTTCTCCCGAGTGTCTGTTGGCAATTTACATCCCGCCCATCAGCATAACAAGGCTCCCAGTTCTCCATGGCCTGTCCTGCCTTTCTGGATTTTACACTTTTTTCAGATGGCCCTTTTGACCTGGGGGAAGTGAGACTTCATTGTAGTGCAGATTTCCTTTGCAAGCTTGCTTGGTTGGCCAAAAAGGGCGTATGCGTTTTTTCCTGAATATATTCAGGAAAAAACGCATACGCCCTTTTTGGCCAAGTGCATCATTGTGGACGTTCTGCCTCTTTTCCTATGCTTTCAATGCAATTCCAGTCTACCTCCTGAAATTGGTTTCCTGCAATTCTGCCCCGCTTTCAAGTCCTCTTGGCAGCCTTACCTCAGTATATTTTTGGACGATAGCTGTCATTTATAACTCAGCAGGTTCGTGAATTGCAGTGCCCCTGAGCTCCTTTCTTCAACTCGCTTTCTTTTGAGCTGGCCGCAACACCGCAGGATGGCTTCAGGCCCTAATCTGGTTCCGGCACGGCACGCTGAGCCTTTGGTTAGTTCCTCTTCCTGGTGGGAAATGAGAGTTAAATTTGCCCGTCCAGACACCTCCAGCTAGTCTCTCATTGGTTCTCCCTATTCCTGTTCATCTTCCGCAGAAATTGCAAACTGGGCCAAACAGGAGGTTAAAGGCGCTGACTCTCCAAGTGGGGAGAGTGTTAGTAAAGCGTCTGGAATGTTGCACCGAGTACCAGGGGAGGAAAACTGAGACATATTTGAACACGTCTCCCGTTCACACGGTTGATCATACTCTGGGTTCCACATGCATGTTTTAGCTGAAGGAAGAATACCTTAAACGTGGGTAGTTGAAACCTGTGGAATGGGTACCATGCAATATGACTTCAAAGGGTCTTCATTTGCTCACCGAACCTCTCCAATCCTATCACTGCTGCGTTTATGCCCCGTACACATGCTTGATTCTCTTTCGGAGACATAGCAATCTATAGGTTTTAAGATACTTACTACTCAGGTACATTCTTAGGCGTTTAATATGGGGTGTTGAGTCCATTTCGTTGAGCAAGGAGTAGCTCTTGTCTATTCCATATTTGGCTTAAGGAACTTTATCTGTGCTCATTTCAATCTCTGGTTTTATGCAGCACCCCAACTCACCATTCCCGTTTAGCAAGCATAAGTTGGTTTTCTAAATTTGAGACCCTGTTCTGTTTTGGAATTCAGTTCCTGTGTAGCCAAGTTTACATTCCGTGTATTACTGATATCTTATGATGTTTCTTTTTCTTTGTGACTTATTTCAGTTAGTGTCATCATACCTGAATCCACTCATTGTGCTGCTAAGGGCCTGATGACATAGATTTGATTGCTGAGTGATATTGCTTTGTAAGTAAATACCACAACTTCTTTATGCATTTTTCACTTTCTGCGATGTTGAACTTGTACTGTAAACGAGGTTCTTGTAAACAGAGGCGTCCCAAATTTTGGGGTGGCTGTGTCTTTTTGATTTTAATTTCCCTAAGCTATAGGTCCATAAGTGGAAGTGCCCTAGGCTCTGTTGCTTTGTTTTTTAGATGTTTCAGGAAACACCATACACTTTCCCGAGTTTCTGTTGGCAATTTACATCCCGCCCATCAGCATAACTAGGCTCCCAGTTCTCCATGGCCTGTCCTGCCTTTCTGGATTTTACACTTTTTTCAGATGGCCCTTTTGACCGGGGGGAAGTGAGACTTCATTGTAGTGCAGATTTCCTTTGCAAGCTTGCTTGGTTGTCCAAAAAGGGCGTATGCGTTTTTTCCTGAATATATTCAGGAAAAAACGCATACACCCTTTTTGGCCAAGTGCATCATTGTGGACGTTCTGCCTCTTTTCCTATGCTTTCAATGCAATTCCAGTCTACCTCCTGAAATCGGTTTCCTGCAATTCTGCCCCGCTTTCAAGTCCTCTTGGCAGCCTTACTTCAGTATATTTTTGGACGATAGCTGTCATTTATATCTCTGCAGGTTTGTGAATTACAGTGCCCCTGAGCTCCTTTCTTCAACTCGCTTTCTTGTGACCTGGCCGCAACACCGCAGGATGGCTTCAGGCCCTAATCTGGTTCCGGCATGGCACGCTGAGCCTTTGGTTAATTCCTCTTCCTGGTGGGAAATGAGAGTTAAATTTGCCCGTCCAGACACCTCCAGCTAGTCTCTCATTGGTTCTCCCTATTCCTGTTCATCTTCCGCAGAAATTGCAAACTGGGCCAAACAGGAGGTTAAAGGCGCTGACTCTCCAAGTGGGGAGAGTGTTAGTAAAGCGTCTGGAATGTTGCACCTGAGTACCAGGGGAGGAAAACTGAGACATATTTGAACACGTCTCCCGTTCACACGGTTGATCATACTCTGGGTTCCACATGCATGTTTTAGCTGAAGGAAGAATACCTTAAACCTGGGTAGTTGAAACCCGTGGAATGGGTACCATGCAATATGACTTCAAAGGGTCTTCATTTGCTCACCGAACCTCTCCAATCCTATCACTGCTGCGTTTATGCCCCTGTACACACGCTTGATTCTCTTTCGGAGACATAGCAATCCATAGGTTTGAAGATACTTACTAGTCAGGTACATACTTAGGCGTTTAATATGCGGTATTGAGTCCATTTCGTTGAGCAAGGAGTAGCTCTTGTCTATTCCATATTTGGCTTAAGGAACTTTATCTGTGCTCATTTCAATCTCTGGTTTTATGCAGCACCCCAACTCACCTTTCCCCTTAAGCAAGCATAAGTTGGTTTTCTCAATTTGAGACCTTGTTCTGTTTTGGAATTCAGTTCCTGTGTAGCCAAGTTTACATTCCGTGTATTAGTGATATCTTATGATGTTTCTTTTTCTGTGTGACTTATTTCAGTTAGAATCATCGTACCTGAATCCACTCATTATGCTGCTACGGGCCTGATGACATAGATTTCATTGCTGAGTGATACTGCATTGTAAATAAGTACCACAATTCTTTATCCATTTTTCACTTTCTGTGATATTGAACTTGTATGGTAAATGAGGTTCTTGTAAACAGAGGCGTCCCAAACTTTGGGTGGCTGTGTCTTTTTGATTTTAATTTCCCTAAGCTATAGGACCATAAGTGGAAGTGCCCTAGGCTCTGTTGCTTTGTTTTTTAGATGTTTCAGGAAACACCATACACTTCTCCCGAGTGTCTGTTGGCAATTTACATCCCGCCCATCAGCATAACAAGGCTCCCAGTTCTCCATGGCCTGTCCTGCCTTTCTGGATTTTACACTTTTTTCAGATGGCCCTTTTGACCTGGGGGAAGTGAGACTTCATTGTAGTGCAGATTTCCTTTGCAAGCTTGCTTGGTTGGCCAAAAAGGGCGTATGCGTTTTTTCCTGAATATATTCAGGAAAAAACGCATACGCCCTTTTTGGCCAAGTGCATCATTGTGGACGTTCTGCCTCTTTTCCTATGCTTTCAATGCAATTCCAGTCTACCTCCTGAAATCGGTTTCCTGCAATTCTGCCCCGCTTTCAAGTCCTCTTGGCAGCCTTACTTCAGTATATTTTTGGACGATAGCTGTCATTTATAACTCTGCAGGTTTGTGAATTACAGTGCCCCTGAGCTCCTTTCTTCAACTCGCTTTCTTGTGAGATGGCCGCAACACCGCAGGATGGCTTCAGGCCCTAATCTGGTTCCGGCACGGCACGCTGAGCCTTTGGTTAATTCCTCTTCCTGGTGGGAAATGAGAGTTAAATTTGCCCGTCCAGACACCTCCAGCTAGTCTCTCATTGGTTCTCGCTATTCCTGTTCATCTTCCGCAGAAATTGCAAACTGAGCCATACAGGAGGTTAAAGGGACTGACTCTCCATGTCGGGAGAGTGTTAGTAAAGCGTCTGGAATGTTGCACCCGAGTACCAGGGTACGAAAACTGAGACATATTTGAACACGTCTCCCGATCACACGGTTGATCATACTCTGGGTTCCACGTGCATGATTTAGCTGAAGGAAGAATACCTTAAACCTGGAGAGTTGAGACCCGTGGAATGGGTAGCATGCAATGTGACTTCAAAGGGTCTTCATTTGCTCACCGAACCTCTCCAATCCTATCACTGCTGCGTTTATGCCCCTGTACACACGCTTGATTCTCTTTTGGAGACATAGCAATCCATAGGTTTTAAGATACTTACTAGTCAGGTACATTCTTAGGCGTTTAATATGGGGTGTTGAGTCCATTTCGTTGAGCAAGGAGTAGCTCTTGTCTATTCCATATTTGGCTTAAGGAACTTTATCTGTGCTCATTTCAATCTCTGGTTTTATGCAGCACCCCAACTCACCTTTCCCCTTAAGCAAGCATAAGTTGGTTTTCTAAATTTGAGACCCTGTTCTGTTTTGGAATTCAGTTCCTGTGTAGCCAAGTTTACATTCCGTGTATTACTGATATCTTATGATGTTTCTTTTTCTGTGTGACTTATTTCAGTTAGAATCACCATACCTGAATCCACTCATTATGCTGCTACGGGCCTGATGACATAGATTTCATTGCTGAGTGATACTGCATTGTACGTAAGTACCACAAGTTCTTTATCCATTTTTCACTT
This sequence comes from Grampus griseus, assembly GCF_964374135.1. Classification (NCBI taxonomy): domain Eukaryota; kingdom Metazoa; phylum Chordata; class Mammalia; order Artiodactyla; family Delphinidae; genus Grampus; species Grampus griseus. The sequence continues at coordinate 350,020 of NW_028133381.1, forward strand.
TCTGTGATATTGAACTTGTATGGTAAACGAGGTTCTTGTAAACAGAGGCCTCCCAAACTTTGGGGTGGCTGTGTCTTTTTGATTTTAATTTCCCTAAGCTATAGGACCATAAGTGGAAGTGCCCTAGGCTCTGTTGCTTTGTTTTTTAGATGTTTCAGGAAACACCATACACTCCTCCCGAGTGGCTGTTGGCAATTTACATCCCGCCCATCAGCATAACAAGGCTCCCAGTTCTCCATGGCCTGTCCTGCCTTTCTGGATTTTACACTTTTTTCAGATGGCCCTTTTGACCGGGGGGAAGTGAGACTTCATGTAGTGCAGATTTCCTTTGCAAGCTTGCTTGGTTGGCCTAAAAGGGCGTATGCGTTTTTTCCTGAATATATTCAGGAAAAAACGCATACGCCCTTTTTGGCCAAGTGCATCATTGTGGACGTTCTGCCTCTTTTCCTATGCTTTCAATGCAATTCCAGTCTACCTCCTGAAATCGGTTTCCTGCAATTCTGCCCCGCTTTCAAGTCCTCTTGGGAGCCTTACTTCAGTATATTTTTGGACGATAGCTGTCATTTATAACTCTGCAGGTTTCTGAATTACAGTGCCCCTGAGCTCCTTTCTTCAACTCGCTTTCTTGTGTGCTGGCCGCAACACCGCAGGATGGCTTCAGGCCCTAATCTGGTTCCGCCAAGGCACGCTGGGCCTTTGGTTAATTCCTCTTCCTGGTGGGAAATGAGAGTTAAATTTGCCCGTCCAGACACCTCCAGCTAGTCTCTCATTGGTTCTCCCTATTCCTGTTCATCTTCCGCAGAAATAGCAAAGTGGGCCAAACAGGAGGTTAAAGGGACTGACTCTCCAAGTCGGGAGAGTGTTAGTAAAGCATCTGGAATGTTGCACCCGAGTACCAGGGTACGAAAACTGAGACATATTTGAACACGTCTCCCGATCACACGGTTGATCATACTCTAGGTTCCACATGCATGTTTTAGCTGAAGGAAGAATACCTTAAAACTGGGTGGTTGAAACCCGTGGAATGGGTACCATGCAATATGACTTCAAAGGGTCTTCATTTGCTCACCGAACCTCTCCAATCCTATCACTGCTGCGTTTATGCCCCTGTACACACGCTTGATTCTCTTTTGGAGACATAGCAATCCATAGGTTTTAAGATACTTACTAGTCAGGTACATTCTTAGGCGTTTAATATGGGGTGTTGAGTCCATTTCGTTGAGCAAGGAGTAGCTCTAGTCTATTCCATATTTGGCTTAAGGAACTTTATCTGTGCTCATTTCAATCTCTGGTTTTATGCAGCACCCCAACTCACCTTTCCCCTTAAGCAAGCATAAGATGGTTTTCTGAATTTGAGACCCTGTTCTGTTCTGTAATTCAGTTCCTGTGTAGCCAAGTTTACATTCCGTGTATTAGTGATATCTTATGATGTTTCTTTTTCTGTTTGACTTATTTCAGTTAGAATCATCGTACCTGAATCCACTCATTATGCTGCTACGGGCCTGATGACATAGATTTCATTGCTGAGTGATACTGCATTGTACATAAGTACCACAAGTTCTTTATACATTTTTCACTTTCTGTGATATTGAACTTTTATGGTAAACGAGGTTCTTGTAAACAGAGGCGTCCCAAACTTTGTGGTGGCTGTGTCTTTTTGATTTTAATTTCCCTAAACTGTAGGACCGTAAGTGGAAGTACCCTAGTCTCTGTTGCTTTGTTTTTTAGATGTTTCAGGAAACACCATACACTTCTCCCGAGTGTCTGTTGGCAATTTACATCCCGCCCATCAGCATAACAAGGCTCCCAGTTCTCCATGGCCTGTCCTGCCTTTCTGGATTTTACACTTTTTTCAGATGGCCCTTTTGACCGGGGGGAAGTGAGACTTCATTGTAGTGCAGATTTCCTTTGCAAGCTTGCTTGGTTGGCCAAAAAGGGCGTATGCGTTTTTTCCTGAATATATATTCAGGAAAAAACGCATACGCCCTTTTTGGCCAAGTGCATCACTGTGGACGTTCTGCCTCTTTTCCTATGCTTTCAATGCAATTCCAGTCTACCTCCTGAAATCGGTTTCCTGCAATTCTGCCCCACTTTCAAGTCCTCTTGGCAGCCTTACTTCAGTATATTTTTGGACAATAGCTGTCATTTATAACTCTGCATGTTTGTGAATTACAGTGCCCCTGAGCTCCTTTCTTCAAGTCGCTTTCTTGTGAGCTGGCCGCAACACCGCAGGATGGCTTCAGGCCCTAATCTGGTTCCGGCATGGCACGCTGAGCCTTTGGTTAATTCCTCTTCCTGGTGGGAAATGAGAGTTAAATTTGCCCGTCCAGACACCTCCAGCTAGTCTCTCATTGGTTCTCGCTATTCCTGTTCATCTTCCGCAGAAATTGCAAACTGGGCCAAACAGGAGGTTAAAGGCGCTGACTCTCCAAGTGGGGAGAGTGTTAGTAAAGCGTCTGGAATGTTGCACCTGAGTACCAGGGGAGGAAAACTGAGACATATTTGAACACGTCTCCCGTTCACACGGTTGATCATACTCTGGGTTCCACATGCATGTTTTAGCTGAAGGAAGAATACCTTAAACCTGGGTAGTTGAAACCCGTGGAATGGGTACCATGCAATATGACTTCAAAGGGTCTTCATTTGCTCACCGAACCTCTCCAATCCTATCACTGCTGCGTTTATGCCCCTGTACACACGCTTGATTCTCTTTCGGAGACATAGCAATCCATAGGTTTGAAGATACTTACTAGTCAGGTACATACTTAGGCGTTTAATATGCGGTGTTGAGTCCATTTCGTTGAGCAAGGAGTAGCTCTTGTCTATTCCATATTTGGCTTAAGGAACTTTATCTGTGCTCATTTCAATCTCTGGTTTTATGCAGCACCCCAACTCACCTTTCCCCTTAAGCAAGCATAAGTTGGTTTTCTCAATTTGAGACCTTGTTCTGTTTTGGAATTCAGTTCCTGTGTAGCCAAGTTTACATTCCGTGTATTAGTGATATCTTATGATGTTTCTTTTTCTGTGTGACTTATTTCAGTTAGAATCATCGTACCTGAATCCACTCATTATGCTGCTACGGGCCTGATGACTTAGATTTCATTGCTGAGTGATACTGCATTGTACGTAAGTACCACAAGTTCTTTATCCATTTTTCACTTTCTGTGATATTGAACTTCTATGGTAAATGAGGTTCTTGTAAACAGAGGCGTCCCAAACTTTGGGTGGCTGTGTCTTTTTGATTTTAATTTCCCTAAGCTATAGGACCATAAGTGGAAGTGCCCTAGGCTCTGTTGCTTTGTTTTTTAGATGTTTCAGGAAACACCATACACTTCTCCCGAGTGTCTGTTGGCAATTTACATCCCGCCCATCAGCATAACAAGGCTCCCAGTTCTCCATGGCCTGTCCTGCCTTTCTGGATTTTACACTTTTTTCAGATGGCCCTTTTGACCTGGGGGAAGTGAGACTTCATTGTAGTGCAGATTTCCTTTGCAAGCTTGCTTGGTTGGCCAAAAAGGGCGTATGCGTTTTTTCCTGAATATATTCAGGAAAAAACGCATACGCCCTTTTTGGCCAAGTGCATCATTGTGGACGTTCTGCCTCTTTTCCTATGCTTTCAATGCAATTCCAGTCTACCTCCTGAAATTGGTTTCCTGCAATTCTGCCCCGCTTTCAAGTCCTCTTGGCAGCCTTACCTCAGTATATTTTTGGACGATAGCTGTCATTTATAACTCAGCAGGTTCGTGAATTGCAGTGCCCCTGAGCTCCTTTCTTCAACTCGCTTTCTTTTGAGCTGGCCGCAACACCGCAGGATGGCTTCAGGCCCTAATCTGGTTCCGGCACGGCACGCTGAGCCTTTGGTTAGTTCCTCTTCCTGGTGGGAAATGAGAGTTAAATTTGCCCGTCCAGACACCTCCAGCTAGTCTCTCATTGGTTCTCCCTATTCCTGTTCATCTTCCGCAGAAATTGCAAACTGGGCCAAACAGGAGGTTAAAGGCGCTGACTCTCCAAGTGGGGAGAGTGTTAGTAAAGCGTCTGGAATGTTGCACCGAGTACCAGGGGAGGAAAACTGAGACATATTTGAACACGTCTCCCGTTCACACGGTTGATCATACTCTGGGTTCCACATGCATGTTTTAGCTGAAGGAAGAATACCTTAAACGTGGGTAGTTGAAACCTGTGGAATGGGTACCATGCAATATGACTTCAAAGGGTCTTCATTTGCTCACCGAACCTCTCCAATCCTATCACTGCTGCGTTTATGCCCCGTACACATGCTTGATTCTCTTTCGGAGACATAGCAATCTATAGGTTTTAAGATACTTACTACTCAGGTACATTCTTAGGCGTTTAATATGGGGTGTTGAGTCCATTTCGTTGAGCAAGGAGTAGCTCTTGTCTATTCCATATTTGGCTTAAGGAACTTTATCTGTGCTCATTTCAATCTCTGGTTTTATGCAGCACCCCAACTCACCATTCCCGTTTAGCAAGCATAAGTTGGTTTTCTAAATTTGAGACCCTGTTCTGTTTTGGAATTCAGTTCCTGTGTAGCCAAGTTTACATTCCGTGTATTACTGATATCTTATGATGTTTCTTTTTCTTTGTGACTTATTTCAGTTAGTGTCATCATACCTGAATCCACTCATTGTGCTGCTAAGGGCCTGATGACATAGATTTGATTGCTGAGTGATATTGCTTTGTAAGTAAATACCACAACTTCTTTATGCATTTTTCACTTTCTGCGATGTTGAACTTGTACTGTAAACGAGGTTCTTGTAAACAGAGGCGTCCCAAATTTTGGGGTGGCTGTGTCTTTTTGATTTTAATTTCCCTAAGCTATAGGTCCATAAGTGGAAGTGCCCTAGGCTCTGTTGCTTTGTTTTTTAGATGTTTCAGGAAACACCATACACTTTCCCGAGTTTCTGTTGGCAATTTACATCCCGCCCATCAGCATAACTAGGCTCCCAGTTCTCCATGGCCTGTCCTGCCTTTCTGGATTTTACACTTTTTTCAGATGGCCCTTTTGACCGGGGGGAAGTGAGACTTCATTGTAGTGCAGATTTCCTTTGCAAGCTTGCTTGGTTGGCCAAAAAGGGCGTATGCGTTTTTTCCTGAATATATTCAGGAAAAAACGCATACGCCCTTTTTGGCCAAGTGCATCATTGTGGACGTTCTGCCTCTTTTCCTATGCTTTCAATGCAATTCCAGTCTACCTCCTGAAATCGGTTTCCTGCAATTCTGCCCCGCTTTCAAGTCCTCTTGGCAGCCTTACTTCAGTATATTTTTGGACGATAGCTGTCATTTATATCTCTGCAGGTTTGTGAATTACAGTGCCCCTGAGCTCCTTTCTTCAACTCGCTTTCTTGTGACCTGGCCGCAACACCGCAGGATGGCTTCAGGCCCTAATCTGGTTCCGGCATGGCACGCTGAGCCTTTGGTTAATTCCTCTTCCTGGTGGGAAATGAGAGTTAAATTTGCCCGTCCAGACACCTCCAGCTAGTCTCTCATTGGTTCTCCCTATTCCTGTTCATCTTCCGCAGAAATTGCAAACTGGGCCAAACAGGAGGTTAAAGGCGCTGACTCTCCAAGTGGGGAGAGTGTTAGTAAAGCGTCTGGAATGTTGCACCTGAGTACCAGGGGAGGAAAACTGAGACATATTTGAACACGTCTCCCGTTCACACGGTTGATCATACTCTGGGTTCCACATGCATGTTTTAGCTGAAGGAAGAATACCTTAAACCTGGGTAGTTGAAACCCGTGGAATGGGTACCATGCAATATGACTTCAAAGGGTCTTCATTTGCTCACCGAACCTCTCCAATCCTATCACTGCTGCGTTTATGCCCCTGTACACACGCTTGATTCTCTTTCGGAGACATAGCAATCCATAGGTTTGAAGATACTTACTAGTCAGGTACATACTTAGGCGTTTAATATGCGGTATTGAGTCCATTTCGTTGAGCAAGGAGTAGCTCTTGTCTATTCCATATTTGGCTTAAGGAACTTTATCTGTGCTCATTTCAATCTCTGGTTTTATGCAGCACCCCAACTCACCTTTCCCCTTAAGCAAGCATAAGTTGGTTTTCTCAATTTGAGACCTTGTTCTGTTTTGGAATTCAGTTCCTGTGTAGCCAAGTTTACATTCCGTGTGTTAGTGATATCTTATGATGTTTCTTTTTCTGTGTGACTTATTTCAGTTAGAATCATCGTACCTGAATCCACTCATTATGCTGCTACGGGCCTGATGACATAGATTTCATTGCTGAGTGATACTGCATTGTAAATAAGTACCACAATTCTTTATCCATTTTTCACTTTCTGTGATATTGAACTTCTATGGTAAATGAGGTTCTTGTAAACAGAGGCGTCCCAAACTTTGGGTGGCTGTGTCTTTTTGATTTTAATTTCCCTAAGCTATAGGACCATAAGTGGAAGTGCCCTAGGCTCTGTTGCTTTGTTTTTTAGATGTTTCAGGAAACACCATACACTTCTCCCGAGTGTCTGTTGGCAATTTACATCCCGCCCATCAGCATAACAAGGCTCCCAGTTCTCCATGGCCTGTCCTGCCTTTCTGGATTTTACACTTTTTTCAGATGGCCCTTTTGACCTGGGGGAAGTGAGACTTCATTGTAGTGCAGATTTCCTTTGCAAGCTTGCTTGGTTGGCCAAAAAGGGCGTATGCGTTTTTTCCTGAATATATTCAGGAAAAAACGCATACGCCCTTTTTGGCCAAGTGCATCATTGTGGACGTTCTGCCTCTTTTCCTATGCTTTCAATGCAATTCCAGTCTACCTCCTGAAATTGGTTTCCTGCAATTCTGCCCCGCTTTCAAGTCCTCTTGGCAGCCTTACCTCAGTATATTTTTGGACGATAGCTGTCATTTATAACTCAGCAGGTTCGTGAATTGCAGTGCCCCTGAGCTCCTTTCTTCAACTCGCTTTCTTTTGAGCTGGCCGCAACACCGCAGGATGGCTTCAGGCCCTAATCTGGTTCCGGCACGGCACGCTGAGCCTTTGGTTATTTCCTCTTCCTGGTGGGAAATGAGAGTTAAATTTGCACGTCCAGACACCTCCAGCTAGTCTCTCATTGGTTCTCCCTATTCCTGTTCATCTTCCGCAGAAATTGCAAACTGGGCCAAACAGGAGGTTAAAGGCGCTGACTCTCCAAGTGGGGAGAGTGTTAGTAAAGCGTCTGGAATGTTGCACCCGAGTACCAGGGGAGGAAAACTGAGACATATTTGAACACGTCTCCCGTTCACACGGTTGATCATACTCTGGGTTCCACATGCATGTTTTAGCTGAAGGAAGAATACCTTAAACGTGGGTAGTTGAAACCTGTGGAATGGGTACCATGCAATATGACTTCAAAGGGTCTTCATTTGCTCACCGAACCTCTCCAATCCTATCACTGCTGCGTTTATGCCCCGTACACATGCTTGATTCTCTTTCGGAGACATAGCAATCCATAGGTTTTAAGATACTTACTACTCAGGTACATTCTTAGGCGTTTAATATGGGGTGTTGAGTCCATTTCGTTGAGCAAGGAGTAGCTCTTGTCTATTCCATATTTGGCTTAAGGAACTTTATCTGTGCTCATTTCAATCTCTGGTTTTATGCAGCACCCCAACTCACCATTCCCGTTAAGCAAGCATAAGTTGGTTTTCTAAATTTGAGACCCTGTTCTGTTTTGGAATTCAGTTCCTGTGTAGCCAAGTTTACATTCCGTGTATTACTGATATCTTATGATGTTTCTTTTTCTTTGTGACTTATTTCAGTTAGTGTCATCATACCTGAATCCACTCATTGTGCTGCTAAGGGCCTGATGACATAGATTTGATTGCTGAGTGATATTGCTTTGTAAGTAAATACCACAACTTCTTTATGCATTTTTCACTTTCTGCGATGTTGAACTTGTACTGTAAACGAGGTTCTTGTAAACAGAGGCGTCCCAAATTTTGGGGTGGCTGTGTCTTTTTGATTTTAATTTCCCTAAGCTATAGGTCCATAAGTGGAAGTGCCCTAGGCTCTGTTGCTTTGTTTTTTAGATGTTCCAGGAAACACCATACACTTCTCCCGAGTGTCTGTTGGCAATTTACATCCCGCCCATCAGCATAACTAGGCTCCCAGTTCTCCATGGCCTGTCCTGCCTTTCTGGATTTTACACTTTTTTCAGATGGCCCTTTTGACCGGGGGGAAGTGAGACTTCATTGTAGTGCAGATTTCCTTTGCAAGCTTGCTTGGTTGTCCAAAAAGGGCGTATGCGTTTTTTCCTGAATATATTCAGGAAAAAACGCATACACCCTTTTTGGCCAAGTGCATCATTGTGGACGTTCTGCCTCTTTTCCTATGCTTTCAATGCAATTCCAGTCTACCTCCTGAAATCGGTTTCCTGCAATTCTGCCCCGCTTTCAAGTCCTCTTGGCAGCCTTACTTCAGTATATTTTTGGACGATAGCTGTCATTTATATCTCTGCAGGTTTGTGAATTACAGTGCCCCTGAGCTCCTTTCTTCAACTCGCTTTCTTGTGACCTGGCCGCAACACCGCAGGATGGCTTCAGGCCCTAATCTGGTTCCGGCATGGCACGCTGAGCCTTTGGTTAATTCCTCTTCCTGGTGGGAAATGAGAGTTAAATTTGCCCGTCCAGACACCTCCAGCTAGTCTCTCATTGGTTCTCCCTATTCCTGTTCATATTCCGCAGAAATTGCAAACTGGGCCAAACAGGAGGTTAAAGGCGCTGACTCTCCAAGTGGGGAGAGTGTTAGTAAAGCGTCTGGAATGTTGCACCAGAGTACCAGGGGAGTAAAACTGAGACACATATGAACACGTCTCCCGTTCACACGATTGATCATACTCTGGGTTCCACGTGCATGATTTAGCTGAAGGAAGAATACCTTAAACCTGGAGAGTTGAGACTCGTGGAATGGGTACCATGCAATATGACTTCAAAGGGTTTTCATTTGCTCACCGAACCTCTCCAATCCTATCACTGCTGCGTTTATGCCCCTGTACACACGCTTGATTCTCTTTTGCAGACATAGCAATCCATAGGTTTTAAGATACTTACTAGTCAGGTACATTCTTAGGTGTTTAATATGCGGTGTTGAGTCCATTTCGTTGAGCAAGGAGTAGCTCTTGGCTATTCCATATTTGGCTTAAGGAACGGTATCTGTGCTAATTACAAACTCTGGTTTTATGCAGCACCCCAACTCACCTTTCCCCTTAAGCAAGCATAAGTTGGTTTTCTAAATTTGAGACCCTGTTCTGTTTTGGAATTCAGTTCCTGTGTAGCCAAGTTTACATTCCGTGTATTACTGATATCTTATGATGTTTCTATTTCTGTGTGACTTATTTCAGTTAGAATCATCGTACCTGAATCCACTCATTATGCTGCTACGGGCCTGATGACTTAGATTTCATTGCTGAGTGATACTGCATTGTACGTAAGTACCACAAGTTCTTTATCCATTTTTCACTTTCTGTGATATTGGACTTCTACGGTAAACGAGGTTCTTGTAAACAGAGGCGTCCCAAATTTTGGGGTGGCTGTGTCTTTTTGATTTTAATTTCCCTAATCTATAGGACCATAAGTGGAAGTGCCCTAGGCTCTGTTGCTTTGTTTTTTAGATGTTTCAGGAAACACCATACACTTCTCCCGAGTGTCTGTTGGCAATTTACATCCCGCCCATCAGCATAACAAGGCTCCCAGTTCTCCATGGCCTGTCCTGCCTTTCTGGATTTTACACTTTTTTCAGATGGCCCTTTTGACCGGGGGGAAGTGAGACTTCATTGTAGTGCAGATTTCCTGTGTAAGTTTGCTTGGTTGGCCAAAAAGGGCGTATGCGTTTTTTCCTGAATATATTCAGGAAAAAACGCATACGCCCTTTTTGGCCAAGTGCATCATTGTGGACGTTCTGCCTCTTTTCCTATGCTTTCAATGCAATTCCAGTCTACCTCCTGAAATCGGTTTCCTGCAATTCTGCCCCGCTTTCAAGTCCTCTTGGCAGCCTTACTTCAGTATATTTTTGGACGATAGCTGTCAATTATAACTCTGCAGATTTGTGAATTACAGTGCCCCTGAGCTCCTTTCTTCAACTCGCTTTCTTGTGAACTGGCCGCAACACCGCAGGATGGCTTCAGGCCCTAATCTGGTTCCGGCACGGCACGCTGAGCCTTTGGTTATTTCCTCTTCCTGGTGGGAAATGAGAGTTAAATTTGCCCGTCCAGACACCTCCAGCTAGTCTCTCATTGGTTCTCACTATTCCTGTTCATCTGCAAGAATTGCAAACTGGGCCAAACAGGAGGTTAAAGGCGCTGACTCTCCAAGTGGGGAGAGTGTTAGTAAAGCATCTGGAATGTTGCACCCGAGTACCAGGGGAGGAAAACTGAGACATATTTGAACACGTCTCCCATTCACACGGTTGATCATACTCTGGGTTCCACATGCATGTTTTAGCTGAAGGAAGAATACCTTAAACCTGGAGAGTTGAGACCCGTGTAATGGGTACCATGCAATATGACTTCAAAGGGTCTTCATTTGCTCACCGAACCTCTCCAATCCTATCACTGCTGCGTTTATGCCCCGTACACATGCTTGATTCTCTTTTGGAGACATAGCAATCCATAGGTTTTAAGATACTTACTACTCAGGTACATTCTTAGGCGTTTAATATGCGGTGTTGAGTCCATTTCGTTGAGCAAGGAGTAGCTCTTGTCTATTCCATATTTGGCTTAAGGAACTTTATCTGTGCTCATTTCAATCTCTGGTTTTATGCAGCACCCCAACTCACCTTTCCCCTTAAGCAAGCATAAGTTGGTTTTCTAAATTTGAGACCCTGTTCTGTTTTGGAATTCAGTTCCTGTGTAGCCAAGTTTACATTCCGTGTATTACTGATAACTTATGATGTTTCTTTTTCTTTGTGACTTATTTCAGTTAGTATCATCATACCTGAATCCACTCATTGTGCTGCTAAGGGCCTGATGACATAGATTTCATTGCTGAGTGATATTGCTTTGTAAGTAAATACCACAACTTCTTTATCCATTTTTCACTTTCTGCGATGTTGAACTTGTACTGTAAACGAGGTTCTTGTAAACAGAGGCGTCCCAAACTTTGGGGTGGCTGTGTCTTTTTGATTTTAATTTCCCTAAGCTATAGGACCATAAGTGGAAGTGCCCTAGGCTCTGTTGCTTTGTTTTTTAGATGTTCCAGGAAACACCATACACTTCTCCCGAGTGTCTGTTGGCAATTTACATCGCGCCCATCAGCATAACAAGGCTCCCAGTTCTCCATGGCCTGTCCTGCCTTTCTGGATTTTACACTTTTTTCAGATGGCCCTTTTGACCGGGGGGAAGTGAGACTTCATTGTAGTGCAGATTTCCTTTGCAAGCTTGCTTGGTTGGCAAAAAAGGGCGTATGCGTTTTTTCCTGAATATATTCAGGAAAAAACGCATACGCCCTTTTTGGCCAAGTGCATCATTGTGGACGTTCTGCCTCTTTTCCTATGCTTTCAATGCAATTCCAGTCTACCTCCTGAAATCGGTTTCCTGCAATTCTGCCCCGCTTTCAAGTCCTCTTGGCAGCCTTACTTCAGTATATTTTTGGACGATAGCTGTCATTTATAACTCTGCAGATTTGTGAATTACAGTGCCCCTGAGCTCCTTTCTTCAACTCGCATTCTTGTGAGATGGCCGCAACACCGCAGGATGGCTTCAGGCCCTAATCTGGTTCCGGCACGGCACGCTGAACGTTTGGTTAATTCCTCTTCCTGCTGGGAAATGAGAGTTAAATTTGCCCGTCCAGACACCTCCAGCTAGTCTCTCATTGGTTCTCCCTATTCCTGTCCATCTTCCGCAGAAATTGCAAACTGGGCCAAACAGGAGGTTAAACGGACTGACTCTCCAAGTCGGGAGACTGTTAGTAAAGCATCTGGATTGTTGCACCCGAGTACCAGGGGACGAAAACTGAGACATATTTGAACACGTCTCCCGATCACATGGTTGATCATACTCTAGGTTCCACATGCATGTTTTAGCTGAATGAAGAATAACTTAAACCTGGGTAGTTGAAACCCGTGGAATGGGTACCATGCAATATGACTTCAAAGGGTTTTCATTTGCTCATCGAACCTCTCCAATCCTATCACTGCTGCGTTTATGCCCCTGTACACATGCTTGATTCTCTTTCGGAGACATAGCAATCCATAGGTTTTAAGATACTTACTAGTCAGGTACATTCTTAGGCGTTTAATATGCGGTGTTGAGTCCATGTCTTTGAGCAAGGAGTAGCACTTGTCTATTCCGTATTTGGCTTCAGGAACTTTATCTGTGCTCATTTCAATCTCTGGTTTTATGCAGCACCCCAACTCACCTTTCCCCTTAAGCAAGCATAAGTTGGTTTTCTAAATTTGAGACCCTGTTCTGTTCTGTAATTCAGTTCCTGTGTAGCCAAGTTTACATTCCGTGTATTACTGATATCTTATGATGTTTCTTTTTCTGTGTGGCTTATTTCAGTTAGAATCATCATACCTGAATCCACTCATTGTGCTGCTAAGGGCCTGATGACATAGATTTCATTGCTGAGTGATATTGCTTTGTAAGTAAATACAACTTCTTTATCCATTTTTCACTTTCTGCGATGTTGAACATGTACTGTAAACAAGGATCTTGTAAACAGAGGCGTCCCAAACTTTGGGGTGGCTGTGTCTTTTTGATTTTAATTTCCCTAAGCTATAGGACCATAAGTGGAAGTGCCCTAGGCTCTGTTGCTTTGTTTTGTAGATGTTTCAGGAAACACCATACACTTCTCCGGAGTGTCTGTTGGCAATTAACATCCCTCCCGTCAGCATAACAAGGCTCCCAGTTCTCCATGGCCTGTCCTGCCTTTCTGGATTTTACACTTTTTTCAGATGGCCCTTTTGACCGGGGGGAAGTGAGACTTCATTGTAGTGCAGATTTCCTTTGCAAGCTTGCTTGGTTGGCCAAAAAGGGCGTATGCGTTTTTTCCTGAATATATTCAGGAAAAAACGCATACGCCCTTTTTGGCCAAGTGCATCATTGTGGACGTTCTGCCTCTTTTCCTATGCTTTCAATGCAATTCCAGTCTACCTCCTGAAATCGGTTTCCTGCAATTCTGCCCCGCTTTCAAGTCCTCTTGGCAGCTTTACTTCAGTATATTTTTGGACGATAGCTGTCATTTATAACTCTGCAGGTTTGTGAATTACAGTGCCCCTGAGCTCCTTTCTTCAACTCGCTTTCTTGTGAGCTGGCCGCAACACCGCAGGATGGCTTCAGGCCCTAATCTGGTTCCGCCAAGGCACGCTGAGCCTTTGGTTAATTCCTCTTCCTGGTGGGAAATGAGAGTTAAATTTGCCCGTCCAGACACCTCCAGCTAGTCTCTCATTGGTTCTCCCTATTCCTGTTCATCTTCCGCAGAAATAGCAAAGTGGGCCAAACAGGAGGTTAAAGGGACTGACTCTCCAAGTCGGGAGAGTGTTAGTAAAGCATCTGGAATGTTGCACCCGAGTACCAGGGTACGAAAACTGAGACATATTTGAACACGTCTCCCGATCACACGGTTGATCATACTCTAGGTTCCACATGCATGTTTTAGCTGAAGGAAGAATACCTTAAAACTGGGTGGTTGAAACCCGTGGAATGGGTACCATGCAATATGACTTCAAAGGGTCTTCATTTGCTCACCGAACCTCTCCAATCCTATCACTGCTGCGTTTATGCCCCTGTACACACGCTTGATTCTCTTTTGGAGACATAGCAATCCATAGGTTTTAAGATACTTACTAGTCAGGTACATTCTTAGGCGTTTAATATGGGGTGTTGAGTCCATTTCGTTGAGCAAGGAGTAGCTCTAGTCTATTCCATATTTGGCTTAAGGAACTTTATCTGTGCTCATTTCAATCTCTGGTTTTATGCAGCACCCCAACTCACCTTTCCCCTTAAGCAAGCATAAGATGGTTTTCTGAATTTGAGACCCTGTTCTGTTCTGTAATTCAGTTCCTGTGTAGCCAAGTTTACATTCCGTGTATTACTGATATCTTATGATGTTTCTTTTTCTGTGTGACTTATTTCAGTTAGAATCATCGTACCTGAATCCACTCATTATGCTGCTACGGGCCTGATGACATAGATTTCATTGCTGAGTGATACTGCATTGTACATAAGTACCACAAGTTCTTTATACATTTTTCACTTTCTGTGATATTGAACTTTTATGGTAAACGAGGTTCTTGTAAACAGAGGCGTCCCAAACTTTGTGGTGGCTGTGTCTTTTTGATTTTAATTTCCCTAAACTGTAGGACCGTAAGTGGAAGTACCCTAGGCTCTGTTGCTTTGTTTTTTAGATGTTTCAGGAAACACCATACACTTCTCCCGAGTGTCTGTTGGCAATTTACATCCCGCCCATCAGCATAACAAGGCTCCCAGTTCTCCATGGCCTGTCCTGCCTTTCTGGATTTTACACTTTTTTCAGATGGCCCTTTTGACCGGGGGGAAGTGAGACTTCATTGTAGTGCAGATTTCCTTTGCAAGCTTGCTTGGTTGGCCAAAAAGGGCGTATGCGTTTTTTCCTGAATATATTCAGGAAAAAACGCATACGCCCTTTTTGGCCAAGTGCATCATTGTGGACGTTCTGCCTCTTTTCCTATGCTTTCAATGCAATTCCAGTCTACCTCCTGAAATCGGTTTCCTGCAATTCTGCCCCGCTTTCAAGTCCTCTTGGCAGCCTTACTTCAGTATATTTTTGGACAATAGCTGTCATTTATAACTCTGCATGTTTGTGAATTACAGTGCCCCTGAGCTCCTTTCTTCAACTCGCTTCCTTGTGAGCTGGCCGCAACACCGCAGGATGGCTTCAGGCCCTAATCTGGTTCCGGCATGGCATGCTGAGCCTTTGGTTAATTCCTCTTCCTGGTGGGAAATGAGAGTTAAATTTGCCCGTCCAGACACCTCCAGCTAGTCTCTCATTGGTTCTCGCTATTCCTGTTCATCTTCCGCAGAAATTGCAAACTGGGCCAAACAGGAGGTTAAAGGCGCTGACTCTCCAAGTGGGGAGAGTGTTAGTAAAGCGTCTGGAATGTTGCACCTGAGTACCAGGGGAGGAAAACTGAGACATATTTGAACACGTCTCCCGTTCACATGGTTGATCATACTCTGGGTTCCACATGCATGTTTTAGCTGAAGGAAGAATACCTTAAACCTGGGTAGTTGAAACCCGTGGAATGGGTACCATGCAATATGACTTCAAAGGGTCTTCATTTGCTCACCGAACCTCTCCAATCCTATCACTGCTGCGTTTATGCCCCTGTACACACGCTTGATTCTCTTTCGGAGACATAGCAATCCATAGGTTTGAAGATACTTACTAGTCAGGTGCATACTTAGGCGTTTAATATGCGGTGTTGAGTCCATTTCGTTGAGCAAGGAGTAGCTCTTGTCTATTCCATATTTGGCTTAAGGAACTTTATCTGTGCTCATTTCAATCTCTGGTTTTATGCAGCACCCCAACTCACCTTTCCCCTTAAGCAAGCATAAGTTGGTTTTCTAAATTTGAGACCTTGTTCTGTTTTGGAATTCAGTTCCTGTGTAGCCAAGTTTACATTCCGTGTATTAGTGATATCTTATGATGTTTCTTTTTCTGTGTGACTTATTTCAGTTAGAATCATCGTACCTGAATCCACTCATTATGCTGCTACGGGCCTGATGACATAGATTTCAGTGCTGAGTGATACTGCATTGTAAATAAGTACCACAATTCTTTATCCATTTTTCACTTTCTGTGATATTGAACTTCTATGGTAAATGAGGTTCTTGTAAACAGAGGCGTCCCAAACTTTGGGTGGCTGTGTCTTTTTGATTTTAATTTCCCTAAGCTATAGGACCATAAGTGGAAGTGCCCTAGGCTCTGTTGCTTTGTTTTTTAGATGTTTCAGGAAACACCATACACTTCTCCCGAGTGTCTGTTGGCAATTTACATCCCGCCCATCAGCATAACAAGGCTCCCAGTTCTCCATGGCCTGTCCTGCCTTTCTGGATTTTACACTTTTTTCAGATGGCCTTTTTGACCTGGGGGAAGTGAGACTTCATTGTAGTGCAGATTTCCTTTGCAAGCTTGCTTGGTTGGCCAAAAAGGGCGTATGCGTTTTTTCCTGAATATATTCAGGAAAAAACGCATACGCCCTTTTTGGCCAAGTGCATCATTGTGGACGTTCTGCCTCTTTTCCTATGCTTTCAATGCAATTCCAGTCTACCTCCTGAAATTGGTTTCCTGCAATTCTGCCCCGCTTTCAAGTCCTCTTGGCAGCCTTACCTCAGTATATTTTTGGACGATAGCTGTCATTTATAACTCAGCAGGTTCGTGAATTGCAGTGACCCTGAGCTCCTTTCTTCAACTCGCTTTCTTTTGAGCTGGCCGCAACACCGCAGGATGGCTTCAGGCCCTAATCTGGTTCCGGCACGGCACGCTGAGCCTTTGGTTAGTTCCTCTTCCTGGTGGGAAATGAGAGTTAAATTTGCCCGTCCAGACACCTCCAGCTAGTCTCTCATTGGTTCTCCCTATTCCTGTTCATCTTCCGCAGAAATTGCAAACTGGGCCAAACAGGAGGTTAAAGGCGCTGACTCTCCAAGTGGGGAGAGTGTTAGTAAAGCGTCTGGAATGTTGCACCCGAGTACCAGGGGAGGAAAACTGAGACATATTTGAACACGTCTCCCGTTCACACGGTTGATCATACTCTGGGTTCCACATGCATGTTTTAGCTGAAGGAAGAATACCTTAAACGTGGGTAGTTGAAACCTGTGGAATGGGTACCATGCAATATGACTTCAAAGGGTCTTCATTTGCTCACCGAACCTCTCCAATCCTATCACTGCTGCGTTTATGCCCCGTACACATGCTTGATTCTCTTTCGGAGACATAGCAATCCATAGGTTTTAAGATACTTACTACTCAGGTACATTCTTAGGCGTTTAATATGGGGTGTTGAGTCCATTTCGTTGAGCAAGGAGTAGCTCTTGTCTATTCCATATTTGGCTTAAGGAACTTTATCTGTGCTCATTTCAATCTCTGGTTTTATGCAGCACCCCAACTCACCATTCCCGTTAAGCAAGCATAAGTTGGTTTTCTAAATTTGAGACCCTGTTCTGTTTTGGAATTCAGTTCCTGTGTAGCCAAGTTTACATTCCGTGTATTACTGATATCTTATGATGTTTCTTTTTCTTTGTGACTTATTTCAGTTAGTGTCATCATACCTGAATCCACTCATTGTGCTGCTAAGGGCCTGATGACATAGATTTGATTGCTGAGTGATATTGCTTTGTAAGTAAATACCACAACTTCTTTATGCATTTTTCACTTTCTGCGATGTTGAACTTGTACTGTATACGAGGTTCTTGTAAACAGAGGCGTCCCAAATTTTGGGGTGGCTGTGTCTTTTTGATTTTAATTTCCCTAAGCTATAGGTCCATAAGTGGAAGTGCCCTAGGCTCTGTTGCTTTGTTTTTTAGATGTTTCAGGAAACACCATACACTTTCCCGAGTTTCTGTTGGCAATTTACATCCCGCCCATCAGCATAACTAGGCTCCCAGTTCTCCATGGCCTGTCCTGCCTTTCTGGATTTTACACTTTTTTCAGATGTCCCTTTTGACCGGGGGGAAGTGAGACTTCATTGTAGTGCAGATTTCCTTTGCAAGCTTGCTTGGTTGTCCAAAAAGGGCGTATGCGTTTTTTCCTGTATATATTCAGGAAAAAACGCATACGCCCTTTTTGGCCAAGTGCATCATTGTGGACGTTCTGCCTCTTTTCCTATGCTTTCAATGCAATTCCAGTCTACCTCCTGAAATCGGTTTCCTGCAATTCTGCCCCGCTTTCAAGTCCTCTTGGCAGCCTTACTTCAGTATATTTTTGGACGATAGCTGTCATTTATATCTCTGCAGGTTTGTGAATTACAGTGCCCCTGAGCTCCTTTCTTCAACTCGCTTTCTTGTGACCTGGCCGCAACACCGCAGGATGGCTTCAGGCCCTAATCTGGTTCCGGCATGGCACACTGAGCCTTTGGTTAATTCCTCTTCCTGGTGGGAAATGAGAGTTAAATTTGCCCGTCCAGACACCTCCAGCTAGTCTCTCATTGGTTCTCCCTATTCCTGTTCATATTCCGCAGAAATTGCAAACTGGGCCAAACAGGAGGTTAAAGGCGCTGACTCTCCAAGTGGGGAGAGTGTTAGTAAAGCGTCTGGAATGTTGCACCAGAGTACCAGGGGAGTAAAACTGAGACACATATGAACACGTCTCCCGTTCACACGATTGATCATACTCTGGGTTCCACGTGCATGATTTAGCTGAAGGAAGAATACCTTAAACCTGGAGAGTTGAGACCCGTGGAATGGGTACCATGCAATATGACTTCAAAGGGTTTTCATTTGCTCACCGAACCTCTCCAATCCTATCACTGCTGCGTTTATGCCCCTGTACACACGCTTGATTCTCTTTTGGAGACATAGCAATCCATAGGTTTTAAGATACTTACTAGTCAGGTACATTCTTAGGTGTTTAATATGCGGTGTTGAGTCCATTTCGTTGAGCAAGGAGTAGCTCTTGGCTATTCCATATTTGGCTTAAGGAACGGTATCTGTGCTAATTACAAACTCTGGTTTTATGCAGCACCCCAACTCACCTTTCCCCTTAAGCAAGCATAAGTTGGTTTTCTAAATTTGAGACCCTGTTCTGTTTTGGAATTCAGTTCCTGTGTAGCCAAGTTTACATTCCGTGTATTACTGATATCTTATGATGTTTCTTTTTCTGTGTGACTTATTTCAGTTAGAATCATCGTACCTGAATCCACTCATTATGCTGCTACGGGCCTGATGACTTAGATTTCATTGCTGAGTGATACTGCATTGTACGTAAGTACCACAAGTTCTTTATCCATTTTTCACTTTCTGCGATGTTGAACTTGTACGGTAAACGAGGTTCTTGTAAACAGAGGCGTCCCAAACTTTGGGGTGGCTGTGTCTTTTTGATTTTAATTTCCCTATGCTATAGGACCATATGTGGAAGTGCCCTAGGCTCTGTTGCTTTGTTTTTTAGATGTTTCATGAAACACCATACACTTCTCCCGAGTGTCTGTTGGCAATTTACATCCCGCCCATCAGCATAACAAGGCTCCCAGTTCTCCATGGCCTGTCCTGCCTTTCTGGATTTTACACTTTTTTCAGATGGCCCTTTTGACCGGGGGGAAGTGAGACTTCATTGTAGTGCAGATTTCCTGTGTAAGTTTGCTTGGTTGGCCAAAAAGGGCGTATGCGTTTTTTCCTGAATATATTCAGGAAAAAACGCATACGCCCTTTTTGGCCAAGTGCATCATTGTGGACGTTCTGCCTCTTTTCCTATGCTTTCAATGCAATTCCAGTCTACCTCCTGAAATCGGTTTCCTGCAATTCTGCCCCGCTTTCAAGTCCTCTTGGCAGCCTTACTTCAGTATATTTTTGGACGATAGCTGTCAATTATAACTCTGCAGATTTGTGAATTACAGTGCCCCTGAGCTCCTTTCTTCAACTCGCTTTCTTGTGAACTGGCCGCAACACCGCAGGATGGCTTCAGGCCCTAATCTGGTTCCGGCACGGCACGCTGAGCCTTTGGTTATTTCCTCTTCCTGGTGGGAAATGAGAGTTAAATTTGCCCGTCCAGACACCTCCAGCTAGTCTCTCATTGGTTCTCACTATTCCTGTTCATCTTCCGCAGAAATAGCAAAGTGGGCCAAACAGGAGGTTAAAGGGACTGACTCTCCAAGTCGGGAGAGTGTTAGTAAAGCATCTGGAATGTTGCACCCGAGTACCAGGGTACGAAAACTGAGACATATTTGAACACGTCTCCCGATCACACGGTTGATCATACTCTAGGTTCCACATGCATGTTTTAGCTGAAGGAAGAATACCTTAAAACTGGGTGGTTGAAACCCGTGGAATGGGTACCATGCAATATGACTTCAAAGGGTCTTCATTTGCTCACCGAACCTCTCCAATCCTATCACTGCTGCGTTTATGCCCCTGTACACACGCTTGATTCTCTTTTGGAGACATAGCAATCCATAGGTTTTAAGATACTTACTAGTCAGGTACATTCTTAGGCGTTTAATATGGGGTGTTGAGTCCATTTCGTTGAGCAAGGAGTAGCTCTAGTCTATTCCATATTTGGCTTAAGGAACTTTATCTGTGCTCATTTCAATCTCTGGTTTTATGCAGCACCCCAACTCACCTTTCCCCTTAAGCAAGCATAAGATGGTTTTCTGAATTTGAGACCCTGTTCTGTTCTGTAATTCAGTTCCTGTGTAGCCAAGTTTACATTCCGTGTATTACTGATATCTTATGATGTTTCTTTTTCTGTGTGACTTATTTCAGTTAGAATCATCGTACCTGAATCCACTCATTATGCTGCTACGGGCCTGATGACATAGATTTCATTGCTGAGTGATACTGCATTGTACATAAGTACCACAAGTTCTTTATACATTTTTCACTTTCTGTGATATTGAACTTTTATGGTAAACGAGGTTCTTGTAAACAGAGGCGTCCCAAACTTTGTGGTGGCTGTGTCTTTTTGATTTTAATTTCCCTAAACTGTAGGACCGTAAGTGGAAGTACCCTAGGCTCTGTTGCTTTGTTTTTTAGATGTTTCAGGAAACACCATACACTTCTCCCGAGTGTCTGTTGGCAATTTACATCCCGCCCATCAGCATAACAAGGCTCCCAGTTCTCCATGGCCTGTCCTGCCTTTCTGGATTTTACACTTTTTTCAGATGGCCCTTTTGACCGGGGGGAAGTGAGACTTCATTGTAGTGCAGATTTCCTTTGCAAGCTTGCTTGGTTGGCCAAAAAGGGCGTATGCGTTTTTTCCTGAATATATTCAGGAAAAAACGCATACGCCCTTTTTGGCCAAGTGCATCATTGTGGACGTTCTGCCTCTTTTCCTATGCTTTCAATGCAATTCCAGTCTACCTCCTGAAATCGGTTTCCTGCAATTCTGCCCCGCTTTCAAGTCCTCTTGGCAGCCTTACTTCAGTATATTTTTGGACAATAGCTGTCATTTATAACTCTGCATGTTTGTGAATTACAGTGCCCCTGAGCTCCTTTCTTCAACTCGCTTCCTTGTGAGCTGGCCGCAACACCGCAGGATGGCTTCAGGCCCTAATCTGGTTCCGGCATGGCATGCTGAGCCTTTGGTTAATTCCTCTTCCTGGTGGGAAATGAGAGTTAAATTTGCCCGTCCAGACACCTCCAGCTAGTCTCTCATTGGTTCTCGCTATTCCTGTTCATCTTCCGCAGAAATTGCAAACTGGGCCAAACAGGAGGTTAAAGGCGCTGACTCTCCAAGTGGGGAGAGTGTTAGTAAAGCGTCTGGAATGTTGCACCTGAGTACCAGGGGAGGAAAACTGAGACATATTTGAACACGTCTCCCGTTCACATGGTTGATCATACTCTGGGTTCCACATGCATGTTTTAGCTGAAGGAAGAATACCTTAAACCTGGGTAGTTGAAACCCGTGGAATGGGTACCATGCAATATGACTTCAAAGGGTCTTCATTTGCTCACCGAACCTCTCCAATCCTATCACTGCTGCGTTTATGCCCCTGTACACACGCTTGATTCTCTTTCGGAGACATAGCAATCCATAGGTTTGAAGATACTTACTAGTCAGGTGCATACTTAGGCGTTTAATATGCGGTGTTGAGTCCATTTCGTTGAGCAAGGAGTAGCTCTTGTCTATTCCATATTTGGCTTAAGGAACTTTATCTGTGCTCATTTCAATCTCTGGTTTTATGCAGCACCCCAACTCACCTTTCCCCTTAAGCAAGCATAAGTTGGTTTTCTAAATTTGAGACCTTGTTCTGTTTTGGAATTCAGTTCCTGTGTAGCCAAGTTTACATTCCGTGTATTAGTGATATCTTATGATGTTTCTTTTTCTGTGTGACTTATTTCAGTTAGAATCATCGTACCTGAATCCACTCATTATGCTGCTACGGGCCTGATGACATAGATTTCAGTGCTGAGTGATACTGCATTGTAAATAAGTACCACAATTCTTTATCCATTTTTCACTTTCTGTGATATTGAACTTCTATGGTAAATGAGGTTCTTGTAAACAGAGGCGTCCCAAACTTTGGGTGGCTGTGTCTTTTTGATTTTAATTTCCCTAAGCTATAGGACCATAAGTGGAAGTGCCCTAGGCTCTGTTGCTTTGTTTTTTAGATGTTTCAGGAAACACCATACACTTCTCCCGAGTGTCTGTTGGCAATTTACATCCCGCCCATCAGCATAACAAGGCTCCCAGTTCTCCATGGCCTGTCCTGCCTTTCTGGATTTTACACTTTTTTCAGATGGCCTTTTTGACCTGGGGGAAGTGAGACTTCATTGTAGTGCAGATTTCCTTTGCAAGCTTGCTTGGTTGGCCAAAAAGGGCGTATGCGTTTTTTCCTGAATATATTCAGGAAAAAACGCATACGCCCTTTTTGGCCAAGTGCATCATTGTGGACGTTCTGCCTCTTTTCCTATGCTTTCAATGCAATTCCAGTCTACCTCCTGAAATTGGTTTCCTGCAATTCTGCCCCGCTTTCAAGTCCTCTTGGCAGCCTTACCTCAGTATATTTTTGGACGATAGCTGTCATTTATAACTCAGCAGGTTCGTGAATTGCAGTGACCCTGAGCTCCTTTCTTCAACTCGCTTTCTTTTGAGCTGGCCGCAACACCGCAGGATGGCTTCAGGCCCTAATCTGGTTCCGGCACGGCACGCTGAGCCTTTGGTTAGTTCCTCTTCCTGGTGGGAAATGAGAGTTAAATTTGCCCGTCCAGACACCTCCAGCTAGTCTCTCATTGGTTCTCCCTATTCCTGTTCATCTTCCGCAGAAATTGCAAACTGGGCCAAACAGGAGGTTAAAGGCGCTGACTCTCCAAGTGGGGAGAGTGTTAGTAAAGCGTCTGGAATGTTGCACCCGAGTACCAGGGGAGGAAAACTGAGACATATTTGAACACGTCTCCCGTTCACACGGTTGATCATACTCTGGGTTCCACATGCATGTTTTAGCTGAAGGAAGAATACCTTAAACGTGGGTAGTTGAAACCTGTGGAATGGGTACCATGCAATATGACTTCAAAGGGTCTTCATTTGCTCACCGAACCTCTCCAATCCTATCACTGCTGCGTTTATGCCCCGTACACATGCTTGATTCTCTTTCGGAGACATAGCAATCCATAGGTTTTAAGATACTTACTACTCAGGTACATTCTTAGGCGTTTAATATGGGGTGTTGAGTCCATTTCGTTGAGCAAGGAGTAGCTCTTGTCTATTCCATATTTGGCTTAAGGAACTTTATCTGTGCTCATTTCAATCTCTGGTTTTATGCAGCACCCCAACTCACCATTCCCGTTAAGCAAGCATAAGTTGGTTTTCTAAATTTGAGACCCTGTTCTGTTTTGGAATTCAGTTCCTGTGTAGCCAAGTTTACATTCCGTGTATTACTGATATCTTATGATGTTTCTTTTTCTTTGTGACTTATTTCAGTTAGTGTCATCATACCTGAATCCACTCATTGTGCTGCTAAGGGCCTGATGACATAGATTTGATTGCTGAGTGATATTGCTTTGTAAGTAAATACCACAACTTCTTTATGCATTTTTCACTTTCTGCGATGTTGAACTTGTACTGTATACGAGGTTCTTGTAAACAGAGGCGTCCCAAATTTTGGGGTGGCTGTGTCTTTTTGATTTTAATTTCCCTAAGCTATAGGTCCATAAGTGGAAGTGCCCTAGGCTCTGTTGCTTTGTTTTTTAGATGTTTCAGGAAACACCATACACTTTCCCGAGTTTCTGTTGGCAATTTACATCCCGCCCATCAGCATAACTAGGCTCCCAGTTCTCCATGGCCTGTCCTGCCTTTCTGGATTTTACACTTTTTTCAGATGTCCCTTTTGACCGGGGGGAAGTGAGACTTCATTGTAGTGCAGATTTCCTTTGCAAGCTTGCTTGGTTGTCCAAAAAGGGCGTATGCGTTTTTTCCTGTATATATTCAGGAAAAAACGCATACGCCCTTTTTGGCCAAGTGCATCATTGTGGACGTTCTGCCTCTTTTCCTATGCTTTCAATGCAATTCCAGTCTACCTCCTGAAATCGGTTTCCTGCAATTCTGCCCCGCTTTCAAGTCCTCTTGGCAGCCTTACTTCAGTATATTTTTGGACGATAGCTGTCATTTATATCTCTGCAGGTTTGTGAATTACAGTGCCCCTGAGCTCCTTTCTTCAACTCGCTTTCTTGTGACCTGGCCGCAACACCGCAGGATGGCTTCAGGCCCTAATCTGGTTCCGGCATGGCACACTGAGCCTTTGGTTAATTCCTCTTCCTGGTGGGAAATGAGAGTTAAATTTGCCCGTCCAGACACCTCCAGCTAGTCTCTCATTGGTTCTCCCTATTCCTGTTCATATTCCGCAGAAATTGCAAACTGGGCCAAACAGGAGGTTAAAGGCGCTGACTCTCCAAGTGGGGAGAGTGTTAGTAAAGCGTCTGGAATGTTGCACCAGAGTACCAGGGGAGTAAAACTGAGACACATATGAACACGTCTCCCGTTCACACGATTGATCATACTCTGGGTTCCACGTGCATGATTTAGCTGAAGGAAGAATACCTTAAACCTGGAGAGTTGAGACCCGTGGAATGGGTACCATGCAATATGACTTCAAAGGGTTTTCATTTGCTCACCGAACCTCTCCAATCCTATCACTGCTGCGTTTATGCCCCTGTACACACGCTTGATTCTCTTTTGGAGACATAGCAATCCATAGGTTTTAAGATACTTACTAGTCAGGTACATTCTTAGGTGTTTAATATGCGGTGTTGAGTCCATTTCGTTGAGCAAGGAGTAGCTCTTGGCTATTCCATATTTGGCTTAAGGAACGGTATCTGTGCTAATTACAAACTCTGGTTTTATGCAGCACCCCAACTCACCTTTCCCCTTAAGCAAGCATAAGTTGGTTTTCTAAATTTGAGACCCTGTTCTGTTTTGGAATTCAGTTCCTGTGTAGCCAAGTTTACATTCCGTGTATTACTGATATCTTATGATGTTTCTTTTTCTGTGTGACTTATTTCAGTTAGAATCATCGTACCTGAATCCACTCATTATGCTGCTACGGGCCTGATGACTTAGATTTCATTGCTGAGTGATACTGCATTGTACGTAAGTACCACAAGTTCTTTATCCATTTTTCACTTTCTGCGATGTTGAACTTGTACGGTAAACGAGGTTCTTGTAAACAGAGGCGTCCCAAACTTTGGGGTGGCTGTGTCTTTTTGATTTTAATTTCCCTATGCTATAGGACCATATGTGGAAGTGCCCTAGGCTCTGTTGCTTTGTTTTTTAGATGTTTCATGAAACACCATACACTTCTCCCGAGTGTCTGTTGGCAATTTACATCCCGCCCATCAGCATAACAAGGCTCCCAGTTCTCCATGGCCTGTCCTGCCTTTCTGGATTTTACACTTTTTTCAGATGGCCCTTTTGACCGGGGGGAAGTGAGACTTCATTGTAGTGCAGATTTCCTGTGTAAGTTTGCTTGGTTGGCCAAAAAGGGCGTATGCGTTTTTTCCTGAATATATTCAGGAAAAAACGCATACGCCCTTTTTGGCCAAGTGCATCATTGTGGACGTTCTGCCTCTTTTCCTATGCTTTCAATGCAATTCCAGTCTACCTCCTGAAATCGGTTTCCTGCAATTCTGCCCCGCTTTCAAGTCCTCTTGGCAGCCTTACTTCAGTATATTTTTGGACGATAGCTGTCAATTATAACTCTGCAGATTTGTGAATTACAGTGCCCCTGAGCTCCTTTCTTCAACTCGCTTTCTTGTGAACTGGCCGCAACACCGCAGGATGGCTTCAGGCCCTAATCTGGTTCCGGCACGGCACGCTGAGCCTTTGGTTATTTCCTCTTCCTGGTGGGAAATGAGAGTTAAATTTGCCCGTCCAGACACCTCCAGCTAGTCTCTCATTGGTTCTCACTATTCCTGTTCATCTGCAGGAATTGCAAACTGGGCCAAACAGGAGGTTAAAGGCGCTGACTCTCCAAGTGGGGAGAGTGTTAGTAAAGCGTCTGGAATGTTGCACCCGAGTACCAGGGGAGGAAAACTGAGACATATTTGAACACGTCTCCCGTTCACACGGTTGATCATACTCTGGGTTCCACATGCATGTTTTAGCTGAAGGAAGAATACCTTAAACCTGGAGAGTTGAGACCCGTGTAATGGGTACCATGCAATATGACTTCAAAGGGTCTTCATTTGCTCACCGAACCTCTCCAATCCTATCACTGCTGCGTTTATGCCCCGTACACATGCTTGATTCTCTTTTGGAGACATAGCAATCCATAGGTTTTAAGATACTTACTACTCAGGTACATTCTTAGGCGTTTAATATGGGGTGTTGAGTCCATTTCGTTGAGCAAGGAGTAGCTCTTGTCTATTCCATATTTGGCTTAAGGAACTTTATCTGTGCTCATTTCAATCTCTGGTTTTATGCAGCACCCCAACTCACCTTTCCCCTTAAGCAAGCATAAGATGGTTTTCTGAATTTGAGACCCTGTTCTGTTCTGTAATTCAGTTCCTGTGTAGCCAAGTTTACATTCCGTGTATTACTGATATCTTATGATGTTTCTTTTTCTGTGTGACTTATTTCAGTTAGAATCATCGTACCTGAATCCACTCATTATGCTGCTACGGGCCTGATGACATAGATTTCATTGCTGAGTGATACTGCATTGTACATAAGTACCACAAGTTCTTTATACATTTTTCACTTTCTGTGATATTGAACTTTTATGGTAAACGAGGTTCTTGTAAACAGAGGCGTCCCAAACTTTGTGGTGGCTGTGTCTTTTTGATTTTAATTTCCCTAAACTGTAGGACCGTAAGTGGAAGTACCCTAGGCTCTGTTGCTTTGTTTTTTAGATGTTTCAGGAAACACCATACACTTCTCCCGAGTGTCTGTTGGCAATTTACATCCCGCCCATCAGCATAACAAGGCTCCCAGTTCTCCATGGCCTGTCCTGCCTTTCTGGATTTTACACTTTTTTCAGATGGCCCTTTTGACCGGGGGGAAGTGAGACTTCATTGTAGTGCAGATTTCCTTTGCAAGCTTGCTTGGTTGGCCAAAAAGGGCGTATGCGTTTTTTCCTGAATATATTCAGGAAAAAACGCATACGCCCTTTTTGGCCAAGTGCATCATTGTGGACGTTCTGCCTCTTTTCCTATGCTTTCAATGCAATTCCAGTCTACCTCCTGAAATCGGTTTCCTGCAATTCTGCCCCGCTTTCAAGTCCTCTTGGCAGCCTTACTTCAGTATATTTTTGGACAATAGCTGTCATTTATAACTCTGCATGTTTGTGAATTACAGTGCCCCTGAGCTCCTTTCTTCAACTCGCTTCCTTGTGAGCTGGCCGCAACACCGCAGGATGGCTTCAGGCCCTAATCTGGTTCCGGCATGGCATGCTGAGCCTTTGGTTAATTCCTCTTCCTGGTGGGAAATGAGAGTTAAATTTGCCCGTCCAGACACCTCCAGCTAGTCTCTCATTGGTTCTCCCTATTCCTGTTCATCTTCCGCAGAAATTGCAAACTGGGCCAAACAGGAGGTTAAAGGCGCTGACTCTCCAAGTGGGGAGAGTGTTAGTAAAGCGTCTGGAATGTTGCACCTGAGTACCAGGGGAGGAAAACTGAGACATATTTGAACACGTCTCCCGTTCACATGGTTGATCATACTCTGGGTTCCACATGCATGTTTTAGCTGAAGGAAGAATACCTTAAACCTGGGTAGTTGAAACCCGTGGAATGGGTACCATGCAATATGACTTCAAAGGGTCTTCATTTGCTCACCGAACCTCTCCAATCCTATCACTGCTGCGTTTATGCCCCTGTACACACGCTTGATTCTCTTTCGGAGACATAGCAATCCATAGGTTTGAAGATACTTACTAGTCAGGTGCATACTTAGGCGTTTAATATGCGGTGTTGAGTCCATTTCGTTGAGCAAGGAGTAGCTCTTGTCTATTCCATATTTGGCTTAAGGAACTTTATCTGTGCTCATTTCAATCTCTGGTTTTATGCAGCACCCCAACTCACCTTTCCCCTTAAGCAAGCATAAGTTGGTTTTCTAAATTTGAGACCTTGTTCTGTTTTGGAATTCAGTTCCTGTGTAGCCAAGTTTACATTCCGTGTATTAGTGATATCTTATGATGTTTCTTTTTCTGTGTGACTTATTTCAGTTAGAATCATCGTACCTGAATCCACTCATTATGCTGCTACGGGCCTGATGACATAGATTTCAGTGCTGAGTGATACTGCATTGTAAATAAGTACCACAATTCTTTATCCATTTTTCACTTTCTGTGATATTGAACTTCTATGGTAAATGAGGTTCTTGTAAACAGAGGCGTCCCAAACTTTGGGTGGCTGTGTCTTTTTGATTTTAATTTCCCTAAGCTATAGGACCATAAGTGGAAGTGCCCTAGGCTCTGTTGCTTTGTTTTTTAGATGTTTCAGGAAACACCATACACTTCTCCCGAGTGTCTGTTGGCAATTTACATCCCGCCCATCAGCATAACAAGGCTCCCAGTTCTCCATGGCCTGTCCTGCCTTTCTGGATTTTACACTTTTTTCAGATGGCCTTTTTGACCTGGGGGAAGTGAGACTTCATTGTAGTGCAGATTTCCTTTGCAAGCTTGCTTGGTTGGCCAAAAAGGGCGTATGCGTTTTTTCCTGAATATATTCAGGAAAAAACGCATACGCCCTTTTTGGCCAAGTGCATCATTGTGGACGTTCTGCCTCTTTTCCTATGCTTTCAATGCAATTCCAGTCTACCTCCTGAAATTGGTTTCCTGCAATTCTGCCCCGCTTTCAAGTCCTCTTGGCAGCCTTACCTCAGTATATTTTGGACGATAGCTGTCATTTATAACTCAGCAGGTTCGTGAATTGCAGTGACCCTGAGCTCCTTTCTTCAACTCGCTTTCTTTTGAGCTGGCCGCAACACCGCAGGATGGCTTCAGGCCCTAATCTGGTTCCGGCACGGCACGCTGAGCCTTTGGTTAGTTCCTCTTCCTGGTGGGAAATGAGAGTTAAATTTGCCCGTCCAGACACCTCCAGCTAGTCTCTCATTGGTTCTCCCTATTCCTGTTCATCTTCCGCAGAAATTGCAAACTGGGCCAAACAGGAGGTTAAAGGCGCTGACTCTCCAAGTGGGGAGAGTGTTAGTAAAGCGTCTGGAATGTTGCACCCGAGTACCAGGGGAGGAAAACTGAGACATATTTGAACACGTCTCCCGTTCACACGGTTGATCATACTCTGGGTTCCACATGCATGTTTTAGCTGAAGGAAGAATACCTTAAACGTGGGTAGTTGAAACCTGTGGAATGGGTACCATGCAATATGACTTCAAAGGGTCTTCATTTGCTCACCGAACCTCTCCAATCCTATCACTGCTGCGTTTATGCCCCGTACACATGCTTGATTCTCTTTCGGAGACATAGCAATCCATAGGTTTTAAGATACTTACTACTCAGGTACATTCTTAGGCGTTTAATATGGGGTGTTGAGTCCATTTCGTTGAGCAAGGAGTAGCTCTTGTCTATTCCATATTTGGCTTAAGGAACTTTATCTGTGCTCATTTCAATCTCTGGTTTTATGCAGCACCCCAACTCACCATTCCCGTTAAGCAAGCATAAGTTGGTTTTCTAAATTTGAGACCCTGTTCTGTTTTGGAATTCAGTTCCTGTGTAGCCAAGTTTACATTCCGTGTATTACTGATATCTTATGATGTTTATTTTTCTTTGTGACTTATTTCAGTTAGTGTCATCATACCTGAATCCACTCATTGTGCTGCTAAGGGCCTGATGACATAGATTTGATTGCTGAGTGATATTGCTTTGTAAGTAAATACCACAACTTCTTTATGCATTTTTCACTTTCTGCGATGTTGAACTTGTACTGTATACGAGGTTCTTGTAAACAGAGGCGTCCCAAATTTTGGGGTGGCTGTGTCTTTTTGATTTTAATTTCCCTAAGCTATAGGTCCATAAGTGGAAGTGCCCTAGGCTCTGTTGCTTTGTTTTTTAGATGTTTCAGGAAACACCATACACTTTCCCGAGTTTCTGTTGGCAATTTACATCCCGCCCATCAGCATAACTAGGCTCCCAGTTCTCCATGGCCTGTCCTGCCTTTCTGGATTTTACACTTTTTTCAGATGTCCCTTTTGACCGGGGGGAAGTGAGACTTCATTGTAGTGCAGATTTCCTTTGCAAGCTTGCTTGGTTGTCCAAAAAGGGCGTATGCGTTTTTTCCTGAATATATTCAGGAAAAAACGCATACGCCCTTTTTGGCCAAGTGCATCATTGTGGACGTTCTGCCTCTTTTCCTATGCTTTCAATGCAATTCCAGTCTACCTCCTGAAATCGGTTTCCTGCAATTCTGCCCCGCTTTCAAGTCCTCTTGGCAGCCTTACTTCAGTATATTTTTGGACGATAGCTGTCATTTATATCTCTGCAGGTTTGTGAATTACAGTGCCCCTGAGCTCCTTTCTTCAACTCGCTTTCTTGTGACCTGGCCGCAACACCGCAGGATGGCTTCAGGCCCTAATCTGGTTCCGGCATGGCACGCTTAGCCTTTGGTTAATTCCTCTTCCTGGTGGGAAATGAGAGTTAAATTTGCCCGTCCAGACACCTCCAGCTAGTCTCTCATTGGTTCTCCCTATTCCTGTTCATATTCCGCAGAAATTGCAAACTGGGCCAAACAGGAGGTTAAAGGCGCTGACTCTCCAAGTGGGGAGAGTGTTAGTAAAGCGTCTGGAATGTTGCACCAGAGTACCAGGGGAGTAAAACTGAGACACATATGAACACGTCTCCCGTTCACACGATTGATCATACTCTGGGTTCCACGTGCATGATTTAGCTGAAGGAAGAATACCTTAAACCTGGAGAGTTGAGACCCGTGGAATGTGTACCATGCAATATGACTTCAAAGGGTTTTCATTTGCTCACCGAACCTCTCCAATCCTATCACTGCTGCGTTTATGCCCCTGTACACACGCTTGATTCTCTTTTGGAGACATAGCAATCCATAGGTTTTAAGATACTTACTAGTCAGGTACATTCTTAGGTGTTTAATATGCGGTGTTGAGTCCATTTCGTTGAGCAAGGAGTAGCTCTTGGCTATTCCATATTTGGCTTAAGGAACGGTATCTGTGCTAATTACAAACTCTGGTTTTATGCAGCACCCCAACTCACCTTTCCCCTTAAGCAAGCATAAGTTGGTTTTCTAAATTTGAGACCCTGTTCTGTTTTGGAATTCAGTTCCTGTGTAGCCAAGTTTACATTCCGTGTATTACTGATATCTTATGATGTTTCTTTTTCTGTGTGACTTATTTCAGTTAGAATCATCGTACCTGAATCCACTCATTATGCTGCTACGGGCCTGATGACTTAGATTTCATTGCTGAGTGATACTGCATTGTACGTAAGTACCACAAGTTCTTTATCCATTTTTCACTTTCTGCGATGTTGAACTTGTACGGTAAACGAGGTTCTTGTAAACAGAGGCGTCCCAAACTTTGGGGTGGCTGTGTCTTTTTGATTTTAATTTCCCTATGCTATAGGACCATATGTGGAAGTGCCCTAGGCTCTGTTGCTTTGTTTTTTAGATGTTTCATGAAACACCATACACTTCTCCCGAGTGTCTGTTGGCAATTTACATCCCGCCCATCAGCATAACAAGGCTCCCAGTTCTCCATGGCCTGTCCTGCCTTTCTGGATTTTACACTTTTTTCAGATGGCCCTTTTGACCGGGGGGAAGTGAGACTTCATTGTAGTGCAGATTTCCTGTGTAAGTTTGCTTGGTTGGCCAAAAAGGGCGTATGCGTTTTTTCCTGAATATATTCAGGAAAAAACGCATACGCCCTTTTTGGCCAAGTGCATCATTGTGGACGTTCTGCCTCTTTTCCTATGCTTTCAATGCAATTCCAGTCTACCTCCTGAAATCGGTTTCCTGCAATTCTGCCCCGCTTTCAAGTCCTCTTGGCAGCCTTACTTCAGTATATTTTTGGACGATAGCTGTCATTTATAACTCTGCAGATTTGTGAATTACAGTGCCCCTGAGCTCCTTTCTTCAACTCGCATTCTTGTGAGATGGCCGCAACACCGCAGGATGGCTTCAGGCCCTAATCTGGTTCCGGCATGGCACGCTGAGCGTTTGGTTAATTCCTCTTCCTGCTGGGAAATGAGAGTTAAATTTGCCCGTCCAGACACCTCCAGCTAGTCTCTCATTGGTTCTCCCTATTCCTGTCCATCTTCCGCAGAAATTGCAAACTGGGCCAAACAGGAGGTTAAACGGACTGACTCTCCAAGTCGGGAGACTGTTAGTAAAGCATCTGGAATGTTGCACCCGAGTACCAGGGGACGAAAACTGAGACATATTTGAACACGTCTCCCGATCACATGGTTGATCATACTCTAGGTTCCACATGCATGTTTTAGCTGAATGAAGAATAACTTAAACCTGGGTAGTTGAAACCCGTGGAATGGGTACCATGCAATATGACTTCAAAGGGTCTTCATTTGCTCATCGAACCTCTCCAATCCTATCACTGCTGCGTTTATGCCCCTGTACACATGCTTGATTCTCTTTCGGAGACATAGCAATCCATAGGTTTTAAGATACTTACTAGTCAGGTACATTCTTAGGCGTTTAATATGCGGTGTTGAGTCCATGTCTTTGAGCAAGGAGTAGCACTTGTCTATTCCGTATTTGGCTTCAGGAACTTTATCTGTGCTCATTTCAATCTCTGGTTTTATGCAGCACCCCAACTCACCTTTCCCCTTAAGCAAGCATAAGTTGGTTTTCTAAATTTGAGACCCTGTTCTGTTCTGTAATTCAGTTCCTGTGTAGCCAAGTTTACATTCCGTGTATTACTGATATCTTATGATGTTTCTTTTTCTGTGTGGCTTATTTCAGTTAGAATCATCATACCTGAATCCACTCATTGTGCTGCTAAGGGCCTGATGACATAGATTTCATTGCTGAGTGATATTGCTTTGTAAGTAAATACAACTTCTTTATCCATTTTTCACTTTCTGCGATGTTGAACATGTACTGTAAACAAGGATCTTGTAAACAGAGGCATCCCAAACTTTGGGGTGGCTGTGTCTTTTTGATTTTAATTTCCCTAAGCTATAGGACCATAAGTGGAAGTGCCCTAGGCTCTGTTGCTTTGTTTTGTAGATGTTTCAGGAAACACCATACACTTCTCCGGAGTGTCTGTTGGCAATTTACATCCCTCCCATCAGCATAACAAGGCTCCCAGTTCTCCATGGCCTGTCCTGCCTTTCTGGATTTTACACTTTTTTCAGATGGCTCTTTTGACCGGGGGGAAGTGAGACTTCATTGTAGTGCAGATTTCCTTTGCAAGCTTGCTTGGTTGGCCAAAAAGGGCGTATGCGTTTTTTCCTGAATATATTCAGGAAAAAACGCATACGCCCTTTTTGGCCAAGTGCATCATTGTGGACGTTCTGCCTCTTTTCCTATGCTTTCAATGCAATTCCAGTCTACCTCCTGAAATCGGTTTCCTGCAATTCTGCCCCGCTTTCAAGTCCTCTTGGCAGCCTTACTTCAGTATATTTTTGGACGATAGCTGTCATTTATAACTCTGCAGGTTTGTGAATTACAGTGCCCCTGAGCTCCTTTCTTCAACTCGCTTTCTTGTGAGATGGCCGCAACCCCGCAGGATGGCTTCAGGCCCTAATCTGGTTCCGGCATGGCACGCTGAGCCTTTGGTTAATTCCTCTTCCTGGTGGGAAATGAGAGTTAAATTTGCCCGTCCAGACACCTCCAGCTAGTCTCTCATTGGTTCTCGCTATTCCTGTTCATCTTCCGCAGAAATTGCAAACTGAGCCATACAGGAGGTTAAAGGGACTGACTCTCCATGTCGGGAGAGTGTTAGTAAAGCGTCTGGAATGTTGCACCCGAGTACCAGGGTACGAAAACTGAGACATATTTGAACACGTCTCCCGATCACACGGTTGATCATACTCTAGGTTCCACATGCATGTTTTAGCTGAAGGAAGAATACCTTAAAACTGGGTGGTTGAAACCCGTGGAATGGGTACCATGCAATATGACTTCAAAGGGTCTTCATTTGCTCACCGAACCTCTCCAATCCTATCACTGCTGCGTTTATGCCCCTGTACACACGCTTGATTCTCTTTTGGAGACATAGCAATCCATAGGTTTGAAGATACTTACTAGTCAGGTACATTCTTAGGCGTTTAATATGGGGTGTTGAGTCCATTTCGTTGAGCAAGGAGTAGCTCTAGTCTATTCCATATTTGGCTTAAGGAACTTTATCTGTGCTCATTTCAATCTCTGGTTTTATGCAGCACCCCAACTCACCATTCCCCTTAAGCAAGCATAAGATGGTTTTCTGAATTTGAGACCCTGTTCTGTTCTGTAATTCAGTTCCTGTGTAGCCAAGTTTACATTCCGTGTATTACTGATATCTTATGATATTTCTTTTTCTGTGTGACTTATTTCAGTTAGAATCATCGTACCTGAATCCACTCATTATGCTGCTACGGGCCTGATGACATAGATTTCATTGCTGAGTGATACTGCATTGTACATAAGTACCACAAGTTCTTTATACATTTTTCACTTTCTGTGATATTGAACTTTTATGGTAAACGAGGTTCTTGTAAACAGAGGCGTCCCAAACATTGTGGTGGCTGTGTCTTTTTGATTTTAATTTCCCTAAACTGTAGGACCGTAAGTGGAAGTACCCTAGGCTCTGTTGCTTTGTTTTTTAGATGTTTCAGGAAACACCATACACTTCTCCCGAGTGTCTGTTGGCAATTTACATCCCGCCCATCAGCATAACAAGGCTCCCAGTTCTCCATGGCCTGTCCTGCCTTTCTGGATTTTACACTTTTTTCAGATGGCCCTTTTGACCGGGGGGAAGTGAGACTTCATTGTAGTGCAGATTTCCTTTGCAAGCTTGCTTGGTTGGCCAAAAAGGGCGTATGCGTTTTTTCCTGAATATATTCAGGAAAAAACGCATACGCCCTTTTTGGCCAAGTGCATCATTGTGGACGTTCTGCCTCTTTTCCTATGCTTTCAATGCAATTCCAGTCTACCTCCTGAAATCGGTTTCCTGCAATTCTGTCCCGCTTTCAAGTCCTCTTGGCAGCCTTACTTCAGTATATTTTTGGACGATAGCTGTCATTTATAACTCTGCAGGTTTGTGAATTACAGTGCCCCTGAGCTCCTTTCTTCAACTCGCTTTCTTGTGAGCTGGCCGCAACACCGCAGGATGGCTTCAGGCCCTAATCTGGTTCCGGCATGGCATGCTGAGCCTTTGGTTAATTCCTCTTCCTGGTGGGAAATGAGAGTTAAATTTGCCCGTCCAGACACCTCCAGCTAGTCTCTCATTGGTTCTCGCTATTCCTGTTCATCTTCCGCAGAAATTGCAAACTGGGCCAAACAGGAGGTTAAAGGCGCTGACTCTCCAAGTGGGGAGAGTGTTAGTAAAGCGTCTGGAATGTTGCACCTGAGTACCAGGGGAGGAAAACTGAGACATATTTGAACACGTCTCCCGTTCACACGGTTGATCATACTCTGGGTTCCACATGCATGTTTTAGCTGAAGGAAGAATACCTTAAACCTGGGTAGTTGAAACCCGTGGAATGGGTACCATGCAATATGACTTCAAAGGGTCTTCATTTGCTCACCGAACCTCTCCAATCCTATCACTGCTGCGTTTATGCCCCTGTACACACGCTTGATTCTCTTTCGGAGACATAGCAATCCATAGGTTTGAAGATACTTACTAGTCAGGTACATACTTAGGCGTTTAATATGCGGTGTTGAGTCCATTTCGTTGAGCAAGGAGTAGCTCTTGTCTATTCCATATTTGGCTTAAGGAACTTTATCTGTGCTCATTTCAATCTCTGGTTTTATGCAGCACCCCAACTCACCTTTCCCCTTAAGCAAGCATAAGTTGGTTTTCTAAATTTGAGACCTTGTTCTGTTTTGGAATTCAGTTCCTGTGTAGCCAAGTTTACATTCCGTGTATTAGTGATATCTTATGATGTTTCTTTTTCTGTGTGACTTATTTCAGTTAGAATCATCGTACCTGAATCCACTCATTATGCTGCTACGGGCCTGATGACATAGATTTCATTGCTGAGTGATACTGCATTGTAAATAAGTACCACAATTCTTTATCCATTTTTCACTTTCTGTGATATTGAACTTGTATGGTAAATGAGGTTCTTGTAAACAGAGGCGTCCCAAACTTTGGGGTGGCTGTGTCTTTTTGATTTTAATTTCCCTAAGCTATAGGACCATAAGTGGAAGTGCCCTAGGCTCTGTTGCTTTGTTTCTTAGATGCTTCAGGAAACACCATACACTTCTCCCGAGTGTCTGTTGGCAATTTACATCCCGCCCATCAGCATAACAAGGCTCCCAGTTCTCCATGGCCTGTCCTGCCTTTCTGGATTTTACACTTTTTTCAGATGGCCCTTTTGACCGGGGGGAAGTGAGACTTCATTGTAGTGCAGATTTCCTTTGCAAGCTTGCTTGGTTGGCCAATAAGGGCGTATGCGTTTTTTCCTGAATATATTCAGGAAAAAACGCATACGCCCTTTTTGGCCAAGTGCATCATTGTGGACGTTCTGCCTCTTTTCCTATGCTTTCAATGCAATTCCAGTCTACCTCCTGAAATTGGTTTCCTGCAATTCTGCCCCGCTTTCAAGTCCTCTTGGCAGCCTTACCTCAGTATATTTTTGGACGATAGCTGTCATTTATAACTCAGCAGGTTCGTGAATTGCAGTGCCCCTGAGCTCCTTTCTTCAACTCGCTTTCTTTTGAGCTGGCCGCAACACCGCAGGATGGCTTCAGGCCCTAATCTGGTTCCGGCACGGCACGCTGAGCCTTTGGTTAGTTCCTCTTCCTGGTGGGAAATGAGAGTTAAATTTGCCCGTCCAGACACCTCCAGCTAGTCTCTCATTGGTTCTCCCTATTCCTGTTCATCTTCCGCAGAAATTGCAAACTGGGCCAAACAGGAGGTTAAAGGCGCTGACTCTCCAAGTGGGGAGAGTGTTAGTAAAGCGTCTGGAATGTTGCACCCGAGTACCAGGGGAGGAAAACTGAGACATATTTGAACACGTCTCCCGTTCACACGGTTGATCATACTCTGGGTTCCACATGCATGTTTTAGCTGAAGGAAGAATACCTTAAACGTGGGTAGTTGAAACCTGTGGAATGGGTACCATGCAATATGACTTCAAAGGGTCTTCATTTGCTCACCGAACCTCTCCAATCCTATCACTGCTACGTTTATGCCCCGTACACATGCTTGATTCTCTTTCGGAGACATAGCAATCCATAGGTTTTAAGATACTTACTACTCAGGTACATTCTTAGGCGTTTAATATGGGGTGTTGAGTCCATTTCGTTGAGCAAGGAGTAGCTCTTCTCTATTCCATATTTGGCTTAAGGAACTTTATCTGTGCTCATTTCAATCTCTGGTTTTATGCAGCACCCCAACTCACCATTCCCGTTAAGCAAGCATAAGTTGGTTTTCTAAATTTGAGACCCTGTTCTGTTTTGGAATTCAGTTCCTGTGTAGCCAAGTTTACATTCCGTGTATTACTGATATCTTATGATGTTTCTTTTTCTTTGTGACTTATTTCAGTTAGTGTCATCATACCTGAATCCACTCATTGTGCTGCTAAGGGCCTGATGACATAGATTTGATTGCTGAGTGATATTGCTTTGTAAGTAAATACCACAACTTCTTTATGCATTTTTCACTTTCTGCGATGTTGAACTTGTACTGTAAACGAGGTTCTTGTAAACAGAGGCGTCCCAAATTTTGGGGTGGCTGTGTCTTTTTGATTTTAATTTCCCTAAGCTATAGGTCCATAAGTGGAAGTGCCCTAGGCTCTGTTGCTTTGTTTTTTAGATGTTTCAGGAAACACCATACACTTTCCCGAGTTTCTGTTGGCAATTTACATCCCGCCCATTAGCATAACTAGGCTCCCAGTTCTCCATGGCCTGTCCTGCCTTTCTGGATTTTACACTTTTTTCAGATGGCCCTTTTGACCGGGGGTAAGTGAGACTTCATTGTAGTGCAGATTTCCTTTGCAAGCTTGCTTGGTTGTCCAAAAAGGGCGTATGCGTTTTTTCCTGAATATATTCAGGAAAAAACGCATACACCCTTTTTGGCCAAGTGCATCATTGTGGACGTTCTGCCTCTTTTCCTATGCTTTCAATGCAATTCCAGTCTACCTCCTGAAATCGGTTTCCTGCAATTCTGCCCCGCTTTCAAGTCCTCTTGGCAGCCTTACTTCAGTATATTTTTGGACGATAGCTGTCATTTATATCTCTGCAGGTTTGTGAATTACAGTGCCCCTGAGCTCCTTTCTTCAACTCGCTTTCTTGTGACCTGGCCGCAACACCGCAGGATGGCTTCAGGCCCTAATCTGGTTCCGGCATGGCACGCTGAGCCTTTGGTTAATTCCTCTTCCTGGTGGGAAATGAGAGTTAAATTTGCCCGTCCAGACACCTCCAGCTAGTCTCTCATTGGTTCTCCCTATTCCTGTTCATCTTCCACAGAAATTGCAAACTGGGCCAAACAGGAGGTTAAAGGCGCTGACTCTCCAAGTGGGGAGAGTGTTAGTAAAGCGTCTGGAATGTTGCACCCGAGTACCAGGGGAGTAAAACTGAGACACATATGAACACGTCTCCCGTTCACACGATTGATCATACTCTGGGTTCCACGTGCATGATTTAGCTGAAGGAAGAATACCTTAAACCTGGAGAGTTGAGACCCGTGGAATGGGTACCATGCAATATGACTTCAAAGGGTTTTCATTTGCTCACCGAACCTCTCCAATCCTATCACTGCTGCGTTTATGCCCCTGTACACACGCTTGATTCTCTTTTGGAGACATAGCAATCCATAGGTTTTAAGATACTTACTAGTCAGGTACATTCTTAGGTGTTTAATATGCGGTGTTGAGTCCATTTCGTTGAGCAAGGAGTAGCTCTTGGCTATTCCATATTTGGCTTAAGGAACGGTATCTGTGCTAATTACAAACTCTGGTTTTATGCAGCACCCCAACTCACCTTTCCCCTTAAGCAAGCATAAGTTGGTTTTCTAAATTTGAGACCCTGTTCTGTTTTGGAATTCAGTTCCTGTGTAGCCAAGTTTACATTCCGTGTATTACTGATATCTTATGATGTTTCTTTTTCTGTGTGACTTATTTCAGTTAGAATCATCGTACCTGAATCCACTCATTATGCTGCTACGGGCCTGACGACATAGATTTCATTGCTGAGTGATACTGCATTGTACGTAAGTACCGCAAGTTCTTTATCCATTTTTCACTTTCTGTGATATTGGACTTCTACGGTAAACGAGGTTCTTGTAAACAGAGGCGTCCCAAATTTTGGGGTGGCTGTGTCTTTTTGATTTTAATTTCCCTAATCTATAGGACCATAAGTGGAAGTGCCCTAGGCTCTGTTGCTTTGTTTTTTAGATGTTTCAGGAAACACCATACACTTCTCCCGAGTGTCTGTTGGCAATTTACATCCCGCCCATCAGCATAACTAGGCTCCCAGTTCTCCATGGCCTGTCCTGCCTTTCTGGATTTTACACTTTTTTCAGATGGCCCTTTTGACCGGGGGGAAGTGAGACTTCATTGGAGTGCAGATTTCCTGTGTAAGTTTGCTTGGTTGGCCAAAAAGGGCGTATGCGTTTTTTTCTGAATATATTCAGGAAAAAACGCATACGCCCTTTTTGGCCAAGTGCATCATTGTGGACGTTCTGCCTCTTT
Organism: Grampus griseus; assembly: GCF_964374135.1. Lineage (NCBI taxonomy): Eukaryota > Metazoa > Chordata > Mammalia > Artiodactyla > Delphinidae > Grampus > Grampus griseus. Next base: position 389,930 of record NW_028133381.1, read on the forward strand.
TCCTATGCTTTCAATGCAATTCCAGTCTACCTCCTGAAATCGGTTTCCTGCAATTCTGCCCCGCTTTCAAGTCCTCTTGGCAGCCTTACTTCAGTATATTTTTGGACGATAGCTGTCAATTATAACTCTGCAGATTTGTGAATTACAGTGCCCCTGAGCTCCTTTCTTCAACTCGCTTTCTTGTGAACTGGCCGCAACACCGCAGGATGGCTTCAGGCCCTAATCTGGTTCCGGCACGGCACGCTGAGCCTTTGGTTATTTCCTCTTCCTGGTGGGAAATGAGAGTTAAATTTGCCCGTCCAGACACCTCCAGCTAGTCTCTCATTGGTTCTCACTATTCCTGTTCATCTGCAGAAATTGCAAACTGGGCCAAACAGGAGGTTAAAGGCGCTGACTCTCCAAGTGGGGAGAGTGTTAGTAAAGCGTCTGGAATGTTGCACCCGAGTACCAGGGGAGGAAAACTGAGACATATTTGAACACGTCTCCCGTTCACACGGTTGATCATACTCTGGGTTCCACATGCATGTTTTAGCTGAAGGAAGAATACCTTAAACCTGGAGAGTTGAGACCCGTGTAATGGGTACCATGCAATATGACTTCAAAGGGTCTTCATTTGCTCACCGAACCTCTCCAATCCTATCACTGCTGCGTTTATGCCCCGTACACATGCTTGATTCTCTTTTGGAGACATAGCAATCCATAGGTTTTAAGATACTTACTACTCAGGTACATTCTTAGGCGTTTAATATGCGGTGTTGAGTCCATTTCGTTGAGCAAGGAGTAGCTCTTGTCTATTCCATATTTGGCTTAAGGAACTTTATCTGTGCTCATTTCAATCTCTGGTTTTATGCAGCACCCCAACTCACCTTTCCCCTTAAGCAAGCATAAGTTGGTTTTCTAAATTTGAGACCCTGTTCTGTTTTGGAATTCAGTTCCTGTGTAGCCAAGTTTACATTCCGTGTATTACTGATAACTTATGATGTTTCTTTTTCTTTGTGACTTATTTCAGTTAGTATCATCATACCTGAATCCACTCATTGTGCTGCTAAGGGCCTGATGACATAGATTTCATTGCTGAGTGATATTGCTTTGTAAGTAAATACCACAACTTCTTTATCCATTTTTCACTTTCTGCGATGTTGAACTTGTACTGTAAACGAGGTTCTTGTAAACAGAGGCGTCCCAAACTTTGGGGTGGCTGTGTCTTTTTGATTTTAATTTCCCTAAGCTATAGGACCATAAGTGGAAGTGCCCTAGGCTCTGTTGCTTTGTTTTTTAGATGTTCCAGGAAACACCATACACTTCTCCCGAGTGTCTGTTGGCAATTTACATCGCGCCCATCAGCATAACAAGGCTCCCAGTTCTCCATGGCCTGTCCTGCCTTTCTGGATTTTACACTTTTTTCAGATGGCCTCTTTGACCGGGGGGAAGTGAGACTTCATTGTAGTGCAGATTTCCTTTGCAAGCTTGCTTGGTTGGCCAAAAAGGGCGTATGCGTTTTTTCCTGAATATATTCAGGAAAAAACGCATACGCCCTTTTTGGCCAAGTGCATCATTGTGGACGTTCTGCCTCTTTTCCTATGCTTTCAATGTAATTCCAGTCTACCTCCTGAAATCGGTTTCCTGCAATTCTGCCCTGCTTTCAAGTCCTCTTGGCAGCCTTACTTCAGTATATTTTTGGACGATAGCTGTCATTTATAACTCTGCAGGTTTGTAAATTACAGTGCCCCTGAGCTCCTTTCTTCAACTCGCTTTCTTTTGAGCTGACCGCAACAACGCAGGATGGCTTCAGGCCCTAATCTGGTTCAGGCATGGCACGCTGAGCCTTTGGTTATTTCCTCTTCCTGGTGGGAAATGAGAGTTAAATTTGCCCGTCCAGACACCTCCAGCTAGTCTCTCATTGGTTCTCCCTATTCCTGTTCATCTTCCACAGAAATTGCAAACTGGGCCAAACAGGAGGTTAAAGGCGCTGACTCTCCAAGTCGGGAGAGTGTTAGTAAAGCGTCTGGAATGTTGCACCCGAGTACCGGGGAGGAAAACTGAGACATATTTGAACACGTCTCCTGTTCACACGGTTGATCATACTCTGGGTTCCACATGCATGTTTTAGCTGAAGGAAGAATACCTTAAACCTGGAGAGTTGACACCCGTGGAATGGGTACCATGCAATATGACTTCAAAGGGTCTTCATTTGCTCACCGAACCTCTCCAATCCTATCACTGCTGCATTTATGCCCCTGTACACACGCTTGATTCTCTTATGGAGACATAGCAATCCATAGGTTTTAAGATACTTACTAGTCAGGTACATTCTTAGGCGTTTAATTTGGGGTGTTGAGTCCATTTCGTTGAACAAGGAGTAGCTCTTGTGTATTCCATATTTGGCTTAAGGAACTTTATCTGTGCTCATTTCAATCTCTGGTTTTATGCAGCACCCCAACTCACCTTTCCCCTTAAGCAAGCATAAGTTGGTTTTCTAAATTTGAGACACTGTTCTGTTTTGGAATTCAGTTCCTGTGTAGCCAAGTTTACATTCCGTGTATTAGTGATATCTTATGATGTTTCTTTTTCTGTGTGACTTATTTCAGTTAGAATCATCGTACCTGAATCCACTCATTATGCTGCTACGGGCCTGATGAAATAGATTTCATTGCTGAGTGATACTGCATTGTACGTAAGTACCACAAGTTCTTTATCCATTTTTCACTTTCTGTGATATTGAACTTGTACGGTAAACGAGGTTCTTGTAAACAGAGGCGTCCCAAACTTTGGGGTGGCTGTGTCTTTCTGATTTTAATTTCCCTAAGCTATAGGACCATAAGTGGAAGTGCCCTAGGCTCTGTTGCTTTGTTTCTTAGTTCCTTCAGGAAACACCATACACTTCTCCCGAGTGTCTGTTGGCAATTTACATCCCGCCCATGAGCATAACAAGGCTCCCAGTTCTCCATGGCCTGTCCTGCCTTTCTGGATTTTACACTTTTTTCAGATGGCCCTTTTGACCGGGGGGAAGTGAGACTTCATTGTAGTGCAGATTTCCTTTGCAAGTTTGCTTTGTTGGCCAAAAAGTGCGTATGCGTTTTTTCCTGAATATATTCAGGAAAAAACGCATACGCACTTTTTGGCCAAGTGCATCATTGTGGACGTTCTGCCTCTTTGCCGATGCTTTCAATGCAATTCCAGTCTACCTCCTGAAATCGGTTTCCTGCAATTCTGCCCCGCTTTCAAGTCTTCTTGGCAGCCTTACTTCAGTATATTTTTGGACGATAGCTGTCATTTATAACTCTGCAGGTTTGTGCATTACAGTGCCCCTGAGCTCCTTTCTTCAACTCGCTTTCTTTTGAGCTGGTCACAACACCGCAGGATGGCTTCAGGCCCTAATCTGGTTCCGGCACGGCATGCTGAGCCTTTGGTTATTTCCTCTTCCTGGTGGGAAATGAGAGTTAAATTTGCCCGTCCAGACACCTCCAGCTAGTCTCTCATTGGTTCTCCCTATTCCTGTTCATCTTCTGCAGAAATTGCAAACTGGGCCAAACAGGAGGTTAAAGGCGCTGACTCTCCAAGTGGGGAGAGTGTTAGTAAAGCGTCTGGAATGTTGCACCCGAGTACCAGGGGAGGAAAACTGAGACATATTTGAACACGTCTCCCGTTCACACGGTTGATCATACTCTGGGTTCCACATGCATGTATTAGCTGAAGGAAGAATACCTTAAACCTGGAGAGTTGAGACCCGTGGAATGGGTACCATGCAATATGAATTCAAAGGGTCTTCATTTGCTCACCGAACCTCTCCAATCATATCACTGCTGCATTTATGCCCCTGTACACACGCTTGATTCTCTCATGGAGACATAGCAATCCATAGGTTTTAAGATACTTACTAGTCAGGTACATTCTTAGGCGTTTAATTTGGGGTGTTGAGTCCATTTCGTTGAGCAAGGAGTAGCTCTTGTCTATTCCATATTTGGCTTAAGGAACTTTATCTGTGCTCATTTCAATCTCTGGTTTTATGCAGCACCCCAACTCACCTTTCCCCTTAAGCAAGCATAAGTTGGTTTTCTAAATTTGAGACCCTGTTCTGTTTTGGAATTCAGTTCCTGTGTAGCCAAGTTTACATTCTGTGTATTACTGATATCTTATGATGTTTCTTTTTCTGTGTGACTTATTTCAGTTAGAATCATCATATCTGAATCCACTCATTGTGCTGCTAAGGGCCTGATGACATAGATTTCAGTGCTGAGTGATATTGCTTTGTAAGTAAATACCACAACTTATTTATCCATTTTTCAATTTCTGCGATGTTGAACTTGTACTGTAAACGAGGTTCTTGTAAACAGAGGCGTCCCAAACTTTGGGGTGGCTGTGTCTTTTTGATTTTAATTTCCCTAAGCTATGGGACCATAAGTGGAAGTGCCCTAGGCTCTGTTGCTTTGTTTTTTAGATGTTTCAGGAAACACCATACACTTCTCCCGGGTGTCTGTTGGCAATTTACATCCCGCCCATCAGCATAACAAGGCTCCCAGTTCTCCATGGCCTGTCCTGCCTTTCTGGATTTTACACTTTTTTCAGATGGCCCTTTTGACCGGGGGAAAGTGAGACTTCATTGTAGTGCAGATTTCCTTTGCAAGTTTGCTTGGTTGGCCAAAAAGTGCGTATGCGTTTTTTCCTGAATATATTCAGGAAAAAACGCATACGCCCTTTATGGCCAAGTGCATCATTGTGGACGTTCTGCCTCTTTTCCTATGCTTTCAATGCAATTCCAGTCTACCTCCTGAAATCGGTTTCCTGCAATTCTGCCCCGCTTTCAAGTCCTCTTGGCAGCCTTACTTCAGTATATTTTTGGACGATAGTTGTCATTTATAACTCTGCAGGTTTGTGAATTACAATGCCCCTGAGCTCCTTTCTTCAACTCGCTTTCTTGTGACCTGGCTGCAACACCGCAGGATGGCTTCAGGCCCTAATCTGGTTCCGGCACGGCACGCTGAGCCTTTGGTTAATTCCTCTTCCTGGTGGGAAATGAGAGTTAAATTTGCCCTTCCAGACACCTCCAGCTAGTCTCTCATTGGTTCTCGCTATTCCTGTTCATCTTCCGCAGAAATTGCAAACTGGGCCAAATAGGAGGTTAAAGGGACTGACTCTCCAAGTTGGGAGAGTGTTAGTAAAGCATCTGGAATGTTGCACCCGAGTACCAGGGTACGAAAACTGAGACATATTTGAACACGTCTCCCGATCACATGGTTGATCATACTCTAGGTTCCACATGCATGTTTTAGCTGAAGGAAGAATACCTTAAACCTGGGTAGTTGACACCCGTGGAATGGGTACCATGCAATATGACTTCAAAGGGTCTTCATTTGCTCAGTGAACCTCTCCAATCCTATCACTGCTGCGTTCATGCCCCTGTACACATGCTTGATTCTCTTTCCGAGACATAGCAATCCATAGGTTTTAAGATACTTACTAGTCAGGTACATTCTTAGGCGTTTAATATGGGGTGTTGAGTCCATTTCGTTGAGCAAGGAGTAGCTCTTGTCTATTCCATATTTGGCCTAAGGAACTTTATCAGTGCTCATTTCAATCTCTGGTTTTATGCAGCACCCCAACTCACCTTTCCCCTTAAGCAAGCATAAGTTGCTTTTCTAAATTTGAGACACTGTTCTGTTGTGTAATTCAGTTCCTGTGTAGCCAAGTTTACATTCCGTGTATTAGTGATATCTTATGATGTTTCTTTTTCTGTGTGACTTATTTCAGTTAGAATCATCATATCTGAATCCACTCATTGTGCTGCTAAGGGCCTGATGACATAGATTTCAGTGCTGAGTGATATTGCTTTGTAAGTAAATACCACAACTTCTTTATCCATTTTTCAGGTTCTGCGATGTTGAACTTGTACTGTAAACGAGGTTCTTGTAAACAGAGGCGTCCCAAACTTTGGGGTGGCTGTGTCTTTTTGATTTTAATTTCCCTAAGCTATAGGACCATAAGTGGAAGTGCCCTAGGCTCTGTTGCTTTGTTTTTTAGATGTTTCAGGAAACACCATACACTTCTCCCGAGTGTCTGTTGGCAATTTACATCCCGCCCATCAGCATAACAAGGCTCCCAGTTCTCCATGGCCTGTCCTGCCTTTCTGGATTTTACACTTTTTTCAGATGGCCCTTTTGACTGGGGGGAAGTGAGACTTCATTGTAGTGCAGATTTCCTTTGCAAGTTTGCTTGGTTGGCCAAAAAGGGCGTATGCGTTTTTTCCTGAATATATTCAGGATAAAACGCATACGCCCTTTTTGGCCAAGTGCATCATTGTGGACGTTCTGCCTCTTTTCCTATGCTTTCAATGCAATTCCAGTCTACCTCCTGAAATCGGTTTCCTGCAATTCTGCCCCGCTTTCAAGTCCTCTTGGCAGCCTTCCTTCAGTATATTTTTGGACGATAGCTGTCATTTATAACTCTGCAGGTTTGTGAATTACAGTGTCCCTGAGCTCCTTTCTTCAACTCGCTTTCTTGTGTCCTGGCCGCAACACCGCAGGATGGCTTCAGGCCCTAATCTGGTTCCGGCACAGCACGCTGAGCCTTTGGTTAATTCCTCTTCCTAGTGGGAAATGAGAGTTAAATTTGCCCGTCCAGACACCTCCAGCTATTCTCTCATTGGTTCTCGCTATTACTGTTCATCTTCCGCAGAAATTGCAAACTGGGCCAAACAGGAGGTTAAAGGGACTGACTCTCCAAGTCGGGAGAGTGGTAGTAAAGCATCTGGAATGTTGCACCCGTGTACCAGGGTACCAAAACTGAGACATATTTGAACACGTCTCCCGATCACATGTTTGATCATACTCTAGGTTCCACATGCATGTTTTAGCTGAAGGAAGAATACCTTAAACCTTGAGAGTTGAGAGCCGTGGAATGGGTACCATGCAATAAGACTTCAAAGGGTCTTCATTTGCTCACCGAACCTCTCCAATCCTATCACTGCTGCGTTTATGCCCCTGTACACATGCTTGATTCTCTTTCGGAGACATAGCAATCCATAGGTTTTAAGATACTTACTAGTCAGGTACATTCTTAGGCATTTAATATGGGGTGTTGAGTCCATTTCGTTGAGCAAGGAGTAGCTCTTGTCTATTCCATATTTGGCTTAAGGAACTTTATCTGTGCTCCTTTCAATCTCTGCTTTTATGCAGCACCCCAACTCACCTTTACCCTTAAGCAAGCATAAGATGGTTTTCTAAATTTGAGACCCTGTTCTGTTCTGTAATTCAGTTCCTGTGTAGCCAAGTTTACATTCCGTGTATTACTGATATCTTATGATGTTTCTTTTTCTGTGTGACTTATTTCAGTTAGAATCATCGTACCTGAATCCACTCATTATGCTGCTACGGGCCTGATGACATAGATTTCATTGCTGAGTGATACTGCATTGTACATAAGTACCACAAGTTCTTTATACATTTTTCACTTTCTGTGATATTGAACTTGTATGGTAAACGAGGTTCTTGTAAACAGAGGCGTCCCAAATTTTGGGGTGGCTGTGTCTTTTTGATTTTAATTTCCCTAATCTATAGGACCATAAGTGGAAGTGCCCTAGGCTCTGTTGCTTTGTTTTTTAGATGTTCCAGGAAACACCATACACTTCTCCCGAGTGTCTGTTGGCAATTTACATCGCGCCCATCAGCATAACAAGGCTCCCAGTTCTCCATGGCCTGTCCTGCCTTTCTGGATTTTACACTTTTTTCAGATGGCCTCTTTGACCGGGGGGAAGTGAGACTTCATTGTAGTGCAGATTTCCTTTGCAAGCTTGCTTGGTTGGCCAAAAAGGGCGTATGCGTTTTTTCCTGAATATATTCAGGAAAAAACGCATACGCCCTTTTTAGCCAAGTGCATCATTGTGGACGTTCTGCCTCTTTTCCTATGCTTTCAATGTAATTCCAGTCTACCTCCTGAAATCGGTTTCCTGCAATTCTGCCCTGCTTTCAAGTCCTCTTGGCAGCCTTACTTCAGTATATTTTTGGACGATAGCTGTCATTTATAACTCTGCAGGTTTGTAAATTACAGTGCCCCTGAGCTCCTTTCTTCAACTCGCTTTCTTTTGAGCTGACCGCAACAACGCAGGATGGCTTCAGGCCCTAATCTGGTTCAGGCATGGCACGCTGAGCCTTTGGTTATTTCCTCTTCCTGGTGGGAAATGAGAGTTAAATTTGCCCGTCCAGACACCTCCAGCTAGTCTCTCATTGGTTCTCCCTATTCCTGTTCATCTTCCACAGAAATTGCAAACTGGGCCAAACAGGAGGTTAAAGGCGCTGACTCTCCAAGTCGGGAGAGTGTTAGTAAAGCGTCTGGAATGTTGCACCCGAGTACCGGGGAGGAAAACTGAGACATATTTGAACACGTCTCCTGTTCACACGGTTGATCATACTCTGGGTTCCACATGCATGTTTTAGCTGAAGGAAGAATACCTTAAACCTGGAGAGTTGACACCCGTGGAATGGGTACAATGCAATATGACTTCAAAGGGTCTTCATTTGCTCACCGAACCTCTCCAATCCTATCACTGCTGCATTTATGCCCCTGTACACACGCTTGATTCTCTTTTGGAGACATAGCAATCCATAGGTTTTAAGATACTTACTAGTCAGGTACATTCTTAGGTGTTTAATATGCGGTGTTGAGTCCATTTCGTTGAGCAAGGAGTAGCTCTTGGCTATTCCATATTTGGCTTAAGGAACGGTATCTGTGCTAATTACAAACTCTGGTTTTATGCAGCACCCCAACTCACCTTTACCCTTAAGCAAGCATAAGTTGGTTTTCTAAATTTGAGACCCTGTTCTGTTTTGGAATTCAGTTCCTGTGTAGCCAAGTTTACATTCCGTGTATTACTGATATCTTATGATGTTTCTTTTTCTGTGTGACTTATTTCAGTTAGAATCATCGTACCTGAATCCACTCATTATGCTGCTACGGGCCTGATGACTTAGATTTCATTGCTGAGTGATACTGCATTGTACGTAAGTACCACAAGTTCTTTATCCATTTTTCACTTTCTGTGATATTGGACTTGTACGGTAAACGAGGTTCTTGTAAACAGAGGCGTCCCAAATTTTGGGGTGGCTGTGTCTTTTTGATTTTAATTTCCCTAATCTATAGGACCATAAGTGGAAGTGCCCTAGGCTCTGTTGCTTTGTTTTTTAGATGTTTCAGGAAACACCATACACTTCTCCCGAGTGTCTGTTGGCAATTTCCATCCCGCCCATCAGCATAACAAGGCTCCCAGTTCTCCATGGCCTGTCCTGCCTTTCTGGATTTTACACTTTTTTCAGATGGCCCTTTTGACCGGGGGGAAGTGAGACTTCATTGTAGTACAGATTTCCTTTGCAAGCTTGCTTGGTTGGCCAAAAAGGGCGTATGCGTTTTTTCCTGAATATATTCAGGAAAAAACGCATACGCCCTTTTTGGCCAAGTGCATCATTGTGGACGTTCTGCCTCTTTTCCTATGCTTTCAATGCAATTCCAGTCTACCTCCTGAAATCGGTTTCCTGCAATTCTGCCCTGCTTTCAAGTCCTCTTGGCAGCCTTACTTTAGTCTATTTTTGGATGATAGCTGTCATTTATAACTGTGCAGGTTTGTGAATTACAGTGCCCCTGAGCTCCTTTCTTCAACTCGCTTTCTTGTGACCTGGCCGCAACACCGCAGGATGGCTTCAGGCCCTAATCTGGTTCCGGCACGGCACGCTGAGCCTTTGGTTATTTCCTCTTCCTGGTGGGAAATGAGAGTTAAATTTGCCCGTTCAGCCACCTTCAGCTAGTCTCTCATTGGTTCTCCCTATTCCTTTTCATCTTCCGCAGAAATTGCAAACTGGGCCAAACAGGAGGTTAAAGGGACTGATTCTCCAAGTCGGGAGAGTGTTAGTAAAGCGTCTGGAATGTTGCACCCGAGTACCAGGGGAGGAAAACTGAGACATATTTGAACACGTCTCCCGATCACATGGTTGATCATACTCTAGGTTCCACATGCATGTTTTAGCTGAAGGAAGAATACCTTAAACCTGGGTAGTTGAAACCCGTGGAATGGGTACCATGCAATATGACTTCAAAGGGTCTTCATTTGCTCACCGAACCTCTCCAATCCTATCAGTGCTGCGTTTATGCCCCTGTACACATGCTTGATTCTCTTTCGGAGACATAGCAATCCATAGGTTTTAAGATACTTACTAGTCAGGTACATTCTTAGGCGTTTTATATGCGGTGTTGAGTCCATTTCTTTGAGCAAGGAGTAGATCTTGTGTATTCCATATTTGGCTTAAGGAACTTTATCTGTGCTCATTTCAATCTCTGGTTTTATGCAGCACCCCAACTCACCTTTCCTCTTAAGCAAGCATAGTTGGTTTTCTAAATTTGAGACCCTGTTCTGTTCTGTAATTCAGTTCCTGTGTAGCCAAGTTTACATTCCGTGTATTAGTGATATCTTATGATGTTTCTTTTTCTGTGTGACTTATTTCAGTTAGAATCATCATACCTGAATCCACTCATTGTGCTGCTAAGAGCCTGATGACATAGATTTCATTGCTGAGTGATATTGCTTTGTAAGTAAATACCACATCTTCTTTATCCATTTTTCACTTTCTGCGATGTTGAACTTGTACTGTAAACGAGGTTCTTGTAAACAGAGGCGTCCCAAACTTTGGGGTGGCTGTGTCTTTTTGATTTTAATTTCCCTAAGCTATAGGACCATAAGTGGAAGTGCCCTAGGCTCTGTTGCTTTGTTTTTTAGATGTTTCAGGAAACACCATACACTTCTCCCGAGTGTCTGTTGGCAATTTCCATCCCGCCCATCAGCATAACAAGGCTCCCAGTTCTCCATGGCCTGTCCTGCCTTTCTGGATTTTACACTTTTTTCAGATGTCCCTTTTGACCGGGGGGAAGTGAGACTTCATTGTAGTGCAGATTTCCTTTGCAAGCTTGCTTGGTTGGCCAAAAAGGGCGTATGCGTTTTTTCCTGAATATATTCAGGAAAAAACGCATACGCCCTTTTTGGCCAAGTGCATCATTGTGGACGTTCTGCCTCTTTTCCTATGCTTTCAATGCAATTCCAGTCTACCTCCTGAAATCGGTTTCCTGCAATTCTGCCCCGCTTTCAAGTCCTCTTGGCAGCCTTACTTCAGTATATTTTTGGACGATAGCTGTCATTTATAACTCTGCAGGTTTGTGAATTACAGTGCCCCTGAGCTCCTTTCTTCAACTCACTTTCTTTTGAGCTGGCCGCAACACCGCAGGATGGCTTCAGGCCCTAATCTGGTTCCGGCACGGCACACTGAGCCTTTGGTTATTTCCTCTTCCAGATGGGAAATGAGAGTTAAATTTGCCCGTCCAGACACCTCAAGCTAGTCTCTCATTGGTTCTCCCTATTCCTGTTCATCTTCCGCAGAAATTGCAAACTGGGCCAAACAGGAGGTTAAAGGCGCTGACTCTCCAAGTGGGGAGAGTGTTAGTAAAGCGTCTGGAATGTTGCACCCGAGTACCAGGGGAGGAAAACTGAGACATATTTGAACACGTCTCCCGATCACATGGTTGATCATACTCTAGGTTCCACATGCATGTTTTAGCTGAAGGAAGAATACCTTAAACCTGGGTAGTTGAAACCCGTGGAATGGGTACCATGCAATATGACTTCAAAGGGTCTTCATTTGCTCACCGAACCTCTCCAATCCTATCACTGCTGCGTTTATGCCCCTGTACACATGCTTGATTCTCTTTCGGAGACATAGCAATCCATAGGTTTTAAGATACTTACTAGTCAGGTACATTCTTAGGCGTTTAATATGCGGTGTTGAGTCCATTTCGTTGAGCAAGGAGTAGCTCTTGTCTATTCCATATTTGGCTTAAGGAACTTTATCTGTGCTCATTTCAATCTCTGGTTTTATGCAGCACCCCAACTCACCTTTCCTCTTAAGCAAGCATAAGTTGGTTTTCTAAATTTGAGACCCTGTTCTGTTCTGTAATTCAGTTCCTGTGTAGCCAAGTTTACATTCCGTGTATTAGTGATATCTTATGATGTTTCTTTATCTGTGTGACTTATTTCAGTTAGAATCATCATACCTGAATCCACTCATTGTGCTGCTAAGAGCCTGATGACATAGATTTCATTGCTGAGTGATACTGCATTGTACGTAAATACCACAAGTTCTTTATCCATTTTTCACTTTCTGCGATGTTGAACTTGTACTGTAAACGATGTTCTTGTAAACAGAGGTGTCCCAAACTTTGATGTGGCTGTGTCTTTTTGATTTTAATTTCCCTAAGCTATAGGACCATAAGTGGAAGTGCCCTAGGCTCTGTTGCTTTGTTTTTTAGATGTTTCAGGAAACACCATACACTTCTCCCGAGTGTCTGTTGGCAATTTCCATCCTGCCCATCAGCATAACAAGGCTCCCAGTTCTCCATGGCCTGTCCTGCCTTTCTGGATTTTACACTTTTTTCAGATGGCCCTTTTGACCGGGGGGAAGTGAGACTTCATTGTAGTGCAGATTTCCTTTGCAAGCTTGCTTGGTTGGCCAAAAAGGGCGTATGCATTTTTTCCTGAATATATTCAGGAAAAAACTTATACGCCCTTTTTGGCCAAGTGCATCATTGTGGACGTTCTGCCTCTTTTCCTATGCTTTCAATGCAATTCCAGTCTACCTCCTGAAATCGGTTTCATGCAATTCTGCCCCTCTTTCAAGTCCTCTTGGCAGCCTTACTTCAGTATATTTTTAGACGATAGCTGTCATTTATAACTCTGCAGGTTTGTGAATTACAGTGCCCCTGAGCTCCTTTCTTCACTCGCTTTCTTTTGAGCTGGCCGCAACACCGCAGTTTGGCTTCAGGCCCTAATCTGGTTCCGGCACGGCACGCTGAGCCTTTGGTTATTTCCTCTTCCTGGTGGGAAATGAGAGTTAAATTTGCCCGTCCAGACACCTCCAGCTAGTCTCTCATTGGTTCTCCCTATTCCTGTTCATCTTCCGCAGAAATTGCAAACTGGGCCAAACAGGAGGTTAAAGGCGCTGACTCTCCAAATCGGGAGAGTGTTAGTAAAGCGTCTGGAATGTTGCACCTGAGTACCAGGGGAGGAAAACTGAGACATATTTGAACACGTCTCCCGTTCACATGGTTGATTATACTCTGGGTTCCACATGCATGTTTTAGCTGAAGGAAGAATACCTTAAACCTGTAGAGTTGAGACCCGTGTAATGGGTACCATGCAATATGACTTCAAAGGGTCTTCATTTGCTCACCGAACCTCTCCAATCCTATCACTGCTGCGTTTATGCCCCTGTACACATGCTTGATTCTCTTTTGGAGACATAGCAAACCATAGGTTTTAAGATACTTACTAGTCAGGTACATTCTTTGGCGTTTAATATGGGGTGTTGAGTCCATTTCGTTGAGCAAGGAGTAGCTCTTGTCTATTCCATATTTGGCTTAAGGAACTTTATTTGTGCTCATTTCAATCTCTGGTTTTATGCAGCACCCCAACTCACCTTTCCCCTTAAGCAAGCATAAGTTGGTTTTCTAAATTTGAGTCCCTGTTCTGTTTTGGAATTCAGTTCCTGTGTAGCCAAGTTTACATTCCGTGTATTAGTGATATCTTATGATGTTTCTTTTTCTGTGTGACTTATTTCAGTTAGAATCATCGTACCTGAATCCACTCATTATGCTGCTACGGGCCTGATGACATAGATTTCATTGCTGAGTGATACTGCATTGTACGTAAGTACCACAAGTTCTTTATCCATTTTTCACTTTCTGTGATATTGAACTTGTACGGTAAACGAGGTTCTTGTAAACAGAGACGTCCCAAACTTTGGGGTGGCTGTGTCTTTTTGATTTTAAATTCCCTAAGCTATAGGACCATAAGTGGAAGTGCCCTAGGCTCTGTTGCTTTGTTTTTTAGATGTTTCAGGAAACACCATACACTTCTACAGAGCGGCTGTTGGCAATTTACATCCCGCCCATCAGCATAACAAGACTCCCAGTTCTCCAAGGCCTGTACTGCCTTTCTGGATTTTACACTTTTTTCAGATGGCCCTTTTGACCGGGGGGAAGTGAGACTTCATTGTAGTGCAGATTTCCTTTGCAAGCTTGCTTGGTTGGCCAAAAAGGGCGTATGCGTTTTTTCCTGAATATATTCAGGAAAAAACGCATACGCCCTTTTTGGCCAAGTGCATCATTGTGGACGTTCTGCCTCTTTTCCTATGCTTTCAATGCAATTCCAGTCTACCTCCTGAAATCGGTTTCCTGCAATTCTGCCCCGCTTTCAAGTCCTCTTGGCAGCCTTACTTCAGTCTATTTTTGGACGATAGCTGTCATTTATAACTCTGCAGTTTTGTGAATTACAGTGCCCCTGAGCTCCTTTCTTCAACTCGCTTTATTTTGAGCTGGCCGCAACACCGCAGGATGGCTTCAGGCCCTAATCTGGTTCCGGCACGGCACGCTGAGCCTTTGGTTATTTCCTCTTCCTGGTGGGAAATGAGAGTTAAATTTGCCCGTCCAGACACCTCCAGCTAGTCTCTCATTGGTTCTCCCTATTCCTGTTCATCTTCCGCAGAAATTGCAAACTGGGCCAAACAGGAGGTTAAAGGGACTGACTCTCCAAGTGGGGAGAATGTTAGTAAAGCGTCTGGAATGTTGCACCCGAGTACCAGGGGAGGAAAACTGAGACATATTTGAACACGTCTCCCGTTCACACGGTTGATCATACTCTGGGTTACACATGCATGTTTTAGGTGAAGGAAGAATACCTTAAACCTGGAGAGTTGAGACCCGTGTAATGGGAACCATGCAATATGACTTCAAAGGGTCTTCATTTGCTCACCAAACCTCTCCAATCCTATCACTGCTGCGTTTATGCCCCTGTACACAGGCTTGATTCTCTTTTGGAGACACAGCAATCCATAGGTTTTAAGATACTTACTAGTCAGGTACATTCTTAGGCGTTTAATATGGGGTGTTGAGTCCATTTCGTTGAGCAAGGAGTAGCTCTTGTCTATTCCATATTTGGCTTAAGGAACTTTATCTGTGCTCATTTCAATCTCTGGTTTTATGCAGCACCCCAACTCACCTTTCCCCTTAAGCAAGCATAAGTTGGTTTTCTAAATTTGAGACCCTGTTCTGTTTTGGAATTCAGTTCCTGTGTAGCCAAGTTTACATTCCATGTATTAGTGATATCTTATGATGTTTCTTTCTCTGTGTGACTTATTTCAGTTAGATTCATTGTACTTAATCCACTCATTATGCTGCTACGGGCCTGATGACATAGATTTCATTGCTGAGTGATACTGCATTGTACGTAAGTACCACAACTTCTTTATCCATTTTTCACTTTCTGCGATATTGAACTTGTACCGTATATGAGGTTCTTATAAACAGAGCCATCCCAAACTTGGGGTGGCTGTGTCTTTTTGATTTTAATTTCCCTAAACTATAGGACCATAAGTGGAAGTGCCCTAGGCTCTGTTGCTTTGTTTTTTAGATGTTTCAGGAAACACCATACACTTCTCCAGAGTGGCTGTTGGCAATTTACATCCCGCCCATCAGCATAAGAAGGCTCCCAGTTCTCCATGGCCTGTCGTGCCTTTCTGGATTTTACACTTTTTTCAGATGGCCCTTTTGACCAGGGGAAAGTGAGACTTCATTGTAGTGCAGATTTCCTTTGCAAGCTTGCTTGGTTGGCCAAAAAGTGTGTATGCGTTTTTTCCTGACTATATTCAGGAAAAAACACATACGCCCTTTTTGGCCAAGTGCATCATTGTCGAGGTTCTGACTCTCTTCATATGTTTTCAATGCAATTCCAGTGTACCTCCTGAAATCGGTTTCCTGCAATTCTGCCTTGCTTTCAATGCTTCTTCATAGCCTTACCTCAATATATTTTTTGAAAATAGTTGGCCTTTATAACTCTGCAGGTTTTTGAATTGCAGTGGCCCTTAGCTCCATTTTTCAGCTCTTATTTTTGTGATCTTGCCCCATAACCACAGGATTCCTTGAAGCTCTATTCTTCTTCTGGGGCACCTTGCTGTGCCTTTGGTTAATTCTTCTTACTGATGTGAAATTAGAGTGACATGTGCCCATTGAAACCGCTACAGCTAGTTTCTCACTGGTTCCCCCTATTCCCATTCATCCTCCGCACTAACTGCAGACTGTGCGATACCAGAACTTAAAGGCATTGACTCTCCATGTGGAGATGTTGTTAGTAAAGCGGCTGGAATGTCGATCCGGAGCCCCAGAAGAGGAAAAATGAGGTGTGTTTTAGAAACCTTTCCCGATCATATGGTATACCAGTCGCTGGGTTTCCCAAGCATGGTTTAGCTGTAGGAAGATTCCCTTCAACCTGGAGTGTTGGGACCCTTGGAATGAGTAGCATGAAGTATTGCATTAAACTTTCGGCAGTTGCTCACCAAAGCTCACCAATCCTCTCAGCCCCAAGTGTCCAGCCTTATGTCTTATCCAGCTGTGGGTTTATATGTGGTCAATCCAGGTTGCATCACAGCCCCTGAGCGAATTTTGTAAGAATTTTTCTCTCTTTCATTGTTTCTGCGTTTTGTTTTTAAAATTTATTTCTATAATGGGGTTTAGCTCATTTTCACTGCTGTGTTTGTGCCGCTCTGCACACACTTGATTCCCTTATGGAGATATATCAATACATGGGTTTTAAGATTCTTATTACTCAGATATATTTCTCTGCGGTGTATAGGGTGTGTTGAGGCCAGTTCATTGAGCAAGGTGTAGATCTTGTCTAATACCTATTTGGTTTATTGAACGGTATCTGTGCTAATTTCAAACTCTGGTTTTATGCATCACCCCACCTCTCCTTTCCCCTTAAGCTGACATAAGTGTGTTTTCTAAATGTGAGACACTGTTCTGTTCTGTAATTCATTTCTTGTGCAGCCATATTTACCCTCCCTCTATAAGTGATATCTTATGATATGTTTCTTTTTCTGTTTGACTTATTTCAAGTAGTATTATCGGACCTAAATCCACTCTTTATCCTTCTACTAGCCTTATTACATTGATTTCATGGTGAAGAGATATTCCATTGTACATAAGTACCACATCTTCTTTATCCATTGTTCTCTTTCCTGGGATATTTAAGGTGTACTGAAGTTGAGGTTCTTGTAAACAGAGTAGCCCTAAACTGTGGTGTGCTTGTGTCTTGTTGATTTTTAGACTTCCCTAGATATACTCCCATGATTGGAAGTGTCCTATGCTCTGTAGCTCTGTTTTTTAGATGATTTAGGAACCACCATACACTTCTCCAGAGTGGCTCTCGGCAGTTCACACACTGCCCATCAGCGTATAAAGGCTCCCTGTTCTCCATGGCCTGTCCTGCATTTCTGGTTTTTACAATTTTTTAGGATGGCCCTTTTGACCGGTGGGAAGTGAGACTTCTTTGTTGTGCACATTTGCATTGCTTGCTTGCTTCGTTGCCCATAAAGTGCGTATGCGTTTTTTTCCTGGATATAATCAGGAAAAAACGCATACGCCCTTTTGGGCCAACTGCATCATTGTCGAAATTCTGCCGCTTTTCATGTGCGTTAAAGACGAGTCCAATCTATCTCTTGAAATCTGTTTCTTGCAATTCTGTCTTGCATTCAGATCCTCTTCTTTGCCTTACCTCAACATATTTTTGGACGTTAGTTTTCATTTATAACTCTGCAGGTTTGTGAATTGCAGTGACCCTGAGCTCCATTTTTTAAGTTGTTCTTTTGTGAGCTGGCCTCAAACCCGCAGGATTGCTTCAGGCCCTATTTTGGCTCCGGCGAGGCAGGCTGAGCCTTTCTTTAATTCTTATTCTTAATGGGAAATTAGAGTGATATGTGCCCGTCCAAACCCCTACAACTCTTCTCTCATTGGTTCCCCCTCTTCCCGTTCATCCTCCTCACAATTTGCAAAATGTGTGAAACAGAAGTTTAAATGTGCTGATTCTCCAAGTGGGGAGATTCTAAGTAGCGTGGCTGGAATGGTGAACAGGAGCACCAGGAGAGGATAAATGAGGTGTATTTTAGACACATCTCCCGATCACATGGTGTACAGTCCTCTGGGTTTTCCATGCATGTTTTAGCTGTAGGAAGATCCCTTGAACCTGCAGATTTGGGACCCATTGAATGGGTACCAGGTAGTATTACTTTAAAGGGTGTGCATTTCCTCACCCAACCTCACATTTCTCTTAGCGCAAACAGTTTCCAGCCTTATGTCTCATCCTGCTGTGGGTCTAGATGTGTTCAATCCATGTTGCATCACCGTCCCTGAGGAAAAGTTGTAAGAGGTTTTCTCTGTCTCTCTGTCGTTTATTTTTTTCAATTTATTACTATATTGGTTACAGCTGATTTTCAAAGCTCTGTTTCTTGCTGCTGTACATCCACTTGATTCACGTACAGAGAGACATCAATAAATTCTTTTTCAGATTCTTACCAGTCGTATATATTCTTTTCCGGTGACTTGAGTGTGCTGAGTGCAGTTCTTTTAGCTACCGTGTAGGCCTTGTTGATTATCAGTTTGGTATTTGGAATGGTATCTTTGCTAATTTCAACCTCCTGGATGATGCCTCACCCCTCCCCACCTTTCCCGTTTAGCAGCCTTATGCGTGTTTTCTACATATTTGACTATGTTTTTGTTTTGTAATTTATTTCATGTGTAGCCATTTTGGATTCCACCTTTAAGTGATATCTTATGATATGTGTCTTTTTCTTTTTGAATTCTGTCACTTAGAATGATCATACATAACTCCTCCGGAGTTGTTACAACTGGCCATATTTCATTGATTTCCAGGCTGAATAATATTCCACTCTACCTAAGTACCACATCTCTATCCATTTTTTCCCTCCAGAGACATTTAAGTTATATCCTAGTCGAGGATCTTTTAAACAGAGAGGGGGTAAACATTGGGGTGCCTGTGTCCTCTCGATTTTTGTTTTTCCCAAGATATACGCCCATGAGGGCAAGTGCCCTATGCTCTGTAGCTCATTTTTTAGATGCTTTAGTAAACACAATACACTTCTCCAGAATGGCCGTTGGCAATATACATTTCCACTATAAGTCTCACAGGGCTCCCTCTTCTCGTTGCCCTGTCCTGCATTTCTGTTGTTTACGCTTTATGAGGATGGCTCTTCTGACTGATGCGAAGTGATATCTTTTGTAGTATTGACTTCCAGTGCCCACCTGTTTGGTTGGCTAAAAAAGTGTATGCCCTTTTCTTGAATATATACAGAAAAAAACGCATACACCCTTTTTGGCCAACTGCAATGTTGGCAATGTTCAGCTCCTTTTCTTGTGCTTAATGGCGAGTCCTTTCTACCTCCTCAAATCCCTTTCCTGCCATTCTCCCTTGCTTACAAGTCCTTTTCTCTGACTTTCCTCAAGACATTTTTCAGTGATGGATATTTTCAACTCTGCAGTTTTGTGAATTTTACTGCCCCTGAGTTCCATTGTTCAACTTGTGTTTATGGGAACTGGCCACAAAGCAGCGGGATTTCCTCAAGCCCTATACTGTTTCCATAGGCAACCCTAGCCTTTGGTCAATTCGTCTTCCTGATTGGAAATTAGAGTGACATGTGCCTGTCTGAACACTTAGGACTTGTCTCTCATTGTTCCTCATCCTTCCGCTTCATCCTCTGGACAAATTCCAAACTGTACGCAACAGGATGTTGACAGTGCTGACATCTCCAAGTGGGGAGACTGTTAGTAAAGACGCTGGAGGGGTGAACCAGAGCACCAGGAGATGAGGAGACGAGATGCCTTTTCCAAACTCTTCCCGATCAGACGGTATACCATCCTCTGGGTGTGACAGACATGTTTTAGCAGTAGGAAGAGTCCCATTCATGTAAGGAGAACACCAGGGCTTTTTCAAAATCAGTGTCTCCCCGAAACCCAAACTGGGGAAGTTTTTAAGCTACGGCTACACATATGTTCATTAAGGGCCTTGGGAAGTAGGCAGAGTCCAAACTTTAGATGATTGAAGTCTTCAGGGTCAGAAGCACTCACCACCAGCTTCCCTTAGGCTACACTTTAACTATCATTGATAGATGATGTCAATAAAAATATCTATTCTTTTTCAGATTATTTCCCCTTATAGGTTATTGCAAAATGTTGAGTGTAGTTCCCTGTGCTATACAGTAGTTCCTTGTTGATGATCTATTTTATACATAGCAGTGTGTATGTGTTAATTCCAAACTGTTAATTTATCCCTCCTCCCACCTTTCCCCTTTGGTAATAATAAATTATAAGATTTTATACTTCTCAGAAATGGGGGAGCTGAAAGAGAGGTATCATTTTCAATGGAAAAGCATTTAAAACAAGATTGAAGGTTTAACCAAGATTATTAGATGTACATCCTTGGAAAGAAATCACTTCGTTTCTCTAATATTGACCTGACAAATAAGACAAACCTTTTCACTGAACTTGCTTATAAAAAGTGATGGAAATATCAAATGGAAGTGTTAGAAACATCTTATTTTACCCGAGCCTTATACACTGTTCTATGTTAACTACAGTTTGGCTCACACATCTGTTCATTGAGGTTACAATAGTCTCAATTTCTGTTACTGATCCTCCAGAGTGGACCCCAACAAGTGTCCCCCTGCCCAGTGTCATTGGGGCCAACAGATCGAGACTGAGTTTGGTTCACAAGCAAAGGAAACTTTATATTTTGATCAGAGAATGGAGAGGTGAGAGCATGCACTACCCCGTGGGCTGTGGGCTGGGCTGCTGTGTAGAGATCCTGTCAGAGTCAGTGGGAGGGAGGGAGGCGGCAGAGCTCTCGAGGGCCGGGTTGGCTGTAGCTCAGGCTCTATATCGTGGAGTCTGCACTGGGCCCCAGGAGCTGAGGTGTCGACCCAGCCATTCTGCACTAGGAAATCTGGTCTGAAGTGCCGGGTGTGGAACCTCTGCATGCGGGACCCTAGGAGCACGTGAAATTAGACAAAGCACAAAGGATAAAAAAGGTTAGACTTGACTTTATTGCCCAGATTCTATTTTTATCTCCCAGGGATTTTTAATGGGCTTTGCTGGGGACAAACCCCTCCTCTGCCTTTTGTCCCGTTCCTCATTCTTGGAGTGCTGAGGGTGCAGACCCTTCTTCTGTAACTGCTGAGTGCTGAGTTGGGAGCCCTCATACCCTGGGGCGAAGGTCAGAGCTTCTCCCCAGCAGCCTCCCGGTGACGTTGATTGTCCCCAGGACCCCTGCCTCCCTGCTCGTCCACCTGAGCACCAGCATTGGAAGTGTTATAGATTCTAATGACCTTTAAGGGTCCAGGAAAGAGATGTGCAGAGACGCTGTGGGGGCCGGTTTCACCCCGCCCCACATTTGTTCGGCCACCTTAGGCTGACCGTTTCTGCCAGCCTAGATGCTCTGACCAGTAGTCTGCGCTTTCTTCAATTAGGCCCCTGAATTAACGTACAAACAGCACCAGGTGTCAGAGCCCTGCCCGCTCAACTCCCAGACAGTCCAGGGTCAGTGGTGATAAGGACCATGATGGCTACTGAGTCAACAGCCTTTTGAAGTAAACAGGAGTACAGCCGGTCTTATTGGCCACCATCATCACGGTGTCTGTAGGCTTTTCTATGGTGACAGTGTGGTATACGGTTCCCCCGCCAAGATTATTAGCTCCCCTCTGGGTGCAGTAAGTCCTGCAAGCAGTAGTCTACTCTTTTGGGACACACTCTTGTTGTTTTATGAGAGAAACTCCAGGTCAAGTGATGTTCACACGAGTCGTCATGGTGCCCTGTTGCCCCCGGTTATCTCTCTGGATGTTGGAGTTGGAGGGCCTCCTCACTCGAGGTCGGTGTGCCCACGGAGCGAACCCTGCAACTTCAGGGCATGGTTGGTGGTTAGGATCACCACGTGGGGTCTTTTTCCCTTAGGAGGGAGGTGGCCTTTTGGGCTGCTGATTTCCAGGTTTTTAGATACCGCCAGTATCTTGGCCAGATGTGGCAGTGGGACAAGCTCCTTAGTGACCATAGTTTATCCTACCTGGATGGCATTCTTGCATTGTTCCATTTCAAGTGGTCCCAGTTTTTGCACTAATTCTCCAATGGCGATTCACCTTTCACCGGGAATGTAAAGGTCAAAGGGTTTAGCTAAATTAGGGAGTTCCAGGGCAAGGGTCTGAATTGACTGCTCTTTCCATTCTTGAAAGGCCACTTCTGGATTCTATTCAAAAGGATCATCATCTTTTCCTTTCAGTGTTTCATATAGAGGCCCAGCTAGTAGACTGTAGTTAGGGATCCAGAAGCAGCAAACCCTGGCCTCCCCAGGAACCCCTAAGCTGTCTTCTAGTTTTAGAAAGGGGTAAGGCTGAAAATGGTTTCTTCCCTTTCCTGGGATGGGCTTCTCTGACCTTCTGTGAGAATGAAGCCCAGGCAGGTCACCGCAGTCTGTGATATTTGAGCTTTTTCTTGGACAACTTCTATCCTTTATTGGCTTGGTAGTTCAGAGGCCTCCTTAGTAGGGCTGGCGATCAGAATGTCGTCTGCATATTGAAGGAGGGTTTCCTTTTCCAGAGGTAGAACTTTTAGGTCTTTAGCTAAGCTTTCCCCAAAGACGGTGTGGGAATTTTTGCACCCTTGGGTCCAGACGGCCCGGAAGTATTGTTTTAGTTGTATGTTGAGTCCTGCCACTCACAAGCCAAAATTTCTTGTGACTCTGGGACTAATGGAATACAAAAGAAGGCATCATTGAAGACTAATACAGAATACCATGTCCTGGTGGTTGGTAGAATGACCAGCAGGGTGTAGGAATTAGGAGCAACTGGAGGTATATCCTCGGTGGCTTCACTGACTGTCCTGACATCCTTTACCAGGTCCCCAACAGCCCATGGGGCTCTCGTGGTCAGACCAATCCCAGAATATGGAGCTCACCTGGGCAGGTACCCCACCCCCACCCCAGCCCACGGGGCTCTCGTGGTCAGGCCCCTCCCAGGATACAGAGCTACCCTTGCAGGTACCGTGGCAGGGCTGGGCACACAGGAACCGTGCACATAGCCCTCATTGCAGAGCACCCCCAGCTCACCTGTCGCTCAGAGCTGACACAGAGCACCTCAGAGCAGGACTTGAACTAACAAACAGCAGCTGCAACAGGTCTGTGTCCCTGGGCATCACTCCGTGAGGCCTCCCTCCACCTGGTCTTCCAGAGACTTCCACTGCACCCGGGGCACCAGGCCTCTGTCTCCAACCACCACCCACCCCTCCTCTCCCTGACTCCTGGGTTCCTCTCATTAGGAGAGGGTTTTCTTGAAGTTATCTCCCACTCATGGGCCAGATAAAATGATTAGAAAACAAGCCAAAGCTGCAGCCCCTTGTCTATCCTGACTCTCAGGAGCCCACACCTGTTCCTTGGACCTGGCCGGTTCAGCAAGTTCCATTTTCTGCAACTGTGAGCCCCTGAGGGGTGATGATTGGCTGACCTGGGCAGCCTTACCGTGCCGGCCAGCCCTCCCCAGGTGTGCCTGGGTTGAGATCAATATAAATACCACTCCAGGCAGCAAGAGGCCCTGCAGCCGTGCCTGACACCATTTTCTCTGCCCTGTCAGCAGTCTCGGGGCTGGGCTGGTGGGAGGGAGTGAGAGGCCACGGCTTTGTGGGTGGCCCAGTGTGAGTGGGGCTCTGCTGGACTTTCTGCAGCAGTTGCCAGGCTGCCACCTGCTAAAGAAGAGGATGTGTCACCCATACCTGCTGCTGGAATTTCTCCCTGGGCAGAGGTGAGGAAGGAAAAAAGCAGTGGGGGCAGGGACAGGACGGGTATCTCAAGCAGGGAAATGGAAATCTTCCAGAAGAGCACCCAGGGCCAGGACCATCCTGGCTGGCCTGCAGGCACCAAGTTGGCCGGCATGCTGTCACTCGTGTGGCTCTATGGCCCTTCCTCTAGGCTTTCAAGTCCTTGTATATATTCAGGTGTTTTACCTGGGACGGGTGGGAATAGTTCAGCAGCAACTGGCCTGGGGCTCAGCTCACGTTTACTCACAGATGTCTCGGCACGGTGCCCCAGCTTTGCAATGAGGACGCTTGTTGCGTGGGGGCTGCTGGCTGAATGGGAGACGATTCCCCACCACTGACCAACTTCAGAATTGTTTACAACTGGAGCAAGTGCCCTGATACGGTTTTCCTCTGTGTAACTGGTG
This sequence comes from Grampus griseus, assembly GCF_964374135.1. Lineage (NCBI taxonomy): Eukaryota > Metazoa > Chordata > Mammalia > Artiodactyla > Delphinidae > Grampus > Grampus griseus. Next base: position 414,061 of record NW_028133381.1, read on the forward strand.
GGTTCTGTGTTTTTTTCTCTTTTTCGTTTTTGGTGCAAGGTAGATTTTATTCCTCTTTTTTGTATTTACAGATATAAGCATGGAAATAATTTATTCATATAAATACATGTAAGTGCAGGGAATAATTGTTTTTTCTGTTTTATTTTTTAAATTTTATTTCTTTTTAATTTTGAATTTTATTTTATATTTTTATACAGCAGGTTCTTATTGGTTATCTATTTTATACATATAAATGTATACATGCCAATCCCAGTCTCTCAACTCGTCCCACCACCACCCCCCCAACAGCTTTCCCCCCTTGTTGTCCATACGTTTGTTGTCTACATCTGTTGCTCTATTTATGCCTTGCAAAATGGTTAATCTGTACAGTTTTTCTAGGTTCCACATATATGCATGAATATACAAGATTTGTTTTTCTCTTTCTGACTTACTTCACTCTGTATGACAGTCTCTAGATCCATCGACGTCTCTACAAATGACCCAATTTCATTCCTTTTCATGGCTTAGTAATATTCCATTTTATATATGTACCACAGCTTTATGCATTCGTCTGTCTGTGGGCATTTAGGTTGCTTCCATTACCTCGATATTGTAAATAGTGATGCAATGAACATTGCGGTGAATGACTCTTTTTGATTTATGGTTTTGTCTGGGTATATGTCCAGTACTGGGATTGCTGTATCATATGGTAATTCTATTGTTAGTTTCTTAAGAAATTCCATATTGTTCTCCATAATGACTGTATCAATTTATATTCCCAACAATAGTGGAAGAGGGTTCCTTTTCTCCACACCCTTTCCAGCATTTTTTGTTTGTAGATTTTCTATGATGCCTATTCTACCAGGTGTGAGGTGATACCTCATTGTTGAATCCATTTCGTTGAGCAAGGGGTAGGTCTTGTCTATTACATATTTGGCTTATGGAACGGTATCTGTGTTAATTTCAAACTCTGCTTTTATGCAGCACCCCAACTCACCTTCCCCCTTAAGCAGGCATAAGTTGGTTTTCTAAACTTGAGACCCTGTTCTGTTTTGTAATTCAGTTCATGTGTAGCCAAGTTCACATTCTGTGTATTAGTGATACCTTATGATGTTTCTTTTTCTGTGTGACTTATTTCACGTAGAATCATCGTGCCTCAATCCACTCATTATGCTGGTACGGGTCTGGTGACATAGATTTCATTGCTGAGTGGTATTCTGTTGTACATAAGTACCGCAACTTCTTTATCCATTATTTGCGCTCTGGGATATTTAACTTGTGCCGTAGAAGAGATTTCTGTAAAAAGAGCCGTCCCAAATTTAGGGGTGGCTGTGTCTTTTTGATTTTAATTTCCCTAAGCTATAGGACCATAAGTGGAAGTGCCCTAGGCTCTGTTGCTTTGTTTTTTAGATGTTTCAGGAAACACCATACACTTCTACAGAGCGGCTGTTGGCAATTTACATCCCGCCCATCAGCATAACAAGGCTCCCAGTTCTCCATGGCCTGTCCTGCCTTTCTGGATTTTACACTTTTTTCAGATGGCCCTTTTGACCGGGGGGAAGTGAGACTTCATTGTAGTGCAGATTTCCTTTGCAAGCTTGCTTGGTTGGCCAAAAATGGCGTATGCGTTTTTTCCTGAATATATTCAGGAAAAAACGCATACGCCCTTTTTGTCCAAGTGCATCATTGTGGACGTTCTGCCTCTTTTCCTATGCTTTCAATGCAATTCCAGTCTACCTCCTGAAATCGGTTTCCTGCAATTCTGCCCCGATTTCAAGTCCTCTTGGCAGCCTTACTTCAGTCTATTTTTGGACGATAGCTGTCATTTATAACTCTGCAGGTTTGTGAATTACAGTGCCCCTGAGCTCCTTTCTTCAACTCGCTTTCTTTTGAGCTGGCCGCAACACCGCAGGATGGCTTCAGGCCCTAATCTGGTTCCGGCACGGCACGCTGACCCTTTGGTTATTTCCTCTTCCTGGTGGGAAATGAGAGTTAAATTTGCCCGTCCAGACACCTCCAGCTAGTCTCTCATTGGTTCTCCCTATTCCTGTTCATCTTCCGCAGAAATTGCAAACTGGGCCAAACAGAAGGTTAAAGGCGCTGACTCTCCAAGTCGGGAGAGTGTTAGTAAAGCGTCTGGAATGTTGCACCCGAGTACCAGGGTACGAAAACTGAGACATATTTGAACACGTCTCCCGTTCACATGGTTGATCATACTCTGGGTTCCACATGCATGTTTTAGCTGAAGGAAGAATACCTTAAACCTGGAGAGTTGAGACCCGTGGAATGGGTACCATGCAATATGACTTCAAAGGGTCTTCATTTGCTCACCGAACCTCTCCAATCCTATCACTGCTGCGTTTATGCCCCTGTACACACACTTGATTCTCTTTTGGAGACATAGCAATCCATAGGTTTTAAGATACTTACTAGTCAGGTACATTCTTAGGCGTTTAATATGGGGTGTTGAGTCCATTTCGTTGAGCAAGGAGTAGCTCTTGTCTATTCCATATTTGGCTTAAGGAACTTTATCTGTGCTCATTTCAATCTCTGGTTTTATGCAGCACCCCAACTCACCTTTCCCCTTAAGCAAGCATAAGTTGGTTTTCTAAATTTGAGACCCAGTTCTGTTTTGGAATTCAGTTCCTGTGTAGCCAAGTTTACTTTCCGTGTATTAGTGATATCTTATGATGTTTCTTTTTCTGTGTGACTTATTTCAGTTAGAATCATCGTACCTGAATCCACTCATTATGCTGCTACGGGCCTGATGACATAGATTTCATTGCTGAGTGATACTGCATTGTACGTAAGTACCACAAGTTCTTTATCCGTTTTTCACTTTCTTCGATGTTGAACTTGTACTGTAAACGAGGTTCTTGTAAACAGAGGCGTCCCAAACTTTGCGGTGGCTGTGTCTTTTTGATTTTAATTTCCCTAAGCTATAGGACCATAAGTGGAAGTGCCCTAGGCTCTGTTGCTTTGTTTTTTAGATGTTTCAGGAAACACCATACACTTCTCCTGAGTGTCTGTTGGCAATTTACATCCCGCCCATCAGCATAACAAGGCTCCCAGTTCTCCATGGCCTGTCCTGCCTTTCTGGATTTTACACTTTTTTCAGATGGCCCTTTTGACCGGGGGGAAGTGAGACTTCATTGTAGTGCAGATTTCCTTTGCAAGCTTGCTTGGTTGGAAGGACCAAGTGGATCTTCCACTTAGGACCATAAGTGGAAGTGCCTTAGGCGTTTGTTGTCTACATCTGTTGCTCTATTTATGCCTTGCAAAATGGTCAATCTGTACAGTTTTTCTAGGTTCCACATATATGCATGAATATACAAGATTTGTTTTTCTCTTTCTGACTTACTTCACTCTGTATGACAGTCTCTAGATCCATCGACGTCTCTACAAATGACCCAATTTCATTCCTTTTCATGGCTTAGTAATATTCCATTTTATATATGTACCACAGCTTTATGCATTCGTCTGTCTGTGGGCATTTAGGTTGCTTCCATTACCTCGATATTGTAAATAGTGATGCAATGAACATTGCGGTGAATGACTCTTTTTGATTTATGGTTTTGTCTGGGTATATGTCCAGTACTGGGATTGCTGTATCATATGGTAATTCTATTGTTAGTTTCTTAAGAAATTCCATATTGTTCTCCATAATGACTGTATCAATTTATATTCCCAACAATAGTGGAAGAGGGTTCCTTTTCTCCACACCCTTTCCAGCATTTTTTGTTTGTAGATTTTCTATGATGTCTATTCTACCAGGTGTGAGGTGATACCTCATTGTTGAATCCATTTCGTTGAGCAAGGGGTAGGTCTTGTCTATTACATATTTGGCTTATGGAACGGTATCTGTGCTAATTTCAAACTCTGCTTTTATGCAGCACCCCAACTCACCTTCCCCCTTAAGCAGGCATAAGTTGGTTTTCTAAACTTGAGACCCTGTTCTGTTTTGTAATGCAGTTCATGTGTAGCCAAGTTCACATTCCGTGTATTAGTGATACCTTATGATGTTTCTTTTTCTGTGTCACTTATTTCACATAGAATCATCGTGCCTCAATCCACTCATTATGCTGGTACGGGTCTGGTGACATAGATTTCATTGCTGAGTGGTATTCTGTTGTACATAACTACCGCAATTTCTTTATCCATTATTTGCTCTCTGGGATATTTAACTTGTGCCGTAGAAGAGATTTCTGTAAAAAGAGCCGTCCCAAATTTAGGGGTGGCTGTGTCTTTTTGATTTTAATTTCCCTAAGCTATAGGACCATAAGTGGAAGTGCCCTAGGCTCTGTTGCTTTGTTTTTTAGATGTTTCAGGAAACACCATACACTTCTCCGGAGCGTCTGTTGGCAATTTACATCCCGCCCATCAGCATAACAAGGCTCCCAGTTCTCCATGGCCTGTCCTGCCTTTCTGGATTTTACACTTTTTTCAGATGGCCCTTTTGACCGGGGGGAAGTGAGACTTCATTGTAGTGCAGATTTCCTTTGCAAGCTTGCTTGGTTGGCCAAAAAGGGCGTATGCATTTTTTCCTGAATATATTCAGGAAAAAACGCATACGCCCTTTTTGGCCAAGTGCATCATTGTGGACGTTCTGCCTCTTTTCCTATGCTTTCAATGCAATTCCAGTCTACCTCCTGAAATCGGTTTCCTGCAATTCTGCCCCGCTTTCAAGTCCTCTTGGCAGCCTTCCTTCAGTATATTTTTGGACGATAGCTGTCATTTATAACTCTGCAGGTTTGTGAATTACAGTGCCCCTGAGCTCCTTTCTTCAACTCGCTTTCTTTTGAGCTGGCCGCAACACCGCAAGATGGCTTCAGGCCCTAATCTGTTTCGGGCACGGCACGCTGAGCCTTTGGTTAATTCCTCTTCCTGGTGGGAAATGAGAGTTAAATTTGCCCGTCCAGACACCTCCAGCTAGTCTCTCATTGGTTCTCCCTATTCCTGTTCATCTTCCGCAGAAATTGCAAACTGGGCCAAACAGGAGGTTAAAGGGACTGACTCTCCAAGTTGGGAGAGTGTTAGTAAAGCGTCTGGAATGTTGCACCCGAGTACCAGGGTACGAAAACTGAGACATATTTGAACACGTATCCCGATCACATGGTTGATCATACTCTAGGTTCCACATGCATGTTTTAGCTGAAGGAAGAATACCTTAAACCTGAGTAGTTGAAACCCGTGGAATGGGTACCATGCAATATGACTTCAAAGGGTCTTCATTTGCTCACTGAACCTCTTCAATCCTATCACTGCTGCATTTATGCCCCTGTACACATGCTTGGTTCTCTTTCGGAGACATAGCAATCCATAGGTTTTAAGATACTTACTAGTCAGGTACATTCTTAGGCGTTTACTATGGGGTGTTGAGTCCATTTCGTTGAGCAAGGTGTAGCTCTTGTCTATTCCATATTTGGCTTAAGGAACTTTATCTGTGCTCATTTCAATCTCTGGTTTTATGCAGCACCCCAACTCACCTTTCCCCTTAAGCAAGCATAAGTTGGTTTTCTAAATTTGAGACCCAGTTCTGTTTTGGAATTCAGTTCCTGTGTAGCCAAGTTTACATTCCGTGTATTAGTGATATCTTATGATGTTTCTTTTGCTGTGTGACTTATTTCAGTTAGAATCATCGTACCTGAATCCACTCATTATGCTGCTACGGGCCTGATGACATAGATTTCATTGCTGAGTGATACTGCATTGTACGTAAGTACCACAAGTTCTTTATCCGTTTTTCACTTTCTTCGATGTTGAACTTGTACTGTAAACGAGGTTCTTGTAAACAGAGGCGTCCCAAACTTTGGGGTGGCTGTGTCTTTTTGATTTTAATTTCCCTAAGCTATAGGACCATAAGTGGAAGTGCCCTAGGCTTTGTTGCTTTGTTTTTTAGATGTTTCAGGAAACACCATACACTTCTCCTGAGTGTCTGTTGGCAATTTACATCCCGCCCATCAGCATAACAAGGCTCCCAGTTCTCCATGGCCTGTCCTGCCTTTCTGGATTTTACACTTTTTTCAGATGGCCCTTTTGACCGGGGGGAAGTGAGACTTCATTGTAGTGCAGATTTCCTTTGCAAGCTTGCTTGCTTGGAAGGACCAAGTGGATCTTCCACTTAGGACCATAAGTGGAAGTGCCCTAGGCGTTTGTTGTCTACATCTGTTGCTCTATTTATGCCTTGCAAAATGGTTAATCTGTACAGTTTTTCTAGGTTCCACATATATGCATGAATATACAAGATTTGTTTTTCTCTTTCTGACTTACTTCACTCTGTATGACAGTCTCTAGATCCATCGACGTCTCTACAAATGACCCAATTTCATTCCTTTTCATGGCTTAGTAATAGTCCATTTTATATATGTACCACAGCTTTATGCATTCGTCTGTCTGTGGGCATTTAGGTTGCTTCCATTACCTCGATATTGTAAATAGTGATGCAATGAACATTGCGGTGAATGACTCTTTTTGATTTATGGTTTTGTCTGGGTATATGTCCAGTACTGGGATTGCTGTATCATATGGTAATTCTATTGTTAGTTTCTTAAGAAATTCCATATTGTTCTCCATAATGACTGTATCAATTTATATTCCCAACAATAGTGGAAGAGGGTTCCTTTTCTCCACACCCTTTCCAGCATTTTTTGTTTGTAGATTTTCTATGAAGCCTATTCTACCAGGTGTGATGTGATACCTCATTGTTGAATCCATTTCGTTGAGCAAGGAGTAGGTCTTGTCTATTACATATTTGGCTTATGAAATGGTATCTGTGTTAATTTCAAACTCTGCTTTTATGCAGCACCCCAACTCACCTTCCCCCTTAAGCAGGCATAAGTTGGTTTTCTAAACTTGAGACCCTGTTCTGTTTTGTAATTCAGTTCCTGTGTAGCCAAGTTTACATTCCGTGTATTACTGATATCTTATGATGTTTCTTTTTTTGTGTGACTTATTTCAGTTAGAATCATCATATCTGAATCCACTCATTGTGCTGCTAAGGGCTTGATGACATAGATTTCAGTGCTGAGTGATATTGCTTTGTAAGTATATACCACAACTTCTTTATCCATTTTTCAATTTCTGCGATGTTGAACTTGTACTGTAAACGAGGTTCTTGTAAACAGAGCCGTTCCAAACTTTGGGGTGGCTGTGTGTTTTTGATTTTAATTTCCCTAAACTATAGGACCATAAGTGGAAGTGCCCTAGGCTCTGTTGCTTTGTTTTTTAGATGTTTCAGGAAACACCATACACTTCTCCCGAGTGTCTGTTGGCAATTTACATCCCGCCCATCAGCATAACAAGGCTCCCAGTTCTCCATGGCCTGTCCTGCCTTTCTGGATTTTACACTTTTTTCAGATGGCCCTTTTGACCGGGGGGAAGTGACACTTCATTGTAGTGCAGATTTCCTTTGCAAGCTTGCTTGGTTGGCCAAAAAGGGCGTATGCGTTTTTTCCTGAATATATTCAGGAAAAAACGCATACGCCCTTTTTGGCCAAGTGCATCATTGTGGACGTTCTGCCTCTTTTCCTATGTTTTCAATGCAATTCCAGTCTACCTCCTGAAATCGGTTTCCTGCAATTCTGCCCCGCTTTCAAGTCCTCTTGGCAGCCTTCCTTCAGTATATTTTTGGACGATAGCTGTCATTTATAACTCTGCAGGTTTGTGAATTACAGTGCCCCTGAGCTCCTTTCTTCAACTCGCTTTCTTTTGAGCTGGCCGCAACACCGCAAGATGGCTTCAGGCCCTAATCTGTTTCGGGCACGGCACGCTGAGCCTTTGGTTAATTCCTCTTCCTTTGGGAAATGAGAGTTAAATTTTCCCGTCCAGACACCTCCAGCTAGTCTCTCATTGGTTCTCCCTATTCCTGTTCATCTTCCGCAGAAATTGCAAACTGGGCCAAACAGGAGGTTAAAGGGACTGACTCTCCAAGTTGGGAGAGTGTTAGTAAAGCGTCTGGAATGTTGCACCCGAGTACCAGGGTACGAAAACTGAGACATATTTGAACACGTATCCCGATCACATGGTTGATCATACTCTAGGTTCCACATACATGTTTTAGCTGAAGGAAGAATACCTTAAACCTGAGTAGTTGAAACCCGTGGAATGGGTACCATGCAATATGACTTCAAAGGGTCTTCATTTGCTCACCGAACCTCTCCAATCCTATCACTGCTGCATTTATGCCCCTGTACACATGCTTGGTTCTCTTTCGGAGACATAGCAATCCATAGGTTTTAAGATACTTACTAGTCAGGTACATTCTTAGGCGTTTAATATGCGGTGTTGAGTCCATTTCGTTGAGCAAGGAGTAGCTCTTGTCTATTCCATATTTGGCTTAAGGAACTTTATCTGTGCTCATTTCAATCTCTGGTTTTATGCAGCACCCCAACTCACCTTTCCCCTTAAGCAAGCATAAGTTGGTTTTCTAAATTTGAGACCCTGTTCTGTTTTGGAATTCAGTTCCTGTGTAGCCAAGTTTACATTCCGTGTATTAGTGATATCTTATGATGTTTCTTTTCCTGTGTGACTTATTTCAGTTAGAATCATCATACCTGAATCCACTCATTATGCTGCTACGGGCCTGATGACATAGATTTCATTGCTGAGTGATACTGCATTGTACGTAAGTACCACAAGGTCTTTATCCATTTTTCACTTTCTGTGATATTGAACTTGTACGGTAAACGAGGTTCTTGTAAACAGAGGCGTCCCAAACTTTGGGGTGGCTGTGTCTTTTTGATTTTAATTTCCCTGAGCTATAGGACCATAAGTGGAAGTGCCCTAGGCTCTGTTGCTTTGTTTCTTAGATGCATCAGGAAACACCATACACTTCTCCCGAGTGTCTGTTGGCAATTTACATCCCGCCCATCAGCATAACAAGGCTCCCAGTTCTCCATGGCCTGTCCTGCCTTTCTGGATTTTACACTTTTTTCAGATGGCCCTTTTGACCGGGGGGAAGTGAGACTTCATTGTAGTGCAGATTTCCTTTGCAAGTTTGCTTGCTTGGCCAAAAAGGGCGTATGCGTTTTTTCCTGAATATATTCAGGAAAAAATGCATACGCCCTTTTTGGCCAAGTGCATCATTGTGGACGTTCTGTCTCTTTTCCTATGCTTTCAATGCAATTCCAGTCTACCTCTTGAAATCGGTTTCCTGCAATTCTGCCCCGCTTTCAAGTCCTCTTGGCAGCCTTACTTCAGTATATTTTTGGACGATAGCTGTCATTTATAACTCTGCAGGTTTGTGCATTACAGTGCCCCTGAGCTCCTTTCTTCAACTCGCTTTCTTTTGAGCTGACCGCAACACTGCAGGATGGCTTCAGGCCCTAATCTGGTTGCGGCACGGCACGCTGAGCCTTTGGTTATTTCCTCTTCCTGGTGGGAAATGAGAGTTAAATTTGCCCGTCTAGACACCTCCAGCTAGTCTCTCATTGGTTCTCCCTATTCCTGTTCATCTTCTGCAGAAATTGCAAACAGGGCCAAACAGGAGGTTAAAGGCGCTGACTCTCCAAGTGGGGAGAGTGTTAGTAAAGCGTCTGGAATGTTGCACCCGAGTACCGGGGAGGAAAACTGAGACATAATTGAACACGTCTCCTGTTCACACGGTTGATCATACTCTGGGTTCCACATGCATGTTTTAGCTGAAGGAAGAATACCTTATACCTGGAGAGTTGAGACCCGTGGAATGGGTACCATGCAATGTGACTTCAAAGGGTCTTCATTTGCTCACCGAACCTCTCCAATCCTATCACTGCTGCGTTTATGCCCCTGTACACACGCTTGATTCTCTTTTGGAGACATAGCAATCCATAGGTTTTAAGATACTTACTAGTCAGGTACATTCTTAGGCGTTTAATATGGGGTGTTGAGTCCATTTCGTTGAGCAAGGAGTAGCTCTTGTCTATTCCATATTTGGCTTAAGGAACTTTATCTGTGCTCATTTCAATCTCTGGTTTTATGCAGCACCCCAACTCACCTTTCCCCTTAAGCAAGCATAAGTTGGTTTTCTAAATTTGAGACCCTGTTCTGTTTTGGAATTCAGTTCCTGTGTAGCCAAGTTTACATTCCGTGTATTAGTGATATCTTATGATGTTTCTTTTTCTGTGTGACTTATTTCAGTTAGAATCATCGTACCTGAATCCACTCATTATGCTGCTACGGGGCTGATGACATAGATTTCATTGCTGAGTGATACTGCATTGTACGTAAGTACCACAAGTTCTTTATCCATTTTTCACTTTCTGCGATGTTGAACTTGTACTGTAAACGAGGTTCTTGTAAACAGAGGCGTCCCAAACTTTGGGGTGGCTGTGTCTTTTTGATTTTAATTTCCCTAAGCTATAGGACCATAAGTGGAAGTGCCCTAGGCTCTGTTGCTTTGTTTCTTAGATGTTTCAGGAAACACCATACACTTCTCCCGAGTGTCTGTTGGCAATTTACATCCCGCCCATCAGCATAACAAGGCTCCCAGTTCTCCATGGCCTGTCCTGCCTTTCTGGATTTTACACTTTTTTCAGATGGCCCTTTTGACCGGGGGGAAGTGAGACTTCATTGTAGTGCAGATTTCCTTTGCAAGCTTGCTTGGTTGGCCAAAAAGGGCGTATGCGTTTTTTCCTGAATATATTCAGGAAAAAACGCATACGCCCTTTTTGGCCAAGTGCATCATTGTGGACGTTCTGCCTCTTTTCCTATGCTTTCAATGCAATTCCAGTCTACCTCCTGAAATCGGTTTCCTGCAATTCTGCCCCGCTTTCAAGTCCTCTTGGCAGCCTTACTTCAGTATATTTTTGGACGATAGCTGTCATTTATAACTCTGCAGGTTTGTGAATTACAGTGCCCCTGAGCTCCTTTCTTCAACTCGCTTTCTTGTGAGCTGGCCGCAACCCCGCAGGATGGCTTCAGGCCCTAATCTTGTTCCGGCACGGCACGCTGAGCCTTTGGTTATTTCCTCTTCCTGGTGGGAAATGAGAGTTAAATTTGCCCGTCCAGACACCTCCAGCTAGTCTCTCATTGGTTCTCCCTATTCCTGTTCATCTTCCGCAGAAATTGCAAACTGGACCAAACAGGAGGTTAAAGGCGCTGACTCTCCAAGTCGGGAGAGTGTTAGTAAAGCGTCTGGAATGTTGCACCCGAGTACCAGGGGAGGAAAACTGAGATATATTTGAACACGTCTCCCGTTCACACGGTTGATCATACTCTGGGTTCCACATGCATGTTTTAGCTGAAGGAAGAATACCTTAAACCTGGAGAGTTGAGACCCGTGGAATGGGTACCATGCAATATGACTTCAAAGGGTCTTCATTTGCTCACCGAACCTCTCCAATCCTATCACTGCTGCATTTATGCCCCTGTACACATGCTTGATTCTCTTTCGGATACATAGCAATCCATAGGTTTTAAGATACTTACTAGTCAGGTACATTCTTAGGCGTTTAATATGCGGTTTTGAGTCCATTTCGTTGAGCAAGGAGTAGCTCTTGTCTATTCCATATTTGGCTTAAGGAACTTTATCTGTGCTCATTTCAATCTCTGGTTTTATGCAGCACCCCAACTCACATTTCCCCTTAAGCAAGCATAAGTTGGTTTTCTAAATTTGAGACCCTGTTCTGTTCTGTAATTCAGTTCCTGTGTAGCCAAGGTTACATTCCGTGTATTACTGATATCTTATGATGTTTCTTTTTCTGTGTGACTTATTTCAGTTAGAATCATCATACCTGAATCCACTCATTGTCCTGCTAAGGGCCTGATGACATAGATTTCATTGCTGAGTGATATTGCTTTGTAAGTAAATACCAAAACTTCTTTATCAATTTTTCACTTTCTGCGATGTTGAACTTGTACTGTAAACGAGGTTCTTGTAAACACAGGCGTCCCAAACTTTTGGGTGGCTGTGTCTTTTTGATTTTAATTTCCCTAAGCTATAGGACCATAAGTGGAAGTGCCCTAGGCTCTGTTGCTTTGTTTTTTAGATGTTTCAGGAAACACCATACACTTCTCCGGAGTGTCTGTTGGCAATTTACATCCCGCCCATCATCATAACAAGGCTCCCAGTTCTCCATGGCCTGTCCTGCCTTTCTGGATTTTACACTTTTTTCAGATGGCCCTTTTTACCGGGGGGAAGTGAGACTTCATTGTAGTGCAGATTTCCTTTGCAAGCTTGCTTGGTTGGCCAAAAAGGGCGTATGCGTTTTTTCCTGAATATATTCAGGAAAAAACGCATACGCCCTTTTTGGCCAAGTGCATCATTGTGGACGTTCTGCCTCTTTTCCTATGCTTTCAATGCAATTCCAGTCTACCTCCTGAAATCGGTTTCCTGCAATTCTGCCCCGCTTTCAAGTCCTCTTGGCAGCCTTACTTCAGTCTATTTTTGGACGATAGCTGTCATTTATAACTCTGCAGGTTTGTGAATTACAGTGCCCCTGAACTCCTTTCTTCAACTCGCTTTCTTGTGACCTGGCCCCAACACCGCAGGATGGCTTCAGGCCCTAATCTGGTTCCGGCACGGCACGCTGAGCCTTTGGTTATTTCCTCTTCCTGGTGGGAAATGAGAGTTAAATTTGCCCGTCCAGACACCTCCAGCTAGTCTCTCATTGGTTCTCCCTATTCCTGTTCATCTTCCGCAGAAATTGCAAACTGGGCCAAACAGGAGGTTAAAGGCGCTGACTCTCCAAGTGGGGAGAGTGTTAGTAAAGCGTCTGGAATGTTGCACCTGAGTACCAGGGGAGGAAAACTGAGACATATTTGAACACGTCTCCCGTTCACACGGTTGATAATACTCTGGGTTCCACATGCATGTTTTAGCTGAAGGAAGAATACCTTAAATATGGGTAGTTGAGACCCGTGGAATGGGTACCATGCAAATTGACTTCAAAGGGTCTTCATTTGCTCACCGAACCTCTCCAATCCTATCACTGCTGCATTTATGCCCCTGTACACATGCTTGGTTCTCTTTCGGAGACATAGCAATCCATAGGTTTTAAGATACTTACTAGTCAGGTACATTCTTAGGCGTTTAATATGGGGTGTTGAGTCCATTTCGTTGAGCAAGGAGTAGCTCTTGTCTATTCCATATTTGGCTTAAGGAACTTTATCTGTGCTCATTTCAATCTCTGGTTTTATGCAGCACCCCAACTCACCTTTCCCCTTAAACAAGCATAAGTTGGTTTTCTAAATTTGAGACCCTGTTCTGTTTTGGAATTCAGTTCCTGTGTAGCCAAGTTTACATTCCGTGTATTAGTGATGTCTTATGATGTTTCTTTTTCTGTGTGAGTTATTTCAGTTAGAATTATCGTACCTGAATCCACTCATTATGCTGCTACAGGCCTGATGACATAGATTTCATTGCTGAGTGATACTGCATTGTACGTAAGTACCACAAGTTCTTTATCCATTTTTCACTTTCTGTGATATTGAACTTGTACGGTAAACGACGTTCTTGTAAACAGAGGCGTCCCAAACTTTGGGGTGGCTGTGTCTTTTTGATTTTAATTTCCCTAAGCTATAGGACCATAAGTGGAAGTGCCCTAGGCTCTGTTGCTTTGTTTTTTAGATGTTTCAGGAAACACCATACACTTCTCCCGAGTGTCTGTTGGCAGTTTACATCCCGCCCATCAGCATAACAAGGCTCCCAGTTCTCCATGGCCTGTCCTGCCTTTCTGGATTTTACACTTTTTTCAGATGGTCCTTTTGACCGGGGGGAAGTGAGACTTCATTGTAGTGCAGATTTCCTTTGCAAGTTTGCTTGGTTGGCCAAAAAGGGCGTATGCGTTTTTTCCTGAATATATTCAGGAAAAAACGCATACACCCTTTTTGGCCAAGTGCATCATTGTGGACGTTCTGCCTCTTTTCCTATGCTTTCAATGCAATTCCAGTCTACCTCCTGAAATCGGTTTCCTGCAATTCTGCCCCGCTTTCAAGTCCTCTTGGCAGCCTTACTTTAGTCTATTTTTGGATGATAGCTGTCATTTATAACTGTGCAGGTTTGTGAATTACAGTGCCCCTGAGCTCCTTTCTTCAACTCGCTTTCTTGTGAGCTGGCCGCAACACCGCAGGATGGCTTCAGGCCCTAATCTGGTTCCGGCACGGCACGCTGAGCCTTTGGTTATTTCCTCTTCCTGGTGGGAAATGAGAGTTAAATTTGCCCGTCCAGCCACCTCCAGCTAGTCTCTCATTGGTTCTCGCTATTCCTTTTCATCTTCCGCAGAAATTGCAAACTGGGCCAAACAGGAGGTTAAAGGGACTGATTCTCCAAGTCGGGAGAGTGTTAGTAAAGCGTCTGGAATGTTGCACCCGAGTACCAGGGGAGGAAAACTGAGACATATTTGAACACGTCTCCCGATCACATGGTTGATCATACTCTAGGTTCCACATGCATGTTTTAGCTGAAGGAAGAATACCTTAAACCTGGGTAGTTGAAACCCGTGGAATGGGTACCATGCAATATGACTTCAAAGGGTCTTCATTTGCTCACCGAACCTCTCCAATCCTATCACTGCTGCGTTTATGCCCCTGTACACATGCTTGATTCTCTTTCGGAGACATAGCAATCCATAGGTTTTAAGATACTTACTAGTCAGGTACATTCTTAGGCGTTTAATATGCGGTGTTGAGTCCATTTCGTTGAGCAAGGAGTAGCTCTTGTCTATTCCATATTTGGCTTAAGGAACTTTATCTGTGCTCATTTCAATCTCTGGTTTTATGCAGCACCCCAACTCACCTTTCCTCTTAAGCAAGCATAAGTTGGTTTTCTAAATTTGAGACCCTGTTCTGTTCTGTAATTCAGTTCCTGTGTAGCCAAGTTTACATTCCGTGTATTAGTGATATCTTATGATGTTTCTTTTTCTGTGTGACTTATTTCAGTTAGAATCATCATACCTGAATCCACTCATTGTGCTGCTAAGAGCCTGATGACATAGATTTCATTGCTGAGTGATATTGCTTTGTAAGTAAATACCACATCTTCTTTATCCATTTTTCACTTTCTGCGATGTTGAACTTGTACTGTAAACGAGGTTCTTGTAAACAGAGGCATCCCAAACTTTGGGGTGGCTGTGTCTTTTTTATTTTAATTTCCCTAAGCTATAGGACCATAAGTGGAAGTGACCTAGGCTCTGTTGCTTTGTTTTTTAGATGTTTCAGGAAACACCATACACTTCTCCCTATTGTCTGTTGGCAATTTACATCCCGCCCATCAGCATAACAAGGCTCCCAGTTCTCCATGGCCTGTCCTGCCTTTCTGGATTTTACACTTTTTTCAGATGGCCCTTTTGACCGGGGGGAAGTGAGACTTCACTGTAGTGCAGATTTCCTTTGCAAGCTTGCTTGGTTGCCCAAAAAGGGCGTATGCGTTTTTTCCTGAATATATTCAGGGAAAAACGCATACGCCCTTTTTGGCCAAGTGCATCATTGTGGACGTTCTGCCTCTTTTCCTATGCTTTCAATGCAATTCCAGTCTACCTCCTGAAATCGGTTTCCTGCAATTCTGCCCCGCTTTCAAGTCCTCTTGGCAGCCTTACTTTAGTCTATTTTTGGATGATAGCTGTCATTTATAACTGTGCAGGTTTGTGAATTACAGTGCCCCTGAGCTCCTTTCTTCAACTCGCTTTCTTGTGAGCTGGCCGCAACACCGCAGGATGGCTTCAGGCCCTAATCTGGTTCCGGCACGGCACGCTGAGCCTTTGGTTATTTCCTCTTCCTGGTGGGAAATGAGAGTTAAATTTGCCCGTCCAGCCACCTCCAGCTAGTCTCTCATTGGTTCTCGCTATTCCTTTTCATCTTCCGCAGAAATTGCAAACTGGGCCAAACAGGAGGTTAAAGGGACTGATTCTCCAAGTCGGGAGAGTGTTAGTAAAGCGACTGGAATGTTGCACACGAGTACCAGGGGAGGAAAACTGAGACATATTTGAACACGTCTCCCGATCACATGGTTGATCATACTCTAGGTTCCACATGCATGTTTTAGCTGAAGGAAGAATACCTTAAACCTGGGTAGTTGAAACCCGTGGAATGGGTACCATGCAATATGACTTCAAAGGGTCTTCATTTGCTCACCGAACCTCTCCAATCCTATCACTGCTGCGTTTATGCCCCTGTACACATGCTTGATTCTCTTTCGGAGACATAGCAATCCATAGGTTTTAAGATACTTACTAGTCAGGTACATTCTTAGGCGTTTAATATGCGGTGTTGAGTCCATTTCGTTGAGCAAGGAGTAGCTCTTGTCTATTCCATATTTGGCTTAAGGAACTTTATCTGTGCTCATTTCAATCTCTGGTTTTATGCAGCACCCCAACTCACCTTTCCTCTTAAGCAAGCATAAGTTGGTTTTCTAAATTTGAGACCCTGTTCTGTTCTGTAATTCAGTTCCTGTGTAGCCAAGTTTACATTCCGTGTATTAGTGATATCTTATGATGTTTCTTTTTCTGTGTGACTTATTTCAGTTAGAATCATCATACCTGAATCCACTCATTGTGCTGCTAAGAGCCTGATGACATAGATTTCATTGCTGAGTGATATTGCTTTGTAAGTAAATACCACATCTTCTTTATCCATTTTTCACTTTCTGCGATGTTGAACTTGTACTGTAAACGAGGTTCTTGTAAACAGAGGCATCCCAAACTTTGGGGTGGCTGTGTCTTTTTTATTTTAATTTCCCTAAGCTATAGGACCATAAGTGGAAGTGCCCTAGGCTCTGTTGCTTTGTTTTTTAGATGTTTCAGGAAACACCATACACTTCTCCCTATTGTCTGTTGGCAATTTACATCCCGCCCATCAGCATAACAAGGCTCCCAGTTCTCCATGGCCTGTCCTGCCTTTCTGGATTTTACACTTTTTTCAGATGGCCCTTTTGACCGGGGGGAAGTGAGACTTCATTGTAGTGCAGATTTCCTTTGCAAGCTTGCTTGGTTGCCCAAAAAGGGCGTATGCGTTTTTTCCTGAATATATTCAGGGAAAAACGCATACGCCCTTTTTGGCCAAGTGCATCATTGTGGACGTTCTGCCTCTTTTCCTATGCTTTCAATGCAATTCCAGTCTACCTCCTGAAATCGGTTTCCTGCAATTCTGCCCCGCTTTCAAGTCCTCTTGGCAGCCTTACTTTAGTCTATTTTTGGATGATAGCTGTCATTTATAACTGTGCAGGTTTGTGAATTACAGTGCCCCTGAGCTCCTTTCTTCAACTCGCTTTCTTGTGAGCTGGCCGCAACACCGCAGGATGGCTTCAGGCCCTAATCTGGTTCCGGCACGGCACGCTGAGCCTTTGGTTATTTCCTCTTCCTGGTGGGAAATGAGAGTTAAATTTGCCCATCCAGCCACCTCCAGCTAGTCTCTCATTGGTTCTCGCTATTCCTTTTCATCTTCCGCAGAAATTGCAAACTGGGCCAAACAGGAGGTTAAAGGGACTGATTCTCCAAGTCGGGAGAGTGTTAGTAAAGCGTCTGGAATGTTGCACACGAGTACCAGGGGAGGAAAACTGAGACATATTTGAACACGTCTCCCGATCACATGGTTGATCATACTCTAGGTTCCACATGCATGTTTTAGCTGAAGGAAGAATACCTTAAACCTGGGTAGTTGAAACCCGTGGAATGGGTACCATGCAATATGACTTCAAAGGGTCTTCATTTGCTCACCGAACCTCTCCAATCCTATCACTGCTGCGTTTATGCCCCTGTACACATGCTTGATTCTCTTTCGGAGACATAGCAATCCATAGGTTTTAAGATACTTACTAGTCAGGTACATTCTTAGGCGTTTAATATGCGGTGTTGAGTCCATTTCGTTGAGCAAGGAGTAGCTCTTGTCTATTCCATATTTGGCTTAAGGAACTTTATCTGTGCTCATTTCAATCTCTGGTTTTATGCAGCACCCCAACTCACCTTTCCTCTTAAGCAAGCATAAGTTGGTTTTCTAAATTTGAGACCCTGTTCTGTTCTGTAATTCAGTTCCTGTGTAGCCAAGTTTACATTCCGTGTATTAGTGATATCTTATGATGTTTCTTTTTCTGTGTGAATTATTTCAGTTAGAATCATCATACCTGAATCCACTCATTGTGCTGCTAAGAGCCTGATGACATAGATTTCATTGATGAGTGATATTGCTTTGTAAGTAAATACCACATCTTCTTTATCCATATTTCACTTTCTGCGATGTTGAACTTGTACTGTAAACGAGGTTCTTGTAAACAGAGGCATCCCAAACTTTGGGGTGGCTGTGTCTTTTTTATTTTAATTTCCCTAAGCTATAGGACCATAAGTGGAAGTGCCCTAGGCTCTGTTGCTTTGTTTTTTAGATGTTTCAATAAACACCATACACTTCTCCCGAGTGTCTGTTGGCAATTTACATCCCGCCCATCAGCATAACAAGGCTCCCAGTTCTCCATGGCCTGTCCTGCCTTTCTGGATTTTACACTTTTTTCAGATGGCCCTTTTGACCGGGGGGAAGTGAGACTTCATTGTAGTGCAGATTTCCTTTGCAAGCTTGCTTGGTTGGCCAAAAAGGGCGTATGCGTTTTTTCCTGAATATATTCAGGGAAAAACGCATACGCCCTTTTTGGCCAAGTGCATCATTGTGGACGTTCTGCCTCTTTTCCTATGCTTTCAATGCAATTCCAGTCTACCTCCTGAAATCGGTTTCCTGCAATTCTGCCCCGCTTTCAAGTCCTCTTGGCAGCCTTACTTCAGTATATTTTTGGACGATAGCTGTCATTTATAACTCTGCATGTTTGTGAATTACAGTGCCCCTGAGCTCCTTTCTTCAACTCACTTTCTTTTGAGCTGGCCGCAACACCGCAGGATGGCTTCAGGCCCTAATCTGGTTCCGGCACGGCACGCTGAGCCTTTGGTTATTTCCTCTTCCAGATGGGAAATGAGAGTTAAATTTGCCCGTCCAGACACCTCCAGCTAGTCTCTCATTGGTTCTCCCTATTCCTGTTCATCTTCCGCAGAAATTGCAAACTGGGCCAAACAGGAGGTTAAAGGCGCTGACTCTCCAAGTGGGGAGAGTGTTAGTAAAGCGTCTGGAATATTGCACCCGAGTACCAGGGGAGGAAAACTGAGACATATTTGAACACGTCTCCCGTTCACACGGTTGATCATACTCTGGGTTCCACATGCATGTTTTTGCTGAAGGAAGAATACCTTAAACCTGGAGAGTTGAGACCCGTGGAATGGGTACCATGCAATATGACTTCAAAGGGTCTTCATTTGCTCACCGAACCTCTCCAATCCTATCACTGCTGCGTTTATGCCCCTGTACACATGCTTGATTCTCTTTCGGAGACATAGCAATCCATAGGTTTTAAGATACTTACTAGTCAGGTACATTCTTAGGCGTTTAATATGCGGTGTTGAGTCCATTTCGTTGAGCAAGGAGTAGCTCTTGTCTATTCCATATTTGGCTTAAGGAACTTTATCTGTGCTCATTTCAATCTCTGGTTTTATGCAGCACCCCAACTCACCTTTCCTCTTAAGCAAGCATAAGTTGGTTTTCTAAATTTGAGACCCTGTTCTGTTCTGTAATTCAGTTCCTGTGTAGCCAAGTTTACATTCCGTGTATTAGTGATATCTTATGATGTTTCTTTTTCTGTGTGACTTATTTCAGTTAGAATCATCATACCTGAATCCACTCATTGTGCTGCTAAGAGCCTGATGACATAGATTTCATTGCTGAGTGATATTGCTTTGTAAGTAAATACCACATCTTCTTTATCCATTTTTCACTTTCTGCGATGTTGAACTTGTACTGTAAACGAGGTTCTTGTAAACAGAGGCATCCCAAACTTTGGGGTGGCTGTGTCTTTTTTATTTTAATTTCCCTAAGCTATAGGACCATAAGTGGAAGTGCCCTAGGCTCTGTTGCTTTGTTTTTTAGATGTTTCAGGAAACACCATACACTTCTCCCGAGTGTCTGTTGGCAATTTACATCCCGCCCATCAGCATAACAAGGCTCCCAGTTCTCCATGGCCTGTCCTGCCTTTCTGGATTTTACACTTTTTTCAGATGGCCCTTTTGACCGGGGGGAAGTGAGACTTCATTGTAGTGCAGATTTCCTTTGCAAGCTTGCTTGGTTGGCCAAAAAGGGCGTATGCGTTTTTTCCTGAATATATTCAGGGAAAAACGCATACGCCCTTTTTGGCCAAGTGCATCATTGTGGACGTTCTGCCTCTTTTCCTATGCTTTCAATGCAATTCCAGTCTACCTCCTGAAATCGGTTTCCTGCAATTCTGCCCCGCTTTCAAGTCCTCTTGGCAGCCTTACTTCAGTATATTTTTGGACGATAGCTGTCATTTATAACTCTGCATGTTTGTGAATTACAGTGCCCCTGAGCTCCTTTCTTCAACTCACTTTCTTTTGAGCTGGCCGCAACACCGCAGGATGGCTTCAGGCCCTAATCTGGTTCCGGCACGGCACGCTGAGCCTTTGGTTATTTCCTCTTCCAGATGGGAAATGAGAGTTAAATTTGCCCGTCCAGACACCTCCAGCTAGTCTCTCATTGGTTCTCCCTATTCCTGTTCATCTTCCGCAGAAATTGCAAACTGGGCCAAACAGGAGGTTAAAGGCGCTCACTCTCCAAGTGGGGAGAGTGTTAGTAAAGCGTCTGGAATATTGCACCCGAGTACCAGGGGAGGAAAACTGAGACATATTTGAACACGTCTCCCGTTCACACGGTTGATCATACTCTGGGTTCCACATGCATGTTTTTGCTGAAGGAAGAATACCTTAAACCTGGAGAGTTGAGACCCGTGGAATGGGTACCATGCAATATGACTTCAAAGGGTCTTCATTTGCTCACCGAACCTCTCCAATCCTATCACTGCTGCGTTTATGCCCCTGTACACATGCTTGATTCTCTTTTGGAGACATAGCAATCCATAGGTTTTAAGATACTTACTAGTCAGGTACATTCTTAGGCGTTTAATATGCGGTGTTGAGTCCATTTCGTTGAGCAAGGAGTAGCTCTTGTCTATTCCATATTTGGCTTAAGGAACTTTATCTGTGCTCATTTCCATCTCTGGTTTTATGCAGCACCCCAACTCACCTTTCCCCTTAAGCAAGCATAAGTTGGTTTTCTAAATTTGAGACACTGTTCTGTTCTGTAATTCAGTTCCTGTGTAGCCAAGTTTACATTCCGTGTATTACTGATATCTTATGATGTTTCTTTTTCTGTGTGACTTATTTCAGTTAGAATCATCATACCTGAATCCAATCATTGTGCTGCTAAGGGCCTGATGACATAGATTTCATTGCTGAGTGATATTGCTTTGTAAGTAAATACCACAACTTCTTTATCCATTTTTCACTTTCTGCGATGTTGAACTTGTACTGTAAACGAGGTTCTTGTAAACAGAGGCGTCCCAAACTTTGGGGTGGCTGTGTCTTTTTGATTTTAATTTCCCTATGCTATAGGACCATATGTGGAAGTGCCCTAGGCTCTGTTGCTTTGTTTTTTAGATGTTTCAGGAAACACCATACACTTCTCCCGAGTGTCTGTTGGCAATTTACATCCCGCCCATCAGCATAACAAGGCTCCCAGTTCTCCATGGCCTGTCCTGCCTTTCTGGATTTTACACTTTTTTCAGATGGCCCTTTTGACCGGGGGGAAGTGAGACTTCATTGTAGTGCAGATTTCCTTTGCAAGTTTGCTTGGTTGGCCAAAAAGGGCGTATGCGTTTTTTCCTGAATATATTCAGGAAAAAACGCATACGCCCTTTTTGGCCAAGTGCATCATTGGGGACGTTCTGCCTCTTTTCCTATGCTTTCAATGCAATTCCAGTCTACCTCCTGAAATCGGTTTCCTGCAATTCTGCCCCGCTTTCAAGTCCTCTTGGCAGCCTTACTTTAGTCTATTTTTGGATGATAGCTGTCATTTATAACTGTGCAGGTTTGTGAATTACAGTGCCCCTGAGCTCCTTTCTTCAACTCGCTTTCTTGTGAGCTGGCTGCAACACCGCAGGATGGCTTCAGGCCCTAATCTGGTTCCGGCACGGCACGCTGAGCCTTTGGTTATTTCCTCTTCCTGGTGGGAAATGAGAGTTAA
Source organism: Grampus griseus (assembly GCF_964374135.1). NCBI lineage: Eukaryota > Metazoa > Chordata > Mammalia > Artiodactyla > Delphinidae > Grampus > Grampus griseus. Next base: position 436,072 of record NW_028133381.1, read on the forward strand.
ATTTGCCCGTCCAGCCACCTCCAGCTTGTCTCTCATTGGTTCTCGCTATTCCTTTTCATCTTCCGCAGAAATTGCAAACTGGGCCAAACAGGAGGTTAAAGGGACTGATTCTCCAAGTCGGGAGAGTGTTAGTAAAGCGTCTGGAATGTTGCACCCGAGTACCAGGGGAGGAAAACTGAGACATATTTGAACACGTCTCCCGATCACATGGTTGATCATACTCTAGGTTCCACATGCATGTTTTAGCTGAAGGAAGAATACCTTAAACCTGGGTAGTTGAAACCCGTGGAATGGGTACCATGCAATATGACTTCAAAGGGTCTTCATTTGCTCACCGAACCTCTCCAATCCTATCACTGCTGCGTTTATGCCCCTGTACACATGCTTGATTCTCTTTCGGAGACATAGCAATCCATAGGTTTTAAGATACTTACTAGTCAGGTACATTCTTAGGCGTTTAATATGCGGTGTTGAGTCCATTTCGTTGAGCAAGGAGTAGCTCTTGTCTATTCCATATTTGGCTTAAGGAACTTTATCTGTGCTCATTTCGATCTCTGGTTTTATGCAGCACCCCAACTCACCTTTCCTCTTAAGCAAGCATAAGTTGGTTTTCTAAATTTGAGACCCTGTTCTGTTCTGTAATTCAGTTCCTGTGTAGCCAAGTTTACATTCCGTGTATTAGTGATATCTTATGATGTTTCTTTTTCTGTGTGACTTATTTCAGTTAGAATCATCATACCTGAATCCACTCATTGTGCTGCTAAGAGCCTGATGACATAGATTTCATTGCTGAGTGATATTGCTTTGTAAGTAAATACCACATCTTCTTTATCCATTTTTCACTTTCTGCGATGTTGAACTTGTACTGTAAACGAGGTTCTTGTAAACAGAGGCATCCCAAACTTTGGGGTGGCTGTGTCTTTTTTATTTTAATTTCCCTAAGCTATAGGACCATAAGTGGAAGTGCCCTAGGCTCTGTTGCTTTGTTTTTTAGATGTTTCAGGAAACACCATACACTTCTCCCGAGTGTCTGTTGGCAATTTACATCCCGCCCATCAGCATAACAAGGCTCCCAGTTCTCCATGGCCTGTCCTGCCTTTCTGGATTTTACACTTTTTTCAGATGGCCCTTTTGACCGGGGGGAAGTGAGACTTCATTGTAGTGCAGATTTCCTTTGCAAGCTTGCTTGGTTGGCCAAAAAGGGCGTATGCGTTTTTTCCTGAATATATTCAGGGAAAAACGCATACGCCCTTTTTGGCCAAGTGCATCATTGTGGACGTTCTGCCTCTTTTCCTATGCTTTCAATGCAATTCCAGTCTACCTCCTGAAATCGGTTTCCTGCAATTCTGCCCCGCTTTCAAGTCCTCTTGGCAGCCTTACTTCAGTATATTTTTGGACGATAGCTGTCATTTATAACTCTGCATGTTTGTGAATTACAGTGCCCCTGAGCTCCTTTCTTCAACTCACTTTCTTTTGAGCTGGCCGCAACACCGCAGGATGGCTTCAGGCCCTAATCTGGTTCCGGCACGGCACGCTGAGCCTTTGGTTATTTCCTCTTCCAGATGGGAAATGAGAGTTAAATTTGCCCGTCCAGACACCTCCAGCTAGTCTCTCATTGGTTCTCCCTATTCCTGTTCATCTTCCGCAGAAATTGCAAACTGGGCCAAACAGGAGGTTAAAGGCGCTCACTCTCCTAGTGGGGAGAGTGTTAGTAAAGCGTCTGGAATATTGCACCCGAGTACCAGGGGAGGAAAACTGAGACATATTTGAACACGTCTCCCGTTCACACGGTTGATCATACTCTGGGTTCCACATGCATGTTTTTGCTGAAGGAAGAATACCTTAAACCTGGAGAGTTGAGACCCGTGGAATGGGTACCATGCAATATGACTTCAAAGGGTCTTCATTTGCTCACCGAACCTCTCCAATCCTATCACTGCTGCGTTTATGCCCCTGTACACATGCTTGATTCTCTTTTGGAGACATAGCAATCCATAGGTTTTAAGATACTTACTAGTCAGGTACATTCTTAGGCGTTTAATATGCGGTGTTGTGTCCATTTCGTTGAGCAAGGAGTAGCTCTTGTCTATTCCATATTTGGCTTAAGGAACTTTATCTGTGCTCATTTCCATCTCTGGTTTTATGCAGCACCCCAACTCACCTTTCCCCTTAAGCAAGCATAAGTTGGTTTTCTAAATTTGAGACACTGTTCTGTTCTGTAATTCAGTTCCTGTGTAGCCAAGTTTACATTCCGTGTATTACTGATATCTTATGATGTTTCTTTTTCTGTGTGACTTATTTCAGTTAGAATCATCATACCTGAATCCAATCATTGTGCTGCTAAGGGCCTGATGACATAGATTTCATTGCTGAGTGATATTGCTTTGTAAGTAAATACCACAACTTCTTTATCCATTTTTCACTTTCTGCGATGTTGAACTTGTACTGTAAACGAGGTTCTTGTAAACAGAGGCGTCCCAAACTTTGGGGTGGCTGTGTCTTTTTGATTTTAATTTCCCTATGCTATAGGACCATATGTGGAAGTGCCCTAGGCTCTGTTGCTTTGTTTTTTAGATGTTTCAGGAAACACCATACACTTCTCCCGAGTGTCTGTTGGCAATTTACATCCCGCCCATCAGCATAACAAGGCTCCCAGTTCTCCATGGCCTGTCCTGCCTTTCTGGATTTTACACTTTTTTCAGATGGCCCTTTTGACCGGGGGGAAGTGAGACTTCATTGTAGTGCAGATTTCCTTTGCAAGCTTGCTTGGTTGGCCAAAAAGGGCGTATGCGTTTTTTCCTGAATATATTCAGGAAAAAACGCATACGCCCTTTTTGGCCAAGTGCATCATTGTGGACGTTCTGCCTCTTTTCCTATGCTTTCAATGCAATTCCAGTCTACCTCCTGAAATCGGTTTCCTGCAATTCTGCCCCGCTTTCAAGTCCTCTTGGCAGCCTTACTTCAGTATATTTTTGGACGATAGCTGTCATTTATAACTCTGCAAGTTTGTGAATTACAGTGCCCCTGAACTCCTTTCTTCAACTCGCTTTCTTGTGACCTGGCTGCAACACCGCAGGATGGCTTCAGGCCCTAATCTGGTTCCGGCACGGCACGCTGAGCCTTTGGTTATTTCCTCTTCCTGGTGGGAAATGAGAGTTAAATTTGCCCGTCCAGCCACCTCCAGCTAGTCTCTCATTGGTTCTCGCTATTCCTTTTCATCTTCCGCAGAAATTGCAAACTGGGCCAAACAGGAGGTTAAAGGGACTGATTCTCCAAGTCGGGAGAGTGTTAGTAAAGCGTCTGGAATGTTGCACCCGAGTACCAGGGGAGGAAAACTGAGACATATTTGAACACGTCTCCCGATCACAAGGTTGATCATACTCTAGGTTCCACATGCATGTTTTAGCTGAAGGAAGAATACCTTAAACCTGGGTAGTTGAAACCCGTGGAATGGGTACCATGCAATATGACTTCAAAGGGTCTTCATTTGCTCACCGAACCTCTCCAATCCTATCACTGCTGCGTTTATGCCCCTGTACACATGCTTGATTCTCTTTCGGAGACATAGCAATCCATAGGTTTTAAGATACTTACTAGTCAGGTACATTCTTAGGCGTTTAATATGGGGTGTTGAGTCCATTTCGTTGAGCAAGGAGTAGCTCTTGTCTATTCCATATTTGGCTTAAGGAACTTTATCTGTGCTCATTTCAATCTCTGGTTTTATGCAGCACCCCAACTCACCTGTCCCCTTAAGCAAGAATAAGTTGGTTTTCTAAATTTGAGACCCTGTTCTGTTCTGTAATTCAGTTCCTGTGTAGCCAAGTTTACATTCCGTGTATTAGTGATATCTTATGATGTTTCTTTTTCTGTGTGACTTATTTCAGTTAGAATCATCATACCTGAATCCACTCATTGTGCTGCTAAGAGCCTGATGACATAGATTTCATTGCTGAGTGATATTGCTTTGTAAGTAAATACCACATCTTCTTTATCCATTTTTCACTTTCTGCGATGTTGAACTTGTACTGTAAACGAGGTTCTTGTAAACAGAGGCATCCCAAACTTTGGGGTGGCTGTGTCTTTTTATTTTAATTTCCCTAAGCTATAGGACCATAAGTGGAAGTGCCCTAGGCTCTGTTGCTTTGTTTTTTAGATGTTTCAGGAAACACCATACACTTCTCCCGAGTGTCTGTTGGCAATTTACATCCCGCCCATCAGCATAACAAGGCTCCCAGTTCTCCATGGCCTGTCCTGCCTTTCTGGATTTTACACTTTTTTCAGATGGCCCTTTTGACCGGGGGGAAGTGAGACTTCATTGTAGTGCAGATTTCCTTTGCAAGCTTGCTTGGTTGCCCAAAAAGTGCGTATGCGTTTTTTCCTGAATATATTCAGGGAAAAACGCATACGCCCTTTTTGGCCAAGTGCATCATTGTGGACGTTCTGCCTCTTTTCCTATGCTTTCAATGCAATTCCAGTCTACCTCCTGAAATCGGTTTCCTGCAATTCTGCCCCGCTTTCAAGTCCTCTTGGCAGCCTTACTTCAGTATATTTTTGGACGATAGCTGTCATTTATAACTCTGCATGTTTGTGAATTACAGTGCCCCTGAGCTCCTTTCTTCAACTCACTTTCTTTTGAGCTGGCCGCAACACCGCAGGATGGCTTCAGGCCCTAATCTGGTTCCGGCACGGCACGCTGAGCCTTTGGTTATTTCCTCTTCCAGATGGGAAATGAGAGTTAAATTTGCCCGTCCAGACACCTCCAGCTAGTCTCTCATTGGTTCTCCCTATTCCTGTTCATCTTCCGCAGAAATTGCAAACTGGGCCAAACAGGAGGTTAAAGGCGCTCACTCTCCAAGTGGGGAGAGTGTTAGTAAAGCGTCTGGAATATTGCACCCGAGTACCAGGGGAGGAAAACTGAGACATATTTGAACACGTCTCCCGTTCACACGGTTGATCATACTCTGGGTTCCACATGCATGTTTTTGCTGAAGGAAGAATACCTTAAACCTGGAGAGTTGAGACCCGTGGAATGGGTACCATGCAATATGACTTCAAAGGGTCTTCATTTGCTCACCGAACCTCTCCAATCCTATCACTGCTGCGTTTATGCCCCTGTACACATGCTTGATTCTCTTTTGGAGACATAGCAATCCATAGGTTTTAAGATACTAACTAGTCAGGTACATTCTTAGGCGTTTAATATGCGGTGTTGTGTCCATTTCGTTGAGCAAGGAGTAGCTCTTGTCTATTCCATATTTGGCTTAAGGAACTTTATCTGTGCTCATTTCCATCTCTGGTTTTATGCAGCACCCCAACTCACCTTTCCCCTTAAGCAAGCATAAGTTGGTTTTCTAAATTTGAGACACTGTTCTGTTCTGTAATTCAGTTCCTGTGTAGCCAAGTTTACATTCCGTGTATTACTGATATCTTATGATGTTTCTTTTTCTGTGTGACTTATTTCAGTTAGAATCATCATACCTGAATCCAATCATTGTGCTGCTAAGGGCCTGATGACATAGATTTCATTGCTGAGTGATATTGCTTTGTAAGTAAATACCACAACTTCTTTATCCATTTTTCACTTTCTGCGATGTTGAACTTGTACTGTAAACGAGGTTCTTGTAAACAGAGGCGTCCCAAACTTTGGGGTGGCTGTGTCTTTTTGATTTTAATTTCCCTATGCTATAGGACCATATGTGGAAGTGCCCTAGGCTCTGTTGCTTTGTTTTTTAGATGTTTCAGGAAACACCATACACTTCTCCCGAGTGTCTGTTGGCAATTTACATCCCGCCCATCAGCATAACAAGGCTCCCAGTTCTCCATGGCCTGTCCTGCCTTTCTGGATTTTACACTTTTTTCAGATGGCCCTTTTGACCGGGGGGAAGTGAGACTTCATTGTAGTGCAGATTTCCTTTGCAAGCTTGCTTGGTTGGCCAAAAAGGGCGTATGCGTTTTTTCCTGAATATATTCAGGAAAAAACGCATACGCCCTTTTTGGCCAAGTGCATCATTGTGGACGTTCTGCCTCTTTTCCTATGCTTTCAATGCAATTCCAGTCTACCTCCTGAAATCGGTTTCCTGCAATTCTGCCCCGCTTTCAAGTCCTCTTGGCAGCCTTACTTCAGTATATTTTTGGACGATAGCTGTCATTTATAACTCTGCAGGTTTGTGAATTACAGTGCCCCTGAACTCCTTTCTTCAACTCACTTTCTTGTGACCTGGCTGCAACACCGCAGGATGGCTTCAGGCCCTAATCTGGTTCCGGCACGGCACGCTGAGCCTTTGGTTATTTCCTCTTCCTGGTGGGAAATGAGAGTTAAATTTGCCCGTCCAGCCACCTCCAGCTAGTCTCTCATTGGTTCTCGCTATTCCTTTTCATCTTCCGCAGAAATTGCAAACTGGGCCAAACAGGAGGTTAAAGGGACTGATTCTCCAAGTCGGGAGAGTGTTAGTAAAGCGTCTGGAATGTTGCACCCGAGTACCAGGGGAGGAAAACTGAGACATATTTGAACACGTCTCCCGATCACAAGGTTGATCATACTCTAGGTTCCACATGCATGTTTTAGCTGAAGGAAGAATACCTTAAACCTGGGTAGTTGAAACCCGTGGAATGGGTACCATGCAATATGACTTCAAAGGGTCTTCATTTGCTCACCGAACCTCTCCAATCCTATCACTGCTGCGTTTATGCCCCTGTACACATGCTTGATTCTCTTTCGGAGACATAGCAATCCATAGGTTTTAAGATACTTACTAGTCAGGTACATTCTTAGGCGTTTAATATGGGGTGTTGAGTCCATTTCGTTGAGCAAGGAGTAGCTCTTGTCTATTCCATATTTGGCTTAAGGAACTTTATCTGTGCTCATTTCAATCTCTGGTTTTATGCAGCACCCCAACTCACCTTTACCCTTAAGCAAGCATAAGTTGGTTTTCTAAATTTGAGACCCTGTTCTGTTTTGGAATTCAGTTCCTGTGTAGCCAAGTTTACATTCCGTGTATTAGTGATGTCTTATGATGTTTCTTTTTCTGTGTGACTTATTTCAGTTAGAATCATCGTACCTGAATCCACTCATTATGCTGCTACGGGCCTGATGACATAAATTTCATTGCTGAGTGATACTGCATTGTACGTAAGTACCACAAGTTCTTTATCCATTTTTCACTTTCTGTGATATTGAACTTGTATGGTAAACGACGTTCTTGTAAACAGAGGCGTCCCAAACTTTGGGGTGGCTGTGTCTTTTTGATTTTAATTTCCCTAAGCTATAGGACCATAAGTGGAAGTGCCCTAGGCTCTGTTGCTTTGTTTTTTAGACGTTTCAGGAAACACCATACACTTCTCCCGAGTGTCTGTTGACAATTTACATCCCGCCCATCAGCATAACAAGGCTCCCAGTTCTCCATGGCCTGTCCTGCCTTTCTGGATTTTACACTTTTTTCAGATGGCCCTTTTGACCGGGGGGAAGTGAGACTTCATTGTAGTGCAGATTTCCTTTGCAAGCTTGCTTGGTTGCCCAAAAAGGGCGTATGCGTTTTTTCCTGAATATATTCAGGGAAAAACGCATACGCCCTTTTTGGCCAAGTGCATCATTGTGGACGTTCTGCCTCTTTTCCTATGCTTTCAATGCAATTCCAGTCTACCTCCTGAAATCGGTTTCCTGCAATTCTGCCCCGCTTTCAAGTCCTCTTGGCAGCCTTACTTTAGTCTATTTTTGGATGATAGCTGTCATTTATAACTGTGCAGGTTTGTGAATTACAGTGCCCCTGAGCTCCTTTCTTCAACTCGCTTTCTTGTGAGCTGGCCGCAACACCGCAGGATGGCTTCAGGCCCTAATCTGGTTCCGGCACGGCACGCTGAGCCTTTGGTTATTTCCTCTTCCTGGTGGGAAATGAGAGTTAAATTTGCCCGTCCAGCCACCTCCAGCTAGTCTCTCATTGGTTCTCGCTATTCCTTTTCATCTTCCGCAGAAATTGCAAACTGGGCCAAACAGGAGGTTAAAGGGACTGATTCTCCAAGTCGGGAGAGTGTTAGTAAAGCGTCTGGAATGTTGCACCCGAGTACCAGGGGAGGAAAACTGAGACATATTTGAACAAGTCTCCCGATCACATGGTTGATCATACTCTAGGTTCCACATGCATGTTTTAGCTGAAGGAAGAATACCTTAAACCTGGGTAGTTGAAACCCGTGGAATGGGTACCATGCAATATGACTTCAAAGGGTCTTCATTTGCTCACCGAACCTCTCCAATCCTATCACTGCTGCGTTTATGCCCCTGTACACATGCTTGATTCTCTTTCGGAGACATAGCAATCCATAGGTTTTAAGATAGTTACTAGTCAGGTACATTCTTAGGCGTTTAATATGCGGTGTTGTGTCCATTTCGTTGAGCAAGGAGTAGCTCTTGTCTATTCCATATTTGGCTTAAGGAACTTTATCTGTGCTCATTTCCATCTCTGGTTTTATGCAGCACCCCAACTCACCTTTCCCCTTAAGCAAGCATAAGTTGGTTTTCTAAATTTGAGACCCTGTTCTGTTCTGTAATTCAGTTCCTCTGTAGCCAAGGTTACATTCCGTGTATTACTGATATCTTATGATGTTTCTTTTTCTGTGTGACTTATTTCAGTTAGAATCATCATACCTGAATCCACTCATTGTGCTGCTAAGAGCCTGATGACATAGATTTCATTGCTGAGTGATATTGCTTTGTAAGTAAATACCACATCTTCTTTATCCATTTTTCACTTTCTGCGATGTTGAACTTGTACTGTAAACGAGGTTCTTGTAAACAGAGGCATCCCAAACTTTGGGATGGCTGTGTCTTTTTTATTTTAATTTCCCTAAGCTATAGGACCATAAGTGGAAGTGCCCTAGGCTCTGTTGCTTTGTTTTTTAGATGTTTCAGGAAACACCATACACTTCTCCCTATTGTCTGTTTGCAATTTACATCCCGCCCATCAGAATAACAAGGCTCCCAGTTCTCCATGGCCTGTCCTGCCTTTCTGGATTTTACACTTTTTTCAGATGGCCCTTTTGACCGGGGGGAAGTGAGACTTCATTGTAGTGCAGATTTCCTTTGCAAGCTTGCTTGGTTGGCCAAAAAGGGCGTATGCGTTTTTTCCTGAATATATTCAGGGAAAAACGCATACGCCCTTTTTGGCCAAGTGCATCATTGTGGACGTTCTGCCTCTTTTCCTATGCTTTCAATGCAATTCCTGTCTACCTCCTGAAATCGGTTTCCTTCAATTCTGCCCCGCTTTCAAGTCCTCTTGGCAGCCTTACTTTAGTCTATTTTTGGATGATAGCTGTCATTTATAACTGTGCAGGTTTGTGAATTACAGTGCCCCTGAGCTCCTTTCTTCAACTCGCTTTCTTGTGAGCTGGCCGCAACACCGCAGGATGGCTTCAGGCCCTAATCTGGTTCCGGCACGGCACGCTGAGCCTTTGGTTATTTCCTCTTCCTGGTGGGAAATGAGAGTTAAATTTGCCCGTCCAGCCACCTCCAGCTAGTCTCTCATTGGTTCTCGCTATTCCTTTTCATCTTCCGCAGAAATTGCAAACTGGGCCAAACAGGAGGTTAAAGGGACTGATTCTCCAAGTCGGGAGAGTGTTAGTAAAGCGTCTGGAATGTTGCACCCGAGTACCAGGGGAGGAAAACTGAGACATATTTGAACACGTCTCCCGATCACATGGTTGATCATACTCTAGGTTCCACATGCATGTTTTAGCTGAAGGAAGAATACCTTAAACCTGGGTAGTTGAAACCCGTGGAATGGGTACCATGCAATATGACTTCAAAGGGTCTTCATTTGCTCACCGAACCTCTCCAATCCTATCACTGCTGCGTTTATGACCCTGTACACATGCTTGATTCTCTTTCGGAGACATAGCAATCCATAGGTTTTAAGATACTTACTAGTCAGGTACATTCTTAGGCGTTTAATATGCGGTGTTGAGTCCATTTCGTTGAGCAAGGAGTAGCTCTTGTCTATTCCATATTTGGCTTAAGGAACTTTATCTGTGCTCATTTCAATCTCTGGTTTAATGCAGCACCCCAACTCACCTTTCCTCTTAAGCAAGCATAAGTTGGTTATCTAAATTTGAGACCCTGTTCTGTTCTGTAATTCAGTTCCTGTGTAGCCAAGTTTACATTCCGTGTATTAGTGATATCTTATGATGTTTCTTTTTCTGTGTGACTTATTTCAGTTAGAATCATCATACCTCAATCCACTCATTGTGCTGCTAAGAGCCTGATGACATAGATTTCATTGATGAGTGATATTGCTTTGTAAGTAAATACCACATCTTCTTTATCCATTTTTCACTTTCTGCGATGTTGAACTTGTACTGTAAACGAGGTTCTTGTAAACAGAGGCATCCCAAACTTTGGGGTGGCTGTGTCTTTTTTATTTTAATTTCCCTAAGCTATAGGACCATAAGTGGAAGTGCCCTAGGCTCTGTTGCTTTGTTTTTTAGATGTTTCAGGAAACACCATACACTTCTCCCTATTGTCTGTTGGCAATTTACATCCCGCCCATCAGCATAACAAGGCTCCCAGTTCTCCATGGCCTGTCCTGCCTTTCTGGATTTTACACTTTTTTCAGATGGCCCTTTTGACCGGGGGGAAGTGAGACTTCATTGTAGTGCAGATTTCCTTTGCAAGCTTGCTTGGTTGGCCAAAAAGGGCGTATGCGTTTTTTCCTGAATATATTCAGGGAAAAACGCATACGCCCTTTTTGGCCAAGTGCATCATTGTGGACGTTCTGCCTCTTTTCCTATGCTTTCAATGCAATTCCAGTCTACCTCCTGAAATCGGTTTCCTGCAATTCTGCCCCGCTTTCAAGTCCTCTTGGCAGCCTTACTTCAGTATATTTTTGGACGATAGTTGTCATTTATAACTCTGCATGTTTGTGAATTACAGTGCCCCTGAGCTCCTTTCTTCAACTCACTTTCTTTTGAGCTGGCCGCAACACCGCAGGATGGCTTCAGGCCCTAATCTGGTTCCGGCACGGCACGCTGAGCCTTTGGTTATTTCCTCTTCCAGATGGGAAATGAGAGTTAAATTTGCCCGTCCAGACACCTCCAGCTAGTCTCTCATTGGTTCTCCCTATTCCTGTTCATCTTCCGCAGAAATTGCAAACTGGGCCAAACAGGAGGTTAAAGGCGCTGACTCTCCAAGTGGGGAGAGTGTTAGTAAAGCGTCTGGAATATTGCACCCGAGTACCAGGGGAGGAAAACTGAGACATATTTGAACACGTCTCCCGTTCACACGGTTGATCATACTCTGGGTTCCACATGCATGTTTTTGCTGAAGGAAGAATACCTTAAACCTGGAGAGTTGAGACCCGTGGAATGGGTACCATGCAATATGACTTCAAAGGGTCTTCATTTGCTCACCGAACCTCTCCAATCCTATCACTGCTGCGTTTATGCCCCTGTACACATGCTTGATTCTCTTTTGGAGACATAGCAATCCATAGGTTTTAAGATACTTACTAGTCAGGTACATTCTTAGGCGTTTAATATGCGGTGTTGTGTCCATTTCGTTGAGCAAGGAGTAGCTCTTGTCTATTCCATATTTGGCTTAAGGAACTTTATCTGTGCTCATTTCCATCTCTGGTTTTATGCAGCACCCCAACTCACCTTTCCCCTTAAGCAAGCATAAGTTGGTTTTCTAAATTTGAGACACTGTTCTGTTCTGTAATTCAGTTCCTGTGTAGCCAAGTTTACATTCCGTGTATTACTGATATCTTATGATGTTTCTTTTTCTGTGTGACTTATTTCAGTTAGAATCATCATACCTGAATCCAATCATTGTGCTGCTAAGGGCCTGATGACATAGATTTCATTGCTGAGTGATATTGCTTTGTAAGTAAATAGCACAACTTCTTTATCCATTTTTCACTTTCTGCGATGTTGAACTTGTACTGTAAACGAGGTTCTTGTAAACAGAGGCGTCCCAAACTTTGGGGTGGCTGTGTATTTTTTATTTTAATTTCCCTATGCTATAGGACCATATGTGGAAGTGCCCTAGGCTCTGTTGCTTTGTTTTTTAGATGTTTCAGGAAACACCATACACTTCTCCCGAGTGTCTGTTGGCAATTTACATCCCGCCCATCAGCATAACAAGGCTCCCAGTTCTCCATGGCCTGTCCTGCCTTTCTGGATTTTACACTTTTTTCAGATGGCCCTTTTGACCGGGGGGAAGTGAGACTTCATTGTAGTGCAGATTTCCTTTGCAAGTTTGCTTGGTTGGCCAAAAATGGCGTATGCGTTTTTTCCTGAATATATTCAGGAAAAAACGCATACGCCCTTTTTGGCCAAGTGCATCATTGGGGACGTTCTGCATCTTTTCCTATGCTTTCAATGCAATTCCAGTCTACCTCCTGAAATCGGTTTCCTGCAATTCTGCCCCGCTTTCAAGTCCTCTTGGCAGCCTTACTTCAGTATATTTTTGGACGATAGCTGTCATTTATAACTCTGCAGGTTTGTGAATTACAGTGCCCCTGAGCTCCTTTCTTCAACTCGCTTTCTTGTGAGCTGGCCGCAACACCGCCGGATGGCTTCAGGCCCTAATCTGGTTCTGGCACGGCACGCTGAGCCTTTGGTTATTTCCTCTTCCTGGTGGGAAATGAGAGTTAAATTTGCCCGTCCAGACACCTCCAGCTAGTCTCTCATTGGTTCTCCCTATTCCTGTTCAACTTCCGCAGAAATTGCAAACTGGACCAAACAGGAGGTTAAAGGCGCTGACTCTCCAAGTGGGGAGAGTGTTAGTAAAGCGTCTGGAATGTTGCACCTGAATACCAGGGGAGGAAAACTGAGATATATTTGAACACGTCTCCCGTTCACACAGTTGATCATACTCTGGGTTCCACATGCATGTTTTAGCTGAAGGAAGAATACCTTAAACCTGGAGAGTTGAGACCCGTGGAATGGGTACCATGCAATATGACTTCAAAGGGTCTTCATTTGCTCACCGAACCTCTCCAATCCTATCACTGCTGCGTTTATGCCCCTGTACACATGCTTGATTCTCTTTCGGAGACATAGCAATCCATAGGTTTTAAGATACTTACTAGTCAGGTACATTCTTAGGCGTTTAATATGCGGTGTTGAGTCCATTTCGTTGAGCAAGGAGTAGCTCTTGTCTATTCCATATTTGGCTTAAGGAACTTTATCTGTGCTCATTTCAATCTCTGGTTTTATGCAGCACCCCAACTCACATTTCCCCTTAAGCAAGCATAAGTTGGTTTTCTAAATTTGAGACCCTGTTCTGTTCTGTAATTCAGTTCCTCTGTAGCCAAGGTTACATTCCGTGTATTACTGATATCTTATGATGTTTCTTTTTCTGTGTGACTTATTTCAGTTAGAATCATCGTACCTGAATCCACTCATTATGCTGCTATGGGCCTGATGACATAGATTTCATTGCTGAGTGATACTGCATTGTACGTAAGTACCACAAGTTCTTTATCCATTTTTCACTTTATGTGATATTGAACTTGTATGGTAAACGACGTTCTTGTAAACAGAGGCGTCCCAAACTTTGGGGTGGCTGTGTCTTTTTGATTTTAATTTCCCTAAGCTATAGGACCATAAGTGGAAGTGCCCTAGGCTCTGTTGCTTTGTTTTTTAGATGTTTCAGGAAACACCATACACTTCTCCCGAGTGTCTGTTGGCAATTTACATCCCGCCCATCAGCATAACAAGGCTCCCAGTTCTCCATGGCCTGTCCTGCCTTTCTGGATTTTACACTTTTTTCAGATGGCCCTTTTGACCGGGGGGAAGTGAGACTTCATTGTAGTGCAGATTTCCTTTGCAAGTTTGCTTGGTTGGCCAAAAAGGGCGTATGCGTTTTTTCTTGAATATATTCAAGAAAAAACGCATACGCCCTTTTTGTCCAAGTGCATCATTGTGGACGTTCTGCCTCTTTTCCTATGCTTTCAATGCAATTCCAGTCTACCTCCTGAAATCGGTTTCCTGCAATTCTGCCCCGCTTTCAAGTCCTCTTGGCAGCCTTACTTTAGTCTATTTTTGGATGATAGCTGTCATTTATAACTGTGCAGGTTTGTGAATTACAGTGCCCCTGAGCTCCTTTCTTCAACTCGCTTTCTTGTGAGCTGGCCGCAACACCACAGGATGGCTTCAGGCCCTAATCTGGTTCCGGCACGGCACGCTGGGCCTTTGGTTATTTCCTCTTCCTGGTGGGAAATGAGAGTTAAATTTGCCCGTCCAGCCACCTCCAGCTAGTCTCTCATTGGTTCTCGCTATTCCTGTTCATCTTCCGCAGAAATTGCAAACTGGGCCAAACAGGAGGTTAAAGGGACTGATTCTCCAAGTCGGGAGAGTGTTAGTAAAGCGTCTGGAATGTTGCACCCGAGTACCAGGGGAGGAAAACTGAGATATATTTGAACACGTCTCCCGATCACATGGTTGATCATACTCTAGGTTCCACATGCATGTTTTAGCTGAAGGAAGAATACCTTAAACCTGGGTAGTTGAAACCCGTGGAATGGGTACCATGCAATATGACTTCAAAGGGTCTTCATTTGCTCACCGAACCTCTCCAATCCTATCACTGCTGCGTTTATGCCCCTGTACACATGCTTGATTCTCTTTCGGAGACATAGCAATCCATAGGTTTTAAGATACTTACTAGTCAGGTACATTCTTAGGCGTTTAATATGCGGTGTTGAGTCCATTTCGTTGAGCAAGGAGTAGCTCTTGTCTATTCCATATTTGGCTTAAGGAACTTTATCTGTGCTCATTTCAATCTCTGGTTTTATGCAGCACCCCAACTCACCTTTCCTCTTAAACAAGCATAAGTTGGTTTTCTAAATTTGAGACCCTGTTCTGTTCTGTAATTCAGTTCCTGTGTAGCCAAGTTTACATTCCGTGTATTAGTGATATCTTATGATGTTTCTTTTTCTGTGTGACTTATTTCAGTTAGAATCATCATACCTGAATCCACTCATTGTGCTGCTAAGAGCCTGATGACATAGATTTCATTGCTGAGTGATATTGCTTTGTAAGTAAATACCACATCTTCTTTATCCATTTTTCACTTTCTGCGATGTTGAACTTGTACTGTAAACGAGGTTCTTGTAAACAGAGGCGTCCCAAACTTTGGGGTGGCTGTGTCTTTTTTATTTTAATTTCCCTAAGCTATAGGACCATAAGTGGAAGTACCCTAGGCTCTGTTGCTTTGTTTTTTAGATGTTTCAGGAAACACCATACACTTCTCCCGAGTGTCTGTTGGCAATTTCCATCCCACCCATCAGCATAACAAGGCTCCCAGTTCTCCATGGCCTGTCCTGCCTTTCTGGATTTTACACTTTTTTCAGATGGCCCTTTTGACCGGGGGGAAGTGAGACTTCATTGTAGTGCAGATTTCCTTTGCAAGCTTGCTGGTTGGCCAAAAAGGGTGTATGCGTTTTTTCCTGAATATATTCAGGAAAAAACGCATACGCCCTTTTTGGCCAAGTGCATCATTGTGGACGTTCTGCCTCTTTTCCTATGCTTTCAATGCAATTCCAGTCTACCTCCTGAAATCGGTTTCCTGCAATTCTGCCCCGCTTTCAAGTCCTCTTGGCAGCCTTACTTCAGTATATTTTTGGACGATAGCTGTCATTTATAACTCTGCAGGTTTGTGAATTACAGTGCCCCTGAGCTCCTTTCTTCAACTCACTTTCTTTTGAGCTGGCCGCAACACCGCAGGATGGCTTCAGGCCCTAATCTGGTTCCGGCACGGCACGCTGAGCCTTTGGTTATTTCCTCTTCCAGATGGGAAATGAGAGTTAAATTTGCCCGTCCAGACACCTCCAGCTAGTCTCTCATTGGTTCTCCCTATTCCTGTTCATCTTCCGCAGAAATTGCAAACTGGGCCAAACAGGAGGTTAAAGGCGCTGACTCTCCAAGTGGGGAGAGTGTTAGTAAAGTGTCTGGAATGTTGCACCCGAGTACCAGGGGAGGAAAACTGAGACATATTTGAACACGTCTCCCGTTCACACGGTTGATCATACTCTGGGTTCCACATGCATGTTTTAGCTGAAGGAAGAATACCTTAAACCTGGAGAGTTGAGACCCGTGGAATGGGTACCATGCAATATGACTTCAAAGGGTCTTCATTTGCTCACCGAACCTCTCCAATCCTATCACTGCTGCATTTATGCCCCTGTACACATGCTTGATTCTCTTTTGGAGACATAGCAATCCATAGGTTTAAAGATACTTACTAGTCAGGTACATTCTTAGGCGTTTAATATGGGGTGTTGAGTCCATTTCGTTGAGCAAGGAGTAGCTCTTGTCTATTCCATATTTGGCTTAAGGAACTTTATCTGTGCTCATTTCAATCTCTGGTTTTATGCAGCACCCCAACTCACCTTTCCCCTTAAGCAAGCATAAGTTGGTTTTCTAAATTTGAGACCCTGTTCTGTTTTGGAATTCAGTTCCTATGTAGCCAAGTTTATATTCCGTGTATTAGTGATATCTTATGATGTTTCTTTTTCTGTGTGACTTATTTCAGTTAGAATCATCGTACCTGAATCCACTCATTATGCTGCTATGGGCCTGATGACATAGATTTCATTGCTGAGTGATACTGCATTGTACGTAAGTACCACAAGTTCTTTATCCATTTTTCACTTTCTGTGATATTGAACTTGTACGGTAAATGAGGTTCTTGTAAACAGAGGCGTCCCAAACTTTGGGGTGGCTGTGTCTTTTTGATTTTAATTTCCCTAAGCTATAGGACCATAAGTGGAAGTGCCCTAGGCTCTGTTGCTTTGTTTTTTAGATGTTTCAGGAAACACCATACACTTCTCCCAAGTGTCTGTTGGCAATTTACATCCCGCCCATCAGCATAACAAGGCTCCCAGTTCTCCATGGCCTGTCCTGCCTTTCTGGATTTTACACTTTTTTCAAATGGCCCTTTTGACGGGGGGAAGTGAGAATTCATTGTAGTGCAGATTTCCTTTGCAAGCTTGCTTGGTTGGCCAAAAAGAGCGTATGCGTTTTTTCCTGAATATATTCAGGAAAAAACGCATACGCCCTTTTTGGCCAAGTGCATCATTGTGGACGTTCTGCCTCTTTTCCTATGCTTTCAATGCAATTCCAGTCTACCTCCTGAAATCCGTTTCCTGCAATTCTGCCCCGCTTTCAAGTCCTCTTGGCAGCCTTACTTCAGTATATTTTTGGACGATAGCTGTCATTTATAACTCTGCAGGTTTGTGAATTACAGTGCCCCTGAGCTCCTTTCTTCAACTCGCTTTCTTGTGAGCTGGCCGCAACACCGCAGGATGGCTTCAGGCCCTAATCTGGTTCCGGCACGGCACGCTGAGCCTTTGGTTATTTCCTCTTCCAGATGGGAAATGAGAGTTAAATTTGCCCGTCCAGACACCTCCAGCTAGTCTCTCATTGGTTCTCCCTATTCCTGTTCATCTTCCGCAGAAATTGCAAACTGGGCCAAACAGGAGGTTAAAGGTGCTGACTCTCCAAGTGGGGAGAGTGTTAGTAAAGCGTCTGGAATGTTGCACCCGAGTACCAGGGGAGGAAAACTGACACATATTTGAACACGTCTCCCGTCCACACGGTTGATCATACTCTGGGTTCCACATGCATGTTTTAGCTGAAGGAAGAATACCTTAAACCTGGAGAGTTGAGACCCGTGGAATGGGTACCATGCAATATGACTTCAAAGGGTCTTCATTTGCTCACCGAACCTCTCCAATCCTATCACTGCTGCATTTATGCCCCTGTACACATGCTTGATTCTCTTTTGGAGACATAGCAATCCATAGGTTTTAAGATACTTACTAGTCAGGTACATTCTTAGGCGTTTAATATGGGGTGTTGAGTCCATTTCGTTGAGCAAGGAGTAGCTCTTGTCTATTCCATATTTGGCTTAAGGAACTTTATCTGTGCTCATTTCAATCTCTGGTTTTATGCAGCACCCCAACTCACCTTTCCCCTTAAGCAAGCATAAGTTGGTTTTCTAAATTTGAGACCCTGTTCTGTTTTGGAATTCAGTTCCTGTGTAGCCAAGTTTACATTCCGTGTATTACTGATATCTTATGATGTTTCTTTTTCTGTGTGACTTATTTCAGTTAGAATCATCGTACCTGAATCCACTCATTATGCTGCTACGGGCCTGATGACATAGATTTCATTGCTGAGTGATACTGCATTGTACGTAAGTACCACAAGTTCTTTATCCATTTTTCACTTTCTGTGATATTGAACTTGTATGGTAAACGAGGTTCTTGTAAACAGAGGCGTCCCAAACTTTGGGGTGGCTGTGTCTTTTTGATTTTAATTTCCCTAAGCTATAGGACCATAAGTGGAAGTGCCCTAGGCTCTGTTGCTTTGTTTTTTAGATGTTTCAGGAAACACCATACACTTCTCCCAAGTGTCTGTGGGCAATTTCCATCCCGCCCATCAGCATAACAAGGATCCCAGTTCTCCATGGCCTGTCCTGCCTTTCTGGATTTTACACTTTTTTCAGATGGCCCTTTTGACCGGGGGGAAGTGAGACTTCATTGTAGTGCAGATTTCCTTTGCAAGTTTTCTTGGTTGGCCAAAAAGGGCGTATGCGTTTTTTCCTGAATATATTCAGGAAAAAACGCATACGCCCTTTTTGGCCAAGTGCATCATTGTGGACGTTCTGCCTCTTTTCCTATGCTTTCAATGCAATTCCAGTCTACCTCCTGAAATCGGTTTCCTGCAATTCTGCCCCGCTTTCAAGTCCTCTTGGCAGCCTTACTTTAGTCTATTTTTGGATGATAGCTGTCATTTATAACTCTGCAGGTTTGTGAATTACAGTGCCCCTGAGCTCCTTTCTTCAACTCACTTTCTTTTGAGCTGGCCGCAACACCGCAGGATGGCTTCAGGCCCTAATCTGGTTCCGGCACGGCACGCTGAGCCTTTGGTTATTTCCTCTTCCAGATGGGAAATGAGAGTTAAATTTGCCCGTCCAGACACCTCCAGCTAGTCTCTCATTGGTTCTCCCTATTCCTGTTCATCTTCCGCAGAAATTGCAAACTGGGCCAAACAGGAGGTTAAAGGCGCTGACTCTCCAAGTGGGGAGAGTGTTAGTGAAGCGTCTGGAATGTTGCACCCGAGTACCAGGGGACAAAAACTGAGACATATTTGAACACGTCTCCCGTTCACACGGTTGATCATACTCTGGGTTCCACATGCATGTTTTAGCCGAAGGAAGAATACCTTAAACCTGTAGTGTTGAGACCCGTGGAATGGGTACCATGCAATATGACTTCAAAGGGTCTTCATTTGCGCACCGAACCTCTCCAATCCTATCACTGCTGCGTTTATGCCCCTGTACACACGCTTGATTCTCTTTCGGAGACATAGCAATCCATAGGTTTTAAGATACTTACTAGTCAGATACATTCTTAGGCGTTTAATATGCGGTGTTGAGTCCATTTCGTTGAGCAAGTAGTAGCTCTTGTTTATTCCATATTTGGCTTAAGGAACTTTATCTGTGCTCATTTCGATCTCTGGTTTTATGCAGCACCCCAACTCACCTTTCCCCTTAAGCAAGCATAAGTTGGTTTTCTAAATTTGAGACCCTGTTCTGTTCTGTAATTCAGTTCCTGTGTAGCCAAGTTTACATTCCGTTTATTACTGACATCTTATGATGTTTCTTTTTCTGTGTGAATTATTTCAGTTAGAATCATCATACCTGAATCCACTCATTGTGCTGCTAAGGGCCTGATGACATAGATTTCATTGCTGAGTGATATTGCTTTGTAAGTAAATACCACATCTTCTTTATCCATTTTTCACTTTCTGCGATGTTGAACTTCTACTGTAAATGAGGTTCTTGTAAACAGAGGCGTCCCAAACTTTGGGGTGGCTGTGTCTTTTTGATTTTAATTTCCCTAAGCTATAGGACCATAAGTGGAAGTGCCCTAGGCTCTGTTGCTTTGTTTTTTAGATGTTTCAGGAAACACCATACACTTCTCCCGAGTGTCTGTTGGCAATTTACATCCCGCCCATCAGCATAACAAGGCTCCCAGTTCTCCATGGCCTGTCCTGCCTTTCTGGATTTTACACTTTTTTCAGATGGCCCTTTTGACCAGGGGGGAAGTGAGACTTCATTGTAGTGCAGATTTCCTTTGCAAGCTTGCTTGGTTGGCCAAAAAGGGCGTATGCGTTTTTTCCTGAATATATTCAGGAAAAAACGCATACGCCCTTTTTGGCCAAGTGCATCATTGTGGACGTTCTGCCTCTTTTCCTATGCTTTCAATGCAATTCCAGTCTACCTCCTGAAATCGGTTTCCTGCAATTCTGCCCCACTTTCAACTGCTCTTGGCAGCCTTACTTCAGTATAGTTTTGGACGATAGCTGTCATTTATAACTCTGCAGGTTTGTGAATTACAGTGCCCCTGAGCTCCTTTCTTCAACTCGCTTTCTTGTGAGCTGGCCACAACACCGCAGGATTGCTTCAGGCCCTAATCTGGTTCCGGCACGGCATGCTGAGCCTTTGGTTTATTCCTCTTCCCTGTGGGAAATGAGAGTTAAATTTGCCCGTCCAGACACCTCCAGCTAGTCTCTCATTGGTTCTCCCTATTCCTGTTCATCTTCCGCAGAAATTGCAAACTGGGCCAAACAGGAGGTTAAAGGCATTCACTCTCCAAGTGAGGAGAGTGTTAGTAAAGCGTCTGGAATGTTGCACCCGAGTTCCAGGGAACGAAAAGTGAGACACATTTGAACACGTTTCTCGATCACACGGTGGATCATACTCTGGGTTCCACATGCATGTTTTAGCTGAAGGAAGAATCCCTTAAACCTGGAGAGTTGAGACCAATGGAATGGGTACCATGCAATATGACTTCAAAGGGTCTGCATTTGCTCACCGAACCTCACCAATCTTATGAGCCCCAAGTGTCCAGCCTTATGTGTCACCCAGCTCTGGGTGTAGATATGGTAAATGCAGGTTGCATCAGAAGCCTTGAATGAATTACTTAAGTATTGCTCTCTATTTCACTCTCATTGTGTTTTGTTTAAGAAATTTATTTTTAATATGGGATTTAGATGATTTTCACTGCTTTAATGCCGCTGTACACACTCTTGATTCTCTTACAGAGATATGTAAATCCATAGCTTTTATGATTCTTACTAGTCAGGTATATTCCTAGGCGTTGAATATGGGGTGTTGAGTCCATTTCGTTGAGCAAGGAGTAGCTCTTGTCTATTCCATATTTGGCTTAAGGAACTTTATCTGTGCTCATTTCAATCTCTGGTTTTATGCAGCACCCCAACTCACCTTTCCCCTTAAGCAAGCATAAGTTGGTTTTCTAAATTTGAGACCCTGTTCTGTTTTGGAATTCAGTTCCTGTGTAGCCAAGTTTACATTCCATGTATTAGTGATATCTTATGATGTTTCTTTCTCTGTGTGACTTATTTCAGTTAGATTCATTGTACTTAATCCACTCATTATGCTGCTACGGGCCTGATGACATAGATTTCATTGCTGAGTGATACTGCATTGTACGTAAGTACCACAACTTCTTTATCCATTTTTCACTTTCTGCGATATTGAACTTGTACCGTATATGAGGTTCTTATAAACAGAGCCATCCCAAACTTGGGGTGGCTGTGTCTTTTTGATTTTAATTTCCCTAAACTATAGGACCATAAGTGGAAGTGCCCTAGGCTCTGTTGCTTTGTTTTTTAGATGTTTCAGGAAACACCATACACTTCTCCAGAGTGGCTGTTGGCAATTTACATCCCGCCCATCAGCATAAGAAGGCTCCCAGTTCTCCATGGCCTGTCGTGCCTTTCTGGATTTTACACTTTTTTCAGATGGCCCTTTTGACCAGGGGAAAGTGAGACTTCATTGTAGTGCAGATTTCCTTTGCAAGCTTGCTTGGTTGGCCAAAAAGTGTGTATGCGTTTTTTCCTGACTATATTTAGGAAAAAACACATACGCCCTTTTTGGCCAAGTGCATCATTGTCGAGGTTCTGACTCTCTTCATATGTTTTCAATGCAATTCCAGTGTACCTCCTGAAATTGGTTTCCTGCAATTCTGCCTTGCTTTCAATGCTTCTTCATAGCCTTACCTCAATATATTTTTTAAAAATAGTTGGCCTTTATAACTCTGCAGGTTTTTGAATTGCAGTGGCCCTTAGCTCCATTTTTCAGCTCTTATTTTTGTGATCTTGCCCCATAACCACAGGATTCCTTGAAGCTCTATTCTTCTTCTGGGGCACCTTGCTGTGCCTTTGGTTAATTCTTCTTACTGATGTGAAATTAGAGTGACATGTGCCCATTGAAACCGCTACAGCTAGTTTCTCACTGGTTCCCCCTATTCCCATTCATCCTCCGCACTAACTGCAGACTGTGCGATACCAGAACTTAAAGGCATTGACTCTCCATGTGGAGATGTTGTTAGTAAAGCGGCTGGAATGTCGATCCGGAGCCCCAGAAGAGGAAAAATGAGGTGTGTTTTAGAAACCTTTCCCGATCATATGGTATACCAGTCGCTGGGTTTCCCAAGCATGGTTTAGCTGTAGGAAGATTCCCTTCAACCTGGAGTGTTGGGACCCTTGGAATGAGTAGCATGAAGTATTGCATTAAACTTTCGGCAGTTGCTCACCAAAGCTCACCAATCCTCTCAGCCCCAAGTGTCCAGCCTTATGTCTTATCCAGCTGTGGGTTTATATGTGGTCAATCCAGGTTGCATCACAGCCCCTGAGCGAATTTTGTAAGAATTTTTCTCTCTTTCATTGTTTCTGCGTTTTGTTTTTAAAATTTATTTCTATAATGGGGTTTAGCTCATTTTCACTGCTGTGTTTGTGCCGCTCTGCACACACTTGATTCCCTTATGGAGATATATCAATACATGGGTTTTAAGATTCTTATTACTCAGATATATTTCTCTGCGGTGTATAGGGTGTGTTGAGGCCAGTTCATTGAGCAAGGTGTAGATCTTGTCTAATACCTATTTGGTTTATTGAACGGTATCTGTGCTAATTTCAAACTCTGGTTTTATGCATCACCCCACCTCTCCTTTCCCCTTAAGCTGACATAAGTGTGTTTTCTAAATGTGAGACACTGTTCTGTTCTGTAATTCATTTCTTGTGCAGCCATATTTACCCTCCCTCTATAAGTGATATCTTATGATATGTTTCTTTTTCTGTTTGACTTATTTCAAGTAGTATTATCGGACCTAAATCCACTCTTTATCCTTCTACTAGCCTTATTACATTGATTTCATGGTGAAGAGATATTCCATTGTACATAAGTACCACATCTTCTTTATCCATTGTTCTCTTTCCTGGGATATTTAAGGTGTACTGAAGTTGAGGTTCTTGTAAACAGAGTAGCCCTAAACTGTGGTGTGCTTGTGTCTTGTTGATTTTTAGACTTCCCTAGATATACTCCCATGATTGGAAGTGTCCTATGCTCTGTAGCTCTGTTTTTTAGATGATTTAGGAACCACCATACACTTCTCCAGAGTGGCTCTCGGCAGTTCACACACTGCCCATCAGCGTATAAAGGCTCCCTGTTCTCCATGGCCTGTCCTGCATTTCTGGTTTTTACAATTTTTTAAGATGGCCCTTTTGACCGGTGGGAAGTGAGACTTCTTTGTTGTGCACATTTGCATTGCTTGCTTGCTTCGTTGCCCATAAAGTGCGTATGCGTTTTTTCCTGGATATAATCAGGAAAAAACGCATACGCCCTTTTGGGCCAACTGCATCATTGTCGAAATTCTGCCGCTTTTCATGTGCGTTAAAGACGAGTCCAATCTATCTCTTGAAATCTGTTTCTTGCAATTCTGTCTTGCATTCAGATCCTCTTCTTTGCCTTACCTCAACATATTTTTGGACGTTAGTTTTCATTTATAACTCTGCAGGTTTGTGAATTGCAGTGACCCTGAGCTCCATTTTTTAAGTTGTTCTTTTGTGAGCTGGCCTCAAACCCGCAGGATTGCTTCAGGCCCTATTTTGGCTCCGGCGAGGCAGGCTGAGCCTTTCTTTAATTCTTATTCTTAATGGGAAATTAGAGTGATATGTGCCCGTCCAAACCCCTACAACTCTTCTCTCATTGGTTCCCCCTCTTCCCGTTCATCCTCCTCACAATTTGCAAAATGTGTGAAACAGAAGTTTAAATGTGCTGATTCTCCAAGTGGGGAGATTCTAAGTAGCGTGGCTGGAATGGTGAACAGGAGCACCAGGAGAGGATAAATGAGATGCATTTTAGACACATCTCCTGATCACATGGTGTACAGTCCTCTGGGTTTTCCATGCATGTTTTAGCTGTAGGAAGATCCCTTGAACCTGCAGATTTGGGACCCATTGAATGGGTACCAGGTAGTATTACTTTAAAGGGTGTGCATTTCCTCACCCAACCTCACATTTCTCTTAGCGCAAACAGTTTCCAGCCTTATGTCTCATCCTGCTGTGGGTCTAGATGTGTTCAATCCATGTTGCATCACCGTCCCTGAGGAAGAGTTGTAAGAGGTTTTCTCTGTCTCTCTGTCGTTTATTTTTTTCAATTTATTACTATATTGGTTACAGCTGATTTTCAAAGCTCTGTTTCTTGCTGCTGTACATCCACTTGATTCACGTACAGAGAGACATCAATAAATTCTTTTTCAGATTCTTACCAGTCGTATATATTCTTTTCCGGTGACTTGAGTGTGCTGAGTGCAGTTCTTTTAGCTACCGTGTAGGCCTTGTTGATTATCAGTTTGGTATTTGGAATGGTATCTTTGCTAATTTCAACCTCCTGGATGATGCCTCACCCCTCCCCACCTTTCCCGTTTAGCAGCCTTATGCGTGTTTTCTACATATTTGACTATGTTTTTGTTTTGTAATTTATTTCATGTGTAGCCATTTTGGATTCCACCTTTAAGTGATATCTTATGATATGTGTCTTTTTCTTTTTGAATTCTGTCACTTAGAATGATCATACGTAACTCCTCCGGAGTTGTTACAACTGGCCATATTTCATTGATTTCCAGGCTGAATAATATTCCACTCTACCTAAGTACCACATCTCTATCCATTTTTTCCCTCCAGAGACATTTAAGTTATATCCTAGTCGAGGATCTTTTAAACAGAGAGGGGGTAAACATTGGGGTGCCTGTGTCCTCTCGATTTTTGTTTTTCCCAAGATATACGCCCATGAGGGCAAGTGCCCTATGCTCTGTAGCTCATTTTTTAGATGCTTTAGTAAACACAATACACTTCTCCAGAATGGCCGTTGGCAATATACATTTCCACTATAAGTCTCACAGGGCTCCCTCTTCTCGTTGCCCTGTCCTGCATTTCTGTTGTTTACGCTTTATGAGGATGGCTCTTCTGACTGATGCGAAGTGATATCTTTTGTAGTATTGACTTCCAGTGCCCACCTGTTTGGTTGGCTAAAAAAGTGTATGCCCTTTTCTTGAATATATACAGAAAAAAACGCATACACCCTTTTTGGCCAACTGCAATGTTGGCAATGTTCAGCTCCTTTTCTTGTGCTTAATGGCGAGTCCTTTCTACCTCCTCAAATCCCTTTCCTGCCATTCTCCCTTGCTTACAAGTCCTTTTCTCTGACTTTCCTCAAGACATTTTTCAGTGATGGATATTTTCAACTCTGCAGTTTTGTGAATTTTACTGCCCCTGAGTTCCATTGTTCAACTTGTGTTTATGGGAACTGGCCACAAAGCAGCGGGATTTCCTCAAGCCCTATACTGTTTCCATAGGCAACCCTAGCCTTTGGTCAATTCGTCTTCCTGATTGGAAATTAGAGTGACATGTGCCTGTCTGAACACTTAGGACTTGTCTCTCATTGTTCCTCATCCTTCCGCTTCATCCTCTGGACAAATTCCAAACTGTACGCAACAGGATGTTGACAGTGCTGACATCTCCAAGTGGGGAGACTGTTAGTAAAGACGCTGGAGGGGTGAACCAGAGCACCAGGAGATGAGGAGACGAGATGCCTTTTCCAAACTCTTCCCGATCAGACGGTATACCATCCTCTGGGTGTGACAGACATGTTTTAGCAGTAGGAAGAGTCCCATTCATGTAAGGAGAACACCAGGGCTTTTTCAAAATCAGTGTCTCCCCGAAACCCAAACTGGGGAAGTTTTTAAGCTACGGCTACACATATGTTCATTAAGGGCCTTGGGAAGTAGGCAGAGTCCAAACTTTAGATGATTGAAGTCTTCAGGGTCAGAAGCACTCACCACCAGCTTCCCTTAGGCTACACTTTAACTATCATTGATAGATGATGTCAATAAAAATATCTATTCTTTTTCAGATTATTTCCCCTTATAGGTTATTGCAAAATGTTGAGTGTAGTTCCCTGTGCTATACAGTAGTTCCTTGTTGATGATCTATTTTATACATAGCAGTGTGTATGTGTTAATTCCAAACTGTTAATTTATCCCTCCTCCCACCTTTCCCCTTTGGTAATAATAAATTATAAGATTTTATACTTCTCAGAAATGGGGGAGCTGAAAGAGAGGTATCATTTTCAATGGAAAAGCATTTAAAACAAGATTGAAGGTTTAACCAAGATTATTAGATGTACATCCTTGGAAAGAAATCACTTCGTTTCTCTAATATTGACCTGACAAATAAGACAAACCTTTTCACTGAACTTGCTTATAAAAAGTGATGGAAATATCAAATGGAAGTGTTAGAAACATCTTATTTTACCCGAGCCTTATACACTGTTCTATGTTAACTACAGTTTGGCTCACACATCTGTTCATTGAGGTTACAATAGTCTCAATTTCTGTTACTGATCCTCCAGAGTGGACCCCAACAAGTGTCCCCCTGCCCAGTGTCATTGGGGCCAACAGATCGAGACTGAGTTTGGTTCACAAGCAAAGGAAACTTTATATTTTGATCAGAGAATGGAGAGGTGAGAGCATGCACTACCCCGTGGGCTGTGGGCTGGGCTGCTGTGTAGAGATCCTGTCAGAGTCAGTGGGAGGGAGGGAGGCGGCGGAGCTCTCGAGGGCCGGGTTGGCTGTAGCTCAGGCTCTATATCGTGGAGTCTGCACTGGGCCCCAGGAGCTGAGGTGTCGACCCAGCCATTCTGCACTAGGAAATCTGGTCTGAAGTGCCGGGTGTGGAACCTCTGCATGCGGGACCCTAGGAGCACGTGAAATTAGACAAAGCACAAAGGATAAAAAAGGTTAGACTTGACTTTATTGCCCAGATTCTATTTTTATCTCCCAGGGATTTTTAATGGGCTTTGCTGGGGACAAACCCCTCCTCTGCCTTTTGTCCCGTTCCTCATTCTTGGAGTGCTGAGGGTGCAGACCCTTCTTCTGTAACTGCTGAGTGCTGAGTTGGGAGCCCTCATACCCTGGGGCGAAGGTCAGAGCTTCTCCCCAGCAGCCTCCCGGTGACGTTGATTGTCCCCAGGACCCCTGCCTCCCTGCTCGTCCACCTGAGCACCAGCATTGGAAGTGTTATAGATTCTAATGACCTTTAAGGGTCCAGGAAAGAGATGTGCAGAGACGCTGTGGGGGCCGGTTTCACCCCGCCCCACATTTGTTCGGCCACCTTAGGCTGACCGTTTCTGCCAGCCTAGATGCTCTGACCAGTAGTCTGCGCTTTCTTCAATTAGGCCCCTGAATTAACGTACAAACAGCACCAGGTGTCAGAGCCCTGCCCGCTCAACTCCCAGACAGTCCAGGGTCAGTGGTGATAAGGACCATGATGGCTACTGAGTCAACAGCCTTTTGAAGTAAACAGGAGTACAGCCGGTCTTATTGGCCACCATCATCACGGTGTCTGTAGGCTTTTCTATGGTGACAGTGTGGTATACGGTTCCCCCGCCAAGATTATTAGCTCCCCTCTGGGTGCAGTAAGTCCTGCAAGCAGTAGTCTACTCTTTTGGGACACACTCTTGTTGTTTTATGAGAGAAACTCCAGGTCAAGTGATGTTCACACGAGTCGTCATGGTGCCCTGTTGCCCCCGGTTATCTCTCTGGATGTTGGAGTTGGAGGGCCTCCTCACTCGAGGTCGGTGTGCCCACGGAGCGAACCCTGCAACTTCAGGGCATGGTTGGTGGTTAGGATCACCACGTGGGGTCTTTTTCCCTTAGGAGGGAGGTGGCCTTTTGGGCTGCTGATTTCCAGGTTTTTAGATACCGCCAGTATCTTGGCCAGATGTGGCAGTGGGACAAGCTCCTTAGTGACCATAGTTTATCCTACCTGGATGGCATTCTTGCATTGTTCCATTTCAAGTGGTCCCAGTTTTTGCACTAATTCTCCAATGGCGATTCACCTTTCACCGGGAATGTAAAGGTCAAAGGGTTTAGCTAAATTAGGGAGTTCCAGGGCAAGGGTCTGAATTGACTGCTCTTTCCATTCTTGAAAGGCCACTTCTGGATTCTATTCAAAAGGATCATCATCTTTTCCTTTCAGTGTTTCATATAGAGGCCCAGCTAGTAGACTGTAGTTAGGGATCCAGAAGCAGCAAACCCTGGCCTCCCCAGGAACCCCTAAGCTGTCTTCTAGTTTTAGAAAGGGGTAAGGCTGAAAATGGTTTCTTCCCTTTCCTGGGATGGGCTTCTCTGACCTTCTGTGAGAATGAAGCCCAGGCAGGTCACCGCAGTCTGTGATATTTGAGCTTTTTCTTGGACAACTTCTATCCTTTATTGGCTTGGTAGTTCAGAGGCCTCCTTAGTAGGGCTGGCGATCAGAATGTCGTCTGCATATTGAAGGAGGGTTTCCTTTTCCAGAGGTAGAACTTTTAGGTCTTTAGCTAAGCTTTCCCCAAAGACGGTGTGGGAATTTTTGCACCCTTGGGTCCAGACGGCCCGGAAGTATTGTTTTAGTTGTATGTTGAGTCCTGCCACTCACAAGCCAAAATTTCTTGTGACTCTGGGACTAATGGAATACAAAAGAAGGCATCATTGAAGACTAATACAGAATACCATGTCCTGGTGGTTGGTAGAATGACCAGCAGGGTGTAGGAATTAGGAGCAACTGGAGGTATATCCTCGGTGGCTTCACTGACTGTCCTGACATCCTTTACCAGGTCCCCAACAGCCCATGGGGCTCTCGTGGTCAGACCAATCCCAGAATATGGAGCTCACCTGGGCAGGTACCCCACCCCCACCCCAGCCCACGGGGCTCTCGTGGTCAGGCCCCTCCCAGGATACAGAGCTACCCTTGCAGGTACCGTGGCAGGGCTGGGCACACAGGAACCGTGCACATAGCCCTCATTGCAGAGCACCCCCAGCTCACCTGTCGCTCAGAGCTGACACAGAGCACCTCAGAGCAGGACTTGAACTAACAAACAGCAGCTGCAACAGGTCTGTGTCCCTGGGCATCACTCCGTGAGGCCTCCCTCCACCTGGTCTTCCAGAGACTTCCACTGCACCCGGGGCACCAGGCCTCTGTCTCCAACCACCACCCACCCCTCCTCTCCCTGACTCCTGGGTTCCTCTCATTAGGAGAGGGTTTTCTTGAAGTTATCTCCCACTCATGGGCCAGATAAAATGATTAGAAAACAAGCCAAAGCTGCAGCCCCTTGTCTATCCTGACTCTCAGGAGCCCACACCTGTTCCTTGGACCTGGCCGGTTCAGCAAGTTCCATTTTCTGCAACTGTGAGCCCCTGAGGGGTGATGATTGGCTGACCTGGGCAGCCTTACCGTGCCGGCCAGCCCTCCCCAGGTGTGCCTGGGTTGAGATCAATATAAATACCACTCCAGGCAGCAAGAGGCCCTGCAGCCGTGCCTGACACCATTTTCTCTGCCCTGTCAGCAGTCTCGGGGCTGGGCTGGTGGGAGGGAGTGAGAGGCCACGGCTTTGTGGGTGGCCCAGTGTGAGTGGGGCTCTGCTGGACTTTCTGCAGCAGTTGCCAGGCTGCCACCTGCTAAAGAAGAGGATGTGTCACCCATACCTGCTGCTGGAATTTCTCCCTGGGCAGAGGTGAGGAAGGAAAAAAGCAGTGGGGGCAGGGACAGGACGGGTATCTCAAGCAGGGAAATGGAAATCTTCCAGAAGAGCACCCAGGGCCAGGACCATCCTGGCTGGCCTGCAGGCACCAAGTTGGCCGGCATGCTGTCACTCGTGTGGCTCTATGGCCCTTCCTCTAGGCTTTCAAGTCCTTGTATATATTCAGGTGTTTTACCTGGGACGGGTGGGAATAGTTCAGCAGCAACTGGCCTGGGGCTCAGCTCACGTTTACTCACAGATGTCTCGGCACGGTGCCCCAGCTTTGCAATGAGGACGCTTGTTGCGTGGGGGCTGCTGGCTGAATGGGAGACGATTCCCCACCACTGACCAACTTCAGAATTGTTTACAACTGGAGCAAGTGCCCTGATACGGTTTTCCTCTGTGTAACTGGTGGGTTCTGTGTTTTTTTCTCTTTTTCGTTTTTGGTTCAAGGTAGATTTTATTCCTCTTTTTTGTATTTACAGATATAAGCATGGAAATAATTTATTCATATAAATACATGTAAGTGCAGGGAATAATTGTTTTTTCTGTTTTATTTTTTAAATTTTATTTCTTTTTAATTTTGAATTTTATTTTATATTTTTATACAGCAGGTTCTTATTGGTTATCTATTTTATACATATAAATGTATACATGCCAATCCCAGTCTCTCAACTCGTCCCACCACCACCCCCCCAACAGCTTTCCCCCCTTGTTGTCCATACGTTTGTTGTCTACATCTGTTGCTCTATTTATGCCTTGCAAAATGGTTAATCTGTACAGTTTTTCTAGGTTCCACATATATGCATGAATATACAAGATTTGTTTTTCTCTTTCTGACTTACTTCACTCTGTATGACAGTCTCTAGATCCATCGACGTCTCTACAAATGACCCAATTTCATTCCTTTTCATGGCTTAGTAATATTCCATTTTATATATGTACCACAGCTTTATGCATTCGTCTGTCTGTGGGCATTTAGGTTGCTTCCATTACCTCGATATTGTAAATAGTGATGCAATGAACATTGCGGTGAATGACTCTTTTTGATTTATGGTTTTGTCTGGGTATATGTCCAGTACTGGGATTGCTGTATCATATGGTAATTCTATTGTTAGTTTCTTAAGAAATTCCATATTGTTCTCCATAATGACTGTATCAATTTATATTCCCAACAATAGTGGAAGAGGGTTCCTTTTCTCCACACCCTTTCCAGCATTTTTTGTTTGTAGATTTTCTATGATGCCTATTCTACCAGGTGTGAGGTGATACCTCATTGTTGAATCCATTTCGTTGAGCAAGGGGTAGGTCTTGTCTATTACATATTTGGCTTATGGAACGGTATCTGTGTTAATTTCAAACTCTGCTTTTATGCAGCACCCCAACTCACCTTCCCCCTTAAGCAGGCATAAGTTGGTTTTCTAAACTTGAGACCCTGTTCTGTTTTGTAATTCAGTTCATGTGTAGCCAAGTTCACATTCTGTGTATTAGTGATACCTTATGATGTTTCTTTTTCTGTGTGACTTATTTCACGTAGAATCATCGTGCCTCAATCCACTCATTATGCTGGTACGGGTCTGGTGACATAGATTTCATTGCTGAGTGGTATTCTGTTGTACATAAGTACCGCAACTTCTTTATCCATTATTTGCGCTCTGGGATATTTAACTTGTGCCGTAGAAGAGATTTCTGTAAAAAGAGCCGTCCCAAATTTAGGGGTGGCTGTGTCTTTTTGATTTTAATTTCCCTAAGCTATAGGACCATAAGTGGAAGTGCCCTAGGCTCTGTTGCTTTGTTTTTTAGATGTTTCAGGAAACACCATACACTTCTACAGAGCGGCTGTTGGCAATTTACATCCCGCCCATCAGCATAACAAGGCTCCCAGTTCTCCATGGCCTGTCCTGCCTTTCTGGATTTTACACTTTTTTCAGATGGCCCTTTTGACCGGGGGGAAGTGAGACTTCATTGTAGTGCAGATTTCCTTTGCAAGCTTGCTTGGTTGGCCAAAAATGGCGTATGCGTTTTTTCCTGAATATATTCAGGAAAAAACGCATACGCCCTTTTTGTCCAAGTGCATCATTGTGGACGTTCTGCCTCTTTTCCTATGCTTTCAATGCAATTCCAGTCTACCTCCTGAAATCGGTTTCCTGCAATTCTGCCCCGATTTCAAGTCCTCTTGGCAGCCTTACTTCAGTCTATTTTTGGACGATAGCTGTCATTTATAACTCTGCAGGTTTGTGAATTACAGTGCCCCTGAGCTCCTTTCTTCAACTCGCTTTCTTTTGAGCTGGCCGCAACACCGCAGGATGGCTTCAGGCCCTAATCTGGTTCCGGCACGGCACGCTGACCCTTTGGTTATTTCCTCTTCCTGGTGGGAAATGAGAGTTAAATTTGCCCGTCCAGACACCTCCAGCTAGTCTCTCATTGGTTCTCCCTATTCCTGTTCATCTTCCGCAGAAATTGCAAACTGGGCCAAACAGAAGGTTAAAGGCGCTGACTCTCCAAGTCGGGAGAGTGTTAGTAAAGCGTCTGGAATGTTGCACCCGAGTACCAGGGTACGAAAACTGAGACATATTTGAACACGTCTCCCGTTCACATGGTTGATCATACTCTGGGTTCCACATGCATGTTTTAGCTGAAGGAAGAATACCTTAAACCTGGAGAGTTGAGACCCGTGGAATGGGTACCATGCAATATGACTTCAAAGAGTCTTCATTTGCTCACCGAACCTCTCCAATCCTATCACTGCTGCGTTTATGCCCCTGTACACACACTTGATTCTCTTTTGGAGACATAGCAATCCATAGGTTTTAAGATACTTACTAGTCAGGTACATTCTTAGGCGTTTAATATGGGGTGTTGAGTCCATTTCGTTGAGCAAGGAGTAGCTCTTGTCTATTCCATATTTGGCTTAAGGAACTTTATCTGTGCTCATTTCAATCTCTGGTTTTATGCAGCACCCCAACTCACCTTTCCCCTTAAGCAAGCATAAGTTGGTTTTCTAAATTTGAGACCCAGTTCTGTTTTGGAATTCAGTTCCTGTGTAGCCAAGTTTACTTTCCGTGTATTAGTGATATCTTATGATGTTTCTTTTTCTGTGTGACTTATTTCAGTTAGAATCATCGTACCTGAATCCACTCATTATGCTGCTACGGGCCTGATGACATAGATTTCATTGCTGAGTGATACTGCATTGTACGTAAGTACCACAAGTTCTTTATCCGTTTTTCACTTTCTTCGATGTTGAACTTGTACTGTAAACGAGGTTCTTGTAAACAGAGGCGTCCCAAACTTTGGGGTGGCTGTGTCTTTTTGATTTTAATTTCCCTAAGCTATAGGACCATAAGTGGAAGTGCCCTAGGCTCTGTTGCTTTGTTTTTTAGATGTTTCAGGAAACACCATACACTTCTCCTGAGTGTCTGTTGGCAATTTACATCCCGCCCATCAGCATAACAAGGCTCCCAGTTCTCCATGGCCTGTCCTGCCTTTCTGGATTTTACACTTTTTTCAGATGGCCCTTTTGACCGGGGGGAAGTGAGACTTCATTGTAGTGCAGATTTCCTTTGCAAGCTTGCTTGGTTGGAAGGACCAAGTGGATCTTCCACTTAGGACCATAAGTGGAAGTGCCTTAGGCGTTTGTTGTCTACATCTGTTGCTCTATTTATGCCTTGCAAAATGGTTAATCTGTACAGTTTTTCTAGGTTCCACATATATGCATGAATATACAAGATTTGTTTTTCTCTTTCTGACTTACTTCACTCTGTATGACAGTCTCTAGATCCATCGACGTCTCTACAAATGACCCAATTTCATTCCTTTTCATGGCTTAGTAATATTCCATTTTATATATGTACCACAGCTTTATGCATTCGTCTGTCTGTGGGCATTTAGGTTGCTTTCATTACCTCGATATTGTAAATAGTGATGCAATGAACATTGCGGTGAATGACTCTTTTTGATTTATGGTTTTGTCTGGGTATATGTCCAGTACTGGGATTGCTGTATCATATGGTAATTCTATTGTTAGTTTCTTAAGAAATTCCATATTGTTCTCCATAATGACTGTATCAATTTATATTCCCAACAATAGTGGAAGAGGGTTCCTTTTCTCCACACCCTTTCCAGCATTTTTTGTTTGTAGATTTTCTATGAAGCCTATTCTACCAGGTGTGAGGTGATACCTCATTGTTGAATCCATTTCGTTGAGCAAGGGGTAGGTCTTGTCTATTACATATTTGGCTTATGGAATGGTATCTGTGTTAATTTCAAACTCTGCTTTTATGCAGCACCCCAACTCACCTTCCCCCTTAAGCAGGCATAAGTTGGTTTTCTAAACTTGAGACCCTGTTCTGTTTTGTAATTCAGTTCCTGTGTAGCCAAGTTTACATTCCGTGTATTACTGATATCTTATGATGTTTCTTTTTCTGTGTGACTTATTTCAGTTAGAATCATCATATCTGAATCCACTCATTGTGCTGCTAAGGGCTTGATGACATAGATTCCAGTGCTGAGTGATATTGCTTTGTAAGTATATACCACAACTTCTTTATCCATTTTTCGATTTCTGCGATGTTGAACTTGTACTGTAAACGAGGTTCTTGTAAACAGAGCCGTTCCAAACTTTGGGGTGGCTGTGTCTTTTTGATTTTAATTTCCCTAATCTATAAGACCATAAGTGGAAGTGCCCTAGGCTCTGTTGCTTTGTTTTTTAGATGTTTCAGGAAACACCATACACTTCTCCCGAGTGTCTGTTGGCAATTTACATCCCGCCCATCAGCATAACAAGGCTCCCAGTTCTCCATGGCCTGTCCTGCCTTTCTGGATTTTACACTTTTTTCAGATGGCCCTTTTGACCGGGGGGAAGTGAGACTTCATTGTAGTGCAGATTTCCTTTGCAAGCTTGCTTGGTTGGCCAAAAAGGGCGTATGCGTTTTTTCCTGAATATATTCAGGAAAAAACGCATACGCCCTTTTTGGCCAAGTGCATCATTGTGGACGTTCTGCCTCTTTTCCTATGCTTTCAATGCAATTCCAGTCTACCTCCTGAAATCGGTTTCCTGCAATTCTGCCCCGCTTTCAAGTCCTCTTGGCAGCCTTCCTTCAGTATATTTTTGGATGATAGCTGTCATTTATAACTCTGCAGGTTTGTGCATTACAGTGCCCCTCAGCTCCTTTCTTCAACTCGCTTTCTTTTGAGCTGGCCGCAACACCGCAAGATGGCTTCAGGCCCTAATCTGTTTCGGGCACGGCACGCTGAGCCTTTGGTTAATTCCTCTTCCTTTGGGAAATGAGAGTTAAATTTTCCCGTCCAGACACCTCCAGCTAGTCTCTCATTGGTTCTCCCTATTCCTGTTCATCTTCCGCAGAAATTGCAAACTGGGCCAAACAGGAGGTTAAAGGGACTGACTCTCCAAGTTGGGAGAGTGTTAGTAAAGCGTCTGGAATGTTGCACCCGAGTACCAGGGTACGAAAACTGAGACATATTTGAACACGTATCCCGATCACATGGTTGATCATACTCTAGGTTCCACATGCATGTTTTAGCTGAAGGAAGAATACCTTAAACCTTGAGAGTTGAGACCCGTGGAATGGGTACCATGCAATATGACTTCAAAGGGTCTTCATTTGCTCACCGAACCTCTCCAATCCTATCACTGCTGCATTTATGGCCCTGTACACATTCTTGGTTCTCTTTTGGAGACATAGCAATCCATAGGTTTTAAGATACTTACTAGTGAGGTACATTCTTAGGCGTTTAATATGCGGTGTTGTGTCCATTTCGTTGAGCAAGGAGTAGCTCTTGTCTATTCCATATTTGGCTTAAGGAACTTTATCTGTGCTCATTTCAATCTCTGGTTTTATGCAGCACCCCAACTCACCTTTCCCCTTAAGCAAGCATAAGTTGGTTTTCTAAATTTGAGACCCTGTTCTGTTTTGGAATTCAGTTCCTGTGTAGCCAAGTTTACATTCCGTGTATTAGTGATATCTTATGATGTTTCTTTTCCTGTGTGACTTATTTCAGTTAGAATCATCGTACCTGAATCCACTCATTATGCTGCTACGGGCCTGATGACATAGATTTCATTGCTGAGTGATACTGCATTGTACGTAAGTACCACAACTTCTTTATCCATTTTTCACTTTCTGTGATATTGAACTTGTACGGTAAACGAGGTTCTTGTAAACAGAGGCGTCCCAAACTTTGGGGTGGCTGTGTCTTTTTGATTTTAATTTCCCTAAGCTATAGGACCATAAGTGGAAGTGCCCTAGGCTCTGTTGCTTTGTTTTTAGATGTTTCAGGAAACACCATACACTTCTCCCGAGTGGCTGTTGGCAATTTCCATCACGCCCATCAGCATAACAAGGCTCCCAGTTCTCCATGGCCTGTCCTGCCTTTCTGGATTTTACACTTTTTTCAGATGGCCCTTTTTACCGGGGGGAAGTGAGACTTCATTGTAGTGCAGATTTCCTTTGCAAGCTTGCTTGGTTGGCCAAAAAGGGCGTATGCATTTTTTCCTGAATATATTCAGGAAAAAACGCATACGCCCTTTTTGGCCAAGTGCATCATTGTGGACGTTCTGCCTCTTTTCCTATGCTTTCAATGCAATTCCAGTCTACCTCCTGAAATCGGTTTCCTGCAATTCTGCCCCGCTTTCAAGTCCTCTTGGCAGCCTTCCTTCAGTATATTTTTGGACGATAGCTGTCATTTATAACTCTGCAGGTTTGTGAATTACAGTGCCCCTGAGCTCCTTTCTTCACCTCGCTTTCTTTTGAGCTGGCCGCAACACCGCAAGATAGCTTCAGGCCCTAATCTGTTTCGGGCACGGCACGCTGAGCCTTTGGTTAATTCCTCTTCCTGGTGGGAAATGAGAGTTAAATTTGCCCGTCCAGACACCTCCAGCTAGTCTCTCATTGGTTCTCCCTATTCCTGTTCATCTTCTGCAGAAATTGCAAACTGGGCCAAACAGGAGGTTAAAGGGACTGACTCTCCAAGTTGGGAGAGTGTTAGTAAAGCGTCTGGAATGTTGCACCCGAGTACCAGGGTACGAAAACTGAGACATATTTGAACACGTATCCCGATCACATGGTTGATCATACTCTAGGTTCCACATGCATGTTTTAGCTGAAGGAAGAATACCTTAAACCTGAGTAGTTGAAACCCGTGGAATGGGTACCATGCAATATGACTTCAAAGGGTCTTCATTTGCTCACTGAACCTCTTCAATCCTATCACTGCTGCATTTATGCCCCTGTACACATGCTTGGTTCTCTTTCGGAGACATAGCAATCCATAGGTTTTAAGATACTTACTAGTCAGGTACATTCTTAGGCGTTTAATATGGGGTGTTGAGTCCATTTCGTTGAGCAAGGAGTAGCTCTTGTCTATTCCATATTTGGCTTAAGGAACTTTATCTCTGCTCATTTCAATCTCTGGTTTTATGCAGCACCCCAACTCACCTTTCCCCTTAAGCAAGCATAAGTTGGTTTTCTAAATTTGAGACCCAGTTCTGTTTTGGAATTCAGTTCCTGTGTAGCCAAGTTTACATTCCGTGTATTAGTGATATCTTATGATGTTTCTTTTGCTGTGTGACTTATTTCAGTTAGAATCATCGTACCTGAATCCACTCATTATGCTGCTACGGGCCTGATGACATAGATTTCATTGCTGAGTGATACTGCATTGTACGTAAGTACCACAAGTTCTTTATCCGTTTTTCACTTTCTTCGATGTTGAACTTGTACTGTAAACGAGGTTCTTGTAAACAGAGGCGTCCCAAACTTTGGGGTGGCTGTGTCTTTTTGATTTTAATTTCCCTAAGCTATAGGACCATAAGTGGAAGTGCCCTAGGCTTTGTTGCTTTGTTTTTTAGATGTTTCAGGAAACACCATACACTTCTCCTGAGTGTCTGTTGGCAATTTACATCCCGCCCATCAGCATAACAAGGCTCCCAGTTCTCCATGGCCTGTCCTGCCTTTCTGGATTTTACACTTTTTTCAGATGGCCCTTTTTACCGGGGGGAAGTGAGACTTCATTGTAGTGCAGATTTCCTTTGCAAGCTTGCTTGGTTGGCCAAAAAGGGCGTATGCATTTTTTCCTGAATATATTCAGGAAAAAACGCATACGCCCTTTTTGGCCAAGTGCATCATTGTGGACGTTCTGCCTCTTTTCCTATGCTTTCAATGCAATTCCAGTCTACCTCCTGAAATCGGTTTCCTGCAATTCTGCCCCGCTTTCAAGTCCTCTTGGCAGCCTTCCTTCAGTATATTTTTGGACGATAGCTGTCATTTATAACTCTGCAGGTTTGTGAATTACAGTGCCCCTGAGCTCCTTTCTTCACCTCGCTTTCTTTTGAGCTGGCCGCAACACCGCAAGATAGCTTCAGGCCCTAATCTGTTTCGGGCACGGCACGCTGAGCCTTTGGTTAATTCCTCTTCCTGGTGGGAAATGAGAGTTAAATTTGCCCGTCCAGACACCTCCAGCTAGTCTCTCATTGGTTCTCCCTATTCCTGTTCATCTTCCGCAGAAATTGCAAACTGGGCCAAACAGGAGGTTAAAGGGACTGACTCTCCAAGTTGGGAGAGTGTTAGTAAAGCGTCTGGAATGTTGCACCCGAGTACCAGGGTACGAAAACTGAGACATATTTGAACACGTATCCCGATCACATGGTTGATCATACTCTAGGTTCCACATGCATGTTTTAGCTGAAGGAAGAATACCTTAAACCTGAGTAGTTGAAACCCGTGGAATGGGTACCATGCAATATGACTTCAAAGGGTCTTCATTTGCTCACTGAACCTCTTCAATCCTATCACTGCTGCATTTATGCCCCTGTACACATGCTTGGTTCTCTTTCGGAGACATAGCAATCCATAGGTTTTAAGATACTTACTAGTCAGGTACATTCTTAGGCGTTTAATATGGGGTGTTGAGTCCATTTCGTTGAGCAAGGAGTAGCTCTTGTCTATTCCATATTTGGCTTAAGGAACTTTATCTCTGCTCATTTCAATCTCTGGTTTTATGCAGCACCCCAACTCACCTTTCCCCTTAAGCAAGCATAAGTTGGTTTTCTAAATTTGAGACCCAGTTCTGTTTTGGAATTCAGTTCCTGTGTAGCCAAGTTTACATTCCGTGTATTAGTGATATCTTATGATGTTTCTTTTGCTGTGTGACTTATTTCAGTTAGAATCATCGTACCTGAATCCACTCATTATGCTGCTACGGGCCTGATGACATAGATTTCATTGCTGAGTGATACTGCATTGTACGTAAGTACCACAAGTTCTTTATCCGTTTTTCACTTTCTTCGATGTTGAACTTGTACTGTAAACGAGGTTCTTGTAAACAGAGGCGTCCCAAACTTTGGGGTGGCTGTGTCTTTTTGATTTTAATTTCCCTAAGCTATAGGACCATAAGTGGAAGTGCCCTAGGCTTTGTTGCTTTGTTTTTTAGATGTTTCAGGAAACACCATACACTTCTCCTGAGTGTCTGTTTGCAATTTACATCCCGCCCATCAGCATAACAAGGCTCCCAGTTCTCCATGGCCTGTCCTGCCTTTCTGGATTTTACACTTTTTTCAGATGGCCCTTTTGACCGGGGGGAAGTGAGACTTCATTGTAGTGCAGATTTCCTTTGCAAGCTTGCTTGGTTGGAAGGACCAAGTGGATCTTCCACTTAGGACCATAAGTGGAAGTGCCCTAGGCGTTTGTTGTCTACATCTGTTGCTCTATTTATGCCTTGCAAAATGGTTAATCTGTATAGTTTTTCTAGGTTCCACATATATGCATGAATATACAAGATTTGTTTTTCTCTTTCTGACTTACTTCACTCTGTATGACAGTCTCTAGATCCATCGACGTCTCTACAAATGACCCAATTTCATTCCTTTTCATGGCTTAGTAATATTCCATTTTATATATGTACCACAGCTTTATGCATTCGTCTGTCTGTGGGCATTTAGGTTGCTTCCATTACCTCGATATTGTAAATAGTGATGCAATGAACATTGCGGTGAATGACTCTTTTTGATTTATGGTTTTGTCTGGGTATATGTCCAGTACTGGGATTGCTGTATCATATGGTAATTCTATTGTTAGTTTCTTAAGAAATTCCATATTGTTCTCCATAATGACTGTATCAATTTATATTCCCAACAATAGTGGAAGAGGGTTCCTTTTCTCCACACCCTTTCCAGCATTTTTTGTTTGTAGATTTTCTATGATGCCTATTCTACCAGGTGTGAGGTGATACCTCATTGTTGAATCCATTTCGTTGAGCAAGGGGTAGGTCTTGTCTATTACATATTTGGCTTATGGAATGGTATCTGTGTTAATTTCAAACTCTGCTTTTATGCAGCACCCCAACTCACCTTCCCCCTTAAGCAGGCATAATTTGGTTTTCTAAACTTGAGACCCTGTTCTGTTTTGTAATTCAGTTCATGTGTAGCCAAGTTCACATTCTGTGTATTAGTGATACCTTATGATGTTTCTTTTTCTGTGTGACTTATTTCACGTAGAATCATCGTGCCTCAATCCACTCATTATGCTGGTACGGGTCTGGTGACATAGATTTCATTGCTGAGTGGTATTCTGTTGTACATAAGTACCGCAACTTCTTTATCCATTATTTGCGCTCTGGGATATTTAACTTGTGCCGTAGAAGAGATTTCTGTAAAAAGAGCCGTCCCAAATTTAGGGGTGGCTGGATCTTTTTGATTTTAATTTCCCTAAGCTATAGGACCATAAGTGGAAGTGCCCTAGGCTCTGTTGCTTTGTTTTTTAGATGTTTCAGGAAACACCATACACTTCTACAGAGCGGCTGTTGGCAATTTACATCCCGCCCATCAGCATAACAAGGCTCCCAGTTCTCCATGGCCTGTCCTGCCTTTCTGGATTTTACACTTTTTTCAGATGGCCCTTTTGACCGGGGGGAAGTGAGACTTCATTGTAGTGCAGATTTCCTTTGCAAGCTTGCTTGGTTGGCCAAAAAGGGCGTATGCGTTTTTTCCTGAATATATTCAGGAAAAAACGCATACGCCCTTTTTGGCCAAGTGCATCATTGTGGACGTTCTGCCTCTTTTCCTATGCTTTCAATGCAATTCCAGTCTACCTCCTGAAATCGGTTTCCTGCAATTCTGCCCCGCTTTCAAGTCCTCTTGGCAGCCTTCCTTCAGTATATTTTTGGACGATAGCTGTCATTTATAACTCTGCAGGTTTGTGAATTACAGTGCCCCTGAGCTCCTTTCTTCAACTCGCTTTCTTTTGAGCTGGCCGCAACACCGCAAGATGGCTTCAGGCCCTAATCTGTTTCGGGCACGGCACGCTGAGCCTTTGGTTAATTCCTCTTCCTTTGGGAAATGAGAGTTAAATTTTCCCGTCCAGACACCTCCAGCTAGTCTCTCATTGGTTCTCCCTATTCCTGTTCATCTTCCACAGAAATTGCAAACTGGGCCAAACAGGAGGTTAAAGGGACTGACTCTCCAAGTTGGGAGAGTGTTAGTAAAGCGTCTGGAATGTTGCACCCGAGTACCAGGGTACGAAAACTGAGACATATTTGAACACGTATCCCGATCACATGGTTGATCATACTCTAGGTTCCACATACATGTTTTAGCTGAAGGAAGAATACCTTAAACCTGAGTAGTTGAAACCCGTGGAATGGGTACCATGCAATATGACTTCAAAGGGTCTTCATTTGCTCACCGAACCTCTCCAATCCTATCACTGCTGCATTTATGCCCCTGTACACATGCTTGGTTCTCTTTCGGAGACATAGCAATCCATAGGTTTTAAGATACTTACTAGTCAGGTACATTCTTTGGCGTTTAATATGCGGTGTTGAGTCCATTTCGTTGAGCAAGGAGTAGCTCTTGTCTATTCCATATTTGGCTTAAGGAACTTTATCTGTGCTCATTTCAATCTCTGGTTTTATGCAGCACCCCAACTCACCTTTCCCCTT
This sequence comes from Grampus griseus, assembly GCF_964374135.1. Classification (NCBI taxonomy): domain Eukaryota; kingdom Metazoa; phylum Chordata; class Mammalia; order Artiodactyla; family Delphinidae; genus Grampus; species Grampus griseus. The sequence continues at coordinate 477,944 of NW_028133381.1, forward strand.
AAGCAAGCATAAGTTGGTTTTCTAAATTTGAGACCCTGTTCTGTTTTGGAATTCAGTTCCTGTGTAGCCAAGTTTACATTCCGTGTATTAGTGATATCTTATGATGTTTCTTTTCCTGTGTGACTTATTTCAGTTAGAATCATCATACCTGAATCCACTCATTATGCTGCTACGGGCCTGATGACATAGATTTCATTGCTGAGTGATACTGCATTGTACGTAAGTACCACAAGGTCTTTATCCATTTTTCACTTTCTGTGATATTGAACTTGTACGGTAAACGAGGTTCTTGTAAACAGAGGCGTCCCAAACTTTGGGGTGGCTGTGTCTTTTTGATTTTAATTTCCCTGAGCTATAGGACCATAAGTGGAAGTGCCCTAGGCTCTGTTGCTTTGTTTCTTAGATGCATCAGGAAACACCATACACTTCTCCCGAGTGTCTGTTGGCAATTTACATCCCGCCCATCAGCATAACAAGGCTCCCAGTTCTCCATGGCCTGTCCTGCCTTTCTGGATTTTACACTTTTTTCAGATGGCCCTTTTGACCGGGGGGAAGTGAGACTTCATTGTAGTGCAGATTTCCTTTGCAAGTTTGCTTGCTTGGCCAAAAAGGGCGTATGCGTTTTTTCCTGAATATATTCAGGAAAAAACGCATACGCCCTTTTTGGCCAAGTGCATCATAGTGGACGTTCTGTCTCTTTTCCTATGCTTTCAATGCAATTCCAGTCTACCTCTTGAAATCGGTTTCCTGCAATTCTGCCCCGCTTTCAAGTCCTCTTGGCAGCCTTACTTCAGTATATTTTTGGACGATAGCTGTCATTTATAACTCTGCAGGTTTGTGCATTACAGTGCCCCTGAGCTCCTTTCTTCAACTCGCTTTCTTTTGAGCTGACCGCAACACTGCAGGATGGCTTCAGGCCCTAATCTGGTTGCGGCACGGCACGCTGAGCCTTTGGTTATTTCCTCTTCCTGGTGGGAAATGAGAGTTAAATTTGCCCGTCTAGACACCTCCAGCTAGTCTCTCATTGGTTCTCCCTATTCCTGTTCATCTTCTGCAGAAATTGCAAACTGGGCCAAACAGGAGGTTAAAGGCGCTGACTCTCCAAGTGGGGAGAGTGTTAGTAAAGCGTCTGAAATGTTGCACCCGAGTACCGGGGAGGAAAACTGAGACATAATTGAACACGTCTCCTGTTCACATGGTTGATCATACTCTGGGTTCCACATGCATGTTTTAGCTGAAGGAAGAATACCTTATACCTGGAGAGTTGAGACCCGTGGAATGGGTACCATGCAATGTGACTTCAAAGGGTCTTCATTTGCTCACCGAACCTCTCCAATCCTATCACTGCTGCGTTTATGCCCCTGTACACACGCTTGATTCTCTTTTGGAGACATAGCAATCCATAGGTTTTAAGATACTTACTAGTCAGGTACATTCTTAGGCGTTTAATATGGGGTGTTGAGTCCATTTCGTTGAGCAAGGAGTAGCTCTTGTCTATTCCATATTTGGCTTAAGGAACTTTATCTGTGCTCATTTCAATCTCTGGTTTTATGCAGCACCCCAACTCACCTTTCCCCTTAAGCAAGCATAAGTTGGTTTTCTAAATTTGAGACCCTGTTCTGTTTTGGAATTCAGTTCCTGTGTAGCCAAGTTTACATTCCGTGTATTAGTGATATCTTATGATGTTTCTTTTTCTGTGTGACTTATTTCAGTTAGAATCATCGTACCTGAATCCACTCATTATGCTGCTACGGGGCTGATGACATAGATTTCATTGCTGAGTGATACTGCATTGTACGTAAGTACCACAAGTTCTTTATCCATTTTTCACTTTCTGCGATGTTGAACTTGTACTGTAAACGAGGTTCTTGTAAACAGAGGCGTCCCAAACTTTGGGGTGGCTGTGTCTTTTTGATTTTAATTTCCCTAAGCTATAGGACCATAAGTGGAAGTGCCCTAGGCTCTGTTGCTTTGTTTCTTAGATGTTTCAGGAAACACCATACACTTCTCCCGAGTGTCTGTTGGCAATTTACATCCCGCCCATCAGCATAACAAGGCTCCCAGTTCTCCATGGCCTGTCCTGCCTTTCTGGATTTTACACTTTTTTCAGATGGCCCTTTTGACCGGGGGGAAGTGAGACTTCATTGTAGTGCAGATTTCCTTTGCAAGCTTGCTTGGTTGGCCAAAAAGTGCGTATGCGTTTTTTCCTGAATATATTCAGGAAAAAACGCATACGCCCTTTTTGGCCAAGTGCATCATTGTGGACGTTCTGCCTCTTTTCCTATGCTTTCAATGCAATTCCAGTCTACCTCCTGAAATCGGTTTCCTGCAATTCTGCCCCGCTTTCAAGTCCTCTTGGCAGCCTTACTTCAGTATATTTTTGGACGATAGCTGTCATTTATAACTCTGCAGGTTTGTGAATTACAGTGCCCCTGAGCTCCTTTCTTCAACTCGCTTTCTTGTGAGCTGGCCGCAACCCCGCAGGATGGCTTCAGGCCCTAATCTTGTTCCGGCACGGCACGCTGAGCCTTTGGTTATTTCCTCTTCCTGGTGGGAAATGAGAGTTAAATTTGCCCGTCCAGACACCTCCAGCTAGTCTCTCATTGGTTCTCCCTATTCCTGTTCATCTTCCGCAGAAATTGCAAACTGGACCAAACAGGAGGTTAAAGGCGCTGACTCTCCAAGTGGGGAGAGTGTTAGTAAAGCGTCTGGAATGTTGCACCCGAGTACCAGGGGAGGAAAACTGAGATATATTTGAACACGTCTCCCGATCACACGGTTGATCATACTCTGGGTTCCACATGCATGTTTTAGCTGAAGGAAGAATACCTTAAACCTGGAGAGTTGAGACCCGTGGAATGGGTACCATGCAATATGACTTCAAAGGGTCTTCATTTGCTCACCGAACCTCTCCAATCCTATCACTGCTGCATTTATGCCCCTGTACACATGCTTGATTCTCTTTCGGATACATAGCAATCCATAGGTTTTAAGATACTTACTAGTCAGGTACATTCTTAGGCGTTTAATATGCGGTTTTGAGTCCATTTCGTTGAGCAAGGAGTAGCTCTTGTCTATTCCATATTTGGCTTAAGGAACTTTATCTCTGCTCATTTCAATCTCTGGTTTTATGCAGCACCCCAACTCACATTTCCCCTTAAGCAAGCATAAGTTGGTTTTCTAAATTTGAGACCCTGTTCTGTTCTGTAATTCAGTTCCTGTGTAGCCAAGGTTACATTCCGTGTATTACTGATATCTTATGATGTTTCTTTTTCTGTGTGACTTATTTCAGTTAGAATCATCATACCTGAATCCACTCATTGTCCTGCTAAGGGCCTGATGACATAGATTTCATTGCTGAGTGATATTGCTTTGTAAGTAAATACCAAAACTTCTTTATCAATTTTTCACTTTCTGCGATGTTGAACTTGTACTGTAAACGAGGTTCTTGTAAACACAGGCGTCCCAAACTTTTGGGTGGCTGTGTCTTTTTGATTTTAATTTCCCTAAGCTATAGGACCATAAGTGGAAGTGCCCTAGGCTCTGTTGCTTTGTTTTTTAGATGTTTCAGGAAACACCATACACTTCTCCGGAGTGTCTGTTGGCAATTTACATCCCGCCCATCATCATAACAAGGCTCCCAGTTCTCCATGGCCTGTCCTGCCTTTCTGGATTTTACACATTTTTCAGATGGCCCTTTTGACCGGGGGGAAGTGAGACTTCATTGTAGTGCAGATTTCCTTTGCAAGCTTGCTTGGTTGGCCAAAAAGGGCGTATGCGTTTTTTCCTGAATATATTCAGGAAAAAACGCATACGCCCTTTTTGGCCAAGTGCATCATTGTGGACGTTCTGCCTCTTTTCCTATGCTTTCAATGCAATTCCAGTCTACCTCCTGAAATCGGTTTCCTGCAATTCTGCCCCGCTTTCAAGTCCTCTTGGCAGCCTTACTTCAGTCTATTTTTGGACGATAGCTGTCATTTATAACTCTGCAGGTTTGTGAATTACAGTGCCCCTGAACTCCTTTCTTCAACTCGCTTTCTTGTGACCTGGCCCCAACACCGCAGGATGGCTTCAGGCCCTAATCTGGTTCCGGCACGGCACGCTGAGCCTTTGGTTATTTCCTCTTCCTGGTGGGAAATGAGAGTTAAATTTGCCCGTCCAGACACCTCCAGCTAGTCTCTCATTGGTTCTCCCTATTCCTGTTCATCTTCCGCAGAAATTGCAAACTGGGCCAAACAGGAGGTTAAAGGCGCTGACTCTCCAAGTGGGGACAGTGTTAGTAAAGCGTCTGGAATGTTGCACCCGAGTACCAGGGGAGGAAAACTGAGATATATTTGAACACGTCTCCCGATCACACGGTTGATCATACTCTGGGTTCCACATGCATGTTTTAGCTGAAGGAAGAATACCTTAAACCTGGAGAGTTGAGACCCGTGGAATGGGTACCATGCAATATGACTTCAAAGGGTCTTCATTTGCTCACCGAACCTCTCCAATCCTATCACTGCTGCATTTATGCCCCTGTACACATGCTTGATTCTCTTTCGGATACATAGCAATCCATAGGTTTTAAGATACTTACTAGTCAGGTACATTCTTAGGCGTTTAATATGCGGTTTTGAGTCCATTTCGTTGAGCAAGGAGTAGCTCTTGTCTATTCCATATTTGGCTTAAGGAACTTTATCTCTGCTCATTTCAATCTCTGGTTTTATGCAGCACCCCAACTCACATTTCCCCTTAAGCAAGCATAAGTTGGTTTTCTAAATTTGAGACCCTGTTCTGTTCTGTAATTCAGTTCCTGTGTAGCCAAGGTTACATTCCGTGTATTACTGATATCTTATGATGTTTCTTTTTCTGTGTGACTTATTTCAGTTAGAATCATCATACCTGAATCCACTCATTGTCCTGCTAAGGGCCTGATAACATAGATTTCATTGCTGAGTGATATTGCTTTGTAAGTAAATACCAAAACTTCTTTATCAATTTTTCACTTTCTGCGATGTTGAACTTGTACTGTAAACGAGGTTCTTGTAAACACAGGCGTCCCAAACTTTTGGGTGGCTGTGTCTTTTTGATTTTAATTTCCCTAAGCTATAGGACCATAAGTGGAAGTGCCCTAGGCTCTGTTGCTTTGTTTTTTAGATGTTTCAGGAAACACCATACACTTCTCCGGAGTGTCTGTTGGCAATTTACATCCCGCCCATCATCATAACAAGGCTCCCAGTTCTCCATGGCCTGTCCTGCCTTTCTGGATTTTACACTTTTTTCAGATGGCCCTTTTGACCGGGGGGAAGTGAGACTTCATTGTAGTGCAGATTTCCTTTGCAAGCTTGCTTGGTTGGCCAAAAAGGGCGTATGCGTTTTTTCCTGAATATATTCAGGAAAAAACGCATACGCCCTTTTTGGCCAAGTGCATCATTGTGGACGTTCTGCCTCTTTTCCTATGCTTTCAATGCAATTCCAGTCTACCTCCTGAAATCGGTTTCCTGCAATTCTGCCCCGCTTTCAAGTCCTCTTGGCAGCCTTACTTCAGTCTATTTTTGGACGATAGCTGTCATTTATAACTCTGCAGGTTTGTGAATTACAGTGCCCCTGAACTCCTTTCTTCAACTCGCTTTCTTGTGACCTGGCCCCAACACCGCAGGATGGCTTCAGGCCCTAATCTGGTTCCGGCACGGCACGCTGAGCCTTTGGTTATTTCCTCTTCCTGGTGGGAAATGAGAGTTAAATTTGCCCGTCCAGACACCTCCAGCTAGTCTCTCATTGGTTCTCCCTATTCCTGTTCATCTTCCGCAGAAATTGCAAACTGGGCCAAACAGGAGGTTAAAGGCGCTGACTCTCCAAGTGGGGAGAGTGTTAATAAAGCGTCTGGAATGTTGCACCTGAGTACCAGGGGAGGAAAACTGAGACATATTTGAACACGTCTCCCGTTCACACGGTTGATAATACTCTGGGTTCCACATGCATGTTTTAGCTGAAGGAAGAATACCTTAAACATGGGTAGTTGAGACCCGTGGAATGGGTACCATGCAAATTGACTTCAAAGGGTCTTCATTTGCTCACCGAACCTCTCCAATCCTATCACTGCTGCATTTATGCCCTTGTACACATGCTTGGTTCTCTTTCGGAGACATAGCAATCCATAGGTTTTAAGATACTTACTAGTCAGGTACATTCTTAGGCGTTTAATATGGGGTGTTGAGTCCATTTCGTTGAGCAAGGAGTAGCTCTTGTCTATTCCATATTTGGCTTAAGGAACTTTATCTGTGCTCATTTCAATCTCTGGTTTTATGCAGCACCCCAACTCACCTTTCCCCTTAAGCAAGCATAAGTTGGTTTTCTAAATTTGAGACCCTGTTCTGTTTTGGAATTCAGTTCCTGTGTAGCCAAGTTTACATTCCGTGTATTAGTGATGTCTTATGATGTTTCTTTTTCTGTGTGACTTATTTCAGTTAGAATCATCGTACCTGAATCCACTCATTATGCTGCTACGGGCCTGATGACATAGATTTCATTGCTGAGTGATACTGCATTGTACGTAAGTACCACAAGTTCTTTATCCATTTTTCACTTTCTGTGATATTGAACTTGTACGGTAAACGACGTTCTTGTAAACAGAGGCGTCCCAAACTTTGGGGTGGCTGTGTCTTTTTGATTTTAATTTCCCTAAGCTATAGGACCATAAGTGGAAGTGCCCTAGGCTCTGTTGCTTTGTTTCTTAGATGCATCAGGAAACACCATACACTTCTCCCGAGTGTCTGTTGGCAATTTACATCCCGCCCATCAGCATAACAAGGCTCCCAGTTCTCCATGGCCTGTCCTGCCTTTCTGGATTTTACACTTTTTTCAGATGGTCCTTTTGACCGGGGGGAAGTGAGACTTCATTGTAGTGCAGATTTCCTTTGCAAGTTTGCTTGGTTGGCCAAAAAGGGCGTATGCGTTTTTTCCTGAATATATTCAGGAAAAAACGCATACACCCTTTTTGGCCAAGTGCATCATTGTGGACGTTCTGCCTCTTTTCCTATGCTTTCAATGCAATTCCAGTCTACCTCCTGAAATCGGTTTCCTGCAATTCTGCCCCGCTTTCAAGTCCTCTTGGCAGCCTTACTTTAGTCTATTTTTGGATGATAGCTGTCATTTATAACTGTGCAGGTTTGTGAATTACAGTGCCCCTGAGCTCCTTTCTTCAACTCGTTTTCTTGTGAGCTGGCCGCAACACCGCAGGATGGCTTCAGGCCCTAATCTGGTTCCGGCACGGCACGCTGAGCCTTTGGTTATTTCCTCTTCCTGGTGGGAAATGAGAGTTAAATTTGCCCGTCCAGCCACCTCCAGCTAGTCTCTCATTGGTTCTCGCTATTCCTTTTCATCTTCCGCAGAAATTGCAAACTGGGCCAAACAGGAGGTTAAAGGGACTGATTCTCCAAGTCGGGAGAGTGTTAGTAAAGCGTCTGGAATGTTGCACCCGAGTACCAGGGGAGGAAAACTGAGACATATTTGAACACGTCTCCCGATCACATGGTTGATCATACTCTAGGTTCCACATGCATGTTTTAGCTGAAGGAAGAATACCTTAAACCTGGGTAGTTGAAACCCGTGGAATGGGTACCATGCAATATGACTTCAAAGGGTCTTCATTTGCTCACCGAACCTCTCCAATCCTATCACTGCTGCGTTTATGCCCCTGTACACATGCTTGATTCTCTTTCGGAGACATAGCAATCCATAGGTTTTAAGATACTTACTAGTCAGGTACATTCTTAGGCGTTTAATATGCGGTGTTGAGTCCATTTCGTTGAGCAAGGAGTAGCTCTTGTCTATTCCATATTTGGCTTAAGGAACTTTATCTGTGCTCATTTCAATCTCTGGTTTTATGCAGCACCCCAACTCACCTTTCCTCTTAAGCAAGCATAAGTTGGTTTTCTAAATTTGAGACCCTGTTCTGTTCTGTAATTCAGTTCCTGTGTAGCCAAGTTTACATTCCGTGTATTAGTGATATCTTATGATGTTTCTTTTTCTGTGTGACTTATTTCAGTTAGAATCATCATACCTGAATCCACTCATTGTGCTGCTAAGAGCCTGATGACATAGATTTCATTGCTGAGTGATATTGCTTTGTAAGTAAATACCACATCTTCTTTATCCATTTTTCACTTTCTGCGATGTTGAACTTGTACTGTAAACGAGGTTCTTGTAAACAGAGGCATCCCAAACTTTGGGGTGGCTGTGTCTTTTTTATTTTAATTTCCCTAAGCTATAGGACCATAAGTGGAAGTGCCCTAGGCTCTGTTGCTTTGTTTTTTAGATGTTTCAGGAAACACCATACACTTCTCCCTATTGTCTGTTGGCAATTTACATCCCGCCCATCAGCATAACAAGGCTCCCAGTTCTCCATGGCCTGTCCTGCCTTTCTGGATTTTACACTTTTTTCAGATGGCCCTTTTGACCGGGGGGAAGTGAGACTTCATTGTAGTGCAGATTTCCTTTGCAAGCTTGCTTGGTTGCCCAAAAAGGGCGTATGCGTTTTTTCCTGAATATATTCAGGGAAAAACGCATACGCCCTTTTTGGCCAAGTGCATCATTGTGGACGTTCTGCCTCTTTTCCTATGCTTTCAATGCAATTCCAGTCTACCTCCTGAAATCGGTTTCCTGCAATTCTGCCCCGCTTTCAAGTCCTCTTGGCAGCCTTACTTTAGTCTATTTTTGGATGATAGCTGTCATTTATAACTGTGCAGGTTTGTGAATTACAGTGCCCCTGAGCTCCTTTCTTCAACTCGCTTTCTTGTGAGCTGGCCGCAACACCGCAGGATGGCTTCAGGCCCTAATCTGGTTCCGGCACGGCACGCTGAGCCTTTGGTTATTTCCTCTTCCTGGTGGGAAATGAGAGTTAAATTTGCCCGTCCAGCCACCTCCAGCTAGTCTCTCATTGGTTCTCGCTATTCCTTTTCATCTTCCGCAGAAATTGCAAACTGGGCCAAACAGGAGGTTAAAGGGACTGATTCTCCAAGTCGGGAGAGTGTTAGTAAAGCGTCTGGAATGTTGCACACGAGTACCAGGGGAGGAAAACTGAGACATATTTGAACACGTCTCCCGATCACATGGTTGATCATACTCTAGGTTCCACATGCATGTTTTAGCTGAAGGAAGAATACCTTAAACCTGGGTAGTTGAAACCCGTGGAATGGGTACCATGCAATATGACTTCAAAGGGTCTTCATTTGCTCACCGAACCTCTCCAATCCTATCACTGCTGCGTTTATGCCCCTGTACACATGCTTGATTCTCTTTCGGAGACATAGCAATCCATAGGTTTTAAGATACTTACTAGTCAGGTACATTCTTAGGCGTTTAATATGCGGTGTTGAGTCCATTTCGTTGAGCAAGGAGTAGCTCTTGTCTATTCCATATTTGGCTTAAGGAACTTTATCTGTGCTCATTTCAATCTCTGGTTTTATGCAGCACCCCAACTCACCTTTCCTCTTAAGCAAGCATAAGTTGGTTTTCTAAATTTGAGACCCTGTTCTGTTCTGTAATTCAGTTCCTGTGTAGCCAAGTTTACATTCCGTGTATTAGTGATATCTTATGATGTTTCTTTTTCTGTGTGACTTATTTCAGTTAGAATCATCATACCTGAATCCACTCATTGTGCTGCTAAGAGCCTGATGACATAGATTTCATTGATGAGTGATATTGCTTTGTAAGTAAATACCACATCTTCTTTATCCATTTTTCACTTTCTGCGATGTTGAACTTGTACTGTAAACGAGGTTCTTGTAAACAGAGGCATCCCAAACTTTGGGGTGGCTGTGTCTTTTTTATTTTAATTTCCCTAAGCTATAGGACCATAAGTGGAAGTGCCCTAGGCTCTGTTGCTTTGTTTTTTAGATGTTTCAGGAAACACCATACACTTCTCCCGAGTGTCTGTTGGCAATTTACATCCCGCCCATCAGCATAACAAGGCTCCCAGTTCTCCATGGCCTGTCCTGCCTTTCTGGATTTTACACTTTTTTCAGATGGCCCTTTTGACCGGGGGGAAGTGAGACTTCATTGTAGTGCAGATTTCCTTTGCAAGCTTGCTTGGTTGGCCAAAAAGGGCGTATGCGTTTTTTCCTGAATATATTCAGGGAAAAACGCATACGCCCTTTTTGGCCAAGTGCATCATTGTGGACGTTCTGCCTCTTTTCCTATGCTTTCAATGCAATTCCAGTCTACCTCCTGAAATCGGTTTCCTGCAATTCTGCCCCGCTTTCAAGTCCTCTTGGCAGCCTTACTTCAGTATATTTTTGGACGATAGCTGTCATTTATAACTCTGCATGTTTGTGAATTACAGTGCCCCTGAGCTCCTTTCTTCAACTCACTTTCTTTTGAGCTGGCCGCAACACCGCAGGATGGCTTCAGGCCCTAATCTGGTTCCGGCACGGCACGCTGAGCCTTTGGTTATTTCCTCTTCCAGATGGTAAATGAGAGTTAAATTTGCCCGTCCAGACACCTCCAGCTAGTCTCTCATTGGTTCTCCCTATTCCTGTTCATCTTCCGCAGAAATTGCAAACTGGGCCAAACAGGAGGTTAAAGGCGCTCACTCTCCAAGTGGGGAGAGTGTTAGTAAAGCGTCTGGAATATTGCACCCGAGTACCAGGGGAGGAAAACTGAGACATATTTGAACACGTCTCCCGTTCACACGGTTGATCATACTCTGGGTTCCACATGCATGTTTTTGCTGAAGGAAGAATACCTTAAACCTGGAGAGTTGAGACCCGTGGAATGGGTACCATGCAATATGACTTCAAAGGGTCTTCATTTGCTCACCGAACCTCTCCAATCCTATCACTGCTGCGTTTATGCCCCTGTACACATGCTTGATTCTCTTTTGGAGACATAGCAATCCATAGGTTTTAAGATACTTACTAGTCAGGTACATTCTTAGGCGTTTAATATGCGGTGTTGTGTCCATTTCGTTGAGCAAGGAGTAGCTCTTGTCTATTCCATATTTGGCTTAAGGAACTTTATCTGTGCTCATTTCCATCTCTGGTTTTATGCAGCACCCCAACTCACCTTTCCCCTTAAGCAAGCATAAGTTGGTTTTCTAAATTTGAGACACTGTTCTGTTCTGTAATTCAGTTCCTGTGTAGCCAAGTTTACATTCCGTGTATTACTGATATCTTATGATGTTTCTTTTTCTGTGTGACTTATTTCAGTTAGAATCATCATACCTGAATCCAATCATTGTGCTGCTAAGGGCCTGATGACATAGATTTCATTGCTGAGTGATATTGCTTTGTAAGTAAATACCACAACTTCTTTATCCATTTTTCACTTTCTGCGATGTTGAACTTGTACTGTAAACGAGGTTCTTGTAAACAGAGGCGTCCCAAACTTTGGGGTGGCTGTGTCTTTTTGATTTTAATTTCCCTATGCTATAGGACCATATGTGGAAGTGCCCTAGGCTCTGTTGCTTTGTTTTTTAGATGTTTCAGGAAACACCATACACTTCTCCCGAGTGTCTGTTGGCAATTTACATCCCGCCCATCAGCATAACAAGGCTCCCAGTTCTCCATGGCCTGTCCTGCCTTTCTGGATTTTACACTTTTTTCAGATGGCCCTTTTGACCGGGGGGAAGTGAGACTTCATTGTAGTGCAGATTTCCTTTGCAAGTTTGCTTGGTTGGCCAAAAATGGCGTATGCGTTTTTTCCTGAATATATTCAGGAAAAAACGCATACGCCCTTTTTGGCCAAGTGCATCATTGGGGACGTTCTGCCTCTTTTCCTATGCTTTCAATGCAATTCCAGTCTACCTCCTGAAATCGGTTTCCTGCAATTCTGCCCCGCTTTCAAGTCCTCTTGGCAGCCTTACTTTAGTCTATTTTTGGATGATAGCTGTCATTTATAACTGTGCAGGTTTGTGAATTACAGTGCCCCTGAGCTCCTTTCTTCAACTCGCTTTCTTGTGAGCTGGCTGCAACACCGCAGGATGGCTTCAGGCCCTAATCTGGTTCCGGCACGGCACGCTGAGCCTTTGGTTATTTCCTCTTCCTGGTGGGAAATGAGAGTTAAATTTGCCCGTCCAGCCACCTCCAGCTAGTCTCTCATTGGTTCTCGCTATTCCTTTTCATCTTCCGCAGAAATTGCAAACTGGGCCAAACAGGAGGTTAAAGGGACTGATTCTCCAAGTCGGGAGAGTGTTAGTAAAGCGTCTGGAATGTTGCACCCGAGTACCAGGGGAGGAAAACTGAGACATATTTGAACACGTCTCCCGATCACATGGTTGATCATACTCTAGGTTCCACATGCATGTTTTAGCTGAAGGAAGAATACCTTAAACCTGGGTAGTTGAAACCCGTGGAATGGGTACCATGCAATATGACTTCAAAGGGTCTTCATTTGCTCACCGAACCTCTCCAATCCTATCACTGCTGCGTTTATGCCCCTGTACACATGCTTGATTCTCTTTCGGAGACATAGCAATCCATAGGTTTTAAGATACTTACTAGTCAGGTACATTCTTAGGCGTTTAATATGCGGTGTTGAGTCCATTTCGTTGAGCAAGGAGTAGCTCTAGTCTATTCCATATTTGGCTTAAGGAACTTTATCTGTGCTCATTTCAATCTCTGGTTTTATGCAGCACCCCAACTCACCTTTCCTCTTAAGCAAGCATAAGTTGGTTTTCTAAATTTGAGACCCTGTTCTGTTCTGTAATTCAGTTCCTGTGTAGCCAAGTTTACATTCCGTGTATTAGTGATATCTTATGATGTTTCTTTTTCTGTGTGACTTATTTCAGTTAGAATCATCATACCTGAATCCACTCATTGTGCTGCTAAGAGCCTGATGACATAGATTTCATTGCTGAGTGATATTGCTTTGTAAGTAAATACCACATCTTCTTTATCCATTTTTCACTTTCTGCGATGTTGAACTTGTACTGTAAACGAGGTTCTTGTAAACAGAGGCATCCCAAACTTTGGGGTGGCTGTGTCTTTTTTATTTTAATTTCCCTAAGCTATAGGACCATAAGTGGAAGTGCCCTAGGCTCTGTTGCTTTGTTTTTTAGATGTTTCAGGAAACACCATACACTTCTCCCGAGTGTCTGTTGGCAATTTACATCCCGCCCATCAGCATAACAAGGCTCCCAGTTCTCCATGGCCTGTCCTGCCTTTCTGGATTTTACACTTTTTTCAGATGGCCCTTTTGACCGGGGGGAAGTGAGACTTCATTGTAGTGCAGATTTCCTTTGCAAGCTTGCTTGGTTGGCCAAAAAGGGCGTATGCGTTTTTTCCTGAATATATTCAGGGAAAAACGCATACGCCCTTTTTGGCCAAGTGCATCATTGTGGACGTTCTGCCTCTTTTCCTATGCTTTCAATGCAATTCCAGTCTACCTCCTGAAATCGGTTTCCTGCAATTCTGCCCCGCTTTCAAGTCCTCTTGGCAGCCTTACTTCAGTATATTTTTGGACGATAGCTGTCATTTATAACTCTGCATGTTTGTGAATTACAGTGCCCCTGAGCTCCTTTCTTCAACTCACTTTCTTTTGAGCTGGCCGCAACACCGCAGGATGGCTTCAGGCCCTAATCTGGTTCCGGCACGGCACGCTGAGCCTTTGGTTATTTCCTCTTCCAGATGGGAAATGAGAGTTAAATTTGCCCGTCCAGACACCTCCAGCTAGTCTCTCATTGGTTCTCCCTATTCCTGTTCATCTTCCGCAGAAATTGCAAACTGGGCCAAACAGGAGGTTAAAGGCGCTCACTCTCCAAGTGGGGAGAGTGTTAGTAAAGCGTCTGGAATATTGCACCCGAGTACCAGGGGAGGAAAACTGAGACATATTTGAACACGTCTCCCGTTCACACGTTTGATCATACTCTGGGTTCCACATGCATGTTTTTGCTGAAGGAAGAATACCTTAAACCTGGAGAGTTGAGACCCGTGGAATGGGTACCATGCAATATGACTTCAAAGGGTCTTCATTTGCTCACCGAACCTCTCCAATCCTATCACTGCTGCGTTTATGCCCCTGTACACATGCTTGATTCTCTTTTGGAGACATAGCAATCCATAGGTTTTAAGATACTTACTACTCAGGTACATTCTTAGGCGTTTAATATGCGGTGTTGAGTCCATTTCGTTGAGCAAGGAGTAGCTCTTGTCTATTCCATATTTGGCTTAAGGAACTTTATCTGTGCTCATTTCCATCTCTGGTTTTATGCAGCACCCCAACTCACCTTTCCCCTTAAGCAAGCATAAGTTGGTTTTCTAAATTTGAGACACTGTTCTGTTCTGTAATTCAGTTCCTGTGTAGCCAAGTTTACATTCCGTGTATTACTGATATCTTATGATGTTTCTTTTTCTGTGTGACTTATTTCAGTTAGAATCATCATACCTGAATCCAATCATTGTGCTGCTAAGGGCCTGATGACATAGATTTCATTGCTGAGTGATATTGCTTTGTAAGTAAATACCACAACTTCTTTATCCATTTTTCACTTTCTGCGATGTTGAACTTGTACTGTAAACGAGGTTCTTGTAAACAGAGGCGTCCCAAACTTTGGGGTGGCTGTGTCTTTTTGATTTTAATTTCCCTATGCTATAGGACCATATGTGGAAGTGCCCTAGGCTCTGTTGCTTTGTTTTTTAGATGTTTCAGGAAACACCATACACTTCTCCCGAGTGTCTGTTGGCAATTTACATCCCGCCCATCAGCATAACAAGGCTCCCAGTTCTCCATGGCCTGTCCTGCCTTTCTGGATTTTACAGTTTTTTCAGATGGCCCTTTTGACCGGGGGGAAGTGAGACTTCATTGTAGTGCAGATTTCCTTTGCAAGCTTGCTTGGTTGGCCAAAAAGGGCGTATGCGTTTTTTCCTGAATATATTCAGGGAAAAACGCATACGCCCTTTTTGGCCAAGTGCATCATTGTGGACGTTCTGCCTCTTTTCCTATGCTTTCAATGCAATTCCAGTCTACCTCCTGAAATCGGTTTCCTGCAATTCTGCCCCGCTTTCAAGTCCTCTTGGCAGCCTTACTTCAGTATATTTTTGGACGATAGCTGTCATTTATAACTCTGCATGTTTGTGAATTACAGTGCCCCTGAGCTCCTTTCTTCAACTCACTTTCTTTTGAGCTGGCCGCAACACCGCAGGATGGCTTCAGGCCCTAATCTGGTTCCGGCACGGCACGCTGAGCCTTTGGTTATTTCCTCTTCCAGATGGTAAATGAGAGTTAAATTTGCCCGTCCAGACACCTCCAGCTAGTCTCTCATTGGTTCTCCCTATTCCTGTTCATCTTCCGCAGAAATTGCAAACTGGGCCAAACAGGAGGTTAAAGGCGCTCACTCTCCAAGTGGGGAGAGTGTTAGTAAAGCGTCTGGAATATTGCACCCGAGTACCAGGGGAGGAAAACTGAGACATATTTGAACACGTCTCCCGTTCACACGGTTGATCATACTCTGGGTTCCACATGCATGTTTTTGCTGAAGGAAGAATACCTTAAACCTGGAGAGTTGAGACCCGTGGAATGGGTACCATGCAATATGACTTCAAAGGGTCTTCATTTGCTCACCGAACCTCTCCAATCCTATCACTGCTGCGTTTATGCCCCTGTACACATGCTTGATTCTCTTTTGGAGACATAGCAATCCATAGGTTTTAAGATACTTACTAGTCAGGTACATTCTTAGGCGTTTAATATGCGGTGTTGTGTCCATTTCGTTGAGCAAGGAGTAGCTCTTGTCTATTCCATATTTGGCTTAAGGAACTTTATCTGTGCTCATTTCCATCTCTGGTTTTATGCAGCACCCCAACTCACCTTTCCCCTTAAGCAAGCATAAGTTGGTTTTCTAAATTTGAGACACTGTTCTGTTCTGTAATTCAGTTCCTGTGTAGCCAAGTTTACATTCCGTGTATTACTGATATCTTATGATGTTTCTTTTTCTGTGTGACTTATTTCAGTTAGAATCATCATACCTGAATCCAATCATTGTGCTGCTAAGGGCCTGATGACATAGATTTCATTGCTGAGTGATATTGCTTTGTAAGTAAATACCACAACTTCTTTATCCATTTTTCACTTTCTGCGATGTTGAACTTGTACTGTAAACGAGGTTCTTGTAAACAGAGGCGTCCCAAACTTTGGGGTGGCTGTGTCTTTTTGATTTTAATTTCCCTATGCTATAGGACCATATGTGGAAGTGCCCTAGGCTCTGTTGCTTTGTTTTTTAGATGTTTCAGGAAACACCATACACTTCTCCCGAGTGTCTGTTGGCAATTTACATCCCGCCCATCAGCATAACAAGGCTCCCAGTTCTCCATGGCCTGTCCTGCCTTTCTGGATTTTACACTTTTTTCAGATGGCCCTTTTGACCGGGGGGAAGTGAGACTTCATTGTAGTGCAGATTTCCTTTGCAAGTTTGCTTGGTTGGCCAAAAATGGCGTATGCGTTTTTTCCTGAATATATTCAGGAAAAAACGCATACGCCCTTTTTGGCCAAGTGCATCATTGGGGACGTTCTGCCTCTTTTCCTATGCTTTCAATGCAATTCCAGTCTACCTCCTGAAATCGGTTTCCTGCAATTCTGCCCCGCTTTCAAGTCCTCTTGGCAGCCTTACTTTAGTCTATTTTTGGATGATAGCTGTCATTTATAACTGTGCAGGTTTGTGAATTACAGTGCCCCTGAGCTCCTTTCTTCAACTCGCTTTCTTGTGAGCTGGCTGCAACACCGCAGGATGGCTTCAGGCCCTAATCTGGTTCCGGCACGGCACGCTGAGCCTTTGGTTATTTCCTCTTCCTGGTGGGAAATGAGAGTTAAATTTGCCCGTCCAGCCACCTCCAGCTAGTCTCTCATTGGTTCTCGCTATTCCTTTTCATCTTCCGCAGAAATTGCAAACTGGGCCAAACAGGAGGTTAAAGGGACTGATTCTCCAAGTCGGGAGAGTGTTAGTAAAGCGTCTGGAATGTTGCACCCGAGTACCAGGGGAGGAAAACTGAGACATATTTGAACACGTCTCCCGATCACATGGTTGATCATACTCTAGGTTCCACATGCATGTTTTAGCTGAAGGAAGAATACCTTAAACCTGGGTAGTTGAAACCCGTGGAATGGGTACCATGCAATATGACTTCAAAGGGTCTTCATTTGCTCACCGAACCTCTCCAATCCTATCACTGCTGCGTTTATGCCCCTGTACACATGCTTGATTCTCTTTCGGAGACATAGCAATCCATAGGTTTTAAGATACTTACTAGTCAGGTACATTCTTAGGCGTTTAATATGCGGTGTTGAGTCCATTTCGTTGAGCAAGGAGTAGCTCTAGTCTATTCCATATTTGGCTTAAGGAACTTTATCTGTGCTCATTTCAATCTCTGGTTTTATGCAGCACCCCAACTCACCTTTCCTCTTAAGCAAGCATAAGTTGGTTTTCTAAATTTGAGACCCTGTTCTGTTCTGTAATTCAGTTCCTGTGTAGCCAAGTTTACATTCCGTGTATTAGTGATATCTTATGATGTTTCTTTTTCTGTGTGACTTATTTCAGTTAGAATCATCATACCTGAATCCACTCATTGTGCTGCTAAGAGCCTGATGACATAGATTTCATTGCTGAGTGATATTGCTTTGTAAGTAAATACCACATCTTCTTTATCCATTTTTCACTTTCTGCGATGTTGAACTTGTACTGTAAACGAGGTTCTTGTAAACAGAGGCATCCCAAACTTTGGGGTGGCTGTGTCTTTTTTATTTTAATTTCCCTAAGCTATAGGACCATAAGTGGAAGTGCCCTAGGCTCTGTTGCTTTGTTTTTTAGATGTTTCAGGAAACACCATACACTTCTCCCGAGTGTCTGTTGGCAATTTACATCCCGCCCATCAGCATAACAAGGCTCCCAGTTCTCCATGGCCTGTCCTGCCTTTCTGGATTTTACACTTTTTTCAGATGGCCCTTTTGACCGGGGGGAAGTGAGACTTCATTGTAGTGCAGATTTCCTTTGCAAGCTTGCTTGGTTGGCCAAAAAGGGCGTATGCGTTTTTTCCTGAATATATTCAGGGAAAAACGCATACGCCCTTTTTGGCCAAGTGCATCATTGTGGACGTTCTGCCTCTTTTCCTATGCTTTCAATGCAATTCCAGTCTACCTCCTGAAATCGGTTTCCTGCAATTCTGCCCCGCTTTCAAGTCCTCTTGGCAGCCTTACTTCAGTATATTTTTGGACGATAGCTGTCATTTATAACTCTGCATGTTTGTGAATTACAGTGCCCCTGAGCTCCTTTCTTCAACTCACTTTCTTTTGAGCTGGCCGCAACACCGCAGGATGGCTTCAGGCCCTAATCTGGTTCCGGCACGGCACGCTGAGCCTTTGGTTATTTCCTCTTCCAGATGGGAAATGAGAGTTAAATTTGCCCGTCCAGACACCTCCAGCTAGTCTCTCATTGGTTCTCCCTATTCCTGTTCATCTTCCGCAGAAATTGCAAACTGGGCCAAACAGGAGGTTAAAGGCGCTCACTCTCCAAGTGGGGAGAGTGTTAGTAAAGCGTCTGGAATATTGCACCCGAGTACCAGGGGAGGAAAACTGAGACATATTTGAACACGTCTCCCGTTCACACGTTTGATCATACTCTGGGTTCCACATGCATGTTTTTGCTGAAGGAAGAATACCTTAAACCTGGAGAGTTGAGACCCGTGGAATGGGTACCATGCAATATGACTTCAAAGGGTCTTCATTTGCTCACCGAACCTCTCCAATCCTATCACTGCTGCGTTTATGCCCCTGTACACATGCTTGATTCTCTTTTGGAGACATAGCAATCCATAGGTTTTAAGATACTTACTACTCAGGTACATTCTTAGGCGTTTAATATGCGGTGTTGAGTCCATTTCGTTGAGCAAGGAGTAGCTCTTGTCTATTCCATATTTGGCTTAAGGAACTTTATCTGTGCTCATTTCCATCTCTGGTTTTATGCAGCACCCCAACTCACCTTTCCCCTTAAGCAAGCATAAGTTGGTTTTCTAAATTTGAGACACTGTTCTGTTCTGTAATTCAGTTCCTGTGTAGCCAAGTTTACATTCCGTGTATTACTGATATCTTATGATGTTTCTTTTTCTGTGTGACTTATTTCAGTTAGAATCATCATACCTGAATCCAATCATTGTGCTGCTAAGGGCCTGATGACATAGATTTCATTGCTGAGTGATATTGCTTTGTAAGTAAATACCACAACTTCTTTATCCATTTTTCACTTTCTGCGATGTTGAACTTGTACTGTAAACGAGGTTCTTGTAAACAGAGGCGTCCCAAACTTTGGGGTGGCTGTGTCTTTTTGATTTTAATTTCCCTATGCTATAGGACCATATGTGGAAGTGCCCTAGGCTCTGTTGCTTTGTTTTTTAGATGTTTCAGGAAACACCATACACTTCTCCCGAGTGTCTGTTGGCAATTTACATCCCGCCCATCAGCATAACAAGGCTCCCAGTTCTCCATGGCCTGTCCTGCCTTTCTGGATTTTACACTTTTTTCAGATGGCCCTTTTGACCGGGGGGAAGTGAGACTTCATTGTAGTGCAGATTTCCTTTGCAAGCTTGCTTGGTTGGCCAAAAAGGGCGTATGCGTTTTTTCCTGAATATATTCAGGAAAAAACGCATACGCCCTTTTTGGCCAAGTGCATCATTGTGGACGTTCTGCCTCTTTTCCTATGCTTTCAATGCAATTCCAGTCTACCTCCTGAAATCGGTTTCCTGCAATTCTGCCCCGCTTTCAAGTCCTCTTGGCAGCCTTACTTCAGTATATTTTTGGACGATAGCTGTCATTTATAACTCTGCAGGTTTGTGAATTACAGTGCCCCTGAACTCCTTTCTTCAACTCGCTTTCTTGTGACCTGGCTGCAACACCGCAGGATGGCTTCAGGCCCTAATCTGGTTCCGGCACGGCACGCTGAGCCTTTGGTTATTTCCTCTTCCTGGTGGGAAATGAGAGTTAAATTTGCCCGTCCAGCCACCTCCAGCTAGTCTCTCATTGGTTCTCGCTATTCCTTTTCATCTTCCGCAGAAATTGCAAACTGGGCCAAACAGGAGGTTAAAGGGACTGATTCTCCAAGTCGGGAGAGTGTTAGTAAAGCGTCTGGAATGTTGCACCCGAGTACCAGGGGAGGAAAACTGAGACATATTTGAACACGTCTCCCGATCACAAGGTTGATCATACTCTAGGTTCCACATGCATGTCTTAGCTGAAGGAAGAATACCTTAAACCTGGGTAGTTGAAACCCGTGGAATGGGTACCATGCAATATGACTTCAAAGGGTCTTCATTTGCTCACCGAACCTCTCCAATCCTATCACTGCTGCGTTTATGCCCCTGTACACATGCTTGATTCTCTTTCGGAGACATAGCAATCCATAGGTTTTAAGATACTTACTAGTCAGGTACATTCTTAGGCGTTTAATATGGGGTGTTGAGTCCATTTCGTTGAGCAAGGAGTAGCTCTTGTCTATTCCATATTTGGCTTAAGGAACTTTATCTGTGCTCATTTCAATCTCTGGTTTTATGCAGCACCCCAACTCACCTTTACCCTTAAGCAAGCATAAGTTGGTTTTCTAAATTTGAGACCCTGTTCTGTTTTGGAATTCAGTTCCTGTGTAGCCAAGTTTACATTCCGTGTATTAGTGATGACTTATGATGTTTCTTTTTCTGTGTGACTTATTTCAGTTAGAATCATCGTACCTGAATCCACTCATTATGCTGCTACGGGCCTGATGACATAGATTTCATTGCTGAGTGATACTGCATTGTACGTAAGTACCACAAGTTCTTTATCCATTTTTCACTTTCTGTGATATTGAACTTGTATGGTAAACGACGTTCTTGTAAACAGAGGCGTCCCAAACTTTGGGGTGGCTGTGTCTTTTTGATTTTAATTTCCCTAAGCTATAGGACCATAAGTGGAAGTGCCCTAGGCTCTGTTGCTTTGTTTTTTAGATGTTTCAGGAAACACCATACACTTCTCCCAAGTGTCTGTTGGCAATTTACATCCCGCCCATCAGCATAACAAGGCTCCCAGTTCTCCATGGCCTGTCCTGCCTTTCTGGATTTTACACTTTTTTCAGATGGCCCTTTTGACCGGGGGGAAGTGAGACTTCATTGTAGTGCAGATTTCCTTTGCAAGCTTGCTTGGTTGCCCAAAAAGGGCGTATGCGTTTTTTCCTGAATATATTCAGGGAAAAACGCATACGCCCTTTTTGGCCAAGTGCATCATTGTGGACGTTCTGCCTCTTTTCCTATGCTTTCAATGCAATTCCAGTCTACCTCCTGAAATCGGTTTCCTGCAATTCTGCCCCGCTTTCAAGTCCTCTTGGCAGCCTTACTTTAGTCTATTTTTGGATGATAGCTGTCATTTATAACTGTGCAGGTTTGTGAATTACAGTGCCCCTGAGCTCCTTTCTTCAACTCGCTTTCTTGTGAGCTGGCCGCAACACCGCAGGATGGCTTCAGGCCCTAATCTGGTTCCGGCACGGCACGCTGAGCCTTTGGTTATTTCCTCTTCCTGGTGGGAAATGAGAGTTAAATTTGCCCGTCCAGCCACCTCCAGCTAGTCTCTCATTGGTTCTCGCTATTCCTTTTCATCTTCCGCAGAAATTGCAAACTGGGCCAAACAGGAGGTTAAAGGGACTGATTCTCCAAGTCGGGAGAGTGTTAGTAAAGCGTCTGGAATGTTGCACCCGAGTACCAGGGGAGGAAAACTGAGACATATTTGAACACGTCTCCCGATCACATGGTTGATCATACTCTAGGTTCCACATGCATGTTTTAGCTGAAGGAAGAATACCTTAAACCTGGGTAGTTGAAACCCGTGGAATGGGTACCATGCAATATGACTTCAAAGGGTCTTCATTTGCTCACCGAACCTCTCCAATCCTATCACTGCTGCGTTTATGCCCCTGTACACATGCTTGATTCTCTTTCGGAGACATAGCAATCCATAGGTTTTAAGATACTTACTAGTCAGGTACATTCTTAGGCGTTTAATATGCGGTGTTGTGTCCATTTCGTTGAGCAAGGAGTAGCTCTTGTCTATTCCATATTTGGCTTAAGGAACTTTATCTGTGCTCATTTCCATCTCTGGTTTTATGCAGCACCCCAACTCACCTTTCCCCTTAAGCAAGCATAAGTTGGTTTTCTAAATTTGAGACCCTGTTCTGTTCTGTAATTCAGTTCCTCTGTAGCCAAGGTTACATTCCGTGTATTACTGATATCTTATGATGTTTCTTTTTCTGTGTGACTTATTTCAGTTAGAATCATCATACCTGAATCCACTCATTGTGCTGCTAAGAGCCTGATGACATAGATTTCATTGCTGAGTGATATTGCTTTGTAAGTAAATACCACATCTTCTTTATCCATTTTTCACTTTCTGCGATGTTGAACTTGTACTGTAAACGAGGTTCTTGTAAACAGAGGCATCCCAAACTTTGGGATGGCTGTGTCTTTTTTATTTTAATTTCCCTAAGCTATAGGACCATAAGTGGAAGTGCCCTAGGCTCTGTTGCTTTGTTTTTTAGATGTTTCAGGAAACACCATACACTTCTCCCTATTGTCTGTTTGCAATTTACATCCCGCCCATCAGAATAACAAGGCTCCCAGTTCTCCATGGCCTGTCCTGCCTTTCTGGATTTTACACTTTTTTCAGATGGCCCTTTTGACCGGGGGGAAGTGAGACTTCATTGTAGTGCAGATTTCCTTTGCAAGCTTGCTTGGTTGGCCAAAAAGGACGTATGCGTTTTTTCCTGAATATATTCAGGGAAAAACGCATACGCCCTTTTTGGCCAAGTGCATCATTGTGGACGTTCTGCCTCTTTTCCTATGCTTTCAATGCAATTCCTGTCTACCTCCTGAAATCGGTTTCCTTCAATTCTGCCCCGCTTTCAAGTCCTCTTGGCAGCCTTACTTTAGTCTATTTTTGGATGATAGCTGTCATTTATAACTGTGCAGGTTTGTGAATTACAGTGCCCCTGAGCTCCTTTCTTCAACTCGCTTTCTTGTGAGCTGGCCGCAACACCGCAGGATGGCTTCAGGCCCTAATCTGGTTCCGGCACGGCACGCTGAGCCTTTGGTTATTTCCTCTTCCTGGTGGGAAATGAGAGTTAAATTTGCCCGTCCAGCCACCTCCAGCTAGTCTCTTATTGGTTCTCGCTATTCCTTTTCATCTTCCGCAGAAATTGCAAACTGGGCCAAACAGGAGGTTAAAGGAACTGATTCTCCAAGTCGGGAGAGTGTTAGTAAAGCGTCTGGAATGTTGCACCCGAGTACCAGGGGAGGAAAACTGAGACATATTTGAACACGTCTCCCGATCACATGGTTGATCATACTCTAGGTTCCACATGCATGTTTTAGCTGAAGGAAGAATACCTTAAACCTGGGTAGTTGAAACCCGTGGAATGGGTACCATGCAATATGACTTCAAAGGGTCTTCATTTGCTCACCGAACCTCTCCAATCCTATCACTGCTGTGTTTATGACCCTGTACACATGCTTGATTCTCTTTCGGAGACATAGCAATCCATAGGTTTTAAGATACTTACTAGTCAGGTACATTCTTAGGCGTTTAATATGCGGTGTTGAGTCCATTTCGTTGAGCAAGGAGTAGCTCTTGTCTATTCCATATTTGGCTTAAGGAACTTTATCTGTGCTCATTTCAATCTCTGGTTTAATGCAGCACCCCAACTCACCTTTCCTCTTAAGCAAGCATAAGTTGGTTTTCTAAATTTGAGACCCTGTTCTGTTCTGTAATTCAGTTCCTGTGTAGCCAAGTTTACATTCCGTGTATTAGTGATATCTTATGATGTTTCTTTTTCTGTGTGACTTATTTCAGTTAGAATCATCATACCTCAATCCACTCATTGTGCTGCTAAGAGCCTGATGACATAGATTTCATTGATGAGTGATATTGCTTTGTAAGTAAATACCACATCTTCTTTATCCATTTTTCACTTTCTGTGATGTTGAACTTGTACTGTAAACGAGGTTCTTGTAAACAGAGGCATCCCAAACTTTGGGGTGGCTGTGTCTTTTTTATTTTAATTTCCCTAAGCTATAGGACCATAAGTGGAAGTGCCCTAGGCTCTGTTGCTTTGTTTTTTAGATGTTTCAGGAAACACCATACACTTCTCCCTATTGTCTGTTGGCAATTTACATCCCGCCCATCAGCATAACAAGGCTCCCAGTTCTCCATGGCCTGTCCTGCCTTTCTGGATTTTACACTTTTTTCAGATGGCCCTTTTGACCGGGGGGAAGTGAGACTTCATTGTAGTGCAGATTTCCTTTGCAAGCTTGCTTGTTTGGCCAAAAAGGGCGTATGCGTTTTTTCCTGAATATATTCAGGGAAAAACGCATACGCCCTTTTTGGCCAAGTGCATCATTGTGGACGTTCTGCCTCTTTTCCTATGCTTTCAATGCAATTCCAGTCTACCTCCTGAAATCGGTTTCCTGCAATTCTGCCCCGCTTTCAAGTCCTCTTGGCAGCTTTACTTCAGTATATTTTTGGACGATAGTTGTCATTTATAACTCTGCATGTTTGTGAATTACAGTGCCCCTGAGCTCCTTTCTTCAACTCACTTTCTTTTGAGCTGGCCGCAACACCGCAGGATGGCTTCAGGCCCTAATCTGGTTCCGGCACGGCACGCTGAGCCTTTGGTTATTTCCTCTTCCAGATGGGAAATGAGAGTTAAATTTGCCCGTCCAGACACCTCCAGCTAGTCTCTCATTGGTTCTCCCTATTCCTGTTCATCTTCCGCAGAAATTGCAAACTGGGCCAAACAGGAGGTTAAAGGCGCTGACTCTCCAAGTGGGGAGAGTGTTAGTAAAGCGTCTGGAATATTGCACCCGAGTACCAGGGGAGGAAAACTGAGACATATTTGAACACGTCTCCCGTTCACACGGTTGATCATACTCTGGGTTCCACATGCATGTTTTTGCTGAAGGAAGAATACCTTAAACCTGGAGAGTTGAGACCCGTGGAATGGGTACCATGCAATATGACTTCAAAGGGTCTTCATTTGCTCACCGACCCTCTGCAATCCTATCACTGCTGCGTTTATGCCCCTGTACACATGCTTGATTCTCTTTTGGAGACATAGCAATCCATAGGTTTTAAGATACTTACTAGTCAGGTACATTCTTAGGCGTTTAATATGCGGTGTTGTGTCCATTTCGTTGAGCAAGGAGTAGCTCTTGTCTATTCCATATTTGGCTTAAGGAACTTTATCTGTGCTCATTTCCATCTCTGGTTTTATGCAGCACCCCAACTCACCTTTCCCCTTAAGCAAGCATAAGTTGGTTTTCTAAATTTGAGACACTGTTCTGTTCTGTAATTCAGTTCCTGTGTAGCCAAGTTTACATTCCGTGTATTACTGATATCTTATGATGTTTCTTTTTCTGTGTGACTTATTTCAGTTAGAATCATCATACCTGAATCCAATCATTGTGCTGCTAAGGGCCTGATGACATAGATTTCATTGCTGAGTGATATTGCTTTGTAAGTAAATAGCACAACTTCTTTATCCATTTTTCACTTTCTGCGATGTTGAACTTGTACTGTAAACGAGGTTCTTGTAAACAGAGGCGTCCCAAACTTTGGGGTGGCTGTGTCTTTTTTATTTTAATTTCCCTATGCTATAGGACCATATGTGGAAGTGCCCTAGGCTCTGTTGCTTTGTTTTTTAGATGTTTCAGGAAACACCATACACTTCTCCCGAGTGTCTGTTGGCAATTTACATCCCGCCCATCAGCATAACAAGGCTCCCAGTTCTCCATGGCCTGTCCTGCCTTTCTGGATTTTACACTTTTTTCAGATGGCCCTTTTGACCGGGGGGAAGTGAGACTTCATTGTAGTGCAGATTTCCTTTGCAAGTTTGCTTGGTTGGCCAAAAATGGCGTATGCGTTTTTTCCTGAATATATTCAGGAAAAAACGCATACGCCCTTTTTGGCCAAGTGCATCATTGGGGACGTTCTGCCTCTTTTCCTATGCTTTCAATGCAATTCCAGTCTACCTCCTGAAATCGGTTTCCTGCAATTCTGCCCCGCTTTCAAGTCCTCTTGGCAGCCTTACTTCAGTATATTTTTGGACGATAGCTGTCATTTATAACTGTGCAGGTTTGTGAATTACAGTGCCCCTGAGCTCCTTTCTTCAACTCGCTTTCTTGTGAGCTGGCCGCAACACCGCCGGATGGCTTCAGGCCCTAATCTGGTTCTGGCACGGCACGCTGAGCCTTTGGTTATTTCCTCTTCCTGGTGGGAAATGAGAGTTAAATTTGCCCGTCCAGACACCTCCAGCTAGTCTCTCATTGGTTCTCCCTATTCCTGTTCAACTTCCGCAGAAATTGCAAACTGGACCAAACAGGAGGTTAAAGGCGCTGACTCTCCAAGTGGGGAGAGTGTTAGTAAAGCGTCTGGAATGTTGCACCTGAGTACCAGGGGAGGAAAACTGAGATATATTTGAACACGTCTCCCGTTCACACAGTTGATCATACTCTGGGGTCCACATGCATGTTTTAGCTGAAGGAAGAATACCTTAAACCTGGAGAGTTGAGACCCGTGGAATGGGTACCATGCAATATGACTTCAAAGGGTCTTCATTTGCTCACCGAACCTCTCCAATCCTATCACTGCTGCGTTTATGCCCCTGTACACATGCTTGATTCTCTTTCGGAGACATAGCAATCCATAGGTTTTAAGATACTTACTAGTCAGGTACATTCTTAGGCGTTTAATATGCGGTGTTGAGTCCATTTCGTTGAGCAAGGAGTAGCTCTTTTCTATTCCATATTTGGCTTAAGGAACTTTATCTGTGCTCATTTCAATCTCTGGTTTTATGCAGCACCCCAACTCACATTTCCCCTTAAGCAAGCATAAGTTGGTTTTCTAAATTTGAGACCCTGTTCTGTTCTGTAATTCAGTTCCTCTGTAGCCAAGGTTACATTCCGTGTATTACTGATATCTTATGATGTTTCTTTTTCTGTGTGACTTATTTCAGTTAGAATCATCATACCTGAATCCACTCATTGTCCTGCTAAGGGCCTGATGACATAGATTTCATTGCTGAGTGATATTGCTTTGTAAGTAAATACCAAAACTTCTTTATCAATTTTTCACTTTCTGCGATATTGAACTTGTACTGTAAACGAGGTTCTTGTAAACACAGGCGTCCCAAACTTTGGGGTGGCTGTGTCTTTTTGATTTTAATTTCCCTAAGCTATAGGACCATAAGTGGAAGTGCCCTAGGCTCTGTTGCTTTGTTTTTTAGATGTTTCAGGAAACACCATACACTTCTCCGGAGTGTCTGTTGGCAATTTACATCCCGCCCATCATCATAACAAGGCTCCCAGTTCTCCATGGCCTGTCCTGCCTTTCTGGATTTTACACTTTTTTCAGATGGCCCTTTTGACCGGGGGGAAGTGAGACTTCATTGTAGTGCAGATTTCCTTTGCAAGCTTGCTTGGTTGGCCAAAAAGGGCGTATGCGTTTTTTCCTGAATATATTCAGGAAAAAACGCATACGCCCTTTTTGGCCAAGTGCATCATTGTGGACGTTCTGCCTCTTTTCCTATGCTTTCAATGCAATTCCAGTCTACCTCCTGAAATCGGTTTCCTGCAATTCTGCCCCGCTTTCAAGTCCTCTTGGCAGCCTTACTTCAGTCTATTTTTGGACGATAGCTGTCATTTATAACTCTGCAGGTTTGTGAATTACAGTGCCCCTGAACTCCTTTCTTCAACTCGCTTTCTTGTGACCTGGCCCCAACACCGCAGGATGGCTTCAGGCCCTAATCTGGTTCCGGCATGGCACGCTGAGCCTTTGGTTATTTCCTCTTCCTGGTGGGAAATGAGAGTTAAATTTGCCCGTCCAGCCACCTCCAGCTAGTCTCTCATTGGTTCTCGCTATTCCTTTTCATCTTCCGCAGAAATTGCAAACTGGGCCAAACAGGAGGTTAAAGGGACTGATTCTCCAAGTCGGGAGAGTGTTAGTAAAGCGTCTGGAATGTTGCACCCGAGTACCAGGGGAGGAAAACTGAGACATATTTGAACACGTCTCCCGATCACATGGTTGATCATACTCTAGGTTCCACATGCATGTTTTAGCTGAAGGAAGAATACCTTAAACCTGGAGAGTTGAGACCCGTGGAATGGGTACCATGCAATATGACTTCAAAGGGTCTTCATTTGCTCACCGAACCTCTCCAATCCTATCACTGCTGCGTTTATGCCCCTGTACACATGCTTGATTCTCTTTCGGAGACATAGCAATCCATAGGTTTTAAGATACTTACTAGTCAGGTACATTCTTAGGCGTTTAATATGCGGTGTTGAGTCCATTTCGTTGAGCAAGGAGTAGCTCTTGTCTATTCCATATTTGGCTTAAGGAACTTTATCTGTGCTCATTTCAATCTCTGGTTTTATGCAGCACCCCAACTCACCTTTCCTCTTAAGCAAGCATAAGTTGGTTTTCTAAATTTGAGACCCTGTTCTGTTCTGTAATTCAGTTCCTGTGTAGCCAAGTTTACATTCCGTGTATTAGTGATATCTTATGATGTTTCTATTTCTGTGTGACTTATTTCAGTTAGAATCATCATACCTCAATCCACTCATTGTGCTGCTAAGAGCCTGATGACATAGATTTCATTGATGAATGATATTGCTTTGTAAGTAAATACCACATCTTCTTTATCCATTTTTCACTTTCTGCGATGTTGAACTTGTACTGTAAACGAGGTTCTTGTAAACAGAGGCATCCCAAACTTTGGGGTGGCTGTGTCTTTTTTATTTTAATTTCCCTAAGCTATAGGACCATAAGTGGAAGTGCCCTAGGCTCTGTTGCTTTGTTTTTTAGATGTTTCAGGAAACACCATACACTTCTCCCTATTGTCTGTTGGCAATTTACATCCCGGCCATCAGCATAACAAGGCTCCCAGTTCTCCATGGCCTGTCCTGCCTTTCTGGATTTTACACTTTTTTCAGATGGCCCTTTTGACCGGGGGGAAGTGAGACTTCATTGTAGTGCAGATTTCCTTTGCAAGCTTGCTTGGTTGGCCAAAAAGGGCGTATGCGTTTTTTCCTGAATATATTCAGGGAAAAACGCATACGCCCTTTTTGGTCAAGTGCATCATTGTGGACGTTCTGCCTCTTTTCCTATGCTTTCAATGCAATTCCAGTCTACCTCCTGAAATCGGTTTCCTGCAATTCTGCCCCGCTTTCAAGTCCTCTTGGCAGCCTTACTTCAGTATATTTTTGGACGATAGCTGTCATTTATAACTCTGCAGGTTTGTGAATTACAGTGCCCCTGAGCTCCTTTCTTCAACTCACTTTCTTTTGAGCTGGCCGCAACACCGCAGGATGGCTTCAGGCCCTAATCTGGTTCCGGCACGGCACGCTGAGCCTTTGGTTATTTCCTCTTCCAGATGGGAAATGAGAGTTAAATTTGCCCGTCCAGACACCTCCAGCTAGTCTCTCATTGGTTCTCGCTATTCCTTTTCATCTTCCGCAGAAATTGCAAACTGGGCCAAACAGGAGGTTAAAGGCGCTGACTCTCCAAGTGGGGAGAGTGTTAGTAAAGCTTCTGGAATATTGCACCCGAGTACCAGGGGAGGAAAACTGAGACATATTTGAACACGTCTCCCGTTCACACGGTTGATCATACTCTGGGTTCCACATGCATGTTTTAGCTGAAGGAAGAATACCTTAAACCTGGAGAGTTGAGACCCGTGGAATGGGTACCATGCAATATGACTTCAAAGGGTCTTCATTTGCTCACCGAACCTCTCCAATCCTATCACTGCTGCGTTTATGCCCCTGTACACATGCTTGATTCTCTTTTGGAGACATAGCAATCCATAGGTTTTAAGATACTTACTAGTCAGGTACATTCTTAGGCGTTTAATATGCGGTGTTGTGTCCATTTCGTTGAGCAAGGAGTAGCTCTTGTCTATTCCATATTTGGCTTAAGGAACTTTATTTGTGCTCATTTCCATCTCTGGTTTTATGCAGCACCCCAACTCACCTTTCCCCTTAAGGAAGCATAAGTTGGTTTTCTAAATTTGAGACACTGTTCTGTTCTGTAATTCAGTTCCTGTGTAGCCAAGTTTACATTCCGTGTATTACTGATATCTTATGATGTTTCTTTTTCTGTGTGACTTATTTCAGTTAGAATCATCATACCTGAATCCAATCATTGTGCTGCTAAGGGCCTGATGACATAGATTTCATTGCTGAGTGATATTGCTTTGTAAGTAAATACCACAACTTCTTTATCCATTTTTCACTTTCTGCGATGTTGAACTTGTACTGTAAACGAGGTTCTTGTAAACAGAGGCGTCCCAAACTTTGGGGTGGCTGTGTCTTTTTGATTTTAATTTCCCTATGCTATAGGACCATATGTGGAAGTGCCCTAGGCTCTGTTGCTTTGTTTTTTAGATGTTTCAGGAAACACCATACACTTCTCCCGAGTGTCTGTTGGCAATTTACATCCCGCCCATCAGCATAACAAGGCTCCCAGTTCTCCATGGCCTGTCCTGCCTTTCTGGATTTTACACTTTTTGCAGATGGCCCTTTTGACCGGGGGGAAGTGAGACTTCATTGTAGTGCAGATTTCCTTTGCAAGTTTGCTTGGTTGGCCAAAAAGGGCGTATGCGTTTTTTCTTGAATATATTCAAGAAAAAACGCATACGCCCTTTTTGGCCAAGTGCATCATTGTGGACGTTCTGCCTCTTTTCCTATGCTTTCAATGCAATTCCAGTCTACCTCCTGAAATCGGTTTCCTGCAATTCTGCCCCGCTTTCAAGTCCTCTTGGCAGCCTTACTTTAGTCTATTTTTGGACGATAGCTGTCATTTATAACTGTGCAGGTTTGTGAATTACAGTGCCCCTGAGCTCCTTTCTTCAACTCGCTTTCTTGTGAGCTGGCCGCAACACCGCAGGATGGCTTCAGGCCCTAATCTGGTTCCGGCACGGCACGCTGAGCCTTTGGTTATTTCCTCTTCCTGGTGGGAAATGAGAGTTAAATTTGCCCGTCCAGACACCTCCAGCTAGTCTCTCATTGGTTCTCGCTATTCCTTTTCATCTTCCGCAGAAATTGCAAACTGGGCCAAACAGGAGGTTAAAGGGACTGATTCTCCAAGTCGGGAGAGTGTTAGTAAAGCGTCTGGAATGTTGCACCCGAGTACCAGGGGAGGAAAACTGAGACATATTTGAACACGTCTCCCGATCACATGGTTGATCATACTCTAGGTTCCACATGCATGTTTTAGCTGAAGGAAGAATACCTTAAACCTGGGTAGTTGAAACCCGTGGAATGGGTACCATGCAATATGACTTCAAAGGGTCTTCATTTGCTCACCGAACCTCTCCAATCCTATCACTGCTGCGTTTATGCCCCTGTACACATGCTTGATTCTCTTTCGGAGACATAGCAATCCATAGGTTTTAAGATACTTACTAGTCAGGTACATTCTTAGGCGTTTAATATGCGGTGTTGAGTCCATTTCGTTGAGCAAGGAGTAGCTCTTGTCTATTCCATATTTGGCTTAAGGAACTTTATCTGTGCTCATTTCAATCTCTGGTTTTATGCAGCACCCCAACTCACCTTTCCTCTTAAACAAGCATAAGTTGGTTTTCTAAATTTGAGACCCTGTTCTGTTCTGTAATTCAGTTCCTGTGTAGCCAAGTTTACATTCCGTGTATTACTGATATCTTATGATGTTTCTTTTTCTGTGTGACTTATTTCAGTTAGAATCATCGTACCTGAATCCACTCATTATGCTGCTACGGGCCTGATGACATAGATTTCATTGCTGAGTGATACTGCATTGTACGTAATTACCACAAGTTCTTTATCCATTTTTCACTTTCTGTGATATTGAACTTGTACGGTAAATGAGGTTCTTGTAAACAGAGGCGTCCCAAACTTTGGGGTGGCTGTGTCTTTTTGATTTTAATTTCCCTAAGCTATAGGACCATAAGTGGAAGTGTGCTAGGCTCTGTTGCTTTGTTTTTTAGATGTTTCAGGAAACACCATACACTTCTCCCGAGTGTCTGTTGGCAATTGACATCCCGCCCATCAGCATAACAAGGCTCCCAGTTTTCCATGGCCTGTCCTGCCTTTCTGGATTTTACACTTTTTTCAGATGGCCCTTTTGACCGGGGGGAAGTGAGACTTCATTGTAGTGCAGATTTCCTTTGCAAGCTTGTTTGGTTGGCCAAAAAGGGCGTATGCGTTTTTCCCTGAATATATTCAGGAAAAAACGCATACGCCCTTTTTGGCCAAGTGCATCATTGTGGACGTTCTGCCTCTTTTCCTATGCTTTCAATGCAATTCCAGTCTACCTCCTGAAATCGGTTTCCTGCAATTCTGCCCCGCTTTCAAGTCCTCTTGGCAGCCTTACTTCAGTATATTTTTGGACGATAGCTGTCATTTATAACTCTGCAGGTTTGTGAATTACAGTGCCCCTGAGCTCCTTTCTTCAACTCACTTTCTTTTGAGCTGGCCGCAACACCGCAGGATGGCTTCAGGCCCTAATCTGGTTCCGGCACGGCACGCTGAGCCTTTGGTTATTTCCTCTTCCAGATGGGAAATGAGAGTTAAATTTGCCCGTCCAGACACCTCCAGCTAGTCTCTCATTGGTTCTCCCTATTCCTGTTCATCTTCCGCAGAAATTGCAAACTGGGCCAAACAGGAGGTTAAAGGCGCTGACTCTCCAAGTGGGGAGAGTGTTAGTAAAGTGTCTGGAATGTTGCACCCGAGTACCAGGGGAGGAAAACTGAGACATATTTGAACACGTCTCCCGTTCACACGGTTGATCATACTCTGGGTTCCACATGCATGTTTTAGCTGAAGGAAGAATACCTTAAACCTGGAGAGTTGAGACCCGTGGAATGGGTACCATGCAATATGACTTCAAAGGGTCTTCATTTGCTCACCGAACCTCTCCAATCCTATCACTGCTGCATTTATGCCCCTGTACACATGCTTGATTCTCTTTTGGAGACATAGCAATCCATAGGTTTAAAGATACTTACTAGTCAGGTACATTCTTAGGCGTTTAATATGGGGTGTTGAGTCCATTTCGTTGAGCAAGGAGTAGCTCTTGTCTATTCCATATTTGGCTTAAGGAACTTTATCTGTGCTCATTTCAATCTCTGGTTTTATGCAGCACCCCAACTCACCTTTCCCCTTAAGCAAGCATAAGTTGGTTTTCTAAATTTGAGACCCTGTTCTGTTTTGGAATTCAGTTCCTATGTAGCCAAGTTTATATTCCGTGTATTAGTGATATCTTATGATGTTTCTTTTTCTGTGTGACTTATTTCAGTTAGAATCATCATACCTGAATCCACTCATTATGCTGCTATGGGCCTGATGACATAGATTTCATTGCTGAGTGATACTGCATTGTACGTAAATACCACAAGTTCTTTATCCATTTTTCACTTTCTGTGATATTGAACTTGTACGGTAAATGAGGTTCTTGTAAACAGAGGCGTCCCAAACTTTGGGGTGGCTGTGTCTTTTTGATTTTAATTTCCCTAAGCTATAGGACCATAAGTGGAAGTGCCCTAGGCTCTGTTGCTTTGTTTTTTAGATGTTTCAGGAAACACCATACACTTCTCCCAAGTGTCTGTTGGCAATTTACATCCCGCCCATCAGCATAACAAGGCTCCCAGTTCTCCATGGCCTGTCCTGCCTTTCTGGATTTTACACTTTTTTCAAATGGCCCTTTTGACGGGGGGAAGTGAGAATTCATTGTAGTGCAGATTTCCTTTGCAAGCTTGCTTGGTTGGCCAAAAAGGGCGTATGCGTTTTTTCCTGAATATATTCAGGAAAAAACGCATACGCCCTTTTTGGCCAAGTGCATCATTGTGGACGTTCTGCCTCTTTTCCTATGCTTTCAATGCAATTCCAGTCTACCTCCTGAAATCAGTTTCCTGCAATTCTGCCCCGCTTTCAAGTCCTCTTGGCAGCCTTACTTCAGTATATTTTTGGACGATAGCTGTCATTTATAACTCTGCAGGTTTGTGAATTACAGTGCCCCTGAGCTCCTTTCTTCAACTCGCTTTCTTTTGAGCTGGCCGCAACACCGCAGGATGGCTTCAGGCCCTAATCTGGTTCCGGCACGGCACGCTGAGCCTTTGGTTATTTCCTCTTCCAGATGGGAAATGAGAGTTAAATTTGCCCGTCCAGACACCTCCAGCTAGTCTCTCATTGGTTCTCCCTATTCCTGTTCATCTTCCGCAGAAATTGCAAACTGGGCCAAACAGGAGGTTAAAGGTGCTGACTCTCCAAGTGGGGAGAGTGTTAGTAAAGCGTCTGGAATGTTGCACCCGAGTACCAGGGGAGGAAAACTGAGACATATTTGAACACGTCTCCTGTCCACACGGTTGATCATACTCTGGGTTCCACATGCATGTTTTAGCTGAAGGAAGAATACCTTAAACCTGGAGAGTTGAGACCCGTGGAATGGGTACCATGCAATATGACTTCAAAGGGTCTTCATTTGCTCACCGAACCTCTCCAATCCTATCACTGCTGCATTTATGCCCCTGTACACATGCTTGATTCTCTTTTGGAGACATAGCAATCCATAGGTTTTAAGATACTTACTAGTCAGGTACATTCTTAGGCGTTTAATATGGGGTTTTGAGTCCATTTCGTTGAGCAAGGAGTAGCTCTTGTCTATTCCATATTTGGCTTAAGGAACTTTATCTGTGCTCATTTCAATCTCTGGTTTTATGCAGCACCCCAACTCACCTTTCCCCTTAAGCAAGCATAAGTTGGTTTTCTAAATTTGAGACCCTGTTCTGTTTTGGAATTCAGTTCCTGTGTAGCCAAGTTTACATTCCGTGTATTAGTGATATCTTATGATGTTTCTTTTTCTGTGTGACTTATTTCAGTTAGAATCATCGTACCTGAATCCACTCATTGTGCTGCTAAGGGCCTGATGACATAGATTTCATTGCTGAGTGATATTGCTTTGTAAGTAAATACCACATCTTCTTTATCCATTTTTCACTTTCTGCGATGTTGAACTTCTACTGTAAATGAGGTTCTTGTAAACAGAGGCGTCCCAAACTTTGGGGTGGCTGTGTCTTTTTGATTTTAATTTCCCTAAGCTATAGGACCATAAGTGGAAGTGCCCTAGGCTCTGTTGCTTTGTTTTTTAGATGTTTCAGGAAACACCATACACTTCTCCCGAGTGTCTGTTGGCAATTTACATCCCGCCCATCAGCATAACAAGGCTCCCAGTTCTCCATGGCCTGTCCTGCCTTTCTGGATTTTACACTTTTTTCAGATGGCCCTTTTGACCAGGGGGGAAGTGAGACTTCATTGTAGTGCAGATTTCCTTTGCAAGCTTGCTTGGTTGGCCAAAAAGGGCGTATGCGTTTTTTCCTGAATATATTCAGGAAAAAACGCATACGCCCTTTTTGGCCAAGTGCATCATTGTGGACGTTCTGCCTCTTTTCCTATGCTTTCAATGCAATTCCAGTCTACCTCCTGAAATCGGTTTCCTGCAATTCTGCCCCACTTTCAACTCCTCTTGGCAGCCTTACTTCAGTATAGTTTTGGACGATAGCTGTCATTTATAACTCTGCAGGTTTGTGAATTACAGTGCCCCTGAGCTCCTTTCTTCAACTCGCTTTCTTGTGAGCTGGCCACAACACCGCAGGATTGCTTCAGGCCCTAATCTGGTTCCGGCACGGCATGCTGAGCCTTTGGTTTATTCCTCTTCCCTGTGGGAAATGAGAGTTAAATTTGCCCGTCCAGACACCTCCAGCTAGTCTCTCATTGGTTCTCCCTATTCCTGTTCATCTTCCGCAGAAATTGCAAACTGGGCCAAACAGGAGGTTAAAGGCATTCACTCTCCAAGTGAGGAGAGTGTTAGTAAAGCGTCTGGAATGTTGCACCCGAGTACCAGGGAACGAAAAGTGAGACACATTTGAACACGTTTCTCGATCACACAGTGGATCATACTCTGGGTTCCACATGCATGTTTTAGCTGAAGGAAGAATCCCTTAAACCTGGAGAGTTGAGACCAATGGAATGGGTACCATGCAATATGACTTCAAAGGGTCTGCATTTGCTCACCGAACCTCACCAATCTTATGAGCCCCAAGTGTCCAGCCTTATGTGTCACCCAGCTCTGGGTGTAGATATGGTAAATGCAGGTTGCATCAGAAGCCTTGAATGAATTACTTAAGTATTGCTCTCTATTTCACTCTCATTGTGTTTTGTTTAAGAAATTTATTTTTAATATGGGATTTAGATGATTTTCACTGCTTTAATGCCACTGTACACACTCTTGATTCTCTTACAGAGATATATAAATCCATAGCTTTTATGATTCTTACTAGTCAGGTATATTCCTAGGCGTTGAATATGGGGTGTTGAGTCCATTTCGTTGAGCAAGGAGTAGCTCTTGTCTATTCCATATTTGGCTTAAGGAACTTTATCTGTGCTCATTTCAATCTCTGGTTTTATGCAGCACCCCAACTCACCTTTCCCCTTAAGCAAGCATAAGTTGGTTTTCTAAATTTGAGACCCTGTTCTGTTTTGGAATTCAGTTCCTGTGTAGCCAAGTTTACATTCCATGTATTAGTGATATCTTATGATGTTTCTTTCTCTGTGTGACTTATTTCAGTTAGATTCATTGTACTTAATCCACTCATTATGCTGCTACGGGCCTGATGACATAGATTTCATTGCTGAGTGATACTGCATTGTACGTAAGTACCACAACTTCTTTATCCATTTTTCACTTTCTGCGATATTGAACTTGTACCGTATATGAGGTTCTTATAAACAGAGCCATCCCAAACTTGGGGTGGCTGTGTCTTTTTGATTTTAATTTCCCTAAACTATAGGACCATAAGTGGAAGTGCCCTAGGCTCTGTTGCTTTGTTTTTTAGATGTTTCAGGAAACACCATACACTTCTCCAGAGTGGCTGTTGGCAATTTACATCCCGCCCATCAGCATAAGAAGGCTCCCAGTTCTCCATGGCCTGTCGTGCCTTTCTGGATTTTACACTTTTTTCAGATGGCCCTTTTGACCAGGGGAAAGTGAGACTTCATTGTAGTGCAGATTTCCTTTGCAAGCTTGCTTGGTTGGCCAAAAAGTGTGTATGCGTTTTTTCCTGACTATATTCAGGAAAAAACACATACGCCCTTTTTGGCCAAGTGCATCATTGTCGAGGTTCTGACTCTCTTCATATGTTTTCAATGCAATTCCAGTGTACCTCCTGAAATCGGTTTCCTGCAATTCTGCCTTGCTTTCAATGCTTCTTCATAGCCTTACCTCAATATATTTTTTGAAAATAGTTGGCCTTTATAACTCTGCAGGTTTTTGAATTGCAGTGGCCCTTAGCTCCATTTTTCAGCTCTTATTTTTGTGATCTTGCCCCATAACCACAGGATTCCTTGAAGCTCTATTCTTCTTCTGGGGCACCTTGCTGTGCCTTTGGTTAATTCTTCTTACTGATGTGAAATTAGAGTGACATGTGCCCATTGAAACCGCTACAGCTAGTTTCTCACTGGTTCCCCCTATTCCCATTCATCCTCCGCACTAACTGCAGACTGTGCGATACCAGAACTTAAAGGCATTGACTCTCCATGTGGAGATGTTGTTAGTAAAGCGGCTGGAATGTCGATCCGGAGCCCCAGAAGAGGAAAAATGAGGTGTGTTTTAGAAACCTTTCCCGATCATATGGTATACCAGTCGCTGGGTTTCCCAAGCATGGTTTAGCTGTAGGAAGATTCCCTTCAACCTGGAGTGTTGGGACCCTTGGACTGAGTAGCATGAAGTATTGCATTAAACTTTCGGCAGTTGCTCACCAAAGCTCACCAATCCTCTCAGCCCCAAGTGTCCAGCCTTATGTCTTATCCAGCTGTGGGTTTATATGTGGTCAATCCAGGTTGCATCACAGCCCCTGAGCGAATTTTGTAAGAATTTTTCTCTCTTTCATTGTTTCTGCGTTTTGTTTTTAAAATTTATTTCTATAATGGGGTTTAGCTCATTTTCACTGCTGTGTTTGTGCCGCTCTGCACACACTTGATTCCCTTATGGAGATATATCAATACATGGGTTTTAAGATTCTTATTACTCAGATATATTTCTCTGCGGTGTATAGGGTGTGTTGAGGCCAGTTCATTGAGCAAGGTGTAGATCTTGTCTAATACCTATTTGGTTTATTGAATGGTATCTGTGCTAATTTCAAACTCTGGTTTTATGCATCACCCCACCTCTCCTTTCCCCTTAAGCTGACATAAGTGTGTTTTCTAAATGTGAGACACTGTTCTGTTCTGTAATTCATTTCTTGTGCAGCCATATTTACCCTCCCTCTATAAGTGATATCTTATGATATGTTTCTTTTTCTGTTTGACTTATTTCAAGTAGTATTATCGGACCTAAATCCACTCTTTATCCTTCTACTAGCCTTATTACATTGATTTCATGGTGAAGAGATATTCCATTGTACATAAGTACCACATCTTCTTTATCCATTGTTCTCTTTCCTGGGATATTTAAGGTGTACTGAAGTTGAGGTTCTTGTAAACAGAGTAGCCCTAAACTGTGGTGTGCTTGTGTCTTGTTGATTTTTAGACTTCCCTAGATATACTCCCATGATTGGAAGTGTCCTATGCTCTGTAGCTCTGTTTTTTAGATGATTTAGGAACCACCATACACTTCTCCAGAGTGGCTCTCGGCAGTTCACACACTGCCCATCAGCGTATAAAGGCTCCCTGTTCTCCATGGCCTGTCCTGCATTTCTGGTTTTTACAATTTTTTAAGATGGCCCTTTTGACCGGTGGGAAGTGAGACTTCTTTGTTGTGCACATTTGCATTGCTTGCTTGCTTCGTTGCCCATAAAGTGCGTATGCGTTTTTTCCTGGATATAATCAGGAAAAAACGCATACGCCCTTTTGGGCCAACTGCATCATTGTCGAAATTCTGCCGCTTTTCATGTGCGTTAAAGACGAGTCCAATCTATCTCTTGAAATCTGTTTCTTGCAATTCTGTCTTGCATTCAGATCCTCTTCTTTGCCTTACCTCAACATATTTTTGGACGTTAGTTTTCATTTATAACTCTGCAGGTTTGTGAATTGCAGTGACCCTGAGCTCCATTTTTTAAGTTGTTCTTTTGTGAGCTGGCCTCAAACCCGCAGGATTGCTTCAGGCCCTATTTTGGCTCCGGCGAGGCAGGCTGAGCCTTTCTTTAATTCTTATTCTTAATGGGAAATTAGAGTGATATGTGCCCGTCCAAACCCCTACAACTCTTCTCTCATTGGTTCCCCCTCTTCCCGTTCATCCTCCTCACAATTTGCAAAATGTGTGAAACAGAAGTTTAAATGTGCTGATTCTCCAAGTGGGGAGATTCTAAGTAGCGTGGCTGGAATGGTGAACAGGAGCACCAGGAGAGGATAAATGAGGTGCATTTTAGACACATCTCCCGATCACATGGTGTACAGTCCTCTGGGTTTTCCATGCATGTTTTAGCTGTAGGAAGATCCCTTGAACCTGCAGATTTGGGACCCATTGAATGGGTACCAGGTAGTATTACTTTAAAGGGTGTGCATTTCCTCACCCAACCTCACATTTCTCTTAGCGCAAACAGTTTCCAGCCTTATGTCTCATCCTGCTGTGGGTCTAGATGTGTTCAATCCATGTTGCATCACCGTCCCTGAGGAAGAGTTGTAAGAGGTTTTCTCTGTCTCTCTGTCGTTTATTTTTTTCAATTTATTACTATATTGGTTACAGCTGATTTTCAAAGCTCTGTTTCTTGCTGCTGTACATCCACTTGATTCACGTACAGAGAGACATCAATAAATTCTTTTTCAGATTCTTACCAGTCGTATATATTCTTTTCCGGTGACTTGAGTGTGCTGAGTGCAGTTCTTTTAGCTACCGTGTAGGCCTTGTTGATTATCAGTTTGGTATTTGGAATGGTATCTTTGCTAATTTCAACCTCCTGGATGATGCCTCACCCCTCCCCACCTTTCCCGTTTAGCAGCCTTATGCGTGTTTTCTACATATTTGACTATGTTTTTGTTTTGTAATTTATTTCATGTGTAGCCATTTTGGATTCCACCTTTAAGTGATATCTTATGATATGTGTCTTTTTCTTTTTGAATTCTGTCACTTAGAATGATCATACGTAACTCCTCCGGAGTTGTTACAACTGGCCATATTTCATTGATTTCCAGGCTGAATAATATTCCACTCTACCTAAGTACCACATCTCTATCCATTTTTTCCCTCCAGAGACATTTAAGTTATATCCTAGTCGAGGATCTTTTAAACAGAGAGGGGGTAAACATTGGGGTGCCTGTGTCCTCTCGATTTTTGTTTTTCCCAAGATATACGCCCATGAGGGCAAGTGCCCTATGCTCTGTAGCTCATTTTTTAGATGCTTTAGTAAACACAATACACTTCTCCAGAATGGCCGTTGGCAATATACATTTCCACTATAAGTCTCACAGGGCTCCCTCTTCTCGTTGCCCTGTCCTGCATTTCTGTTGTTTACGCTTTATGAGGATGGCTCTTCTGACTGATGCGAAGTGATATCTTTTGTAGTATTGACTTCCAGTGCCCACCTGTTTGGTTGGCTAAAAAAGTGTATGCCCTTTTCTTGAATATATACAGAAAAAAACGCATACACCCTTTTTGGCCAACTGCAATGTTGGCAATGTTCAGCTCCTTTTCTTGTGCTTAATGGCGAGTCCTTTCTACCTCCTCAAATCCCTTTCCTGCCATTCTCCCTTGCTTACAAGTCCTTTTCTCTGACTTTCCTCAAGACATTTTTCAGTGATGGATATTTTCAACTCTGCAGTTTTGTGAATTTTACTGCCCCTGAGTTCCATTGTTCAACTTGTGTTTATGGGAACTGGCCACAAAGCAGCGGGATTTCCTCAAGCCCTATACTGTTTCCATAGGCAACCCTAGCCTTTGGTCAATTCGTCTTCCTGATTGGAAATTAGAGTGACATGTGCCTGTCTGAACACCTAGGACTTGTCTCTCATTGTTCCTCATCCTTCCGCTTCATCCTCTGGACAAATTCCAAACTGTACGCAACAGGATGTTGACAGTGCTGACATCTCCAAGTGGGGAGACTGTTAGTAAAGACGCTGGAGGGGTGAACCAGAGCACCAGGAGATGAGGAGATGAGATGCCTTTTCCAAGCTCTTCCCGATCAGACGGTACACCATCCTCTGGGTGTGACAGACATGTTTTAGCAGTAGGAAGAGTCCCATTCATGTAAGGAGAACACCAGGGCTTTTTCAAAATCAGTGTCTCCCCGAAACCCAAACTGGGGAATTTTTTAAGCTACGGCTACACATATGTTCATTAAGGGCCTTGGGAAGTAGGCAGAGTCCAAACTTTAGATGATTGAAGTCTTCAGGGTCAGAAGCACTCACCACCAGCTTCCCTTAGGCTACACTTTAACTATCATTGATAGATGATGTCAATAAAAATATCTATTCTTTTTCAGATTATTTCCCCTTATAGGTTATTGCAAAATGTTGAGTGTAGTTCCCTGTGCTATACAGTAGTTCCTTGTTGATGATCTATTTTATACATAGCAGTGTGTATGTGTTAATTCCAAACTGTTAATTTATCCCTCCTCCCACCTTTCCCCTTTGGTAATAATAAATTATAAGATTTTATACTTCTCAGAAATGGGGGAGCTGAAAGAGAGGTATCATTTTCAATGGAAAAGCATTTAAAACAAGATTGAAGGTTTAACCAAGATTATTAGATGTACATCCTTGGAAAGAAATCACTTCGTTTCTCTAATATTGACCTGACAAATAAGACAAACCTTTTCACTGAACTTGCTTATAAAAAGTGATGGAAATATCAAATGGAAGTGTTAGAAACATCTTATTTTACCCGAGCCTTATACACTGTTCTATGTTAACTACAGTTTGGCTCACACATCTGTTCATTGAGGTTACAATAGTCTCAATTTCTGTTACTGATCCTCCAGAGTGGACCCCAACAAGTGTCCCCCTGCCCAGTGTCATTGGGGCCAACAGATCGAGACTGAGTTTGGTTCACAAGCAAAGGAAACTTTATATTTTGATCAGAGAATGGAGAGGTGAGAGCATGCACTACCCCGTGGGCTGTGGGCTGGGCTGCTGTGTAGAGATCCTGTCAGAGTCAGTGGGAGGGAGGGAGGCGGCGGAGCTCTCGAGGGCCGGGTTGGCTGTAGCTCAGGCTCTATATCGTGGAGTCTGCACTGGGCCCCAGGAGCTGAGGTGTCGACCCAGCCATTCTGCACTAGGAAATCTGGTCTGAAGTGCCAGGTGTGGAACCTCTGCATGCGGGACCCTAGGAGCACGTGAAATTAGACAAAGCACAAAGGATAAAAAAGGTTAGACTTGACTTTATTGCCCAGATTCTATTTTTATCTCCCAGGGATTTTTAATGGGCTTTGCTGGGGACAAACCCCTCCTCTGCCTTTTGTCCCGTTCCTCATTCTTGGAGTGCTGAGGGTGCAGACCCTTCTTCTGTAACTGCTGAGTGCTGAGTTGGGAGCCCTCATACCCTGGGGCGAGGGTCAGAGCTTCTCCCCAGCAGCCTCCCGGTGACGTTGATTGTCCCCAGGACCCCTGCCTCCCTGCTCGTCCACCTGAGCACCAGCATTGGAAGTGTTATAGATTCTAATGACCTTTAAGGGTCCAGGAAAGAGATGTGCAGAGACGCTGTGGGGGCCGGTTTCACCCCGCCCCACATTTGTTCGGCCACCTTAGGCTGACCGTTTCTGCCAGCCTAGATGCTCTGACCAGTAGTCTGCGCTTTCTTCAATTAGGCCCCTGAATTAACGTACAAACAGCACCAGGTGTCAGAGCCCTGCCCGCTCAACTCCCAGACAGTCCAGGGTCAGTGGTGATAAGGACCATGATGGCTACTGAGTCAACAGCCTTTTGAAGTAAACAGGAGTACAGCCGGTCTTATTGGCCACCATCATCACGGTGTCTGTAGGCTTTTCTATGGTGACAGTGTGGTATACGGTTCCCCCGCCAAGATTATTAGCTCCCCTCTGGGTGCAGTAAGTCCTGCAAGCAGTAGTCTACTCTTTTGGGACACACTCTTGTTGTTTTATGAGAGAAACTCCAGGTCAAGTGATGTTCACACGAGTCGTCATGGTGCCCTGTTGCCCCCGGTTATCTCTCTGGATGTTGGAGTTGGAGGGCCTCCTCACTCGAGGTCGGTGTGCCCACGGAGCGAACCCTGCAACTTCAGGGCATGGTTGGTGGTTAGGATCACCACGTGGGGTCCTTTTCCCTTAGGAGGGAGGTGGACTTTTGGGCTGCTGATTTCCAGGTTTTTAGATACCGCCAGTATCTTGGCCAGATGTGGCAGTGGGCCAAGCTCCTTAGTGACCGTAGCTTATCCTACCTGGATGGCATTCTTGCATTGTTCCATTTCAAGTGGTCCCAGTTTTTGCACTAATTCTCCAATGGCGATTCACCTTTCACCGGGAATGTAAAGGTCAAAGGGTTTAGCTAAATTAGGGAGTTCCAGGGCAAGGGTCTGAATTGACTGCTCTTTCCATTCTTGAAAGGCCACTTCTGGATTCTATTCAAAAGGATCATCATCTTTTCCTTTCAGTGTTTCATATAGAGGCCCAGCTAGTAGACTGTAGTTAGGGATCCAGAAGCAGCAAACCCTGGCCTCCCCAGGAACCCCTAAGCTGTCTTCTAGTTTTAGAAAGGGGTAAGGCTGAAAATGGTTTCTTCCCTTTCCTGGGATGGGCTTCTCTGACCTTCTGTGAGAATGAAGCCCAGGCAGGTCACCGCAGTCTGTGATATTTGAGCTTTTTCTTGGACAACTTCTATCCTTTATTGGCTTGGTAGTTCAGAGGCCTCCTTAGTAGGGCTGGCGATCAGAATGTCGTCTGCATATTGAAGGAGGGTTTCCTTTTCCAGAGGTAGAACTTTTAGGTCTTTAGC
The DNA here is from genome assembly GCF_964374135.1 of Grampus griseus. Classification (NCBI taxonomy): domain Eukaryota; kingdom Metazoa; phylum Chordata; class Mammalia; order Artiodactyla; family Delphinidae; genus Grampus; species Grampus griseus. The sequence continues at coordinate 521,893 of NW_028133381.1, forward strand.
TAAGCTTTCCCCAAAGACGGTGTGGGAATTTTTGCACCCTTGGGTCCAGACGGCCCGGAAGTATTGTTTTAGTTGTATGTTGAGTCCTGCCACTCACAAGCCAAAATTTCTTGTGACTCTGGGACTAATGGAATACAAAAGAAGGCATCATTGAAGACTAATACAGAATACCATGTCCTGGTGGTTGGTAGAATGACCAGCAGGGTGTAGGAATTAGGAGCAACTGGAGGTATATCCTCGGTGGCTTCACTGACTGTCCTGACATCCTTTACCAGGTCCCCAGCAGCCCATGGGGCTCTCGTGGTCAGACCAATCCCAGAATATGGAGCTCACCTGGGCAGGTACCCCACCCCCACCCCAGCCCACGGGGCTCTCGTGGTCAGGCCCCTCCCAGGATACAGAGCTACCCTTGCAGGTACCGTGGCAGGGCTGGGCACACAGGAACCGTGCACAGAGCCCTCATTGCAGAGCACCCCCAGCTCACCTGTCGCTCAGAGCTGACACAGAGCACCTCAGAGCAGGACTTGAACTAACAAACAGCAGCTGCGACAGGTCTGTGTCCCTGGGCATCACTCCGTGAGACCTCCCTCCACCTGGTCTTCCAGAGACTTCCACTGCACCCGGGGCACCAGGCCTCTGTCTCCAACCACCACCTACCCCTCCTCTCCCTGACTCCTGGGTTCCTCTCATTAGGAGAGGGTTTTCTTGAAGTTATCTCCCACTCATGGGCCAGATAAAATGATTAGAAAACAAGCCAAAGCTGCAGCCCCTTGTCTATCCTGACTCTCAGGAGCCCACACCTGTTCCTTGGACCTGGCCGTTCAGCAAGTTCCATTTTCTGCAACTGTGAGCCCCTGAGGGGTGATGATTGGCTGACCTGGGCAGCCTTACCGTGCCGGCCAGCCCTCCCCAGGTGTGCCTGGGTTGAGATCAATATAAATACCACTCCAGGCAGCAAGAGCCCCTGCAGCCGTGCCTGACGCCATTTTCTCTGCCCTGTCAGCAGTCTCGGGGCTGGGCTGGTGGGAGGGAGTGAGAGGCCACGGCTTTGTGGGTGGCCCAGTGTGAGTGGGGCTCTGCTGGACTTTCTGCAGCAGTTGCCAGGCTGCCACCTGCTAAAGAAGAGGATGTGTCACCCATACCTGCTGCTGGAATTTCTCCCTGGGCAGAGGTGAGGAAGGAAAAAAGCAGTGGGGGCAGGGACAGGACGGGTATCTCAGGCAGGGAAATGGAAATCTTCCAGAAGAGCACCCAGGGCCAGGACCATCCTGGCTGGCCTGCAGGCACCAAGTCGGCCGGCATGCTGTCACTCGTGTGGCTCTATGACCCTTCCTCTAGGCTTTCAAGTCCTTGTATATATTCAGGTGTTTTACCTGGGACGGGTGGGAATAGTTCAGCAGCAACTGGCCTGGGGCTCAGCTCACGTTTACTCACAGATGCCTCGGCACGGTGCCCCAGCTTTGCAATGAGGACGCTTGTTGCGTGGGGGCTGCTGGCTGAATGGGAGACGATTCCCCACCACTGACCAACTTCAGAATTGTTTACAACTGGAGCAAGTGCCCTGATACGGTTTTCCTCTGTGTAACTGGTGGGTTCTGTGTTTTTTTCTCTTTTTCGTTTTTGGTTCAAGGTAGATTTTATTCCTCTTTTTTGTATTTACAGATATAAGCATGGAAATAATTTATTCATATAAATACATGTAAGTGCAGGGAATAATTGTTTTTTCTGTTTTATTTTTTAAATTTTATTTCTTTTTAATTTTGAATTTTATTTTATATTTTTATACAGCAGGTTCTTATTGGTTATCTATTTTATACATATAAATGTATACATGCCAATCCCAGTCTCTCAACTCCTCCCACCACCACCCCCCCAACAGGTTTCCCCCCTTGTTGTCCATACGTTTGTTGTCTACATCTGTTGCTCTATTTATGCCTTGCAAGATGGTTAATCTGTACAGTTTTTCTAGGTTCCACATATATGCATGAATATACAAGATTTGTTTTTCTCTTTCTGACTTACTTCACTCTGTATGACAGTCTCTAGATCCATCGACGTCTCTACAAATGACCCAATTTCATTCCTTTTCATGGCTTAGTAATATTCCATTTTATATATGTACCACAGCTTTATGCATTCGTCTGTCTGTGGGCATTTAGGTTGCTTCCATTACCTCGATATTGTAAATAGTGATGCAATGAACATTGCGGTGAATGACTCTTTTTGATTTATGGTTTTGTCTGGGTATATGTCCAGTACTGGGATTGCTGTATCATATGGTAATTCTATTGTTAGTTTCTTAAGAAATTCCATATTGTTCTCCATAATGACTGTATCAATTTATATTCCCAACAATAGTGGAAGAGGGTTCCTTTTCTCCACACCCTTTCCAGCATTTTTTGTTTGTAGATTTTCTATGATGTCTATTCTACCAGGTGTGAGGTGATACCTCATTGTTGAATCCATTTCGTTGAGCAAGGGGTAGGTCTTGTCTATTACATATTTGGCTTATGGAACGGTATCTGTGCTAATTTCAAACTCTGCTTTTATGCAGCACCCCAACTCACCTTCCCCCTTAAGCAGGCATAAGTTGGTTTTCTAAACTTGAGACCCAGTTCTGTTTTGTAATTCAGTTCCTGTGTAGCCAAGTTTACATTCCGTGTATTAGTGATATCTTATGATGTTTCTTTTTCTGTGTGACTTATTTCAGTTAGAATCTCCATACCTGCATCCACTCATTGTGCTGTTACGGGCCTGATGACATAGATTTCATTGCCATGTGATATTGCATTGTACGTAAATAGCACAACTTCTTTATCCATTTTTCACTTTCTGCGATATTGAACTTGTACTGTAAACGAGGTTATTATAAACACAGCCGTCCCAAATTTAGGGGTGGCTGTGTCTTTTTGATTTTAATTTCCCTAAGCTATAGGACCATAAGTGGAAGTGCCCTTGGCTTTGTTGCTTTGTTTTTTAGATGTTTCAGGAAACACCATACACTTCTCCCGAGTGTCTGTTGGCAATATACATCCCGCCCATCAGCATAACAAGGTTCCCAGTTCTCCATGGCCTATCCTGCCTTTCTGGATTTTACACTTTTTACAGATGGCCCTTTTGACCGTGGAAAAGTGAGACTTCATTGTAGTGCAGATTTCCTTTGCAAGCTTGCTTGGTTGGCCAAAAAGGGCGTATGCGTTTTTTCCTGACTATATTCAGGAAAAAACGCATACACCCTTTTTGGCCAAGTGCATCATTGTGGACGTTCTGCCTCTTTTCCTATGCTTTCAATGCAATTCCAGTCTACCTCCTGAAATCGGTTTCCTGCAATTCTGCCCTGCTTTCAAGTCCTCTTGGCAGCCTTACTTCAGTATATTTTTGGACGATAGCTGACATTTATAACTTTGCAGGTTTGTGAATTACAGTGCCCCTGAGCTCCTTTCTTCAACTCGCTTTCTTGTGAGCTGGCCGCAACACTGAAGGATGGCTTCAGGCCCTAATCTGGTTCCGGCATGGCACGCTGAGCCTTTGGTTATTTCCTCTTCCTGGTGGGTAATGAGAGTTAAATTTGCCCGTCCAGACACCTCCAGCTAGTCTCTCATTGGTTCTCCATATTCCTGTTCATCTTAGGCAGAAATTGCAAACTGGGCCAAACAGGAAGTTAAAGGCAGTGACTCTCCAAGTGGGGAGAGTGTTAGTAAAGCGTCTGGAATGTTGCACCCGAGTACCAGGGGAGGAAAACTGACACATATTTGAACACGTCTCCCATTCACACGGTTGATCATACTCTGGGTTCCACATGCATGTTTTAGCTGAAGGAAGAATACCTTAAAGCTGGAGAGTTGAGACCCGTGGAATGGGTACCATGCAATATGACTTCAAAGGGTCTTCATTTGCTCACCGAACCTCTCCAATCCTATCACTGCTGCGTTTATGCCCCTGTACACACGCTTGATTCTCTTTTGGAGACATAGCAATCCATAGGTTTTAAGATACTTACTAGTCAGGTACATTCTTAGGCGTTTAATATGGGGTGTTGAGTCCATTTCGTTGAGCAAGGAGTAGCTCTTGTCTATTCCATATTTGGCTTAAGGAACTTTATCTGTGCTCATTTCAATCTCTGGTTTTATGCAGCACCCCAACTCACCTTTCCTCTTAAGCAAGCATAAGTTGGTTTTCTAAATTTGAGACCCTGTTCTGTTTTGGAATTCAGTTCCTGTGTAGCCAAGTTTACATTCCGTGTATTAGTGATATCTTATGATGTTTCTTTTTCTGTGTGACTTATTTCAGTTAGAATCATCGTACCTGAATCCACTCATTATGCTGCTACGGGCCTGATGACATAGATTTCACTGCTGAGTGATACTGCATTGTACGTAAGTACCACAAGTTCTTTATCCATTTTTCACTTTCTGTGATATTGAACTTGTACGGTAAACGAGGTTCTTGTAAACAGAGGCGTCCCAAACTTTGGGGTGGCTGTGTCTTTTTGATTTTAATTTCCCTAAGCTATAGGACCATAAGTGGAAGTGCCCTAGGCTCTGTTGCTTTGTTTTTTAGATGTTTCAGGAAACACCATACACTTCTCCCGAGTGTCTGTTGGCAATTTACATCCCGCCCATCAGCATAACAAGGCTCCCAGTTCTCCATGGCCTGTCCTGCCTTTCTGGATTTTACAATTTTTTCAGATGGCCCTTTTGACCAGGGGGAAGTGAGACTTCATTGTAGTGCAGATTTCCTTTGCAAGCTTGCTTGGTTGGCCAAAAAGGGCGTATGCGTTTTTTCCTGAATATATTCAGGAAAAAACGCATATGCCCTTTTTGGCCAAGTGCCTCATTGTGGACGTTCTGCCTCTTTTCCTATGCTTTCAATGCAATTCCAGTCTACCTCCTGAAATCGGTTTCCTGCAATTCTGCCCCGCTTTCAAGTCCTCTTGGCAGCCTTACTTCAGTATATTTTTCGACGATACCTGTCATTCATAACCCTGCAGGTTTGTGAATTACAGTGCCCCTGAGCTCCTTTCTTCAACTCGCTTTCTTTTGAGCTGGCCGCAACACCGCAGGATGGCTTCAGGCCCTAATCTGGTTCCGGCACGGCACGCTGAGCCTTTGGTTAATTCCTCTTCCTGGTGGGAAATGAGAGTTAAATTTGCCCGTCCAGACACCTCCAGCTAGTCTCTCATTGGTTCTCGCTATTCATGTTTATCTTCCGCAGAAATTGCAAACTGGGCCAAACAGGAGGTTAAAGGGACTGACTCTCCAAGTCGGGAGAGTGTTAGTAAAGCGTCTGGAATGTTGCACCCGAGTACCAGGGTACGAAAACTGAGACATATTTGAACACGTCTCCCGATCACATGGTTGATCATACTCTAGGTTCCACATGCATGTTTTAGCTGAAGGAAGCATACCTTAAACCTGGGTAACTGAAACCCGTGGAATGGGTACCATGCAATATGACTTCAAAAAGTCTTCATTTGCTCACCAAACCTCTCCAATCCTATCACTGCTGCGTTTATGCCCCTGTACACACGCTTGATTCTCTTTCGGAGACATAGCAATCCATAGGTTTTAAGATACTTACTAGTCAGGTACATTCTTTGGCGTTTAATATGGTGTGTTGAGTCCATTTCATTGAGCAAGGAGTAGCTCTTGTCTATTCCATATTTCGCTTAAGGAACTTTATCTGTGCTCATTTCAATCTCTGGTTTTATGCAGCACCCCAACTCACCTTTCCCCTTAAGCAAGCATAAGTTGGTTTTCTAAATTTGAGACCCAGTTCTGTTTTGGAATTCAGTTCCTGTGTAGCCAAGTTTACATTCCGTGTATTAGTGATATCTTATGATGTTTCTTTTTCTGTGTGACTTATTTCAGTTAGAATCATCGTACCTGAATCCACTCATTATGCTGCTACGGGCCTGATGACATAGATTTCATTGCTGAGTGATACTGCATTGTACGTAAGTACCACAAGTTCTTTATCCATTTTTCACTTTCTGTGATATTGAACTTGTACGGTAAACGAGGTTCTTGTAAACAGAGACGTCCCAAACTTTGGGGTGGCTGTGTCTTTTTGATTTTAATTTCCCTAAGCTATAGGACCATAAGTGGAAGTGCCCTAGGCTCTGTTGCTTTGTTTTTTAGATGTTTCAGGAAACACCATACACTTCTCCCGAGTGTCTCTTGGCAATTTACATCCCGCCCATCAGCATAACAAGGCTCCCAGTTCTCCATGGCCTGTCCTGCCTTTCTGGATTTTACACTTTTTTCAGATGGCCCTTTTGACCGGGGGGAAGTGAGACTTCATTGTAGTGCAGATTTCCTTTGCAAGCTTGCTTGGTTGGCCAAAAAGGGCGTATGCGTTTTTTCCTGAATATATTCAGGAAAAAACGCATACGCCCTTTTTGGCCAAGTGCATCATTGTGGACGTTCTGCCTCTTTTCCTATGCTTTCAATGCAATTCCAGTCTACCTCCTGAAATCGGTTTTCAGCAATTCTGCCCTGCATTCAAGTCCTCTTGGCAGCCTTACTTCAGTGTATTTTTGGACAATAGCTGTCATTTATAACTCTGCAGGTTTGTGAATTACAGTGCCCCTGAGCTCCTTTCTTCAACTCGCTTTCTTGTGACCTGGCCGCAACACCGCAGGATGGCTTCAGGCCCTAATCTGGTTCCGGCATGGCACGCTGAGCCTTTGGTTAATTCCTCTTCCTGGTGGGAAATGAGAGTTAAATTTGCCCGTCCAGACACCTCCAGCTAGTCTCTCATTGGTTCTCGCTATTCCTGTTCATCTTCTGCAGAAATTGCAAACTGGGCCAAACAGGAGGTTAAAGGGACTGACTGTCCAAGTCGGGAGAGTGTTAGTAAAGCGTCTGGAATGTTGCACCCGAGTACCAGGGTACGAAAACTGAGACATATTTGAACACGTCTCCCGATCACATGGTTGATCATACTCTAGGTTCCACATGCATGTTTTAGCTGAAGGAAGCATACCTTAAACCTGGGTAACTGAAACCCGTGGAATGGGTACCATGCAATATGACTTCAAAGGGTCTTCATTTGCTCACCAAACCTCTCCAATCCTATCACTGCTGCGTTTATGCCCCTGTACACACGCTTGATTCTCTTTCGGAGACATAGCAATCCATAGGTTTTAAGATACTTACTAGTCAGGTACATTCTTTGGCGTTTAATATGCGGTGTTGAGTCCATTTCGTTGAGCAAGGAGTAGCTCCTGTCTATTCCATATTTGGCTTAAGGAACTTTATCTGTGCTCATTTCAATCTCTGGTTTTATGCAGCACCCCAACTCACCTTTCCCCTTAAGCAAGCATAAGATGGTTTTCTAAATTTGACACCCTGTTCTGTTTTGGAATTCAGTTCCTGTGTAGCCAAGTTTACATTCTGTGTATTAGTGATATCTTATGATGTTTCTTTTTCTGTGTGACTTATTTCAGTTAGAATCATCGTACCTGAATCCACTCATTATGCTGCTACGGGCCTGATGACATAGATTTCATTGTTGAGTGATACTGCATTGTACGTAAGTACCACAAGTTCTTTATCCATTTTTCACTTTCTGTGATATTGTACTTGTACGGTAAACGAGGTTCTAGTAAACAGAGACGTCCCAAACTTTGGGGTGGCTGTGTCTTTTTGATTTTAATTTCCCTAAGCTATAGGACCATAAGTGGAAGTGCCCTAGGCTCTGTTGCTTTGTTTTTTAGATGTTTCAGGAAACACCATACACTTCTCCCGAGTGTCTCTTGGCAATTTACATCCCGCCCATCAGCATAACAAGGCTCCCAGTTCTCCATGGCCTGTCCTGCCTTTTTGGATTTTATACTTTTTTCAGATGGCCCTTTTGACCGGGGGGAAGTGAGACTTCATTGTAGTGCAGATTTCCTTTGCAAGCTTGCTTGGTTGGCCAAAAAGGGCGTATGCGTTTTTTCCTGAATATATTCAGGAAAAAACGCATACGCCCTTTTTGGCCAAGTGCATCATTGTGGACGTTCTGCCTCTTTTCCTATGCTTCAATGCAATTCCAGTCTACCTCCTGAAATCGGTTTCCTGCAATTCTGCCCCGCTTTCAAGTCCTCTTGGCAGCCTTACTTCAGTATATTTTTCGACGATAGCTGTCATTCATAACTCTGCAGGTTTGTGAATTACAGTGCCCCTGAGCTCCTTTCTTCAACTCGCTTTCTTTTGAGCTGGCCGCAACATCGCAGGATGGCTTCATGCCCTAATCTGGTTCCGGCACGGCACGCTGAGCCTTTGGTTAATTCCTCTTCCTGGTGGGAAATGAGAGTGAAATTTGCCCCTCCAGACACCTCCAGCTAGTCTCTCATTGGTTCTCGCTATTCCTGTTCATCTTCCGCAGAAATTGCAAACTGGGCCAAACAGGAGGTTAAAGGGATTGACTCTCCAAGTCGGGAGAGTGTTAGTAAAGCGTCTGGAATGTTGCACCCGAGTACCAGGGTACGAAAACTGAGACATACTTGAACACGTCTCCCGTTCACATGGTTGATCATACTCTGGGTTCCACATGCATGTTTTAGCTGAAGTCAGAATACCTTAAACCTGGAGAGTTGAGACCCGTGTAATGGGTACCATGCAATATGACTTCAAAGGGTCTTCATTTGCTCACCGAACCTCTCCAATCCTATCACTGCAGCGTTTATGCCCCTGTACACACACTTGATTCTCTTTTGGAGACATAGCAATCCATAGGTTTTAAGATACTTACTAGTCAGGTACATTCTTAGGCGTTTAATATGGGGTGTTGAGTCCATTTCGTTGAGCAAGGAGTAGCTCTTGTCTATTCCATATTTGGCTTAAGGAACTTTATCTGTGCTCATTTCAATCTCTGGTTTTATGCAGCACCCCAACTCACCTTTCCCCTTAAGCAAGCATAAGTTGGTTTTCTAAATTTGAGACCCTGTTCTGTTTTGGAATTCAGTTCCTGTGTAGCCAAGTTTACATTCCGTGTATTAGTGATATCTTATGATGTTTCTTTTTCTGTGTGACTTATTTCAGTTAGAATCATCGTACCTGAATCCACTCATTATGCTGCTACGGGCCTGATGACATAGATTTCATTGCTGAGTGATACTGCATTGTACGTAAGTACCACAAGTTCTTTATCCATTTTTCACTTTCTGTGATATTGAACTTGTACGGTAAACGAGGTTGTTGTAAACAGAGGCGTCCCAAACTTTGGGGTGGCTGTGTCTTTTTGATTTTAATTTCCCTAAGCTATAGGACCATAAGTGGAAGTGCCCTAGGCTCTGTTGCTTTGTTTTTTAGATGTTTCAGGAAACACCATACACTTCTCCCGAGTGTCTGTTGGCAATTTACATCCCGCCCATCAGCATAACAAGGCTCCCAGTTCTCCATGGCCTGTCCTGCCTTTCTGGATTTTACACTTTTTTCAGATGGCCCTTTTGACCGGGGGGAAGTGAGACTTCATTGTAGTGCAGATTTCCTTTGCAAGTTTGCTTGGTTGGCCAAAAAGGGCGTATGCGTTTTTTCCTGAATATATTCAGGAAAAAACGCATACGCCCTTTTTGGCCAAGTGCATCATTGTGGACGTTCTGCCTCTTTTCCTATGCTTTCAATGCAATTCCAGTCTACCTCCTGAAATCGGTTTCCTGCAATTCTGCCCCGCTTTCAAGTCCTCTTGGCAGCCTTACTTTAGTCTATTTTTGGATGATAGCTGTCATTTATAACTGTGCAGGTTTGTGAATTACAGTGCCCCTGAGCTCCTTTCTTCAACTCGCTTTCTTGTGACCTGGCCGCAACACCGCAGGATGGCTTCAGGCCCTAATCTGGTTCCGGCACGGCACGCTGAGCCTTTGGTTATTTCCTCTTCCTGGTGGGAAATGAGAGTTAAATTTGCCCGTCCAGCCACCTCCAGCTAGTCTCTCATTGGTTCTCGCTATTCCTTTTCATCTTCCGCAGAAATTGCAAACTGGGCCAAACAGGAGGTTAAAGGGACTGGTTCTCCAAGACGGGAGAGTGTTATTAAAGCGTCTGGAATGTTGCACCCGAGTACCAGGGGAGGAAAACTGAGACATATTTGAACACGTCTCCCGATCACATGGTTGATCATACTCTAGGTTCCACATGCATGTTTTAGCTGAAGGAAGAATACCTTAAACCTGGGTAGTTGAAACCCATGGAATGGGTACCATGCAATATGACTTCAAAGGGTCTTCATTTGCTCACCAAACCTCTCCAATCCTATCACTGCTGCGTTTATGCCCCTGTACACATGCTTGATTCTCTTTCGGAGACATAGCAATCCATAGGTTTTAAGATACTTACTAGTCAGGTACATTCTTAGGCGTTTAATATGCGGTGTTGAGTCCATTTCGTTGAGCAAGGAGTAGCTCTTGTCTATTCCATATTTGGCTTAAGGAACTTTATCTGTGCTCATTTCAATCTCTGGTTTTATGCAGCACCCCAACTCACCTTTCCTCTTAAGCAAGCATAAGTTGGTTTTCTAAATTTGAGACCCTGTTCTGTTCTGTAATTCAGTTCCTGTGTAGCCAAGATTACATTCCGTGTATTAGTGATATCTTATGATGTTTCTTTTTCTGTGTGTCTTATTTCAGTTAGAATCATCATACCTGAATCCACTCATTGTGCTGCTAAGAGCCTGATGACATAGATTTCATTGCTGAGTGATATTGCTTTCTAAGTAAATACCACATCTTCTTTATCCATTTTTCACTTTCTGCGATGTTGAACTTCTAATGTAAACGAGGTTCTTGTAAACAGAGGCGTCCCAAACTTTGGGGTGGCTGTGTCTTTTTGATTTTAATTTCCCTAAGCTATAGGACCATAAGTGGAAGTGCCCTAGGCTCTGTTGCTTTGTTTTTTAGATGTTTCAGGAAACACCATACACTTCTCCCGAGTGTCTGTTGGCAATTTACATCCCGCCCATCAGCATAACAAGGCTCCCAGTTCTCCATGGCCTGTCCTGCCTTTCTGGATTTTACACTTTTTTCAGATGGCCGTTTTGACCGGGGGGAAGTGAGACTTCATTGTAGTGCAGATTTCCTTTGCAAGCTTGCTTGGTTGGCCAAAAAGTGCGTATGCGTTTTTTCCTGAATATATTCAGGAAAAAACGCATACGCCCTTTTTGGCCAAGTGCATCATTGTGGACGTTCTGCCTCTTTTCCTATGCTTTCAATGCAATTCCAGTCTACCTCCTGAAATCGGTTTCCTGCAATTCTGCCCCACTTTCAAGTCCTCTTGGCAGCCTTACTTCAGTATATTTTTCGACGATAGCTGTCATTTATAACTCTGCAGGTTTGTGAATTACAGTGCCCCTGAGCTCCTTTCTTCAACTCGCTTTCTTTTGAGCTGGCCGCAACACCGCAGGATGGCTTCAGGCCCTAATCTGGTTCCGGCACGGCACGCTGAGCCTTTGGTTAATTCCTCTTCCTGGTGGGAAATGAGAGTGAAATTTGCCCCTCCAGACACCTCCAGCTAGTCTCTCATTGGTTCTCGCTATTCCTGTTCATCTTCCGCAGAAATTGCAAACTGGGCCAAACAGGAGGTTAAAGGGATTGACTCTCCAAGTCGGGAGAGTGTTAGTAAAGCGTCTGGAATGTTGCACCCGAGTACCAGGGTACGAAAACTGAGACATACTTGAACACGTCTCCCGTTCACATGGTTGATCATACTCTGGGTTCCACATGCATGTTTTAGCTGAAGTCAGAATACCTTAAACCTGGAGAGTTGAGACCCGTGTAATGGGTACCATGCAATATGACTTCAAAGGGTCTTCATTTGCTCACCGAACCTCTCCAATCCTATCACTGCAGCGTTTATGCCCCTGTACACACACTTGATTCTCTTTTGGAGACATAGCAATCCATAGGTTTTAAGATACTTACTAGTCAGGTACATTCTTAGGCGTTTAATATGGGGTGTTGAGTCCATTTCGTTGAGCAAGGAGTAGCTCTTGTCTATTCCATATTTGGCTTAAGGAACTTTATCTGTGCTCATTTCAATCTCTGGTTTTATGCAGCACCCCAACTCACCTTTCCCCTTAAGCAAGCATAAGTTGGTTTTCTAAATTTGAGACCCTGTTCTGTTTTGGAATTCAGTTCCTGTGTAGCCAAGTTTACATTCCGTGTATTAGTGATATCTTATGATGTTTCTTTTTCTGTGTGACTTATTTCAGTTAGAATCATCGTACCTGAATCCACTCATTATGCTGCTACGGGCCTGATGACATAGATTTCATTGCTGAGTGATACTGCATTGTACGTAAGTACCACAAGTTCTTTATCCATTTTTCACTTTCTGTGATATTGAACTTGTACGGTAAACGAGGTTGTTGTAAACAGAGGCGTCCCAAACTTTGGGGTGGCTGTGTCTTTTTGATTTTAATTTCCCTAAGCTATAGGACCATAAGTGGAAGTGCCCTAGGCTCTGTTGCTTTGTTTTTTAGATGTTTCAGGAAACACCATACACTTCTCCCGAGTGTCTGTTGGCAATTTACATCCCGCCCATCAGCATAACAAGGCTCCCAGTTCTCCATGGCCTGTCCTGCCTTTCTGGATTTTACACTTTTTTCAGATGGCCCTTTTGACCGGGGGGAAGTGAGACTTCATTGTAGTGCAGATTTCCTTTGCAAGTTTGCTTGGTTGGCCAAAAAGGGCGTATGCGTTTTTTCCTGAATATATTCAGGAAAAAACGCATACGCCCTTTTTGGCCAAGTGCATCATTGTGGACGTTCTGCCTCTTTTCCTATGCTTTCAATGCAATTCCAGTCTACCTCCTGAAATCGGTTTCCTGCAATTCTGCCCCGCTTTCAAGTCCTCTTGGCAGCCTTACTTTAGTCTATTTTTGGATGATAGCTGTCATTTATAACTGTGCAGGTTTGTGAATTACAGTGCCCCTGAGCTCCTTTCTTCAACTCGCTTTCTTGTGACCTGGCCGCAACACCGCAGGATGGCTTCAGGCCCTAATCTGGTTCCGGCACGGCACGCTGAGCCTTTGGTTATTTCCTCTTCCTGGTGGGAAATGAGAGTTAAATTTGCCCGTCCAGCCACCTCCAGCTAGTCTCTCATTGGTTCTCGCTATTCCTTTTCATCTTCCGCAGAAATTGCAAACTGGGCCAAACAGGAGGTTAAAGGGACTGGTTCTCCAAGACGGGAGAGTGTTATTAAAGCGTCTGGAATGTTGCACCCGAGTACCAGGGGAGGAAAACTGAGACATATTTGAACACGTCTCCCGATCACATGGTTGATCATACTCTAGGTTCCACATGCATGTTTTAGCTGAAGGAAGAATACCTTAAACCTGGGTAGTTGAAACCCATGGAATGGGTACCATGCAATATGACTTCAAAGGGTCTTCATTTGCTCACCAAACCTCTCCAATCCTATCACTGCTGCGTTTATGCCCCTGTACACATGCTTGATTCTCTTTCGGAGACATAGCAATCCATAGGTTTTAAGATACTTACTAGTCAGGTACATTCTTAGGCGTTTAATATGCGGTGTTGAGTCCATTTCGTTGAGCAAGGAGTAGCTCTTGTCTATTCCATATTTGGCTTAAGGAACTTTATCTGTGCTCATTTCAATCTCTGGTTTTATGCAGCACCCCAACTCACCTTTCCTCTTAAGCAAGCATAAGTTGGTTTTCTAAATTTGAGACCCTGTTCTGTTCTGTAATTCAGTTCCTGTGTAGCCAAGATTACATTCCGTGTATTAGTGATATCTTATGATGTTTCTTTTTCTGTGTGTCTTATTTCAGTTAGAATCATCATACCTGAATCCACTCATTGTGCTGCTAAGAGCCTGATGACATAGATTTCATTGCTGAGTGATATTGCTTTCTAAGTAAATACCACATCTTCTTTATCCATTTTTCACTTTCTGCGATGTTGAACTTCTAATGTAAACGAGGTTCTTGTAAACAGAGGCGTCCCAAACTTTGGGGTGGCTGTGTCTTTTTGATTTTAATTTCCCTAAGCTATAGGACCATAAGTGGAAGTGCCCTAGGCTCTGTTGCTTTGTTTTTTAGATGTTTCAGGAAACACCATACACTTCTCCCGAGTGTCTGTTGGCAATTTACATCCCGCCCATCAGCATAACAAGGCTCCCAGTTCTCCATGGCCTGTCCTGCCTTTCTGGATTTTACACTTTTTTCAGATGGCCGTTTTGACCGGGGGGAAGTGAGACTTCATTGTAGTGCAGATTTCCTTTGCAAGCTTGCTTGGTTGGCCAAAAAGTGCGTATGCGTTTTTTCCTGAATATATTCAGGAAAAAACGCATACGCCCTTTTTGGCCAAGTGCATCATTGTGGACGTTCTGCCTCTTTTCCTATGCTTTCAATGCAATTCCAGTCTACCTCCTGAAATCGGTTTCCTGCAATTCTGCCCCACTTTCAAGTCCTCTTGGCAGCCTTACTTCAGTATATTTTTCGACGATAGCTGTCATTTATAACTCTGCAGGTTTGTGAATTACAGTGCCCCTGAGCTCCTTTCTTCAACTCGCTTTCTTTTGAGCTGGCCGCAACACCGCAGGATGGCTTCAGGCCCTAATCTGGTTCCGGCACGGCACGCTGAGCCTTTGGTTATTTCCTCTTCCAGATGGGAAATGAGAGTTAAATTTGCCCGTCCAGACACCTCCAGCTAGTCTCTCATTGGTTCTCCCTATTCCTGTTCATCTTCCGCAGAAATTGCAAACTGGGCCAAACAGGAGGTTAAAGGCGCTGACTCTCCAAGTCGGGAGAGTGTTAGTAAAGCGTCTGGAATGTTGCACCCGAGTACCAGGGGAGGAAAACTGAGACATATTTGAACACGTCTCCCGTTCACACGATTGATCATACTCTGGGTTAAACATGCATGTTTTAGCTGAAGGAAGAATACCTTAAACCTGGAGAGTTGAGACCCGTGGAATGGGTACCATGCAATATGACTTCAAAGGGTCTTCATTTGCTCACCGAACCTCTCCAATCCTATCACTGCTGCGTTTATGCCCCTGTACACATGCTTGATTCTCTTTCGGAGACATAGCAATCCATAGGTTTTAAGATACTTACTAGTCAGGTACATTCTTAGGCGTTTAATATGGGGTGTTGAGTCCATTTCGTTGAGCAAGGAGTAGCTCTTGTCTATTCCATATTTGGCTTAAGGAACTTTATCTGTGCTCATTTCAATCTCTGGTTTTATGCAGCACCCCAACTCACCTTTCCCCTTAAGCAAGCATAAGTTGGTTTTCTAAATTTGAGACCCTGTTCTGTTTTGGAATTCAGTTCCTGTGTAGCCAAGTTTACATTCCGTGTATTAGGGATATCTTATGATGTTTCTTTTTCTGTGTGACTTATTTCAGTTAGAATCATCGTACCTGAATCCACTCATTATGCTGCTACGGGCCTGATGACATAGATTTCATTGCTGAGTGATACTGCATTGTACGTAAGTACCACAAGTTCTTTATCCATTTTTCACTTTCTGTGATATTGAACTTGTACGGTAAACGAGGTTCTTGTAAACAGAGGCGTCCCAAACTTTGGGGTGGCTGTGTCTTTTTGATTTTAATTTTCCTAAGCTATAGGACCATAAGTAGAAGTGCCCTAGGCTCTGTTGCTTTGTTTTTTAGATGTTTCAGGAAACACCATACACTTCTCCCGAGTGTCTGTTGGCAATTTACATCCCGCCCATCAGCATAACAAGGCTCCCAGTTCTCCATGGCCTGTCCTGCCTTTCTGGATTTTACACTTTTTTCAGATGGCCCTTTTGACCGGGGGGAAGTGAGACTTCATTGTAGTGCAGATTTCCTTTGCAAGCTTGCTTGGTTGGCCAAAAAGGGCGTATGCATTTTTTCCTGAATATATTCAGGAAAAAACACATAGGCCCTTTTTGGCCAAGTGCATCATTGTGGACGTTCTGCCTCTTTTCCTATGCTTTCAATGCAATTCCAGTCTACCTCCTGAAATCGGTTTCCTGCAATTCTGCCCCGCTTTCAAGTCCTCTTGGCAGCCTTACTTTAGTCTGTGTTTGGATGATAGCTGTCATTTATAACTGTGCAGGTTTGTGAATTACAGTGCCCCTGAGCTCCTTTCTTCAACTCGCTTTCTTGTGACCTGGCCGCAACACCGCAGGATGGCTTCAGGCCCTAATCTGGTTCCGGCACGGCACGCTGAGCCTTTGGTTATTTCCACTTCCTGGTGGGAAATGAGATTTAAATTTGCCCGTCCAGCCACCTCCAGCTAGTCTCTCATTGGTTCTCGCTATTCCTTTTCATCTTCCGCAGAAATTGCAAACTGGGCCAAACAGGAGGTTAAAGGGACTGACTCTCCAAGTCGGGAGAGTGTTAGTAAAGCATCTGGAATGTTGCACCCGAGTACCAGGGGAGGAAAACTGAGACATATTTGAACACGTCTCCCGATCACATGGTTGATCATACTCTAGGTTCCACATGCATGTTTTAGTTGAAGGAAGAATACCTTAAACCTGGGTAGTTGAAACCCGTGGAATGGGTACCATGCAATATGACTTCAAAGGGTCTTCATTTGCTCACCGAACCTCTCCAATCCTATCACTGCTGCGTTTATGCCCCTGTACACATGCTTGATTCTCTTTCGGAGACATAGCAATCCATAGGTTTTAAGATACTTACTAGTCAGGTACATTCTTAGGCGTTTAATATGCGGTGTTGAGTCCATTTCGTTGAGCAAGGAGTAGCTCTTGTCTATTCCATATTTGGCTTAAGGAACTTTATCTGTGCTCATTTCAATCTCTGGTTTTATGCAGCACCCCAACTCACCTTTCCTCTTAAGCAAGCATAAGTTGGTTTTCTAAATTTGAGACCCTGTTCTGTTCTGTAATTCAGTTCCTGTGTAGCCAAGTTTACATTCCGTGTATTAGTGATATCTTATGATGTTTCTTTTTCTGTGTGACTTATTTCAGTTAGAATCATCATACCTGAATCCACTCATTGTGCTGCTAAGAGCCTGATGACATAGATTTCATTGTTGAGTGATATTGCTTTGTAAGTAAATACCACATCTTCTTTATCCATTTTTCACTTTCTGCGATGTTGAACTTGTACTGTAAATGAGGTTCTTGTAAACAGAGGCGTCCCAAACTTTGGGGTGGCTGTGTCTTTTTGATTTTAATTTCCCTAAGCTATAGGACCATAAGTGGAAGTGCCCTAGGCTCTGTTGATTTGTTTTTTAGATGTTTCAGGAAACACCATACACTTCTCCCGAGTGTCTGTTGGCAATTTACATCCCGCCCATCAGCATAACAAGGCTCCCAGTTCTCCATGGCCTGTCCTGCCTTTCTGGATTTTACACTTTTTTCAGATGGCCCTTTTGACCGGGGGGAAGTGAGACTTCATTGTAGTGCAGATTTCCTTTGCAAGCTTGCTTGGTTGGCCAAAAAGGGCGTATGCGTTTTTTCCTGAATATATTCAGGAAAAAACGCATACGCCCTTTTTGGCCAAGTGCAACATTGTGGACGTTCTGCCTCTTTTCCTATGCTTTCAATGCAATTCCAGTCTACCTCCTGAAATCGGTTTCCTGCAATTCTGCCCCGCTTTCAAGTCCTCTTGGCAGCCTTACTTCAGTATATTTTTGGACGATAGCTGTCATTTATAACTCTGCAGGTTTGTGAATTACAGTGCCCCTGAGCTCCTTTCTTCAACTCACTTTCTTTTGAGCTGCCCGCAACACCGCAGGATGGCTTCAGGCCCTAATCTGGTTCCGGCACGGCACGCTGAGCCTTTGGTTATTTCCTCTTCCAGATGGGAAATGAGAGTTAAATTTGCCCGTCCAGACACCTCCAGCTAGTCTCTCATTGGTTCTCCCTATTCCTGTTCATCTTCCGCAGAAATTGCAAACTGGGCCAAACAGGAGGTTAAAGGCGCTGATTCTCCAAGTCGGGAGAGTGTTAGTAAAGCGTCTGGAATGTTGCACCCGAGTACCAGGGGAGGAAAACTGAGACATATTTGAACACGTCTCCCGATCACATGGTTGATCATACTCTAGGTTCCACATGCATGTTTTAGCTGAAGGAAGAATACCTTAAACCTGGGTAGTTGAAACCCGTGGAATGGGTACCATGCAATATGACTTCAAAGGGTCTTCATTTGCTCACCGAACCTCTCCAATCCTATCACTGCTGCGTTTATGCCCCTGTACACATGCTTGATTCTCTTTCGGAGACATAGCAATCCATAGGTTTTAAGATACTTACTAGTCAGGTACATTCTTAGGCGTTTAATATGCGGTGTTGAGTCCATTTCGTTGAGCAAGGAGTAGCTCTTGTCTATTCCATATTTGGCTTAAGGAACTTTATCTGTGCTCATTTCAATCTCTGGTTTTATGCAGCACCCCAACTCACCTTTCCTCTTAAGCAAGCATAAGTTGGTTTTCTAACTTTGAGACCCTGTTCTGTTCTGTAATTCAGTTCCTGTGTAGCCAAGTTTACATTCCGTGTATTAGTGATATCTTATGATGTTTCTTTTTCTGTGTGACTTATTTCAGTTAGAATCATCATACCTGAATCCACTCATTGTGCTGCTAAGAGCCTGATGACATAGATTTCATTGCTGAGTGATATTGCTTTGTAAGTAAATACCACATCTTCTTTATCCATTTTTCACTTTCTGCGATGTTGAACTTGTACTGTAAACGAGGTTCTTGTAAACAGAGGCGTCCCAAACTTTGGGGTGGCTGTGTCTTTTTGATTTTAATTTCCCTAAGCTATAGGACCATAAGTGGAAGTGCCCTAGGCTCTGTTGCTTTGTTTTTTAGATGTTTCAGGAAACACCATACACTTCTCCCGAGTGTCTGTTGGCAATTTACATCCCGCCCATCAGCATAACAAGGCTCCCAGTTCTCCATGGCCTGTCCTGCCTTTCTGGATTTTACACTTTTTTCACATGGCCCTTTTGACCGGGGGGAAGTGAGACTTCATTGTAGTGCAGATTTCCTTTGCAAGCTTGCTTGGTTGGCCAAAAAGTGCGTATGCGTTTTTTCCTGAATATATTCAGGAAAAAACGCATACGCCCTTTTTGGCCAAGTGCATCATTGTGGACGTTCTGCCTCTTTTCCTATGCTTTCAATGCAATTCCAGTCTACCTCCTGAAATCGGTTTCCTGCAATTCTGCCCCGCTTTCAAGTCCTCTTGGCAGCCTTACTTCAGTATATTTTCGGATGATAGCTGTCATTTATAACTGTGCAGGTTTGTGAATTACAGTGCCCCTGAACTCCTTTCTTCAACTCGCTTTCTTGTGACCTGGCCGCAACACCGCAGGATGGCTTCAGGCCCTAATCTGGTTCCGGCACGGCACGCCGAGCCTTTGGTTATTTCCTCTTCCTGGTGGGAAATGAGAGTTAAATTTGCCCGTCCAGCCACCTCCAGCTAGTCTCTCATTGGTTCTCGCTATTCCTTTTCATCTTCCTCAGAAATTGCAAACTGGGTCAAACAGGAGGTTAAAGGGACTGACTCTCCAAGTGGGGAGAGTGTTATTAAAGCGTCTGGAATGTTGCACCCGAGTACCAGGGGAGGAAAACTGAGACATATTTGAACACGTCTCCCGATCACATGGTTGATCATACTCTAGGTTCCACATGCATGTTTTAGCTGAAGGAAGAATACCTTAAACCTGGGTAGTTGAAACCCGTGGAATGGGTACCATGCAATATGACTTCAAAGGGTCTTCATTTGCTCACCGAACCTCTCCAATCCTATCACTGCTGCGTTTATGCCCCTGTACACATGCTTGATTCTCTTTCGGAGACATAGCAATCCATAGGTTTTAAGATACTTACTAGTCAGGTACATTCTTAGGCGTTTAATATGGGGTGTTGAGTCCATTTCGTTGAGCAAGGAGTAGCTCTTGTCTATTCCATATTTGGCTTAAGGAACTTTATCTGTGCTCATTTCAATCTCTGGTTTTATGCAGCACCCCCACTCACCTTTCCCCTTAAGCAAGCATAAGTTGGTTTTCTAAATTTGAGACCCTGTTCTGTTCTGTAATTCAGTTCCTGTGTAGCCAAGTTTACATTCCGTGTATTACTGATATCTTATGATGTTTCTTTTTCTGTGTGACTTATTTCAGTTAGAATCATCATACCTGAATCCACTCATTGTGCTGCTAAGAGCCTGATGACATAGATTTCATTGTTGAGTGATATTGCTTTGTAAGTAAATACCACATCTTCTTTATCCATTTTTCACTTTCTGCGATGTTGAACTTGTACTGTAAATGAGGTTCTTGTAAACAGAGGCGTCCCAAACTTTGGGGTGGCTGTGTCTTTTTGATTTTAATTTCCCTAAGCTATAGGACCATAAGTGGAAGTGCCCTAGGCTCTGTTGATTTGTTTTTTAGATGTTTCAGGAAACACCATACACTTCTCCCGAGTGTCTGTTGGCAATTTACATCCCGCCCATCAGCATAACAAGGCTCCCAGTTCTCCATGGCCTGTCCTGCCTTTCTGGATTTTACACTTTTTTCAGATGGCCCTTTTGACCGGGGGGAAGTGAGACTTCATTGTAGTGCAGATTTCCTTTGCAAGCTTGCTTGGTTGGCCAAAAAGGGCGTATGCGTTTTTTCCTGAATATATTCAGGAAAAAACGCATACGCCCTTTTTGGCCAAGTGCAACATTGTGGACGTTCTGCCTCTTTTCCTATGCTTTCAATGCAATTCCAGTCTACCTCCTGAAATCGGTTTCCTGCAATTCTGCCCCGCTTTCAAGTCCTCTTGGCAGCCTTACTTCAGTATATTTTTGGACGATAGCTGTCATTTATAACTCTGCAGGTTTGTGAATTACAGTGCCCCTGAGCTCCTTTCTTCAACTCACTTTCTTTTGAGCTGCCCGCAACACGGCAGGATGGCTTCAGGCCCTAATCTGGTTCCGGCACGGCACGCTGAGCCTTTGGTTATTTCCTCTTCCAGATGGGAAATGAGAGTTAAATTTGCCCGTCCAGACACCTCCAGCTAGTCTCTCATTGGTTCTCCCTATTCCTGTTCATCTTCCGCAGAAATTGCAAACTGGGCCAAACAGGAGGTTAAAGGCGCTGATTCTCCAAGTCGGGAGAGTGTTAGTAAAGCGTCTGGAATGTTGCACCCGAGTACCAGGGGAGGAAAACTGAGACATATTTGAACACGTCTCCCGATCACATGGTTGATCATACTCTAGGTTCCACATGCATGTTTTAGCTGAAGGAAGAATACCTTAAACCTGGGTAGTTGAAACCCGTGGAATGGGTACCATGCAATATGACTTCAAAGGGTCTTCATTTGCTCACCGAACCTCTCCAATCCTATCACTGCTGCGTTTATGCCCCTGTACACATGCTTGATTCTCTTTCGGAGACATAGCAATCCATAGGTTTTAAGATACTTACTAGTCAGGTACATTCTTAGGCGTTTAATATGCGGTGTTGAGTCCATTTCGTTGAGCAAGGAGTAGCTCTTGTCTATTCCATATTTGGCTTAAGGAACTTTATCTGTGCTCATTTCAATCTCTGGTTTTATGCAGCACCCCAACTCACCTTTCCTCTTAAGCAAGCATAAGTTGGTTTTCTAACTTTGAGACCCTGTTCTGTTCTGTAATTCAGTTCCTGTGTAGCCAAGTTTACATTCCGTGTATTAGTGATATCTTATGATGTTTCTTTTTCTGTGTGACTTATTTCAGTTAGAATCATCATACCTGAATCCACTCATTGTGCTGCTAAGAGCCTGATGACATAGATTTCATTGCTGAGTGATATTGCTTTGTAAGTAAATACCACATCTTCTTTATCCATTTTTCACTTTCTGCGATGTTGAACTTGTACTGTAAACGAGGTTCTTGTAAACAGAGGCGTCCCAAACTTTGGGGTGGCTGTGTCTTTTTGATTTTAATTTCCCTAAGCTATAGGACCATAAGTGGAAGTGCCCTAGGCTCTGTTGCTTTGTTTTTTAGATGTTTCAGGAAACACCATACACTTCTCCCGAGTGTCTGTTGGCAATTTACATCCCGCCCATCAGCATAACAAGGCTCCCAGTTCTCCATGGCCTGTCCTGCCTTTCTGGATTTTACACTTTTTTCAGATGGCCCTTTTGACCGGGGGGAAGTGAGACTTCATTGTAGTGCAGATTTCCTTTGCAAGCTTGCTTGGTTGGCCAAAAAGTGCGTATGCGTTTTTTCCTGAATATATTCAGGAAAACACGCATACGCCCTTTTTGGCCAAGTGCATCATTGTGGACGTTCTGCCTCTTTTCCTATGCTTTCAATGCAATTCCAGTCTACCTCCTGAAATCGGTTTCCTGCAATTCTGCCCCGCTTTCAAGTCCTCTTGGCAGCCTTACTTCAGTATATTTTTGGATGATAGCTGTCATTTATAACTGTGCAGGTTTGTGAATTACAGTGCCCCTGAACTCCTTTCTTCAACTCGCTTTCTTGTGACCTGGCCGCAACACCGCAGGATGGCTTCAGGCCCTAATCTGGTTCCGGCACGGCACGCCGAGCCTTTGGTTATTTCCTCTTCCTGGTGGGAAATGAGAGTTAAATTTGCCCGTCCAGCCACCTCCAGCTAGTCTCTCATTGGTTCTCGCTATTCCTTTTCATCTTCCTCAGAAATTGCAAACTGGGTCAAACAGGAGGTTAAAGGGACTGACTCTCCAAGTGGGGAGAGTGTTATTAAAGCGTCTGGAATGTTGCACCCGAGTACCAGGGGAGGAAAACTGAGACATATTTGAACACGTCTCCCGATCACATGGTTGATCATACTCTAGGTTCCACATGCATGTTTTAGCTGAAGGAAGAATACCTTAAACCTGGGTAGTTGAAACCCGTGGAATGGGTACCATGCAATATGACTTCAAAGGGTCTTCATTTGCTCACCGAACCTCTCCAATCCTATCACTGCTGCGTTTATGCCCCTGTACACATGCTTGATTCTCTTTCGGAGACATAGCAATCCATAGGTTTTAAGATACTTACTAGTCAGGTACATTCTTAGGCGTTTAATATGGGGTGTTGAGTCCATTTCGTTGAGCAAGGAGTAGCTCTTGTCTATTCCATATTTGGCTTAAGGAACTTTATCTGTGCTCATTTCAATCTCTGGTTTTATGCAGCACCCCCACTCACCTTTCCCCTTAAGCAAGCATAAGTTGGTTTTCTAAATTTGAGACCCTGTTCTGTTCTGTAATTCAGTTCCTGTGTAGCCAAGTTTACATTCCGTGTATTACTGATATCTTATGATGTTTCTTTTTCTGTGTGACTTATTTCAGTTAGAATCATCATACCTGAATCCACTCATTGTGCTGCTAAGAGCCTGATGACATAGATTTCATTGCTGAGTGATATTGCTTTGTAAGTAAATACCACATCTTCTTTATCCATTTTTCACTTTTTGCGATGTTGAACTTCTACTGTAAACGAGGTTCTTGTAAACAGAGGCGTCCCAAACTTTGGGGTGGCTGTGTCTTTTTGATTTTAATTTCCCTAAGCTATAGGACCATAAGTGGACGTGCCCTAGGCTCTGTTGCTTTGTTTTTTAGATGTTTCAGGAAACACCATACACTTCTCCCGAGTGTCTGTTGGCAATTTACATCCCGCCCATCAGCATAACAAGGCTCCCAGTTCTCCATGGCCTGTCCTGCCTTTATGGATTTTACACTTTTTTCAGATGGCCCTTTTGACCGGGGGGAAGTGAGACTTCATGTAGTGCAGATTTCCTTTGCAAGCTTGCTTGGTTGGCCAAAAAGGGCGTATGCGTTTTTTCCTGAATATATTCAGGAAAAAACGCATACACCCTTTTTGGCCAAGTGCATCATTGTGGACGTTCTGCCTCTTTTCCTATGCTTTCAATGCAATTCCAGTCTACCTCCTGAAATCGGTTTCCTGCAATTCTGCCCCACTTTCAAGTCCTCTTGGAAGCCTTACTTCAGTATATTTTTGGACGATAGCTGTCATTTATAACTCTGCAGGTTTGTGAATTACAGTGCCCCTGAGCTCCTTTCTTCAACTCACTTTCTTTTGAGCTGGCCGCAACACCGCAGGATGGCTTCAGGCCCTAATCTGGTTCCGGCACGGCACGCTGAGCCTTTGGTTATTTCCTCTTCCAGATGGGAAATGAGAGTTAAATTTGCCCGTCCAGACACCTCCAGCTAGTCTCTCATTGGTTCTCCCTATTCCTGTTCATCTTCCGCAGAAATTGCAAACTGGGCCAAACAGGAGGTTAAAGGCGCTGACTCTCCAAGTGGGGAGAGTGTTAGTAAAGCGTCTGGAATGTTGCACCCGAGTACCAGGGGAGGAAAACTGAGACATATTTGAACACGTCTCCCGTTCACACGGTTGATCATACTCTGGGTTCCACATGCATGTTTTAGCTGAAGGAAGAATACCTTAAACCTGGAGAGTTGAGACCCGAGGAATGGGTACCATGCAATATGACTTCAAAGGGTCTTCATTTGCTCACCGAACCTCTCCAATCCTATCACTGCTGCATTTATGCCCCTGTACACATGCTTGATTCTCTTTTGGAGACATAGCAATCCATAGGTTTTAAGATACTTACTAGTCAGGTACATTCTTAGGCGTTTAATATGGGGTGTTGAGTCCATTTCGTTGAGCAAGGAGTAGCTCTTGTCTATTCCATATTTGGCTTAAGGAACTTTATCTGTGCTCATTTCAATCTCTGGTTTTATGCAGCACCCCAACTCACCTTTCCCCTTAAGCAAGCATAAGTTGGTTTTCTAAATTTGAGACCCTGTTCTGTTTTGGAATTCAGTTCCTGTGTAGCCAAGTTTACATTCCGTGTATTAGTGATATCTTATGATGTTTCTTTTTCTGTGTGACTTATTTCAGTTAGAATCATCGTACCTGAATCCACTCATTATGCTGCTACGGGCCTGATGACATAGATTTCATTGCTGAGTGATACTGCATTGTACGTAAGTACCACAAGTTCTTTATCCATTTTTCACTTTCTGTGATATTGAACTTGTACGGTAAACGAGGTTCTTGTAAACAGAGGCGTCCCAAACTTTGGGGTGGCTGTGTCTTTTTGATTTTAATTTCCCTAAGCTATAGGACCATAAGTGGAAGTGCCCTAGGCTCTGTTGCTTTGTTTTTTAGATGTTTCAGGAAACACCATACACTTCTCCCGAGTGTCTGTTGGCAATTTCCATCCCGCCCATCAGCATAACAAGGATCCCAGTTCTCCATGGCCTGTCCTGCCTTTCTGGATTTTACACTTTTTTCAGATGGCCCTTTTGACCGAGGGGAAGTGAGACTTCATTGTAGTGCAGATTTCCTTTGCAAGTTTGCTTGGTTGGCCAAAAAGGGCATATGCGTTTTTTCCTGAATATATTCAGGAAAAAACGCATACGCCCTTTTTGGCCAAGTGCATCATTGTGGACGTTCTGCCTCTTTTCCTATGCTTTCAATGCAATTCCAGTCTACCTCCTGAAATCGGTTTCCTGCAATTCTGCCCCGCTTTCAAGTCCTCTTGGCAGCCTTACTTCAGTATATTTTTGGACGATAGCTGTCATTTATAACTCTGCATGTTTGTGAATTACAGTGCCCCTGAGCTCCTTTCTTCAACTCACTTTCTTTTGAGCTGGCCGCAACACCGCAGGATGGCTTCAGGCCCTAATCTGGTTCTGGCACGGCACGCTGAGCCTTTGGTTATTTCCTCTTCCAGATGGGAAATGAGAGTTAAATTTGCCCGTCCAGACACCTCCAGCTAGTCTCTCATTGGTTCTCCCTATTCCTGTTCATCTTCCGCAGAAATTGCAAACTGGGCCAAACAGGAGGTTAAAGGCGCTGACTCTCCAAGTGGGGAGAGTGTTAGTAAAGCGTCTGGAATGTTGCACCCGAGTACCAGGGGAGGAAAACTGAGACATATTTGAACACGTCTCCCGTTGACACGGTTGATCATACTCTGGGTTCCACATGCATGTTTTAGCTGAAGGAAGAATACCTTAAACCTGGAGAGTTGAGACCCGTGGAATGGGTACCATGCAATATGACTTCAAAGGGTCTTCATTTGCTCACCGAACCTCTCCAATCCTATCACTGCTGCATTTATGCCCCTGTACACATGCTTGATTCTCTTTTGGAGACATAGCAATCCATAGGTTTAAAGATACTTACTAGTCAGGTACATTCTTAGGCGTTTAATATGGGGTGTTGAGTCCATTTCGTTGAGCAAGGAGTAGCTCTTGTCTATTCCATATTTGGCTTAAGGAACTTTATCTGTGCTCATTTCAATCTCTGGTTTTATGCAGCACCCCAACTCACCTTTCCCCTTAAGCAAGCATAAGTTGGTTTTCTAAATTTGAGACCCTGTTCTGTTTTGGAATTCAGTTCCTATGTAGCCAAGTTTATATTCCGTGTATTAGTGATATCTTATGATGTTTCTTTTTCTGTGTGACTTATTTCAGTTAGAATCATCGTACCTGAATCCACTCATTATGCTGCTATGGCCCTGATGACATAGATTTCATTGCTGAGTGATACTGCATTGTACGTAAGTACCACAAATTCTTTATCCATTTTTCACTTTCTGTGATATTGAACTTGTACGGTAAACGAGGTTCTTGTAAACAGAGGCGTCCCAAACTTTGGGGTGGCTGTGTCTTTTTGATTTTAATTTCCCTAAGCTATAGGACCATAAGTGGAAGTGCCCTAGGCTCTGTTGCTTTGTTTTTTAGATGTTTCAGGAAACACCATACACTTCTCCCCAGTGTCTGTTGGCAATTTACATCCCGCCCATCAGCATAACAAGGCTCCCAGTTCTCCATGGCCTGTCCTGCCTTTCTGGATTTTACACTTTTTTCAGATGGCCCTTTTGACCGGGGGGAAGTGAGACTTCATTGTAGTGCAGATTTCCTTTGCAAGTTTGCTTGGTTGGCCAAAAAGGGCGTATGCGTTTTTTCCTGAATATATTCAGGAAAAAACGCATACGCCCTTTTTGGCCAAGTGCATCATTGTGGACGTTCTGCCTCTTTTCCTATGCTTTCAATGCAATTCCAGTCTACCTCCTGAAATCGGTTTCCTGCAATTCTGCCCCGCTTTCAAGTCCTCTTGGCAGCCTTACTTCAGTATATTTTTGGACGATAGCTGTCATTTATAACTCTGCATGTTTGTGAATTACAGTGCCCCTGAGCTCCTTTCTTCAACTCACTTTCTTTTGAGCTGGCCGCAACACCGCAGGATGGCTTCAGGCCCTAATCTGGTTCTGGCACGGCACGCTGAGCCTTTGGTTATTTCCTCTTCCAGATGGGAAATGAGAGTTAAATTTGCCCGTCCAGACACCTCCAGCTAGTCTCTCATTGGTTCTCCCTATTCCTGTTCATCTTCCGCAGAAATTGCAAACTGGGCCAAACAGGAGGTTAAAGGGACTGGTTCTCCAAGACGGGAGAGTGTTATTAAAGCGTCTGGAATGTTGCACCCGAGTACCAGGGGAGGAAAACTGAGACATATTTGAACACGTCTCCCGATCACATGGTTGATCATACTCTGGGTTCCACATGCATGTTTTAGCTGAAGGAAGAATACCTTAAACCTGTAGAGTTGAGACCCGTGGAATGGGTACCATGCAATATGACTTCAAAGGGTCTTCATTTGCTCACCGAACGTCTCCAATCCTATCACTGCTGCATTTATGCCCCTGTACACATGCTTGATTCTCTTTTGGAGACATAGCAAACCATAGGTTTTAAGATACTTACTAGTCAGGTACATTCTTTGGCGTTTAATATGGGGTGTTGAGTCCATTTCGTTGAGCAAGGAGTAGCTCTTGTCTATTCCATATTTGGCTTAAGGAACTTTATCTGTGCTCATTTCAATCTCTGGTTTTATGCAGCACCCCAACTCACCTTTCCCCTTAAGCAAGCATAAGTTGGTTTTATAAATTTGAGACCCTGTTCTGTTTTGGAATTCAGTTCCTGTGTAGCCAAGTTTACATTCCGTGTATTAGTGATATCTTATGATGTTTCTTTTGCTGTGTGACTTATTTCAGTTAGAATCATCATACCTGAATCCACTCATTGTGCTGCTAAGGGCCTGATGACATAGATTTCATTGCTGAGTGATATTGCTTTGTAAGTAAATACCACAGCTTCTTTATCCATTTTTCACTTTCTGCGATGTTGAACTTGTAGTGTAAACGAGGTTCTTGTAAACAGAGGCGTCCCAAACTTTGGGGTGGCTGTGTCTTTTTGATTTTAATTTCCCTAAGCTATAGGACCATAAGTGGAAGTGCCCTAGGCTCTGTTGCTTTGTTTTTTAGATGTTTCAGGAAACACCATACACTTCTCCTGAGTGTCTGTTGGCAATTTACATCCCGCCCATCAGCATAACAAGGCTCCCAGTTCTCCATGGCCTGTCCTGCCTTTCTGGATTTTACACTTTTTTCAGATGGCCCTTTTGACCGGGGTGAAGTGAGACTTCATTGTAGTGCAGATTTCCTTTGCAAGCTTGCTTGGTTGGCCAAAAAGGGCGTATGCGTTTTTTCCTGAATATATTCAGGAAAAAACGTATACGCCCTTTTTGGCCAAGTGCATCATTGTGGACGTTCTGCCTCTTTTCCTATGCTTTGAATGCAATTCCAGTCTACCTCCTGAAATCGGTTTCCTGCAATTCTGCCCCTCTTTCAAGTCCTCTTGGCAGCCTTACTTCAGTATATTTTTAGACGATAGCTGTCATTTATAACTCTGCAGGTTTGTGAATTACAGTGCCCCTGAGCTCCTTTCTTCACTCGCTTTCTTTTGTGCTGGCCGCAACACCGCAGGATGGCTTCAGGCCCTAATCTGGTTCCGGCACGGCACGCTGAGCCTTTGGTTATTTCCTCTTCCTGGTGGGAAATGAGAGTTAAATTTGCCCGTCCAGACACCTCCAGCTAGTCTCTCATTGGTTCTCGCTATTCCTGTTCATCTTCCGCAGAAATTGCAAACTGGGCCAAACAGGATGTTAAAGGGACTGACTCTCCAAGTCGGGAGAGTTTTAGTAAAGCGTCTGGAATGTTGCACCCGAGTACCAGGGTACGAAAACTGAGACATATTTGAACACGTCTCCCGATCACATGGTTGATCATACTCTAGGTTCCACATGCATGTTTTAGCTGAAGGAAGAATACCTTAAACCTGGGTAGTTGAAACCCGTGGAATGGGTACCATGCAATATGACTTCAAAGGGTCTTCATTTGCTCACTGAACCTCTCCAATCCTATCACTGCTGCGTTTATGCCCCTGTACACATGCTTGATTCTCTTTCGGAGACATAGCAATTCATAGGTTTTAAGATACTTACTAGTCAGGTACATTCTTAGGCATTTAATATGCGGTGTTGAGTCCATTTCGTTGAGCAAGGAGTAGCTCTTGTCTATTCCATATTTGGCTTAAGGAACTTTATCTGTGCTCATTTCGATCTTTGGTTTTATGCAGCACCCCAACTCACCTTTCCCCTTAAGCAAGCATAAGTTGGTTTTCTAAATTTGAGACCCTGTTCTGTTCTGTAATTCAGTTCCTGTGTAGCCAAGTTTACATTCCGTGTATTACTGATATCTTATGATGTTTCTTTTTCTGTGTGACTTATTTCAGTTAGAATCATCATACCTGAATCCACTCATTGTGCTGCTAAGAGCCTGATGACATAGATTTCATTGCTGAGTGATATTGCTTTGTAAGTAAATACCACATCTTCTTTATCCATTTTTCACTTTTTGCGATGTTGAACTTCTACTGTAAACGAGGTTCTTGTAAACAGAGGCGTCCCAAACTTTGGGGTGGCTGTGTCTTTTTGATTTTAATTTCCCTAAGCTATAGGACCATAAGTGGACGTGCCCTAGGCTCTGTTGCTTTGTTTTTTAGATGTTTCAGGAAACACCATACACTTCTCCCGAGTGTCTGTTGGCAATTTACATCCCGCCCATCAGCATAACAAGGCTCCCAGTTCTCCATGGCCTGTCCTGCCTTTCTGGATTTTACACTTTTTTCAGATGGCCCTTTTGACCGGGGGGAAGTGAGACTTCATGTAGTGCAGATTTCCTTTGCAAGCTTGCTTGGTTGGCCAAAAAGGGCGTATGCGTTTTTTCCTGAATATATTCAGGAAAAAACGCATACGCCCTTTTTGGCCAAGTGCATCATTGTGGATGTTCTGCCTCTTTTCCTATGCTTTCAATGCAATTCCAGTCTACCTCCTGAAATCGGTTTCCTGCAATTCTGCCCCGCTTTCAAGTCCTCTTGGCAGCCTTACTTCAGTATATTTTTGGACGATAGCTGTCATTTATAACTCTGCATGTTTGTGAATTACAGTGCCCCTGAGCTCCTTTCTTCAACTCACTTTCTTTTGAGCTGGCCGCAACACCGCAGGATGGCTTCAGGCCCTAATCTGGTTCTGGCACGGCACGCTGAGCCTTTGGTTATTTCCTCTTCCAGATGGGAAATGAGAGTTAAATTTGCCCGTCCAGACACCTCCAGCTAGTCTCTCATTGGTTCTCCCTATTCCTGTTCATCTTCCGCAGAAATTGCAAACTGGGCCAAACAGGAGGTTAAAGGCGCTGACTCTCCAAGTGGGGAGAGTGTTAGTAAAGCGTCTGGAATGTTGCACCCGAGTACCAGGGGAGGAAAACTGAGACATATTTGAACACGTCTCCCGTTCACACGGTTGATCATACTCTGGGTTCCACATGCATGTTTTAGCTGAAGGAAGAATACCTTAAACCTGGAGAGTTGAGACCCGTGGAATGGGTACCATGCAATATGACTTCAAAGGGTCTTCATTTGCTCACCGAACCTCTCCAATCCTATCACTGCTGCATTTATGCCCCTGTACACATGCTTGATTCTCTTTTGGAGACATAGCAATCCATAGGTTTAAAGATACTTACTAGTCAGGTACATTCTTAGGCGTTTAATATGGGGTGTTGAGTCCATTTCGTTGAGCAAGGAGTAGCTCTTGTCTATTCCATATTTGGCTTAAGGAACTTTATCTGTGCTCATTTCAATCTCTGGTTTTATGCAGCACCCCAACTCACCTTTCCCCTTAAGCAAGCATAAGTTGGTTTTCTAAATTTGAGACCCTGTTCTGTTTTGGAATTCAGTTCCTATGTAGCCAAGTTTATATTCCGTGTATTAGTGATATCTTATGATGTTTCTTTTTCTGTGTGACTTATTTCAGTTAGAATCATCGTACCTGAATCCACTCATTATGCTGCTATGGGCCTGATGACATAGATTTCATTGCTGAGTGATACTGCATTGTACGTAAGTACCACAAGTTCTTTATCCATTTTTCACTTTCTGTGATATTGAACTTGTACGGTAAACGAGGTTCTTGTAAACAGAGGCGTCCCAAACTTTGGGGTGGCTGTGTCTTTTTGATTTTAATTTCCCTAAGCTATAGGACCATAAGTGGAAGTGCCCTAGGCTCTGTTGCTTTGTTTTTTAGATGTTTCAGGAAACACCATACACTTCTCCTGAGTGTCTGTTGGCAATTTACATCCCGCCCATCAGCATAACAAGGCTCCCAGTTCTCCATGGCCTGTCCTGCCTTTCTGGATTTTACACTTTTTTCAGATGGCCCTTTTGACCGGGGGGAAGTGAGACTTCATTGTAGTGCAGATTTCCTTTGCAAGTTTGCTTGGTTGGCCAAAAAGGGCGTATGCGTTTTTTCCTGAATATATTCAGGAAAAAACGCATACGCCCTTTTTGGCCAAGTGCATCATTGTGGACGTTCTGCCTCTTTTCCTATGCTTTCAATGCAATTGCAGTCTACCTCCTGAAATCAGTTTCCTGCAATTCTGCCACTCTTTCAAGTCCTCTGGGGAGCCTTACTTCAGTATATTTTTGGACGATAGCTGTCATTTATAACTCTGCAGGTTTGTGAAATACAGTGTCCCTGAGCTCCTTTCTTCAACTCGCTTTCCTGTGACCTGGCCGCAACACCGCAGGATGGCTTCAGGCCCTAATCTGGTTCCGGCACGGCACGCTGAGCCTTTGGTTAATTCCTCTTCCTGGTGGGAAATGAGAGTTAAATTTCCCGTCCAGACACCTCCAGCTAGTCTCTCATTGGTTCTCGCTATTCCTGTTCATCTTCCGCAGAAATTGCAAACTGGGCCAAACAGGAGGTTAAAGGGACTGATTCTCCAAGTCGGGAGAGTGTTAGTAAAGCGTCTGGAATGTTGCACCCGAGTACCAGGGGAGGAAAACTGAGACATATTTGAACACGTCTCCCGATCACATGGTTGATCATACTCTGGGTTCCACATGCATGTTTTAGCTGAAGGAAGAATACCTTAAACCTGGAGAGTTGAGACCCGTGGAATGGGTACCATGCAATATGACTTCAAAGGGTCTTCATTTGCTCACCGAACCTCTCCAATCCTATCACTGCTGCATTTATGCCCCTGTACACATGCTTGATTCTCTTTTGGAGACATAGCAAACCATAGGTTTTAAGATACTTACTAGTCAGGTACATTCTTTGGCGTTTAATATGGGGTATTGAGTCCATTTCGTTGAGCAAGGAGTAGCTCTTGTCTATTCCATATTTGGCTTAAGGAACTTTATCTGTGCTCATTTCAATCTCTGGTTTTATGCAGCACCCCAACTCACCTTTCCCCTTAAGCAAGCATAAGTTGGTTTTATAAATTTGAGACCCTGTTCTGTTTTGGAATTCAGTTCCTGTGTAGCCAAGTTTACATTCCGTGTATTAGTGATATCTTATGATGTTTCTTTTGCTGTGTGACTTATTTCAGTTAGAATCATCATACCTGAATCCACTCATTTTGCTGCTAAGGGCCTGATGACATAGATTTCATTGCTGAGTGATATTGCTTTGTAAGTAAATACCACAGCTTCTTTATCCATTTTTCACTTTCTGCGATGTTGAACTTGTAGTGTAAACGAGGTTCTTGTAAACAGAGGCGTCCCAAACTTTGGGGTGGCTGTGTCTTTTTGATTTTAATTTCCCTAAGCTATAGGACCATAAGTGGAAGTGCCCTAGGCTCTGTTGCTTTGTTTTTTAGATGTTTCAGGAAACACCATACACTTCTCCTGAGTGTCTGTTGGCAATTTACATCCCGCCCATCAGCATAACAAGGCTCCCAGTTCTCCATGGCCTGTCCTGCCTTTCTGGATTTTACACTTTTTTCAGATGGCCCTTTTGACCGGGGTGAAGTGAGACTTCATTGTAGTGCAGATTTCCTTTGCAAGCTTGCTTGGTTGGCCAAAAAGGGCGTATGCGTTTTTTCCTGAATATATTCAGGAAAAAACGCATACGCCCTTTTTGGCCAAGTGCATCATTGTGGACGTTCTGCCTCTTTTCCTATGCTTTCAATGCAATTCCAGTCTACCTCCTGAAATCGGTTTCCTGCAATTCTGCCCCTCTTTCAAGTCCTCTTGGCAGCCTTACTTCAGTATATTTTTAGACGATAGCTGTCATTTATAACTCTGCAGGTTTGTGAATTACAGTGCCCCTGAGCTCCTTTCTTCACTCGCTTTCTTTTGTGCTGGCCGCAACACCGCAGGATGGCTTCAGGCCCTAATCTGGTTCCGGCACGGCACGCTGAGCCTTTGGTTATTTCCTCTTCCTGGTGGGAAATGAGAGTTAAATTTGCCCGTCCAGACACCTCCAGCTAGTCTCTCATTGGTTCTCGCTATTCCTGTTCATCTTCCGCAGAAATTGCAAACTGGGCCAAACAGGAGGTTAAAGGCGCTGAATCTCCAAGTGGGGAGAGTGTTAGTAAAGCGTCTGGAATGTTGCACCCGAGTACCAGGGTACGAAAACTGAGACATATTTGAACACGTCTCCCGATCACATGGTTGATCATACTCTAGGTTCCACATGCATGTTTTAGCTGAAGGAAGAATACCTTAAACCTGGGTAGTTGAAACCCGTGGAATGGGTACCATGCAATATGACTTCAAAGGGTCTTCATTTGCTCACCGAACCTCTCCAATCCTATCACTGCTGCATTTATGCCCCTGTACACATGCTTGATTCTCTTTTGGAGACATAGCAATCCATAGGTTTTAAGATACTTACTAGTCAGGTACATTCTTAGGCGTTTAATATGGGGTGTTGAGTCCATTTCGTTGAGCAAGGAGTAGCTCTTGTCTATTCCATATTTGGCTTAAGGAACTTTATCTGTGCTCATTTCAATCTCTGGTTTTATGCA
Organism: Grampus griseus; assembly: GCF_964374135.1. Lineage (NCBI taxonomy): Eukaryota > Metazoa > Chordata > Mammalia > Artiodactyla > Delphinidae > Grampus > Grampus griseus. The sequence continues at coordinate 556,040 of NW_028133381.1, forward strand.
GCACCCCAACTCACCTTTCCCCTTAAGCAAGCATAAGTTGGTTTTCTAAATTTGAGACCCTGTTCTGTTTTGGAATTCAGTTCCTGTGTAGCCAAGTTTACATTCCGTGTATTAGTGATATCTTATGATGTTTCTTTTTCTGTGTGACTTATTTCAGTTAGAATCATCGTACCTGAATCCACTCATTATGCTGCTATGGGCCTGATGACATAGATTTCATTGCTGAGTGATACTGCATTGTACGTAAGTACCACAAGTTCTTTATCCATTTTTCACTTTCTGTGATATTGAACTTGTACGGTAAACGAGGTTCTTGTAAACAGAGGCGTCCCAAACTTTGGGGTGGCTGTGTCTTTTTGATTTTAATTTCCCTAAGCTATAGGACCATAAGTGGAAGTGCCCTAGGCTCTGTTGCTTTGTTTTTTAGATGTTTCAGGAAACACCATACACTTCTCCCGAGTGTCTGTTGGCAATTTCCATCCCGCCCATCAGCATAACAAGGATCCCAGTTCTCCATGGCCTGTCCTGCCTTTCTGGATTTTACACTTTTTTCAGATGGCCCTTTTGACCGAGGGGAAGTGAGACTTCATTGTAGTGCAGATTTCCTTTGCAAGTTTGCTTGGTTGGCCAAAAAGGGCATATGCGTTTTTTCCTGAATATATTCAGGAAAAAACGCATACGCCCTTTTTGGCCAAGTGCATCATTGTGGACGTTCTGCCTCTTTTCCTATGCTTTCAATGCAATTCCAGTCTACCTCCTGAAATCGGTTTCCTGCAATTCTGCCCCGCTTTCAAGTCCTCTTGGCAGCCTTACTTCAGTATATTTTTGGACGATAGCTGTCATTTATAACTCTGCATGTTTGTGAATTACAGTGCCCCTGAGCTCCTTTCTTCAACTCACTTTCTTTTGAGCTGGCCGCAACACCGCAGGATGGCTTCAGGCCCTAATCTGGTTCTGGCACGGCACGCTGAGCCTTTGGTTATTTCCTCTTCCAGATGGGAAATGAGAGTTAAATTTGCCCGTCCAGACACCTCCAGCTAGTCTCTCATTGGTTCTCCCTATTCCTGTTCATCTTCCGCAGAAATTGCAAACTGGGCCAAACAGGAGGTTAAAGGCGCTGACTCTCCAAGTGGGGAGAGTGTTAGTAAAGCGTCTGGAATGTTGCACCCGAGTACCAGGGGAGGAAAACTGAGACATATTTGAACACGTCTCCCGTTCACACGGTTGATCATACTCTGGGTTCCACATGCATGTTTTAGCTGAAGGAAGAATACCTTAAACCTGGAGAGTTGAGACCCGTGGAATGGGTACCATGCAATATGACTTCAAAGGGTCTTCATTTGCTCACCGAACCTCTCCAATCCTATCACTGCTGCATTTATGCCCCTGTACACATGCTTGATTCTCTTTTGGAGACATAGCAATCCATAGGTTTAAAGATACTTACTAGTCAGGTACATTCTTAGGCGTTTAATATGGGGTGTTGAGTCCATTTCGTTGAGCAAGGAGTAGCTCTTGTCTATTCCATATTTGGCTTAAGGAACTTTATCTGTGCTCATTTCAATCTCTGGTTTTATGCAGCACCCCAACTCACCTTTCCCCTTAAGCAAGCATAAGTTGGTTTTCTAAATTTGAGACCCTGTTCTGTTTTGGAATTCAGTTCCTATGTAGCCAAGTTTATATTCCGTGTATTAGTGATATCTTATGATGTTTCTTTTTCTGTGTGACTTATTTCAGTTAGAATCATCGTACCTGAATCCACTCATTATGCTGCTATGGGCCTGATGACATAGATTTCATTGCTGAGTGATACTGCATTGTACGTAAGTACCACAAGTTCTTTATCCATTTTTCACTTTCTGTGATATTGAACTTGTACGGTAAACGAGGTTCTTGTAAACAGAGGCGTCCCAAACTTTGAGGTGGCTGTGTCTTTTTGATTTTAATTTCCCTAAGCTATAGGACCATAAGTGGAAGTGCCCTAGGCTCTGTTGCTTTGTTTTTTAGATGTTTCAGGAAACACCATACACTTCTCCCCAGTGTCTGTTGGCAATTTACATCCCGCCCATCAGCATAACAAGGCTCCCAGTTCTCCATGGCCTGTCCTGCCTTTCTGGATTTTACACTTTTTTCAGATGGCCCTTTTGACCGGGGGGAAGTGAGACTTCATTGTAGTGCAGATTTCCTTTGCAAGTTTGCTTGGTTGGCCAAAAAGGGCGTATGCGTTTTTTCCTGAATATATTCAGGAAAAAACGCATACGCCCTTTTTGGCCAAGTGCATCATTGTGGACGTTCTGCCTCTTTTCCTATGCTTTCAATGCAATTGCAGTCTACCTCCTGAAATCAGTTTCCTGCAATTCTGCCACTCTTTCAAGTCCTCTGGGCAGCCTTACTTCAGTATATTTTTGGACGATAGCTGTCATTTATAACTCTGCAGGTTTGTGAAATACAGTGTCCCTGAGCTCCTTTCTTCAACTCGCTTTCCTGTGACCTGGCCGCAACACCGCAGGATGGCTTCAGGCCCTAATCTGGTTCCGGCACGGCACGCTGAGCCTTTGGTTAATTCCTCTTCCTGGTGGGAAATGAGAGTTAAATTTCCCGTCCAGACACCTCCAGCTAGTCTCTCATTGGTTCTCGCTATTCCTGTTCATCTTCCGCAGAAATTGCAAACTGGGCCAAACAGGAGGTTAAAGGGACTGATTCTCCAAGTCGGGAGAGTGTTAGTAAAGCGTCTGGAATGTTGCACCCGAGTACCAGGGGAGGAAAACTGAGACATATTTGAACACGTCTCCCGATCACATGGTTGATCATACTCTGGGTTCCACATGCATGTTTTAGCTGAAGGAAGAATACCTTAAACCTGGAGAGTTGAGACCCGTGGAATGGGTACCATGCAATATGACTTCAAAGGGTCTTCATTTGCTCACCGAACCTCTCCAATCCTATCACTGCTGCATTTATGCCCCTGTACACATGCTTGATTCTCTTTTGGAGACATAGCAAACCATAGGTTTTAAGATACTTACTAGTCAGGTACATTCTTTGGCGTTTAATATGGGGTATTGAGTCCATTTCGTTGAGCAAGGAGTAGCTCTTGTCTATTCCATATTTGGCTTAAGGAACTTTATCTGTGCTCATTTCAATCTCTGGTTTTATGCAGCACCCCAACTCACCTTTCCCCTTAAGCAAGCATAAGTTGGTTTTATAAATTTGAGACCCTGTTCTGTTTTGGAATTCAGTTCCTGTGTAGCCAAGTTTACATTCCGTGTATTAGTGATATCTTATGATGTTTCTTTTGCTGTGTGACTTATTTCAGTTAGAATCATCATACCTGAATCCACTCATTTTGCTGCTAAGGGCCTGATGACATAGATTTCATTGCTGAGTGATATTGCTTTGTAAGTAAATACCACAGCTTCTTTATCCATTTTTCACTTTCTGCGATGTTGAACTTGTAGTGTAAACGAGGTTCTTGTAAACAGAGGCGTCCCAAACTTTGGGGTGGCTGTGTCTTTTTGATTTTAATTTCCCTAAGCTATAGGACCATAAGTGGAAGTGCCCTAGGCTCTGTTGCTTTGTTTTTTAGATGTTTCAGGAAACACCATACACTTCTCCTGAGTGTCTGTTGGCAATTTACATCCCGCCCATCAGCATAACAAGGCTCCCAGTTCTCCATGGCCTGTCCTGCCTTTCTGGATTTTACACTTTTTTCAGATGGCCCTTTTGACCGGGGTGAAGTGAGACTTCATTGTAGTGCAGATTTCCTTTGCAAGCTTGCTTGGTTGGCCAAAAAGGGCGTATGCGTTTTTTCCTGAATATATTCAGGAAAAAACGTATACGCCCTTTTTGGCCAAGTGCATCATTGTGGACGTTCTGCCTCTTTTCCTATGCTTTCAATGCAATTCCAGTCTACCTCCTGAAATCGGTTTCCTGCAATTCTGCCCCTCTTTCAAGTCCTCTTGGCAGCCTTACTTCAGTATATTTTTAGACGATAGCTGTCATTTATAACTCTGCAGGTTTGTGAATTACAGTGCCCCTGAGCTCCTTTCTTCACTCGCTTTCTTTTGTGCTGGCCGCAACACCGCAGGATGGCTTCAGGCCCTAATCTGGTTCCGGCACGGCACGCTGAGCCTTTGGTTATTTCCTCTTCCTGGTGGGAAATGAGAGTTAAATTTGCCCGTCCAGACACCTCCAGCTAGTCTCTCATTGGTTCTCCCTATTCCTGTTCATCTTCCGCAGAAATTGCAAACTGGGCCAAACAGGAGGTTAAAGGCGCTGACTCTCCAAGTGGGGAGAGTGTTAGTAAAGCGTCTGGAATGTTGCACCCGAGTACCAGGGGAGGAAAACTGAGACATATTTGAACACGTCTCCCGTTCACACGGTTGATCATACTCTGGGTTCCACATGCATGTTTTAGCTGAAGGAAGAATACCTTAAACCTGGAGAGTTGAGACCCGTGGAATGGGTACCATGCAATATGACTTCAAAGGGTCTTCATTTGCTCACCGAACCTCTCCAATCCTATCACTGCTGCATTTATGCCCCTGTACACATGCTTGATTCTCTTTTGGAGACATAGCAATCCATAGGTTTAAAGATACTTACTAGTCAGGTACATTCTTAGGCGTTTAATATGGGGTGTTGAGTCCATTTCGTTGAGCAAGGAGTAGCTCTTGTCTATTCCATATTTGGCTTAAGGAACTTTATCTGTGCTCATTTCAATCTCTGGTTTTATGCAGCACCCCAACTCACCTTTCCCCTTAAGCAAGCATAAGTTGGTTTTCTAAATTTGAGACCCTGTTCTGTTTTGGAATTCAGTTCCTATGTAGCCAAGTTTATGTTCCGTGTATTAGTGATATCTTATGATGTTTCTTTTTCTGTGTGACTTATTTCAGTTAGAATCATCGTACCTGAATCCACTCATTATGCTGCTATGGGCCTGATGACATAGATTTCATTGCTGAGTGATACTGCATTGTACGTAAGTACCACAAGTTCTTTATCCATTTTTCACTTTCTGTGATATTGAACTTGTACGGTAAACGAGGTTCTTGTAAACAGAGGCGTCCCAAACTTTGGGGTGGCTGTGTCTTTTTGATTTTAATTTCCCTAAGCTATAGGACCATAAGTGGAAGTGCCCTAGGCTCTGTTGCTTTGTTTTTTAGATGTTTCAGGAAACACCATACACTTCTCCCCAGTGTCTGTTGGCAATTTACATCCCGCCCATCAGCATAACAAGGCTCCCAGTTCTCCATGGCCTGTCCTGCCTTTCTGGATTTTACACTTTTTTCAGATGGCCCTTTTGACCGGGGGGAAGTGAGACTTCATTGTAGTGCAGATTTCCTTTGCAAGTTTGCTTGGTTGGCCAAAAAGGGCATATGCGTTTTTTCCTGAATATATTCAGGAAAAAACGCATACGCCCTTTTTGGCCAAGTGCATCATTGTGGACGTTCTGCCTCTTTTCCTATGCTTTCAATGCAATTCCAGTCTACCTCCTGAAATCGGTTTCCTGCAATTCTGCCCCGCTTTCAAGTCCTCTTGGCAGCCTTACTTCAGTATATTTTTGGACGATAGCTGTCATTTATAACTCTGCATGTTTGTGAATTACAGTGCTCCTGAGCTCCTTTCTTCAACTCACTTTCTTTTGAGCTGGCCGCAACACCGCAGGATGACTTCAGGCCCTAATCTGGTTCTGGCACGGCACGCTGAGCCTTTGGTTATTTCCTCTTCCAGATGGGAAATGAGAGTTAAATTTGCCCGTCCAGACACCTCCAGCTAGTCTCTCATTGGTTCTCGCTATTCCTGTTCATCTTCCGCAGAAATTGCAAACTGGGCCAAACAGGAGGTTAAAGGCGCTGACTCTCCAAGTGGGGAGAGTGTTAGTAAAGCGTCTGGAATGTTGCACCCGAGTACCAGGGGAGGAAAACTGAGACATATTTGAACACGTCTCCCGTTCACACGGTTGATCATACTCTGGGTTCCACATGCATGTTTTAGCTGAAGGAAGAATACCTTAAACCTGGAGAGTTGAGACCCGTGGAATGGGTACCATGCAATATGACTTCAAAGGGTCTTCATTTGCTCACCGAACCTCTCCAATCCTATCACTGCTGCATTTATGCCCCTGTACACATGCTTGATTCTCTTTTGGAGACATAGCAATCCATAGGTTTAAAGATACTTACTAGTCAGGTACATTCTTAGGCGTTTAATATGGGGTGTTGAGTCCATTTCGTTGAGCAAGGAGTAGCTCTTGTCTATTCCATATTTGGCTTAAGGAACTTTATCTGTGCTCATTTCAATCTCTGGTTTTATGCAGCACCCCAACTCACCTTTCCCCTTAAGCAAGCATAAGTTGGTTTTCTAAATTTGAGACCCTGTTCTGTTTTGGAATTCAGTTCCTATGTAGCCAAGTTTATATTCCGTGTATTAGTGATATCTTATGATGTTTCTTTTTCTGTGTGACTTATTTCAGTTAGAATCATCGTACCTGAATCCACTCATTATGCTGCTATGGGCCTGATGACATAGATTTCATTGCTGAGTGATACTGCATTGTACGTAAGTACCACAAGTTCTTTATCCATTTTTCACTTTCTGTGATATTGAACTTGTACGGTAAACGAGGTTCTTGTAAACAGAGGCGTCCCAAACTTTGGGGTGGCTGTGTCTTTTTGATTTTAATTTCCCTAAGCTATAGGACCATAAGTGGAAGTGCCCTAGGCTCTGTTGCTTTGTTTTTTAGATGTTTCAGGAAACACCATACACTTCTCCTGAGTGTCTGTTGGCAATTTACATCCCGCCCATCAGCATAACAAGGCTCCCAGTTCTCCATGGCCTGTCCTGCCTTTCTGGATTTTACACTTTTTTCAGATGGCCCTTTTGACCGGGGGGAAGTGAGACTTCATTGTAGTGCAGATTTCCTTTGCAAGTTTGCTTGGTTGGCCAAAAAGGGCGTATGCGTTTTTTCCTGAATATATTCAGGAAAAAACGCATACGCCCTTTTTGGCCAAGTGCATCATTGTGGACGTTCTGCCTCTTTTCCTATGCTTTCAATGCAATTGCAGTCTACCTCCTGAAATCAGTTTCCTGCAATTCTGCCACTCTTTCAAGTCCTCTGGGCAGCCTTACTTCAGTATATTTTTGGACGATAGCTGTCATTTATAACTCTGCAGGTTTGTGAAATACAGTGTCCCTGAGCTCCTTTCTTCAACTCGCTTTCCTGTGAACTGGCCGCAACACCGCAGGATGGCTTCAGGCCCTAATCTGTTTCCGGCACGGCACGCTGAGCCTTTGGTTAATTCCTCTTCCTGGTGGGAAATGAGAGTTAAATTTCCCGTCCAGACACCTCCAGCTAGTCTCTCATTGGTTCTCGCTATTCCTGTTCATCTTCCGCAGAAATTGCAAACTGGGCCAAACAGGAGGTTAAAGGGACTGATTCTCCAAGTCGGGAGAGTGTTAGTAAAGCGTCTGGAATGTTGCACCCGAGTACCAGGGGAGGAAAACTGAGACATATTTGAACACGTCTCCCGATCACATGGTTGATCATACTCTGGGTTCCACATGCATGTTTTAGCTGAAGGAAGAATACCTTAAACATGTAGAGTTGAGACCCGTGGAATGGGTACCATGCAATATGACTTCAAAGGGTCTTCATTTGCTCACCGAACGTCTCCAATCCTATCACTGCTGCATTTATGCCCCTGTACACATGCTTGATTCTCTTTTGGAGACATAGCAAACCATAGGTTTTAAGATACTTACTAGTCAGGTACATTCTTTGGCGTTTAATATGGGGTATTGAGTCCATTTCGTTGAGCAAGGAGTAGCTCTTGTCTATTCCATATTTGGCTTAAGGAACTTTATCTGTGCTCTTTTCAATCTCTGGTTTTATGCAGCACCCCAACTCACCTTTCCCCTTAAGCAAGCATAAGTTGGTTTTATAAATTTGAGACCCTGTTCTGTTTTGGAATTCAGTTCCTGTGTAGCCAAGTTTACATTCCGTGTATTAGTGATATCTTATGATGTTTCTTTTGCTGTGTGACTTATTTCAGTTAGAATCATCATACCTGAATCCACTCATTGTGCTGCTAAGGGCCTGATGACATAGATTTCATTGCTGAGTGATATTGCTTTGTAAGTAAATACCACAGCTTCTTTATCCATTTTTCACTTTCTGCGATGTTGAACTTGTAGTGTAAACGAGGTTCTTGTAAACAGAGGCGTCCCAAACTTTGGGGTGGCTGTGTCTTTTTGATTTTAATTTCCCTAAGCTATAGGACCATAAGTGGAAGTGCCCTAGGCTCTGTTGCTTTGTTTTTTAGATGTTTCAGGAAACACCATACACTTCTCCTGAGTGTCTGTTGGCAATTTACATCCCGCCCATCAGCATAACAAGGCTCCCAGTTCTCCATGGCCTGTCCTGCCTTTCTGGATTTTACACTTTTTTCAGATGGCCCTTTTGACCGGGGTGAAGTGAGACTTCATTGTAGTGCAGATTTCCTTTGCAAGCTTGCTTGGTTGGCCAAAAAGGGCGTATGCGTTTTTTCCTGAATATATTCAGGAAAAAACGTATACGCCCTTTTTGGCCAAGTGCATCATTGTGGACGTTCTGCCTCTTTTCCTATGCTTTCAATGCAATTCCAGTCTACCTCCTGAAATCGGTTTCCTGCAATTCTGCCCCTCTTTCAAGTCCTCTTGGCAGCCTTACTTCAGTATATTTTTAGACGATAGCTGTCATTTATAACTCTGCAGGTTTGTGAATTACAGTGCCCCTGAGCTCCTTTCTTCACTCGCTTTCTTTTGTGCTGGCCGCAACACCGCAGGATGGCTTCAGGCCCTAATCTGGTTCCGGCACGGCACGCTGAGCCTTTGGTTATTTCCTCTTCCTGGTGGGAAATGAGAGTTAAATTTGCCCGTCCAGACACCTCCAGCTAGTCTCTCATTGGTTCTCGCTATTCCTGTTCATCTTCCGCAGAAATTGCAAACTGGGCCAAACAGGATGTTAAAGGGACTGACTCTCCAAGTCGGGAGAGTTTTAGTAAAGCGTCTGGAATGTTGCACCCGAGTACCAGGGTACGAAAACTGAGACATATTTGAACACGTCTCCCGATCACATGGTTGATCATACTCTAGGTTCCACATGCATGTTTTAGCTGAAGGAAGAATACCTTAAACCTGGGTAGTTGAAACCCGTGGAATGGGTACCATGCAATATGACTTCAAAGGGTCTTCATTTGCTCACTGAACCTCTCCAATCCTATCACTGCTGCGTTTATGCCCCTGTACACATGCTTGATTCTCTTTCGGAGACATAGCAATTCATAGGTTTTAAGATACTTACTAGTCAGGTACATTCTTAGGCATTTAATATGCGGTGTTGAGTCCATTTCGTTGAGCAAGGAGTAGCTCTTGTCTATTCCATATTTGGCTTAAGGAACTTTATCTGTGCTCATTTCGATCTTTGGTTTTATGCAGCACCCCAACTCACCTTTCCCCTTAAGCAAGCATAAGTTGGTTTTCTAAATTTGAGACCCTGTTCTGTTTTGGAATTCAGTTCCTGTGTAGCCAAGTTTACATTCCGTGTATTACTGATATCTTATGATGTTTCTTTTTCTGTGTGACTTATTTCAGTTAGAATCATCGTACCTGAATCCACTCATTATGCTGCTACGGGCCTGATGACATAGATTTCATTGCTGAGTGATATTGCTTTGTAAGTAAATACCACAACTTCTTTATCCATTTTTCACTTTCTGCGATGTTGAACTTGTACGGTAAATGAGGTTTTTGGAAACAGAGGCGTCCCAAACTTTGGGGTGGCTGTGTCTTTTTGATTTTAATTTCCCTAAGCTATAGGACCATAAGAAGAAGTGCCCTAGGCTCTGTTGCTTTGTTTTTTAGATGTTTCCGGAAACACCATACACTTCTCCCAAGTGTCTGTTGGCAATTTGCATCCCGCCCATCAGCATAACAAGGCTCCCAGTTCTCCATGGCCTGTCCTGCCTTTCTGGATTTTACACTTTTTTCAGATGGCCCTTTTGACTGGGGGGAAGTGAGACTTCATTGTAGTGGAGATTTCCTTTGCAAGCTTGCTTGGTTGGCCAAAAAGTGCGTATGCGTTTTTTCCTGAATATATTCAGGAAAAAACGCATACGCCCTTTTTGGCCAAGTGCATCATTGTGGACGTTATGCCTATTTTCCTACGCTTTCAATGCAATTCCAGTCTACCTCCTGAAATCGGTTTCCTGCAATTCTGCCCCGCTTTCAAGTCCTCTTGGCAGCCTTACTTCAGTATATTTTTGGACGATAGCTGTCATTTATAACTCTGCAGGTTTGTGAATTACAGTGCCCCTGAGCTCCTTTCTTCAACTCGCTTTCTTTTGAGCTGGCCGCAACACCGCAGGATGGCTTCAGGCCCTAATCTTGTTCCGGCACGGCACGCTGAGCCTTTGGTTAATTCCTCTTCCTGGTGGGAAATGAGAGTTAAATTTGCCCGTCCAGACACCTCCAGCTAGTCTCTCATTGGTTCTCCCTATTCCTGTTCATCTTCCGCAGAAATTGCAAACTGGGCCAAACAGGAGGTTAAAGGCGCTGACTCTCCAAATGGGGAGAGTGTTAGTAAAGCGTCTGGAATGTTGCACCCGAGTACCAGGGTACGAAAACTGAGACATATTTGAACACGTCTCCCGTTCACACGGTTGATCATACTCTGGGTTCCACATGCATGTTTTAGCTGACGGAAGAATACCTTAAACCTGGAGAGTTGAGACCCGTGGAATGGGTACCATGCAATATGACTTCAAAGGGTCTTCATTTGCTCACCGAACCTCTCCAATCCTATCACTGCTGCGTTTATGCCCCTGTACACATGCTTGATTCTCTTTCGGAGACATAGCAATCCATAGGTTTTAAGATACTTACTAGTCAGGTACATTCTTAGGCGTTTAATATGCGGTGCTGAGTCCATTTCGTTGAGCAAGGAGTAGCTCTTGTCTATTCCATATTTGGCTTAAGGAACTTTATCTGTGCTCATTTCAATCTCTGGTTTTATGCAGCACCCCAACTCACCTTTCCCCTTAAGCAAGCATAAGTTGGTTTTCTAAATTTGAGACCCTTTTCTGTTCTGTAATTCAGTTCCTCTGTAGCCAAGTTTACATTCCGTGTATTACTGATACCTTATGATGTTTCTTTTTCTGTGTGACTTATTTCAGTTAGAATCATCATACCTGAATCCACTCATTGTGCTGCTAAGGGCCTGATGACATAGATTTCATTGCTGAGTGATATTGCTTTGTAAGTAAATACCACAGCTTCTTTATCCATTTTTCACTTTCTGCGATGTTGAACTTGTACTGTAAACGAGGTTCTTGTAAACAGAGGCGTCCCAAACATTGGGGTGGCTGTGTCTTTTTGATTTTAATTTTCCTAAGCTATAGGACCATAAGTGGAAGTGCCCTAGGCTCTGTTGCTTTGTTTTTTAGATGTTTCAGGAAACACCATACACTTCTCCCAAGTGTCTGTTTGCAATTTACATCCCGCCCATCAGCATAACAAGGCTCCCAGTTCTCCATGGCCTGTCCTGCCTTTCTGGATTTTACACTTTTTTCAGATGGCCCTTTTGACGGGGGGAAGTGAGAATTCATTGTAGTGCAGATTTCCATTGCAAGCTTGCTTGGTTGGCCAAAAAGGGCGTATGCGTTTTTTCCTGAATATATTCAGGAAAAAACGCATACGCCCTTTTTGGCCAAGTGCATCATTGTGGACGTTCTGCCTCTTTTCCTATGCTTTCAATGCAATTCCAGTCTACCTCCTGAAATCAGTTTCCTGCAATTCTGCCCCGCTTTCAAGTCCTCTTGGCAGCCTTACTTCAGTATATTTTTGGACGATAGCTGTCATTTATAACTCTGCAGGTTTGTGAATTACAGTGCCCCTGAGCTCCTTTCTTCAACTCGCTTTCTTTTGAGCTGGCCACAACACCGCAGGATGGTTTCAGGCCCTAATCTGGTTCCGGCACGGCACGCTGAGCCTTTGGTTATTTCCTCTTCCAGATGGGAAATGAGAGTTAAATTTGCCCGTCCAGACACCTCCAGCTAGTCTCTCATTGGTTCTCCCTATTCCTGTTCATCTTCCGCAGAAATTGCAAACTGGGCCAAACAGGAGGTTAAAGGTGCTGACTCTCCAAGTGGGGAGAGTGTTAGTAAAGCGTCTGTAATGTTGCACCCGAGTACCAGGGGAGGAAAACTGAGACATATTTGAACACGTCTCCCGTCCACACGGTGGATCATACTCTGGGTTCCACATGCATGTTTTAGCTGAAGGAAGAATACCTTAAACCTGGAGAGTTGAGACCCGTGGAATGGGTACCATGCAATATGACTTCAAAGGGTCTTCATTTGCTCACCGAACCTCTCCAATCCTATCACTGCTGCATTTATGCCCCTGTACACATGCTTGATTCTCTTTTGGAGACATAGCAATCCATAGGTTTTAAGATACTTACTAGTCAGGTACATTCTTAGGCGTTTAATATGGGGTGTTGAGTCCATTTCGTTGAGCAAGGAGTAGCTCTTGTCTATTCCATATTTGGCTTAAGGAACTTTATCTGTGCTCATTTCAATCTCTGGTTTTATGCAGCACCCCAACTCACCTTTCCCCTTAAGCAAGCATAAGTTGGTTTTCTAAATTTGAGACCCTGTTCTGTTTTGGAATTCAGTTCCTGTGTAGCCAAGTTTACATTCCGTGTATTAGTGATATCTTATGATGTTTCTTTTTCTGTGTGACTTATTTCAGTTAGAATCATCGTACCTGAATCCACTCATTATGCTGCTACGGGCCTGATGACATAGATTTCATTTCTGAGTGATACTGCATTGTACGTAAGTACCACATGTTCTTTATCCATTTTTCACTTTCTGTGATATTGAACTTGTACGGTAAACGAGGTTCTTGTAAACAGAGGCGTCCCAAACTTTGGGGTGGCTGTGTCTTTTTGATTTTAATTTCCCTAAGCTATAGGACCATAAGTGGAAGTGCCCTAGGCTCTGTTGCTTTGTTTTTTAGATGTTTCAGGAAACACCATACACTTCTCCCGAGTGTCTGTTGGCAATTTCCATCCCGCCCATCAGCATAACAAGGATCCCAGTTCTCCATGGCCTGTCCTGCCTTTCTGGATTTTACACTTTTTTCAGATGGCCCTTTTGACCGGGGGGAAGTGAGACTTCATTGTAGTGCAGATTTCCTTTGCAAGTTTGCTTGGTTGGCCAAAAAGGGCGTATGCGTTTTTTCCTGAATATATTCAGGAAAAAACGCATACGCCCTTTTTGGCCAAGTGCATCATTGTGGACGTTCTGCCTCTTTTCCTATGCTTTCAATGCAATTCCAGTCTACCTCCTGAAATCGGTTTCCTGCAATTCTGCCCCGCTTTCAAGTCCTCTTGGCAGCCTTACTTTAGTCTATTTTTGGATGATAGCTGTCATTTATAACTGTGCAGGTTTGTGAATTACAGTGCCCCTGAGCTCCTTTCTTCAACTCGCTTTCTTGTGACCTGGCCGCAACACCGCAGGATGGCTTCAGGCCCTAATCTGGTTCCGGCACGGCACGCTGAGCCTTTGGTTATTTCCTCTTCCTGGTGGGAAATGAGAGTTAAATTTGCCCGTCCAGCCACCTCCAGCTAGTCTCTCATTGGTTCTCGCTATTCCTTTTCATCTTCCGCAGAAATTGCAAACTGGGCCAAACAGGAGGTTAAAGGGACTGACTCTCTAAGTGGGGAGAGTGTTATTAAAGCGTCTGGAATGTTGCACCCGAGTACCAGGGGAGGAAAACTGAGACATATTTGAACACGTCTCCCGATCACATGGTTGATCATACTCTAGGTTCCACATGCATGTTTTAGCTGAAGGAAGAATACCTTAAACCTGTGTAGTTGAAACCCGTGGAATGGGTACCATGCAATATGACTTCAAAGGGTCTTCATTTGCTCACCGAACCTCTCCAATCCTATCACTGCTGCGTTTATGCCCCTGTACACATGCTTGATTCTCTTTCGGAGACATAGCAATCCATAGGTTTTAAGATACTTACTAGTCAGGTACATTCTTAGGCGTTTAATATGCGGTGTTGAGTCCATTTCGTTGAGCAAGGAGTAGCTCTTGTGTATTCCATATTTGGCTTAAGGAACTTTATCTGTGCTCATTTCAATCTCTGGTTTTATGCAGCACCCCAACTCACCTTTCCTCTTAAGCAAGCATAAGTTGGTTTTCTAAATTTGAGACCCTGTTCTGTTCTGTAATTCAGTTCCTGTGTAGCCAAGTTTACATTCCGTGTATTAGTGATATCTTATGATGTTTCTTTTTCTGTGTGAATTATTTCAGTTAGAATCATCATACCTGAATCCACTCATTGTGCTGCTAAGAGCCTGATGACATAGATTTCATTGCTGAGTGATATTGCTTTGTAAGTAAATACCACATCTTCTTTATCCATTTTTCACTTTCTGCGATGTTGAACTTCTATTGTAAACGAGGTTCTTGTAAACAGAGGCGTCCCAAACTTTGGGGTGGCTGTGTCTTTTTTATTTTAATTTCCCTAAGCTATAGGACCATAAGTGGAAGTGCCCTAGGCTCTGTTGCTTTGTTTTTTAGGTGTTTCAGGAAACACCATACACTTCTCCCGAGTGTCTGTTGGCAATTTACATCCCGCCCATCAGCATAACAAGGCTCCCAGTTCTCCATGGCCTGTCCTGCCTTTCTGGATTTTACACTTTTTTCAGATGGCCCTTTTGACCGGGGGGAAGTGAGACTTCATTGTAGTGCAGATTTCCTTTGCAAGCTTGCTTGGTTGGCCAAAAAGGGCGTATGCGTTTTTTCCTGAATATATTCAGGAAAAAACGCATACGCCCTTTTTGGCCAAGTGCATCATTGTGGACGTTCTGCCTCTTTTCCTATGCTTTCAATGCAATTCCAGTCTACCTCCTGAAATCGGTTTCCTGCAATTCTGCCCCGCATTCAAGTCCTCTTGGCAGCCTTACTTCAGTATATTTTTGGACGATAGCTGTCATTTATAACTCTGCAGGTTTGTGAATTACAGTGCCCCTGAGCTCCTTTCTTCCACTCACTTTCTTTTGAGCTGGCCGCAACACCGCAGGATGGCTTCAGGCCCTAATCTGGTTCCGGCACGGCACGCTGAGCCTTTGGTTATTTCCTCTTCCAGATGGGAAATGAGAGTTAAATTTGCCCGTCCAGACACCTCCAGCTAGTCTCTCATTGGTTCTCCCTATTCCTGTTCATCTTCCGCAGAAATTGCAAACTGGGCCAAACAGGAGGTTAAAGGCGCTGACTCTCCAAGTGGGGAGAGTGTTAGTAAAGCGTCTGGAATGTTGCACCCGAGTACCAGGGGAGGAAAACTGAGACATATTTGAACACGTCTCCCATTCACACGGTTGATCATACTCTGGGTTCCACATGCATGTTTTAGCTGAAGGAAGA
The DNA here is from genome assembly GCF_964374135.1 of Grampus griseus. Taxonomy (NCBI): domain Eukaryota; kingdom Metazoa; phylum Chordata; class Mammalia; order Artiodactyla; family Delphinidae; genus Grampus; species Grampus griseus. Next base: position 571,525 of record NW_028133381.1, read on the forward strand.
ATACCTTAAACCTGGAGAGTTGAGACCCGTGGAATGGGTACCATGCAATATGACTTCAAAGGGTCTTCATTTGCTCACCGAACCTCTCCAATCCTATCACTGCTGCATTTATGCCCCTGTACACATGCTTGATTCTCTTTTGGAGACATAGCAATCCATAGGTTTTAAGATAGTTACTAGTCAGGTACATTCTTAGGCGTTTAATATGGGGTGTTGAGTCCATTTCGTTGAGCAAGGAGTAGCTCTTGTCTATTCCATATTTGGCTTAAGGAACTTTATCTGTGCTCATTTCAATCTCTGGTTTTATGCAGCACCCCAACTCACCTTTCCCCTTAAGCAAGCATAAGTTGGTTTTCTAAATTTGAGACCCTGTTCTGTTTTGGAATTCAGTTCCTGTGTAGCCAAGTTTACATTCCGTGTATTAGTGATATCTTATGATGTTTCTTTTTCTGTGTGACTTATTTCAGTTAGAATCATCGTACCTGAATCCACTCATTATGCTGCTACAGGCCTGATGACATAGATTTCATTGCTGAGTGATACTGCATTGTACGTAAGTACCACAAGTTCTTTATCCATTTTTCACTTTCTGTGATATTGAACTTGTACGGTAAACGAGGTTCTTGTAAACAGAGGCGTCCCAAACTTTGGGGTGGCTGTGTCTTTTTGATTTTAATTTCCCTAAGCTATAGGACCATAAGTGGAAGTGCCCTAGGCTCTGTTGCTTTGTTTTTTAGATGTTTCAGGAAACACCATACACTTCTCCCGAGTGTCTGTTGGCAATTTCCATCCCGCCCATCAGCATAACAAGGATCCCAGTTCTCCATGGCCTGTCCTGCCTTTCTGGATTTTACACTTTTTTCAGATGGCCCTTTTGACCGGGGGGAAGTGAGACTTCATTGTAGTGCAGATTTCCTTTGCAAGTTTGCTTGGTTTCCCAAAAAGGGCGTATGCGTTTTTTCCTGAATATATTCAGGAAAAAACGCATACGCCCTTTTTGTCCAAGTGCATCATTGTGGACGTTCTGCCTCTTTTCCTATGCTTTCAATGCAATTCCAGTCTACCTCCTGAAATCGGTTTCCTGCAATTCTGCCCCGCTTTCAAGTCCTCTTGGCAGCCTTACTTTAGTCTATTTTTGGATGATAGCTGTCATTTATAACTGTGCAGGTTTGTGAATTACAGTGCCCCTGAGCTCCTTTCTTCAACTCGCTTTCTTGTGACCTGGCCGCAACACCGCAGGATGGCTTCAGGCCCTAATCTGGTTCCGGCACGGCACGCTGAGCCTTTGGTTATTTCCTCTTCCTGGTGGAAAATGAGAGTTAAATTTGCCCGTCCAGCCACCTCCAGCTAGTCTCTCATTTGTTCTCGCTATTCCTTTTCATCTTCCGCAGAAATTGCAAACTGGGCCAAACAGGAGGTTAAAGGGACTGATTCTCCAAGTCGGGAGAGTGTTAGTAAAGCGTCTGGAATGTTGCACCCGAGTACCAGGGGAGGAAAACTGAGACATATTTGAACACGTCTCCCGATCACATGGTTGATCATACTCTAGGTTCCACATGCATGTTTTAGCTGAAGGAAGAATACCTTAAACCTGGGTAGTTGAAACCCGTGTAATGGGTACCATGCAATATGACTTCAAAGGGTCTTCATTTGCTCACCGAACCTCTCCAATCCTATCACTGCTGCGTTTATGCCCCTGTACACATGCTTGATTCTCTTTCGGAGACATAGCAATCCATAGGTTTTAAGATACTTACTAGTCAGGTACATTCTTAGGCGTTTAATATGGGGTGTTGAGTCCATTTCGTTGAGCAAGGAGTAGCTCTTGTCTATTCCATATTTGGCTTAAGGAACTTTATCTGTGCTCATTTCAATCTCTGGTTTTATGCAGCACCCCAACTCACCTTTCCTCTTAAGCAAGCATAAGTTGGTTTTCTAAATTTGAGACCCTGTTCTTTCTGTAATTCAGTTCCTGTGTAGCCAAGTTTACATTCCGTGTATTAGTGATATCTTATGATGTTTCTTTTTCTGTGTGACTTATTTCAGTTAGAATCATCATACCTGAATCCACTCATTGTGCTGCTAAGAGCCTGATGACATAGATTTCATTGCTGAGTGATATTGCTTTGTAAGTAAATACCACATCTTCTTTATCCATTTTTCACTTTCTGCGATGTTGAACTTGTATGGTAAACGACGTTCTTGTAAACAGAGGCGTCCCAAACTTTGGGGTGGCTGTGTCTTTTTGATTTTAATTTCCCTAAGCTATAGGACCATAAGTGGAAGTGCCCTAGGCTCTGTTGCTTTGTTTTTTAGATGTTTCAGGAAACACCATACACTTCTCCCGAGTGTCTGTTGGCAATTTCCATCCCGCCCATCAGCATAACAAGGCTCCCAGTTCTCCATGGCCTGTCCTGCCTTTCTGGATTTTACACTTTTTTCAGATGGCCCTTTTGACCGGGGGGAAGTGAGACTTCATTGTAGTGCAGATTTCCTCTGCAAGCTTGCTGGTTGGCCAAAAAGGGCGTATGCGTTTTTTCCTGAATATATTCAGGAAAAAACGCATACGCCCTTTTTGGCCAAGTGCATCATTGTGGACGTTCTGCCTCTTTTCCTATGCTTTCAATGCAATTCCAGTCTACCTCCTGAAATCGGTTTCCTGCAATTCTGCCCCGCTTTCAAGTCCTCTTGGCAGCCTTACTTCAGTATATTTTTGGACGATAGCTGTCATTTATAACTCTGCAGGTTTGTGAATTACAGTGCCCCTGAGCTCCTTTCTTCAACTCACTTTCTTTTGAGCTGGCCGCAACACCGCAGGATGGCTTCAGGCCCTAATCTGGTTCCGGCACGGCACGCTGAGCCTTTGGTTATTTCCTCTTCCAGATGGGAAATGAGAGTTAAATTTGCCCGTCCAGACACCTCCAGCTAGTCTCTCATTGGTTCTCCCTATTCCTGTTCATCTTCCGCAGAAATTGCAAACTGGGCCAAACAAGAGGTTAAAGGCGCTGACTCTCCAAGTGGGGAGAGTGTTAGTAAAGCGTCTGGAATGTTGCACCCGAGTACCAGGGGAGGAAAACTGAGACATATTTGAACACGTCTCCCGATCACATGGTTGATCATACTCTAGGTTCCACATGCATGTTTTAGCTGAAGGAAGAATACCTTAAACCTGTGTAGTTGAAACCCGTGGAATGGGTACCATGCAATATGACTTCAAAGGGTCTTCATTTGCTCACCGAACCTCTCCAATCCTATCACTGCTGCGTTTATGCCCCTGTACACATGCTTGATTCTCTTTCGGAGACATAGCAATGCATAGGTTTTAAGATACTTACTAGTCAGGTACATTCTTAGGCGTTTAATATGCGGTGTTGAGTCCATTTCGTTGAGCAAGGAGTAGCTCTTGTGTATTCCATATTTGGCTTAAGGAACTTTATCTGTGCTCATTTCAATCTCTGGTTTTATGCAGCACCCCAACTCACCTTTCCTCTTAAGCAAGCATAAGTTGGTTTTCTAAATTTGAGACCCTGTTCTGTTCTGTAATTCAGTTCCTGTGTAGCCAAGTTTACATTCCGTGTATTAGTGATATCTTATGATGTTTCTTTTTCTGTGTGAATTATTTCAGTTAGAATCATCATACCTGAATCCACTCATTGTGCTGCTAAGAGCCTGATGACATAGATTTCATTGCTGAGTGATATTGCTTTGTAAGTAAATACCACATCTTCTTTATCCATTTTTCACTTTCTGCGATGTTGAACTTCTATTGTAAACGAGGTTCTTGTAAACAGAGGCGTCCCAAACTTTGGGGTGGCTGTGTCTTTTTTATTTTAATTTCCCTAAGCTATAGGACCATAAGTGGAAGTGCCCTAGGCTCTGTTGCTTTGTTTTTTAGGTGTTTCAGGAAACACCATACACTTCTCCCGAGTGTCTGTTGGCAATTTACATCCCGCCCATCAGCATAACAAGGCTCCCAGTTCTCCATGGCCTGTCCTGCCTTTCTGGATTTTACACTTTTTTCAGATGGCCCTTTTGACCGGGGGGAAGTGAGACTTCATTGTAGTGCAGATTTCCTTTGCAAGCTTGCTTGGTTGGCCAAAAAGGGCGTATGCGTTTTTTCCTGAATATATTCAGGAAAAAACGCATACGCCCTTTTTGGCCAAGTGCATCATTGTGGACGTTCTGCCTCTTTTCCTATGCTTTCAATGCAATTCCAGTCTACCTCCTGAAATCGGTTTCCTGCAATTCTGCCCCGCATTCAAGTCCTCTTGGCAGCCTTACTTCAGTATATTTTTGGACGATAGCTGTCATTTATAACTCTGCAGGTTTGTGAATTACAGTGCCCCTGAGCTCCTTTCTTCCACTCACTTTCTTTTGAGCTGGCCGCAACACCGCAGGATGGCTTCAGGCCCTAATCTGGTTCCGGCACGGCACGCTGAGCCTTTGGTTATTTCCTCTTCCAGATGGGAAATGAGAGTTAAATTTGCCCGTCCAGACACCTCCAGCTAGTCTCTCATTGGTTCTCCCTATTCCTGTTCATCTTCCGCAGAAATTGCAAACTGGGCCAAACAGGAGGTTAAAGGCGCTGACTCTCCAAGTGGGGAGAGTGTTAGTAAAGCGTCTGGAATGTTGCACCCGAGTACCAGGGGAGGAAAACTGAGACATATTTGAACACGTCTCCCATTCACACGGTTGATCATACTCTGGGTTCCACATGCATGTTTTAGCTGAAGGAAGAATACCTTAAACCTGGAGAGTTGAGACCCGTGGAATGGGTACCATGCAATATGACTTCAAAGGGTCTTCATTTGCTCACCGAACCTCTCCAATCCTATCACTGCTGCATTTATGCCCCTGTACACATGCTTGATTCTCTTTTGGAGACATAGCAATCCATAGGTTTTAAGATACTTACTAGTCAGGTACATTCTTAGGCGTTTAATATGGGGTGTTGAGTCCATTTCGTTGAGCAAGGAGTAGCTCTTGTCTATTCCATATTTGGCTTAAGGAACTTTATCTGTGCTCATTTCAATCTCTGGTTTTATGCAGCACCCCAACTCACCTTTCCCCTTAAGCAAGCATAAGTTGGTTTTCTAAATTTGAGACCCTGTTCTGTTTTGGAATTCAGTTCCTGTGTAGCCAAGTTTACATTCCGTGTATTAGTGATATCTTATGATGTTTCTTTTTCTGTGTGACTTATTTCAGTTAGAATCATCGTACCTGAATCCACTCATTATGCTGCTACAGGCCTGATGACATAGATTTCATTGCTGAGTGATACTGCATTGTACGTAAGTACCACAAGTTCTTTATCCATTTTTCACTTTCTGTGATATTGAACTTGTACGGTAAACGAGGTTCTTGTAAACAGAGGCATCCCAAACTTTGGGGTGGCTGTGTCTTTTTGATTTTAATTTCCCTAAGCTATAGGACCATAAGTGGAAGTGCCCTAGGCTCTGTTGCTTTGTTTTTTAGATGTTTCAGGAAACACCATACACTTCTCCCGAGTGTCTGTTGGCAATTTCCATCCCGCCCATCAGCATAACAAGGATCCCAGTTCTCCATGGCCTGTCCTGCCTTTCTGGATTTTACACTTTTTTCAGATGGCCCTTTTGACCGGGGGGAAGTGAGACTTCATTGTAGTGCAGATTTCCTTTGCAAGTTTGCTTGGTTTCCCAAAAAGGGCGTATGCGTTTTTTCCTGAATATATTCAGGAAAAAACGCATACGCCCTTTTTGTCCAAGTGCATCATTGTGGACGTTCTGCCTCTTTTCCTATGCTTTCAATGCAATTCCAGTCTACCTCCTGAAATCGGTTTCCTGCAATTCTGCCCCGCTTTCAAGTCCTCTTGGCAGCCTTACTTTAGTCTATTTTTGGATGATAGCTGTCATTTATAACTGTGCAGGTTTGTGAATTACAGTGCCCCTGAGCTCCTTTCTTCAACTCGCTTTCTTGTGACCTGGCCGCAACACCGCAGGATGGCTTCAGGCCCTAATCTGGTTCCGGCACGGCACGCTGAGCCTTTGGTTATTTCCTCTTCCTGGTGGAAAATGAGAGTTAAATTTGCCCGTCCAGCCACCTCCAGCTAGTCTCTCATTTGTTCTCGCTATTCCTTTTCATCTTCCGCAGAAATTGCAAACTGGGCCAAACAGGAGGTTAAAGGGACTGATTCTCCAAGTCGGGAGAGTGTTAGTAAAGCGTCTGGAATGTTGCACCCGAGTACCAGGGGAGGAAAACTGAGACATATTTGAACACGTCTCCCGATCACATGGTTGATCATACTCTAGGTTCCACATGCATGTTTTAGCTGAAGGAAGAATACCTTAAACCTGGGTAGTTGAAACCCGTGTAATGGGTACCATGCAATATGACTTCAAAGGGTCTTCATTTGCTCACCGAACCTCTCCAATCCTATCACTGCTGCGTTTATGCCCCTGTACACATGCTTGATTCTCTTTCGGAGACATAGCAATCCATAGGTTTTAAGATACTTACTAGTCAGGTACATTCTTAGGCGTTTAATATGGGGTGTTGAGTCCATTTCGTTGAGCAAGGAGTAGCTCTTGTCTATTCCATATTTGGCTTAAGGAACTTTATCTGTGCTCATTTCAATCTCTGGTTTTATGCAGCACCCCAACTCACCTTTCCTCTTAAGCAAGCATAAGTTGGTTTTCTAAATTTGAGACCCTGTTCTTTCTGTAATTCAGTTCCTGTGTAGCCAAGTTTACATTCCGTGTATTAGTGATATCTTATGATGTTTCTTTTTCTGTGTGACTTATTTCAGTTAGAATCATCATACCTGAATCCACTCATTGTGCTGCTAAGAGCCTGATGACATAGATTTCATTGCTGAGTGATATTGCTTTGTAAGTAAATACCACATCTTCTTTATCCATTTTTCACTTTCTGCGATGTTGAACTTGTATGGTAAACGACGTTCTTGTAAACAGAGGCGTCCCAAACTTTGGGGTGGCTGTGTCTTTTTGATTTTAATTTCCCTAAGCTATAGGACCATAAGTGGAAGTGCCCTAGGCTCTGTTGCTTTGTTTTTTAGATGTTTCAGGAAACACCATACACTTCTCCCGAGTGTCTGTTGGCAATTTCCATCCCGCCCATCAGCATAACAAGGCTCCCAGTTCTCCATGGCCTGTCCTGCCTTTCTGGATTTTACACTTTTTTCAGATGGCCCTTTTGACCGGGGGGAAGTGAGACTTCATTGTAGTGCAGATTTCCTCTGCAAGCTTGCTGGTTGGCCAAAAAGGGCGTATGCGTTTTTTCCTGAATATATTCAGGAAAAAACGCATACGCCCTTTTTGGCCAAGTGCATCATTGTGGACGTTCTGCCTCTTTTCCTATGCTTTCAATGCAATTCCAGTCTACCTCCTGAAATCGGTTTCCTGCAATTCTGCCCCGCTTTCAAGTCCTCTTGGCAGCCTTACTTCAGTATATTTTTGGACGATAGCTGTCATTTATAACTCTGCAGGTTTGTGAATTACAGTGCCCCTGAGCTCCTTTCTTCAACTCACTTTCTTTTGAGCTGGCCGCAACACCGCAGGATGGCTTCAGGCCCTAATCTGGTTCCGGCACGGCACGCTGAGCCTTTGGTTATTTCCTCTTCCAGATGGGAAATGAGAGTTAAATTTGCCCGTCCAGACACCTCCAGCTAGTCTCTCATTGGTTCTCCCTATTCCTGTTCATCTTCCGCAGAAATTGCAAACTGGGCCAAACAAGAGGTTAAAGGCGCTGACTCTCCAAGTGGGGAGAGTGTTAGTAAAGCGTCTGGAATGTTGCACCCGAGTACCAGGGGAGGAAAACTGAGACATATTTGAACACGTCTCCCGTTCACACGGTTGATCATACTCTGGGTTCCACATGCATGTTTTAGCTGAAGGAAGAATACCTTAAACCTGGAGAGTTGAGACCCGTGGAATGGGTACCATGCAATATGACTTCAAAGGGTCTTCATTTGCTCACCGAACCTCTCCAATCCTATCACTGCTGCATTTATGCCCCTGTACACATGCTTGATTCTCTTTTGGAGACATAGCAATCCATAGGTTTAAAGATACTTACTAGTCAGGTACATTCTTAGGCGTTTAATATGGGGTGTTGAGTCCATTTCATTGAGCAAGGAGTAGCTCTTGTCTATTCCATATTTGGCTTAAGGAAATTTATCTGTGCTCATTTCAATCTCTGGTTTTATGCAGCACCCCAACTCACCTTTCCCCTTAAGCAAGCATAAGTTGGTTTTCTAAATTTGAGACCCTGTTCTGTTTTGGAATTCAGTTCCTATGTAGCCAAGTTTATATTCCGTGTATTAGTGATATCTTATGATGTTTCTTTTTCTGTGTGACTTATTTCAGTTAGAATCATCGTACCTGAATCCACTCATTATGCTGCTATGGGCCTGATGACATAGATTTCATTGCTGAGTGATACTGCATTGTACGTAAGTACCACAAGTTCTTTATCCATTTTTCACTTTCTGTGATATTGAACTTGTACGGTAAACGAGGTTCTTGTAAACAGAGGCGTCCCAAACTTTGGGGTGGCTGTGTCTTTTTTATTTTAATTTCCCTAAGCTATAGGACCATAAGTGGAAGTGCCCTAGGCTCTGTTGCTTTGTTTTTTAGATGTTTCAGGAAACACCATACACTTCTCCCAAGTGTCTGTTGGCAATTTACATCCCGCCCATCAGCATAACAAGGCTCCCAGTTCTCCATGGCCTGTCCTGCCTTTCTGGATTTTACACTTTTTTCAGATGGCCCTTTTGACGGGGGGAAGTGAGAATTCATTGTAGTGCAGATTTCCTTTGCAAGCTTGCTTGGTTGGCCAAAAAGGGCGTATGCGTTTTTTCCTGAATATATTCAGGAAAAAACGCATACGCCCTTTTTGGCCAAGTGCATCATTGTGGACGTTCTGCCTCTTTTCCTATGCTTTCAATGCAATTCCAGTCTACCTCCTGAAATCAGTTTCCTGCAATTCTGCCCCGCTTTCAAGTCCTCTTGGCAGCCTTACTTCAGTATATTTTTGGACGATAGCTGTCATTTATAACTCTGCAGGTTTGTGAATTACAGTGCCCCTGAGCTCCTTTCTTCAACTCGCTTTCTTTTGAGCTGGCCGCAACACCGCAGGATGGCTTCAGGCCCTAATCTGGTTCCGGCACGGCACGCTGAGCCTTTGGTTATTTCCTCTTCCAGATGGGAAATGAGAGTTAAATTTGCCCGTCCAGACACCTCCAGCTAGTCTCTCATTGGTTCTCCCTATTCCTGTTCATCTTCCGCAGAAATTGCAAACTGGGCCAAACAGGAGGTTAAAGGTGCTGACTCTCCAAGTGGGGAGAGTGTTAGTAAAGCGTCTGGAATGTTGCACCCGAGTACCAGGGGAGGAAAACTGAGACATATTTGAACACGTCTCCCGTCCACACGGTTGATCATACTCTGGGTTCCACATGCATGTTTTAGCTGAAGGAAGAATACCTTAAACCTGGAGAGTTGAGACCCGTGGAATGGGTACCATGCAATATGATTTCAAAGGGTCTTCATTTGCTCACCGAACCTCTCCAATCCTATCACTGCTGCATTTATGCCCCTGTACACATGCTTGATTCTCTTTTGGAGACATAGCAATCCATAGGTTTTAAGATACTTACTAGTCAGGTACATTCTTAGGCGTTTAATATGGGGTGTTGAGTCCATTTCGTTGAGCAAGGAGTAGCTCTTGTCTATTCCATATTTGGCTTAAGGAACTTTATCTGTGCTCATTTCAATCTCTGGTTTTATGCAGCACCCCAACTCACCTTTCCCCTTAAGCAAGCATAAGTTGGTTTTCTAAATTTGAGACCCTGTTCTGTTTTGGAATTCAGTTCCTGTGTAGCCAAGTTTACATTCCGTGTATTAGTGATAAGTTATGATGTTTCTTTTTCTGTGTGACTTATTTCAGTTAGAATCATCGTACCTGAATCCACTCATTATGCTGCTACGGGCCTGATGACATAGATTTCATTGCTGAGTGATACTGCATTGTACGTAAGTACCACAAGTTCTTTATCCATTTTTCACTTTCTGTGATATTGAACTTGTACGGTAAACGAGGTTCTTGTAAACAGAGGCGTCCCAAACTTTGGGGTGGCTGTGTCTTTTTGATTTTAATTTCCCTAAGCTATAGGACCATAAGTGGAAGTGCCCTAGGCTCTGTTGCTTTGTTTTTTAGATGTTTCAGGAAACACCATACACTTCTCCCGAGTGTCTGTTGGCAATTTCCATCCCGCCCATCAGCATAACAAGGATCCCAGTTCTCCATGGCCTGTCCTGCCTTTCTGGATTTTACACTTTTTTCAGATGGCCCTTTTGACCGGGGGGAAGTGAGACTTCATTGTAGTGCAGATTTCCTTTGCAAGTTTGCTTGGTTGGCCAAAAAGGGCGTATGCGTTTTTTCCTGAATATATTCAGGAAAAAACGCATACGCCCTTTTTGGCCAAGTGCATCATTGTGGACGTTCTGCCTCTTTTCCTATGCTTTCAATGCAATTCCAGTCTACCTCCTGAAATCGGTTTCCTGCAATTCTGCCCCGCTTTCAAGTCCTCTTGGCAGCCTTACTTTAGTCTATTTTTGGATGATAGTTGTCATTTATAACTGTGCAGGTTTGTGAATTACAGTGCCCCTGAGCTCCTTTCTTCAACTCGCTTTCTTGTGACCTGGCCGCAACACCGCAGGATGGCTTCAGGCCCTAATCTGGTTCCGGCACGGCACGCTGAGCCTTTGGTTATTTCCTCTTCCTGGTGGGAAATGAGAGTTAAATTTGCCCGTCCAGCCACCTCCAGCTAGTCTCTCATTTGTTCTCGCTATTCCTTTTCATCTTCCGCAGAAATTGCAAACTGGGCCAAACAGGAGGTTAAAGGGACTGATTCTCCAAGTCGGGAGAGTGTTAGTAAAGCGTCTGGAATGTTGCACCCGAGTACCAGGGGAGGAAAACTGAGACATATTTGAACACGTCTCCCGATCACATGGTTGATCATACTCTAGGTTCCACATGCATGTTTTAGCTGAAGGAAGAATACCTTAAACCTGGGTAGTTGAAACCCGTGTAATGGGTACCATGCAATATGACTTCAAAGGGTCTTCATTTGCTCACCGAACCTCTCCAATCCTATCACTGCTGCGTTTATGCCCCTGTACACATGCTTGATTCTCTTTCGGAGACATAGCAATCCATAGGTTTTAAGATACTTACTAGTCAGGTACATTCTTAGGCGTTTAATATGGGGTGTTGAGTCCATTTCGTTGAGCAAGGAGTAGCTCTTGTCTATTCCATATTTGGCTTAAGGAACTTTATCTGTGCTCATTTCAATCTCTGGTTTTATGCAGCACCCCAACTCACCTTTCCTCTTAAGCAAGCATAAGTTGGTTTTCTAAATTTGAGACCCTGTTCTTTCTGTAATTCAGTTCCTGTGTAGCCAAGTTTACATTCCGTGTATTAGTGATATCTTATGATGTTTCTTTTTCTGTGTGACTTATTTCAGTTAGAATCATCATACCTGAATCCACTCATTGTGCTGCTAAGAGCCTGATGACATAGATTTCATTGCTGAGTGATATTGCTTTGTAAGTAAATACCACATCTTCTTTATCCATTTTTCACTTTCTGCGATGTTGAACTTGTATGGTAAACGACGTTCTTGTAAACAGAGGCGTCCCAAACTTTGGGGTGGCTGTGTCTTTTTGATTTTAATTTCCCTAAGCTATAGGACCATAAGTGGAAGTGCCCTAGGCTCTGTTGCTTTGTTTTTTAGATGTTTCAGGAAACACCATACACTTCTCCCGAGTGTCTGTTGGCAATTTCCATCCCGCCCATCAGCATAACAAGGCTCCCAGTTCTCCATGGCCTGTCCTGCCTTTCTGGATTTTACACTTTTTTCAGATGGCCCTTTTGACCGGGGGGAAGTGAGACTTCATTGTAGTGCAGATTTCCTCTGCAAGCTTGCTGGTTGGCCAAAAAGGGCGTATGCGTTTTTTCCTGAATATATTCAGGAAAAAACGCATACGCCCTTTTTGGCCAAGTGCATCATTGTGGACGTTCTGCCTCTTTTCCTATGCTTTCAATGCAATTCCAGTCTACCTCCTGAAATCGGTTTCCTGCAATTCTGCCCCGCTTTCAAGTCCTCTTGGCAGCCTTACTTCAGTATATTTTTGGACGATAGCTGTCATTTATAACTCTGCAGGTTTGTGAATTACAGTGCCCCTGAGCTCCTTTCTTCAACTCACTTTCTTTTGAGCTGGCCGCAACACCGCAGGATGGCTTCAGGCCCTAATCTGGTTCCGGCACGGCACGCTGAGCCTTTGGTTATTTCCTCTTCCAGATGGGAAATGAGAGTTAAATTTGCCCGTCCAGACACCTCCAGCTAGTCTCTCATTGGTTCTCCCTATTCCTGTTCATCTTCCGCAGAAATTGCAAACTGGGCCAAACAAGAGGTTAAAGGCGCTGACTCTCCAAGTGGGGAGAGTGTTAGTAAAGCGTCTGGAATGTTGCACCCGAGTACCAGGGGAGGAAAACTGAGACATATTTGAACACGTCTCCCGTTCACACGGTTGATCATACTCTGGGTTCCACATGCATGTTTTAGCTGAAGGAAGAATACCTTAAACCTGGAGAGTTGAGACCCGTGGAATGGGTACCATGCAATATGACTTCAAAGGGTCTTCATTTGCTCACCGAACCTCTCCAATCCTATCACTGCTGCATTTATGCCCCTGTACACATGCTTGATTCTCTTTTGGAGACATAGCAATCCATAGGTTTAAAGATACTTACTAGTCAGGTACATTCTTAGGCGTTTAATATGGGGTGTTGAGTCCATTTCATTGAGCAAGGAGTAGCTCTTGTCTATTCCATATTTGGCTTAAGGAAATTTATCTGTGCTCATTTCAATCTCTGGTTTTATGCAGCACCCCAACTCACCTTTCCCCTTAAGCAAGCATAAGTTGGTTTTCTAAATTTGAGACCCTGTTCTGTTTTGGAATTCAGTTCCTATGTAGCCAAGTTTATATTCCGTGTATTAGTGATATCTTATGATGTTTCTTTTTCTGTGTGACTTATTTCAGTTAGAATCATCGTACCTGAATCCACTCATTATGCTGCTATGGGCCTGATGACATAGATTTCATTGCTGAGTGATACTGCATTGTACGTAAGTACCACAAGTTCTTTATCCATTTTTCACTTTCTGTGATATTGAACTTGTACGGTAAACGAGGTTCTTGTAAACAGAGGCGTCCCAAACTTTGGGGTGGCTGTGTCTTTTTTATTTTAATTTCCCTAAGCTATAGGACCATAAGTGGAAGTGCCCTAGGCTCTGTTGCTTTGTTTTTTAGATGTTTCAGGAAACACCATACACTTCTCCCAAGTGTCTGTTGGCAATTTACATCCCGCCCATCAGCATAACAAGGCTCCCAGTTCTCCATGGCCTGTCCTGCCTTTCTGGATTTTACACTTTTTTCAGATGGCCCTTTTGACGGGGGGAAGTGAGAATTCATTGTAGTGCAGATTTCCTTTGCAAGCTTGCTTGGTTGGCCAAAAAGGGCGTATGCGTTTTTTCCTGAATATATTCAGGAAAAAACGCATACGCCCTTTTTGGCCAAGTGCATCATTGTGGACGTTCTGCCTCTTTTCCTATGCTTTCAATGCAATTCCAGTCTACCTCCTGAAATCAGTTTCCTGCAATTCTGCCCCGCTTTCAAGTCCTCTTGGCAGCCTTACTTCAGTATATTTTTGGACGATAGCTGTCATTTATAACTCTGCAGGTTTGTGAATTACAGTGCCCCTGAGCTCCTTTCTTCAACTCGCTTTCTTTTGAGCTGGCCGCAACACCGCAGGATGGCTTCAGGCCCTAATCTGGTTCCGGCACGGCACGCTGAGCCTTTGGTTATTTCCTCTTCCAGATGGGAAATGAGAGTTAAATTTGCCCGTCCAGACACCTCCAGCTAGTCTCTCATTGGTTCTCCCTATTCCTGTTCATCTTCCGCAGAAATTGCAAACTGGGCCAAACAGGAGGTTAAAGGTGCTGACTCTCCAAGTGGGGAGAGTGTTAGTAAAGCGTCTGGAATGTTGCACCCGAGTACCAGGGGAGGAAAACTGAGACATATTTGAACACGTCTCCCGTCCACACGGTTGATCATACTCTGGGTTCCACATGCATGTTTTAGCTGAAGGAAGAATACCTTAAACCTGGAGAGTTGAGACCCGTGGAATGGGTACCATGCAATATGATTTCAAAGGGTCTTCATTTGCTCACCGAACCTCTCCAATCCTATCACTGCTGCATTTATGCCCCTGTACACATGCTTGATTCTCTTTTGGAGACATAGCAATCCATAGGTTTTAAGATACTTACTAGTCAGGTACATTCTTAGGCGTTTAATATGGGGTGTTGAGTCCATTTCGTTGAGCAAGGAGTAGCTCTTGTCTATTCCATATTTGGCTTAAGGAACTTTATCTGTGCTCATTTCAATCTCTGGTTTTATGCAGCACCCCAACTCACCTTTCCCCTTAAGCAAGCATAAGTTGGTTTTCTAAATTTGAGACCCTGTTCTGTTTTGGAATTCAGTTCCTGTGTAGCCAAGTTTACATTCCGTGTATTAGTGATAAGTTATGATGTTTCTTTTTCTGTGTGACTTATTTCAGTTAGAATCATCGTACCTGAATCCACTCATTATGCTGCTACGGGCCTGATGACATAGATTTCATTGCTGAGTGATACTGCATTGTACGTAAGTACCACAAGTTCTTTATCCATTTTTCACTTTCTGTGATATTGAACTTGTACGGTAAACGAGGTTCTTGTAAACAGAGGCGTCCCAAACTTTGGGGTGGCTGTGTCTTTTTGATTTTAATTTCCCTAAGCTATAGGACCATAAGTGGAAGTGCCCTAGGCTCTGTTGCTTTGTTTTTTAGATGTTTCAGGAAACACCATACACTTCTCCCGAGTGTCTGTTGGCAATTTCCATCCCGCCCATCAGCATAACAAGGATCCCAGTTCTCCATGGCCTGTCCTGCCTTTCTGGATTTTACACTTTTTTCAGATGGCCCTTTTGACCGGGGGGAAGTGAGACTTCATTGTAGTGCAGATTTCCTTTGCAAGTTTGCTTGGTTGGCCAAAAAGGGCGTATGCGTTTTTTCCTGAATATATTCAGGAAAAAACGCATACGCCCTTTTTGGCCAAGTGCATCATTGTGGACGTTCTGCCTCTTTTCCTATGCTTTCAATGCAATTCCAGTCTACCTCCTGAAATCGGTTTCCTGCAATTCTGCCCCGCTTTCAAGTCCTCTTGGCAGCCTTACTTTAGTCTATTTTTGGATGATAGTTGTCATTTATAACTGTGCAGGTTTGTGAATTACAGTGCCCCTGAGCTCCTTTCTTCAACTCGCTTTCTTGTGACCTGGCCGCAACACCGCAGGATGGCTTCAGGCCCTAATCTGGTTCCGGCACGGCACGCTGAGCCTTTGGTTATTTCCTCTTCCTGGTGGGAAATGAGAGTTAAATTTGCCCGTCCAGCCACCTCCAGCTAGTCTCTCATTGGTTCTCGCTATTCCTTTTCATCTTCCGCAGAAATTGCAAACTGGGCCAAACAGGAGGTTAAAGGGACTGATTCTCCAAGTCGGGAGAGTGTTAGTAAAGCGTCTGGAATGTTGCACCCGAGTACCAGGGGAGGAAAACTGAGACATATTTGAACACGTCTCCCGATCACATGGTTGATCATAATCTAGGTTCCACATGCATGTTTTAGCTGAAGGAAGAATACCTTAAACCTGGGTAGTTGAAACCCGTGGAATGGGTACCATGCAATATGACTTCAAAGGGTCTTCATTTGCTCACCGAACCTCTCCAATCCTATCACTGCTGCGTTTATGCCCCTGTACACATGCTTGATTCTCTTTCGGAGACATAGCAATCCATAGGTTTTAAGATACTTACTAGTCAGGTACATTCTTAGGCGTTTAATATGCGGTGTTGAGTCCATTTCGTTGAGCAAGGAGTAGCTCTTGTCTATTCCATATTTGGCTTAAGGAACTTTATCTGTGCTCATTTCAATCTCTGGTTTTATGCAGCACCCCAACTCACCTTTCCTCTTAAGCAAGCATAAGTTGGTTTTCTAAATTTGAGACCCTGTTCTGTTCTGTAATTCAGTTCCTGTGTAGCCAAGTTTACATTCCGTGTATTAGTGATATCTTATGATGTTTCTTTTTCTGTGTGACTTATTTCAGTTAGAATCATCATACCTGAATCCACTCATTGTGCTGCTAAGAGCCTGATGACATAGATTTCATTGCTGAGTGATATTGCTTTGTAAGTAAATACCACATCTTCTTTATCCATTTTTCACTTTCTGTGATATTGAACTTGTACGGTAAACGAGGTTCTTGTAAACAGAGGCGTCCCAAACTTTGGGGTGGCTGTGTCTTTTTTATTTTAATTTCCCTAAGCTATAGGACCATAAGTGGAAGTGCCCTAGGCTCTGTTGCTTTGTTTTTTAGATGTTTCAGGAAACACCATACACTTCTCCCGAGTGTCTGTTGGCAATTTACATCCCGCCCATCAGCATAACAAGGCTCCCAGTTCTCCATGGCCTGTCCTGCCTTTCTGGATTTTACACTTTTTCAGATGGCCCTTTTGACCGGGGGGAAGTGAGACTTCATTGTAGTGCAGATTTCCTTTGCAAGCTTGCTTGGTTGGCCAAAAAGGGCGTATGCGTCTTTTCCTGAATATATTCAGGAAAAAACGCATACGCCCTTTTTGGCCAAGTGCATCATTGTGGACGTTCTGCCTCTTTTCCTATGCTTTCAATGCAATTCCAGTCTACCTCCTGAAATCGGTTTCCTGCAATTCTGCCCCGCTTTCAAGTCCTCTTGGCAGCCTTACTTCAGTATATTTTTGGACGATAGCTGTCATTTATAACTCTGCAGGTTTGTGAATTACAGTGCCCCTGAGCTCCTTTCTTCAACTCACTTTCTTTTGAGCTGCCCGCAACACCGCAGGATGGCTTCAGGCCCTATTCTGGTTCCGGCACGGCACGCTGAGCCTTTGGTTATTTCCTCTTCCAGATGGGAAATGAGAGTTAAATTTGCCCGTCCAGACACCTCCAGCTAGTCTCTCATTTATTCTCCCTATTCCTGTTCATCTTCCGCAGAAATTGCAAACTGGGCCAAACAGGAGGTTAAAGGCGCTGACTCTCCAAGTGGGGAGAGTGTTAGTGAAGCGTCTGGAATGTTGCACCCGAGTACCAGGGGACAAAAACTGAGACATATTTGAACACGTCTCCCGTTCACACGGTTGATCATACTCTGGGTTCCACATGCATGTTTTAGCCGAAGGAAGAATACCTTAAACCTGTAGTGTTGAGACCCGTGGAATGGGTACCATGCAATATGACTTCAAAGGGTCTTCATTTGCTCACCGAACCTCTCCAATCCTATCACTGCTGCGTTTATGCCCCTGTACACACGCTTGATTCTCTTTCGGAGACATAGCAATCCATAGGTTTTAAGATATTTACTAGTCAGGTACATTCTTAGGCGTTTAATATGCGGTGTTGAGTCCATTTCGTTGAGCAAGGAGTAGCTCTTGTTTATTCCATATTTGGCTTAAGGAACTTTATCTGTGCTCATTTCGATCTCTGGTTTTATGCAGCACCCCAACTCACCTTTCCCCTTAAGCAAGCATAAGTTGGTTTTCTAAATTTGAGACCCTGTTCTGTTCTGTAATTCAGTTCCTGTGTAGCCAAGTTTACATTCCGTGTATTACTGACATCTTATGATGTTTCTTTTTCTGTGTGAATTATTTCAGTTAGAATCATCATACCTGAATCCACTCATTGTGCTGCTAAGGGCCTGATGACATAGATTTCATTGCTGAGTGATATTGCTTTGTAAGTAAATACCACATCTTCTTTATCCATTTTTCACTTTCTGCGATGTTGAACTTCTACTGTAAATGAGGTTCTTGTAAACAGAGGCGTCCCAAACTTTGGGGTGGCTGTGTCTTTTTGATTTTAATTTCCCTAAGCTATAGGACCATAAGTGGAAGTGCCCTAGGCTCTGTTGCTTTGTTTTTTAGATGTTTCAGGAAACACCATACACTTCTCCCGAGTGTCTGTTGGCAATTTACATCCCGCCCATCAGCATAACAAGGCTCCCAGTTCTCCATGGCCTGTCCTGCCTTTCTGGATTTTACACTTTTTTCAGATGGCCCTTTTGACCAGGGGGGAAGTGAGACTTCATTGTAGTGCAGATTTCCTTTGCAAGCTTGCTTGGTTGGCCAAAAAGGGCGTATGCGTTTTTTCCTGAATATATTCAGGAAAAAACGCATACGCCCTTTTTGGCCAAGTGCATCATTGTGGACGTTCTGCCTCTTTTCCTATGCTTTCAATGCAATTCCAGTCTACCTCCTGAAATCGGTTTCCTGCAATTCTGCCCCACTTTCAACTCCTCTTGGCAGCCTTACTTCAGTATAGTTTTGGACGATAGCTGTCATTTATAACTCTGCAGGTTTGTGAATTACAGTGCCCCTGAGCTCCTTTCTTCAACTCGCTTTCTTGTGAGCTGGCCACAACACCGCAGGATTGCTTCAGGCCCTAATCTGGTTCCGGCACGGCATGCTGAGCCTTTGGTTTATTCCTCTTCCCTGTGGGAAATGAGAGTTAAATTTGCCCGTCCAGACACCTCCAGCTAGTCTCTCATTGGTTCTCCCTATTCCTGTTCATCTTCCGCAGAAATTGCAAACTGGGCCAAACAGGAGGTTAAAGGCATTCACTCTCCAAGTGAGGAGAGTGTTAGTAAAGCGTCTGGAATGTTGCACCCGAGTACCAGGGAACGAAAAGTGAGACACATTTGAACACGTTTCTCGATCACACGGTGGATCATACTCTGGGTTCCACATGCATGTTTTAGCTGAAGGAAGAATCCCTTAAACCTGGAGAGTTGAGACCAATGGAATGGGTACCATGCAATATGACTTCAAAGGGTCTGCATTTGCTCACCGAACCTCACCAATCTTATGAGCCCCAAGTGTCCAGCCTTATGTGTCACCCAGCTCTGGGTGTAGATATGGTAAATGCAGGTTGCATCAGAAGCCTTGAATGAATTACTTAAGTATTGCTCTCTATTTCACTCTCATTGTGTTTTGTTTAAGAAATTTATTTTTAATATGGGATTTAGATGATTTTCACTGCTTTAATGCCGCTGTACACACTCTTGATTCTCTTACAGAGATATATAAATCCATAGCTTTTATGATTCTTACTAGTCAGGTATATTCCTAGGCGTTGAATATGGGGTGTTGAGTCCATTTCGTTGAGCAAGGAGTAGCTCTTGTCTATTCCATATTTGGCTTAAGGAACTTTATCTGTGCTCATTTCAATCTCTGGTTTTATGCAGCACCCCAACTCACCTTTCCCCTTAAGCAAGCATAAGTTGGTTTTCTAAATTTGAGACCCTGTTCTGTTTTGGAATTCAGTTCCTGTGTAGCCAAGTTTACATTCCGTGTATTAGTGATATCTTATGATATTTCTTTCTCTGTGTGACTTATTTCAGTTAGATTCATTGTACTTAATCCACTCATTATGCTGCTACGGGCCTGATGACATAGATTTCATTGCTGAGTGATACTGCATTGTACGTAAGTACCACAACTTCTTTATCCATTTTTCACTTTCTGCGATATTGAACTTGTACCGTATATGAGGTTCTTATAAACAGAGCCATCCCAAACTTGGGGTGGCTGTGTCTTTTTGATTTTAATTTCCCTAAACTATAGGACCATAAGTGGAAGTGCCCTAGGCTCTGTTGCTTTGTTTTTTAGATGTTTCAGGAAACACCATACACTTCTCCAGAGTGGCTGTTGGCAATTTACATCCCGCCCATCAGCATAAGAAGGCTCCCAGTTCTCCATGGCCTGTCGTGCCTTTCTGGATTTTACACTTTTTTCAGATGGCCCTTTTGACCAGGGGAAAGTGAGACTTCATTGTAGTGCAGATTTCCTTTGCAAGCTTGCTTGGTTGGCCAAAAAGTGTGTATGCGTTTTTTCCTGACTATATTCAGGAAAAAACACATACGCCCTTTTTGGCCAAGTGCATCATTGTCGAGGTTCTGACTCTCTTCATATGTTTTCAATGCAATTCCAGTGTACCTCCTGAAATCGGTTTCCTGCAATTCTGCCTTGCTTTCAATGCTTCTTCATAGCCTTACCTCAATATATTTTTTGAAAATAGTTGGCCTTTATAACTCTGCAGGTTTTTGAATTGCAGTGGCCCTTAGCTCCATTTTTCAGCTCTTATTTTTGTGATCTTGCCCCATAACCACAGGATTCCTTGAAGCTCTATTCTTCTTCTGGGGCACCTTGCTGTGCCTTTGGTTAATTCTTCTTACTGATGTGAAATTAGAGTGACATGTGCCCATTGAAACCGCTACAGCTAGTTTCTCACTGGTTCCCCCTATTCCCATTCATCCTCCGCACTAACTGCAGACTGTGCGATACCAGAACTTAAAGGCATTGACTCTCCATGTGGAGATGTTGTTAGTAAAGCGGCTGGAATGTCGATCCGGAGCCCCAGAAGAGGAAAAATGAGGTGTGTTTTAGAAACCTTTCCCGATCATATGGTATACCAGTCGCTGGGTTTCCCAAGCATGGTTTAGCTGTAGGAAGATTCCCTTCAACCTGGAGTGTTGGGACCCTTGGACTGAGTAGCATGAAGTATTGCATTAAACTTTCGGCAGTTGCTCACCAAAGCTCACCAATCCTCTCAGCCCCAAGTGTCCAGCCTTATGTCTTATCCAGCTGTGGGTTTATATGTGGTCAATCCAGGTTGCATCACAGCCCCTGAGCGAATTTTGTAAGAATTTTTCTCTCTTTCATTGTTTCTGCGTTTTGTTTTTAAAATTTATTTCTATAATGGGGTTTAGCTCATTTTCACTGCTGTGTTTGTGCCGCTCTGCACACACTTGATTCCCTTATGGAGATATATCAATACATGGGTTTTAAGATTCTTATTACTCAGATATATTTCTCTGCGGTGTATAGGGTGTGTTGAGGCCAGTTCATTGAGCAAGGTGTAGATCTTGTCTAATACCTATTTGGTTTATTGAACGGTATCTGTGCTAATTTCAAACTCTGGTTTTATGCATCACCCCACCTCTCCTTTCCCCTTAAGCTGACATAAGTGTGTTTTCTAAATGTGAGACACTGTTCTGTTCTGTAATTCATTTCTTGTGCAGCCATATTTACCCTCCCTCTATAAGTGATATCTTATGATATGTTTCTTTTTCTGTTTGACTTATTTCAAGTAGTATTATCGGACCTAAATCCACTCTTTATCCTTCTACTAGCCTTATTACATTGATTTCATGGTGAAGAGATATTCCATTGTACATAAGTACCACATCTTCTTTATCCATTGTTCTCTTTCCTGGGATATTTAAGGTGTACTGAAGTTGAGGTTCTTGTAAACAGAGTAGCCCTAAACTGTGGTGTGCTTGTGTCTTGTTGATTTTTAGACTTCCCTAGATATACTCCCATGATTGGAAGTGTCCTATGCTCTGTAGCTCTGTTTTTTAGATGATTTAGGAACCACCATACACTTCTCCAGAGTGGCTCTCGGCAGTTCACACACTGCCCATCAGCGTATAAAGGCTCCCTGTTCTCCATGGCCTGTCCTGCATTTCTGGTTTTTACAATTTTTTAGGATGGCCCTTTTGACCGGTGGGAAGTGAGACTTCTTTGTTGTGCACATTTGCATTGCTTGCTTGCTTCGTTGCCCATAAAGTGCGTATGCGTTTTTTCCTGGATATAATCAGGAAAAAACGCATACGCCCTTTTGGGCCAACTGCATCATTGTCGAAATTCTGCCGCTTTTCATGTGCGTTAAAGACGAGTCCAATCTATCTCTTGAAATCTGTTTCTTGCAATTCTGTCTTGCATTCAGATCCTCTTCTTTGCCTTACCTCAACATATTTTTGGACGTTAGTTTTCATTTATAACTCTGCAGGTTTGTGAATTGCAGTGACCCTGAGCTCCATTTTTTAAGTTGTTCTTTTGTGAGCTGGCCTCAAACCCGCAGGATTGCTTCAGGCCCTATTTTGGCTCCGGCGAGGCAGGCTGAGCCTTTCTTTAATTCTTATTCTTAATGGGAAATTAGAGTGATATGTGCCCGTCCAAACCCCTACAACTCTTCTCTCATTGGTTCCCCCTCTTCCCGTTCATCCTCCTCACAATTTGCAAAATGTGTGAAACAGAAGTTTAAATGTGCTGATTCTCCAAGTGGGGAGATTCTAAGTAGCGTGGCTGGAATGGTGAACAGGAGCACCAGGAGAGGATAAATGAGGTGCATTTTAGACACATCTCCCGATCACATGGTGTACAGTCCTCTGGGTTTTCCATGCATGTTTTAGCTGTAGGAAGATCCCTTGAACCTGCAGATTTGGGACCCATTGAATGGGTACCAGGTAGTATTACTTTAAAGGGTGTGCATTTCCTCACCCAACCTCACATTTCTCTTAGCGCAAACAGTTTCCAGCCTTATGTCTCATCCTGCTGTGGGTCTAGATGTGTTCAATCCATGTTGCATCACCGTCCCTGAGGAAGAGTTGTAAGAGGTTTTCTCTGTCTCTCTGTCGTTTATTTTTTTCAATTTATTACTATATTGGTTACAGCTGATTTTCAAAGCTCTGTTTCTTGCTGCTGTACATCCACTTGATTCACGTACAGAGAGACATCAATAAATTCTTTTTCAGATTCTTACCAGTCGTATATATTCTTTTCCGGTGACTTGAGTGTGCTGAGTGCAGTTCTTTTAGCTACCGTGTAGGCCTTGTTGATTATCAGTTTGGTATTTGGAATGGTATCTTTGCTAATTTCAACCTCCTGGATGATGCCTCACCCCTCCCCACCTTTCCCGTTTAGCAGCCTTATGCGTGTTTTCTACATATTTGACTATGTTTTTGTTTTGTAATTTATTTCATGTGTAGCCATTTTGGATTCCACCTTTAAGTGATATCTTATGATATGTGTCTTTTTCTTTTTGAATTCTGTCACTTAGAATGATCATACGTAACTCCTCCGGAGTTGTTACAACTGGCCATATTTCATTGATTTCCAGGCTGAATAATATTCCACTCTACCTAAGTACCACATCTCTATCCATTTTTTCCCTCCAGAGACATTTAAGTTATATCCTAGTCGAGGATCTTTTAAACAGAGAGGGGGTAAACATTGGGGTGCCTGTGTCCTCTCGATTTTTGTTTTTCCCAAGATATACGCCCATGAGGGCAAGTGCCCTATGCTCTGTAGCTCATTTTTTAGATGCTTTAGTAAACACAATACACTTCTCCAGAATGGCCGTTGGCAATATACATTTCCACTATAAGTCTCACAGGGCTCCCTCTTCTCGTTGCCCTGTCCTGCATTTCTGTTGTTTACGCTTTATGAGGATGGCTCTTCTGACTGATGCGAAGTGATATCTTTTGTAGTATTGACTTCCAGTGCCCACCTGTTTGGTTGGCTAAAAAAGTGTATGCCCTTTTCTTGAATATATACAGAAAAAAACGCATACACCCTTTTTGGCCAACTGCAATGTTGGCAATGTTCAGCTCCTTTTCTTGTGCTTAATGGCGAGTCCTTTCTACCTCCTCAAATCCCTTTCCTGCCATTCTCCCTTGCTTACAAGTCCTTTTCTCTGACTTTCCTCAAGACATTTTTCAGTGATGGATATTTTCAACTCTGCAGTTTTGTGAATTTTACTGTCCCTGAGTTCCATTGTTCAACTTGTGTTTATGGGAACTGGCCACAAAGCAGTGGGATTTCCTCAAGCCCTATACTGTTTCCATAGGCAACCCTAGCCTTTGGTCAATTCGTCTTCCTGATTGGAAATTAGAGTGACATGTGCCTGTCTGAACACCTAGGACTTGTCTCTCATTGTTCCTCATCCTTCCGCTTCATCCTCTGGACAAATTCCAAACTGTACGCAACAGGATGTTGACAGTGCTGACATCTCCAAGTGGGGAGACTGTTAGTAAAGACGCTGGAGGGGTGAACCAGAGCACCAGGAGATGAGGAGATGAGATGCCTTTTCCAAGCTCTTCCCGATCAGACGGTATACCATCCTCTGGGTGTGACAGACATGTTTTAGCAGTAGGAAGAGTCCCATTCATGTAAGGAGAACACCAGGGCTTTTTCAAAATCAGTGTCTCCCCGAAACCCAAACTGGGGAATTTTTTAAGCTACGGCTACACATATGTTCATTAAGGGCCTTGGGAAGTAGGCAGAGTCCAAACTTTAGATGATTGAAGTCTTCAGGGTCAGAAGCACTCACCACCAGCTTCCCTTAGGCTACACTTTAACTATCATTGATAGATGATGTCAATAAAAATATCTATTCTTTTTCAGATTATTTCCCCTTATAGGTTATTGCAAAATGTTGAGTGTAGTTCCCTGTGCTATACAGTAGTTCCTTGTTGATGATCTATTTTATACATAGCAGTGTGTATGTGTTAATTCCAAACTGTTAATTTATCCCTCCTCCCACCTTTCCCCTTTGGTAATAATAAATTATAAGATTTTATACTTCTCAGAAATGGGGGAGCTGAAAGAGAGGTATCATTTTCAATGGAAAAGCATTTAAAACAAGATTGAAGGTTTAACCAAGATTATTAGATGTACATCCTTGGAAAGAAATCACTTCGTTTCTCTAATATTGACCTGACAAATAAGACAAACCTTTTCACTGAACTTGCTTATAAAAAGTGATGGAAATATCAAATGGAAGTGTTAGAAACATCTTATTTTACCCGAGCCTTATACACTGTTCTATGTTAACTACAGTTTGGCTCACACATCTGTTCATTGAGGTTACAATAGTCTCAATTTCTGTTACTGATCCTCCAGAGTGGACCCCAACAAGTGTCCCCCTGCCCAGTGTCATTGGGGCCAACAGATCGAGACTGAGTTTGGTTCACAAGCAAAGGAAACTTTATATTTTGATCAGAGAATGGAGAGGTGAGAGCATGCACTACCCCGTGGGCTGTGGGCTGGGCTGCTGTGTAGAGATCCTGTCAGAGTCAGTGGGAGGGAGGGAGGCAGCGGAGCTCTCGAGGGCCGGGTTGGCTGTAGCTCAGGCTCTATATCGTGGAGTCTGCACTGGGCCCCAGGAGCTGAGGTGTCGACCCAGCCATTCTGCACTAGGAAATCTGGTCTGAAGTGCCAGGTGTGGAACCTCTGCATGCGGGACCCTAGGAGCACGTGAAATTAGACAAAGCACAAAGGATAAAAAAGGTTAGACTTGACTTTATTGCCCAGATTCTATTTTTATCTCCCAGGGATTTTTAATGGGCTTTGCTGGGGACAAACCCCTCCTCTGCCTTTTGTCCCGTTCCTCATTCTTGGAGTGCTGAGGGTGCAGACCCTTCTTCTGTAACTGCTGAGTGCTGAGTTGGGAGCCCTCATACCCTGGGGCGAGGGTCAGAGCTTCTCCCCAGCAGCCTCCCGGTGACGTTGATTGTCCCCAGGACCCCTGCCTCCCTGCTCGTCCACCTGAGCACCAGCATTGGAAGTGTTATAGATTCTAATGACCTTTAAGGGTCCAGGAAAGAGATGTGCAGAGACGCTGTGGGGGCCGGTTTCACCCCGCCCCACATTTGTTCGGCCACCTTAGGCTGACCGTTTCTGCCAGCCTAGATGCTCTGACCAGTAGTCTGCGCTTTCTTCAATTAGGCCCCTGAATTAACGTACAAACAGCACCAGGTGTCAGAGCCCTGCCCGCTCAACTCCCAGACAGTCCAGGGTCAGTGGTGATAAGGACCATGATGGCTACTGAGTCAACAGCCTTTTGAAATAAACAGGAGTACAGCCAGTCTTATTGGCCAACATCATCACGGTGTCTGTAGGCTTTTCTATGGTGACAGTGTGGTATACGGTTCCCCCGCCAAGATTATTAGCTCCCCTCTGGGTGCAGTAAGTCCTGCAAGCAGTAGTCTACTCTTTTGGGACACACTCTTGTTGTTTTATGAGAGAAACTCCAGGTCAAGTGATGTTCACACGAGTCGTCATGGTGCCCTGTTGCCCCCGGTTATCTCTCTGGATGTTGGAGTTGGAGGGCCTCCTCACTCGAGGTCGGTGTGCCCACGGAGCGAACCCTGCAACTTCAGGGCATGGTTGGTGGTTAGGATCACCACGTGGGGTCCTTTTCCCTTAGGAGGGAGGTGGACTTTTGGGCTGCTGATTTCCAGGTTTTTAGATACCGCCAGTATCTTGGCCAGATGTGGCAGTGGGCCAAGCTCCTTAGTGACCGTAGCTTATCCTACCTGGATGGCATTCTTGCATTGTTCCATTTCAAGTGGTCCCAGTTTTTGCACTAATTCTCCAATGGCGATTCACCTTTCACCGGGAATGTAAAGGTCAAAGGGTTTAGCTAAATTAGGGAGTTCCAGGGCAAGGGTCTGAATTGACTGCTCTTTCCATTCTTGAAAGGCCACTTCTGGATTCTATTCAAAAGGATCATCATCTTTTCCTTTCAGTGTTTCATATAGAGGCCCAGCTAGTAGACTGTAGTTAGGGATCCAGAAGCAGCAAACCCTGGCCTCCCCAGGAACCCCTAAGCTGTCTTCTAGTTTTAGAAAGGGGTAAGGCTGAAAATGGTTTCTTCCCTTTCCTGGGATGGGCTTCTCTGACCTTCTGTGAGAATGAAGCCCAGGCAGGTCACCGCAGTCTGTGATATTTGAGCTTTTTCTTGGACAACTTCTATCCTTTATTGGCTTGGTAGTTCAGAGGCCTCCTTAGTAGGGCTGGCGATCAGAATGTCGTCTGCATATTGAAGGAGGGTTTCCTTTTCCAGAGGTAGAACTTTTAGGTCTTTAGCTAAGCTTTCCCCAAAGACGGTGTGGGAATTTTTGCACCCTTGGGTCCAGACGGCCCGGAAGTATTGTTTTAGTTGTATGTTGAGTCCTGCCACTCACAAGCCAAAATTTCTTGTGACTCTGGGACTAATGGAATACAAAAGAAGGCATCATTGAAGACTAATACAGAATACCATGTCCTGGTGGTTGGTAGAATGACCAGCAGGGTGTAGGAATTAGGAGCAACTGGAGGTATATCCTCGGTGGCTTCACTGACTGTCCTGACATCCTTTACCAGGTCCCCAGCAGCCCATGGGGCTCTCGTGGTCAGACCAATCCCAGAATATGGAGCTCACCTGGGCAGGTACCCCACCCCCACCCCAGCCCACGGGGCTCTCGTGGTCAGGCCCCTCCCAGGATACAGAGCTACCCTTGCAGGTACCGTGGCAGGGCTGGGCACACAGGAACCGTGCACAGAGCCCTCATTGCAGAGCACCCCCAGCTCACCTGTCGCTCAGAGCTGACACAGAGCACCTCAGAGCAGGACTTGAACTAACAAACAGCAGCTGCGACAGGTCTGTGTCCCTGGGCATCACTCCGTGAGACCTCCCTCCACCTGGTCTTCCAGAGACTTCCACTGCACCCGGGGCACCAGGCCTCTGTCTCCAACCACCACCTACCCCTCCTCTCCCTGACTCCTGGGTTCCTCTCATTAGGAGAGGGTTTTCTTGAAGTTATCTCCCACTCATGGACCAGATAAAATGATTAGAAAACAAGCCAAAGCTGCAGCCCCTTGTCTATCCTGACTCTCAGGAGCCCACACCTGTTCCTTGGACCTGGCCGTTCAGCAAGTTCCATTTTCTGCAACTGTGAGCCCCTGAGGGGTGATGATTGGCTGACCTGGGCAGCCTTACCGTGCCGGCCAGCCCTCCCCAGGTGTGCCTGGGTTGAGATCAATATAAATACCACTCCAGGCAGCAAGAGCCCCTGCAGCCGTGCCTGACGCCATTTTCTCTGCCCTGTCAGCAGTCTCGGGGCTGGGCTGGTGGGAGGGAGTGAGAGGCCACGGCTTTGTGGGTGGCCCAGTGTGAGTGGGGCTCTGCTGGACTTTCTGCAGCAGTTGCCAGGCTGCCACCTGCTAAAGAAGAGGATGTGTCACCCATACCTGCTGCTGGAATTTCTCCCTGGGCAGAGGTGAGGAAGGAAAAAAGCAGTGGGGGCAGGGACAGGACGGGTATCTCAGGCAGGGAAATGGAAATCTTCCAGAAGAGCACCCAGGGCCAGGACCATCCTGGCTGGCCTGCAGGCACCAAGTCGGCCGGCATGCTGTCACTCGTGTGGCTCTATGACCCTTCCTCTAGGCTTTCAAGTCCCTGTATATATTCAGGTGTTTTACCTGGGACGGGTGGGAATAGTTCAGCAGCAACTGGCCTGGGGCTCAGCTCACGTTTACTCACAGATGCCTCGGCACGGTGCCCCAGCTTTGCAATGAGGACGCTTGTTGCGTGGGGGCTGCTGGCTGAATGGGAGACGATTCCCCACCACTGACCAACTTCAGAATTGTTTACAACTGGAGCAAGTGCCCTGATACGGTTTTCCTCTG